>NC_136268.1:82030586-82660586 GCF_964187855.1 Myxine glutinosa
GCCCAAAGGTGCACTTCAAAACCAATCTGCAGCGATACGCGGTGTTGTTCCGGGACTTCGTAGACGCATCTGAGTGGAAAGACATCGTGAGCGAGTGCGATCCTGCCTTCGTGCCACCCGAAGGATCGCCATTAGGCCTTCGCAACATCCACATCTTTGGCCTGGCCAATGTGCTCCATCGTCCGATATTCCTGCTGGACTCGTGGCAGGGCATGCAGAGTTCCGCAGATTATTCTGCCACCTTCTTGCCTGGTAAACGTCTACAATTTAATTGAGGGAATTTAATTGAACAATTTAAGAGGGAATTCTACAGAACGAATTGCTTTTTAATATTGTGCTGGAGTACCTTATATTTGTGCAAAGTTTTCGAATCCATCCCAAAGTGTGTTGTGTAAGGACAGAACTACAGGGATGCAAGACACTACCTGTATGAGTTACTATACTTGTTTTACCTGTGTCCCATTTACTGGTGCATGCACCTTATTTTGTTGCTGTGCCTGCATGCTCCTGTGCAACTTTCGTGTGCAACTGTGCAACTTCCTTTCGTGCAACTTATTTCTCTTCAAGAAAACCTCTTTTGCTACACGTATGCAGTGGATTACTGGAATCCAAAACTACAAATTGGTTCAGCAATTTGTTGGTGTTGTTATTTGTGTGTACGTAGAGTTTTACTTATGTATTTCATTTACAATCCTTACATTGCTGTAAGGTTCATGGAGGAACTTGTTGTTTAACATGAAATATAATGGACATCAGTGCACTTTGGCATGAATTACAAGGACAGCTCCTGTGGCTTCTCGCTTTCACCAAGCCACCCATAGCGAGTATGCCAAACTCCTCTCAACACAAGTTGAAGGTCTTTGTCCTGCAGTGAACTGAAATAAGGAGGTCTGCAGATTTTACAGGGATATTAGGAGACCTTCTTCATTTTACAGGGATATTAGATCTTCCCCCATCCAAAACCTTGATCTTTTCTACCCCCACTAATTCACCCCAGATCCACCTTGTTTGAAATTCCAACTTCTTTCCTGGAAGTCCTGGCAGTCAGTGTCCATATGTTTTATACCTCTCCCACCCCCCCTCCCCTTCCCATGCCTCCCCCCCAAAGCCCTCTCCCTCCCACAGTTCTCTCGATGTCTCCATGTCTCTCGGTCCCTGCTCTCAAATGTTGTGTTTGTGTCCTTCCCCCTCTCTCCCCATCTTGTCTACCGCTCCCGATGTTATTTGTTTTATGTGTCTGTTTGTCTTTCTGTGTGATTAATGTTCGCTCTTTCACGAGCCTCGATCTTGTATACAACAAAAAAAAAAAAAAAAAAACCGTGAGCAAATACGTATGGTTGTGTCATTTGAATCTGGGATCCTTGCATCAGGAGTGAAATGGTAAACATCTGTTCAGAGGGAAATGGTAAACAGAATTATATTTTGTGATCATCAATTTGAGCAAGATACCTTCCTGAATGCACCCAAGTCATTAGCCCTTCCCCTGCATAAGCAGGAGACGGCGTTTTGTAATCACTTCTGTGTGTCTGTCTGTGTCTGTCCGGGCCGTAACTTTTTACCATTTGAGCTATTGTCATAAAATTGTCACAAAGCTTTATTATGATAAAACGGAAAAGGTACATTAATAATTTTGTCAAAAGGTTAAATAAAGGTCAGCGTCACATAAAATCATCAACTTTCATCCAATTGACCTGAAATTAAAATTTACCATTTGAGTTTTGTCATCAAATTTTCAACAAAGCTTTATTATGATAATATGGAGAAGGCAAATGAATAATTTGGTCAAAGGTCAGCATCACATAAAATCATCAATTTTGGTCCAATTGACCTGAAATTTTAAGAATTTGCATATTGGGTCACTCAATTGGTTCACCAATCAAAAGCTAGAAGCTGATTTTGTTTTTTTAGATCAAAAGATCAAAGGTCAAGGCTGCATAAAATCATCAATACAACATGCGTTTTAGGGCCATTTCCCCTGCGAGAGCGGGGGTTAGCCTTGCGGTGCCCAGGACAATCTTCTCCATTTTGCCCTATTTTCTGCATCTCTCCTTGTTGACCCCCTTGCCCGCATTTCTTCTTCCACCATCTTTAGCCAAGTCTTTCTCGGTCTTCCCCGTCCTTCCCCGTCCTCCACTTCCTTCTACATTCATTTCCATCACTATTCTCAACCAGTCACTTTCATCCTTCCTCAACACATGACCAAACCATCTCAACCTGTTCCTCTTCACAGCATCAATCACAGGCTCTATTCCCATCATCTTTCACAATTCATCATTTGTCTTCCTCTCTCTCAACGATACTCCGCACATCCACCGAACCATTCGCATTTCCACCCTTTCCAGCCTCCGTTGCTGCTCTACATTCATGACCCATGTCTCGCTCCCATAAATCATAACACTTCTCACACATGCAGCATACACCTTTCCCTTCAGCTTCAACGACACTCCCCTCCTCATCAGCACGCCACTCAGTTCCCGAAACTTCTTCCATGCACATCTCACTCGAGCAACCGTTGCCGTGTCTGATCCACCTTCTCCATTCAGCATGTCTCCGAGGTAGCAAAATCTTTTCACACCTTCCAGCTTCATGCCGTCTCCAAGATCCAACTCAACATTTCCTCCATCTGCAGCACCCTCTGTGCACACCTTACATTTGAATGTAGCTGCCACACTGGTTAATGACCTTCTCAGACCACTACATTTTTGATGAACCCACTCAGCGCACATTGTACATTGAATGGAGTTATCTCCGACACCTTTCCTGCACACAGCACATGGCCACTTCCCAGTTCTTTCCACCTCACCACATGCTTTACCACTTGCCATCACCTTCGTCTTTCCTATATTCACCTTCAGACCTTTTGTCTCCATACATTCCTTCCACTTGTTCATCTTTTCCTTCAGTCCATCCATACTTTCCGCAATCAACACCAGATCATCTGCATACAACAACTCCCAAGGTAAATCCTCCTTTACGTTCTGAGCCAGCACCTCCATCACAGCTACAAATAGTAGTGGACTTAGTACCGACCCCTGATGCACTCCCTCCTTCACCTCAAACTCACCACTGTTCCCGTCCTTCGTCCTTACAGCTGTGCGCGCTCTTTTGTACATTGCCATCACTACTCTGATCAACCATTCCTCCACGTCTAACTTCCTCAATGCCCATGTCAATACTTCGCGTGGAACCCTATCGAATGCTTTCTCCAGATCAACAAACCCAAGAAACAACTTCTTCCTCTTCTCCATGTACTTCTCCTGCAACTGCCTCACAATAAAGAGCGCATCTGTCGTTCCTCTTCCTGGCATAAATCCAAACTGCATTTCGTCGATCTTCACCTTCTTCCTTATCCTTCTCTCCAACACCCTTTCCAATACCTTCATTCCATGCTCCAATAACTTTATCGCTCGGTACGAGCCACACTCCAGAGGGTCACCTTTCCCCTTGTATAGAGGGATGAGGGTACTCAGTTCCCAATCCGCTGGAATGCGGCCTTCTTTCACCACCAGATTACAGATCTCTGTCATTCTCTTCACACCCCAACTTCCTGCTGCCTTCAACATATCTCCCACAACTCCCGTCGGCCCTCCCGCTTTTCTACTCTTCATTGCTTTTATCGCTTCCTCAACTTCCTTCTCAGTTATCTTCTCTGCCGGTCCTAAAACTGGGTTACTCTCAATGTTGCCATCCCATTCATTCTCTGTATTCAACAGCATTTCCATATATCTTCTCCATCTTCCTTTAATTCCATCTGGGTCCACAACGATTTGTCCCACTTCATCCTTCAAGCAACTCACCCCCATCACATCACACCTCTTTCGCTATCTGCTTTGCAATCCTGAATACCGCTCTCTGACCCTCTTCCGAATCCAAGCGTTCTCAGAACATTTTCCTACATGCCTCCTGCGCCTTTGCTACCTCTTCCTTTGCAGCCTTCTTGGCCGCCTTATAACTTTCATGCTCTGCTTTTTCTGCTCCCGTACCCTACGCCTTCTGCCACTCCTTGAACTTCTTCCTCTTCTCGTCAATCCTCTTTCCAACTTCAACATCCCACCACCATGTTTCCGAGTGCCTCGGTGGTCCTTTTGTCCATCCACATACCTCACCAACGGCTCCCAACAGACTAGCTTTCATTGACATCCAACCACGTTCAAGCTCAACCACATCATCCTCTACCCTACTCAGCTTCTCTTTTAATGCCTCCTTTACTGTCACCTCTTTGAACCTCCACACCTTCATTCTCGGTTGGTACTTCACCCGCCGAGCTCTCCTCGCACCTTTCACCCTTATGTTGCAGACAACCAAGTGGTGCTGTGAAACAGCCTCCTCCCCCGGGATCACCTTTGTGTCCCGGAGGTGCCCCCTAGCTCGCCTACGCACCATCAGGTAGTCAACGGTTGTTGTCGACCCACCTGACGTGTATGTAACAAGCTTATTATCCCCTTTCTGGAACTCAGTGTTACAAATCAACAAATCAGCTCCATCAGCAAACTCCAAAATCCTTTCACCTTATCCATTTCTCACACCATATCCGTAACCCCCGTGAACTCCCTCAAAACCGTCTATACTCCTTCCCACATGTCCATTTAGGTCTCCTCCTACCACAACAACTTCCTCATCTTTCACGTTTTCCATCAGCTTCTCTATCGCACACCAGAAGTTGTCCTTCTCTTCATCGCTTCGACCAACCTGCGGAGCATATCCCGAGATGACGTTCACCAAGAGCTTTCCAATCATCACTTTCACCATCATCAACCTATCACTCACTCTAGTCACACTCACCACACTGTCTACAAACTCCTCAGAAAACAGGACACCAACACCATTCACGTCCTCCGGGCACCCTTGCCACACAAACTTGTATTTTTGTCCCTGCCTACCCTTCACCATTCTCACACCACGTCCCTTCCATCTCGTCTCTTGCACACAACATATTGTTACGGATCTCAGAGACGGCACTCCCCTTAGCAAGGGGGGGGGGGGGGGTTAATCCCCTTGGCCTGTTAAGCTGGCCGTCTCTGGTCCTGGTACTTGTAACGCTCTTTTGCGGGGTGGAATTGATCAGGGTTATTGGTCAACGTGTTCTCCGGAATACCTTTACCAATCCCTCCGCAAAACAGGGAGACAAGTACCGCTCGAACCACGGACAAGATGGCGTTTGTCGAGCGGTTTAGCAAGCCGCGGTTCGAGTCGTTAGCAATTGACTAAACCCGACTCCGAGCGTTGGCCAAGTCGTGCCACAGGTATTCAATCAGGGAAAACACTAAAGCGACCGGATGAGAGGAAAACCCAAAGAATAATAAGGAACAGGTGTAATTTATTAATTATGTACAAAACCAAATAAATCAAAGAAGAAACGAAAGTAATTTACAGAAGAAGAAGAAGAGACAGGGCAAACCTTAAAACAATCTTATATTATACCCCAGACAACAAACAGGACAGACAAACAGACTTACACGACAAGGGAATAGCAGGCAGGAATCACTGGAAGAAGGAGAAGGGTCCGTGCAGGTGAGAGGGTAGGACGGTCCGGGCCGGTGCGCAGCGTCGAAGGTGGCTCCAGTCCACGCTACGGGCTCGAGGCGAACAGCCAGTGGCAGCTCCACGTATTCGTTTTCACACACGGTCGGACAATGTCAATTGACTATTGTATTGTGGTCGCCGTCACGGACCCACTCTTCTGCCTCACGATCCAGCGGTATTCTCCCCTGGTACTTCCCTCATCTGCTGGATCACGTCTCTCTCTCTCGTGCCTTCTCACCGACTCTCCGTGCCTTCTTCGTAAAAAGGCTTCGCGCCCACGCTTATATTACGCGTGTTGCAAATCAATGCGCGCTTCATGGAGCCACGCCCGCGATGGTACCTCGCCAGCCCTGGTTGGTCGGTAGGGGCTCGCTGACTCGGCCTCGGGTGGTTCGTCGGCGTGCCACGCCCGTGATCTGGCGGCTCCGCCCCCTTCTTTTCCGAGATGAAACACATGGACAATGGCGTCTTGTGGGGAGATAGAAAACCACTCGCACCGCTTTTGAAGAGGACTTTGGAGCCTACTCTTATTTCATTAATGCAACGCAGATTCAACTACTGGGAACAGATCCTTAACTGAAACACATAAGAATGAAATAACTATGAAGAGGTCCTATGGTTCGCTCCGTGTTGTTCATGGACTAACTTGGGTGCGATCTTTAACAAACCAATTGATGGGGATATTTACAGGGGAACATTTATAAGGGATGCATTTACTAAAATTTACTGGTGAAGGTTCTAAAAACCGTAACACAGCACCCGTTTTTCCTCTAGGGTCGGCTCGACCCGAACTAACTTTACTTCATGTGACACTCAGGTCTCGTAGCCCTCTACTATTAACCTTACCCTTGAGTGCGCCAGTTTTTAAAAAACTACGTATGTCCTGCCTGCTACGTTGCATCCTACCTAACAGACTCACACCCACAGGATAACCGAATTGCGGAATGGTTCTCAAACTATACATAAAGCCGGTGGGGAGCATTATTTACAAGACACTAATTTGTATTTACAGTGCAACCCAGGACCTGTCATTTTGGGAGACAAAAATAAAAGATCTGAAAAAGAGGAAGAGCATGCACTGCACTGCACCGATACACCATACCGTATTTTCTGGTGTATCAACCGCACCCGTGTATCAACCGCACCCCCGATTTTTGATTTAAAAAATAAATAAATAAAAATCAGATTTTCGAGGGAAAAAAAAAAATCAGGAAAATTTAAAAAAGAGAAATAAATAAATAAAATGGAAAGCGAAATATGATGAAAGGAAAGAGAAACTGAAGACAGAGAAAGAGTGAAAATACATGAAATTAGGTGAAAGAGAATTTTAAAAACATTATAATTATTCTTTCTTGCCAATGTGGCGCCCAAGCATCGGAGCAAGGTCACAATGGTACACATCAAAACAAGGTAATGCAGAGGTGAGGTGCGCATGGGAGCGAGCGGAGAAAGCTCGTCCCTATCGTACGTCGCCCCCCCCCCCCCCCCCCCCCCGTCACCTACTCTACCCTTGCCCTTACCCCGTATTTACACAAAACTCTACACATTTACAAATTCCGTCTCTATTGTCCTGTCTTCCCCATATCTCCCCTAATACCAAATTGGTTAACAATCCCAATTTCTAACAAAATTTGCCATCAACCAATTCATCATCAATCCGTCATAAGGAGGAAGAGATGGAACAACAAGCACAATGTCACCACCACGTCATGATGCGTCTCACCATTCCAAAACATTTGCAAAAATCACAAAACAACCATGGTGTGGAGTCATGTCATCACCTCAGGTGAGTGGCTGCAGATGGTGCGAAGGGATTTCCATCCTAACTATCCTCTAAATGACTTTAACGTTCTTTACACTACCCGGGGTCTTTCCCTGCCAAACCATTGGCCATCTCACACTATGTGGTTCTTAGAACCGAACTCCCATTGACCAAACTGTGGTGCTCACCAATTTGGGGTCTCACTCCCCCGATTCACCTCCCTGTGCCTTCACACATTTTCCGGGCTGGGTCGTGTGGCTCACCAGCAGGTCTACTCACCTGCACACCTCCGCCACTGTAGTCGCCTCCGAGCTTACCTGCTCCTTGCCCTAGCCTATCTACCTGGGGAAGGCCCTCTGGCGCTCTCCCCACTCGGTGCCCTCTCTGGCACTGGGCTACCCGGGTCCGTTCTCCGGATCCTCGGGCCCCACTGAACGACTCTACTGGCTCCCAGAGCCCAGCTGCGGCCTCACCTGGCCGACATCCTAACAGTGGCGGAGTGCCCATTTAACCATACACACACTGACAGGCCACACGCCCAGCCATTTCACTCCACTAATGCACCCATCCAAACACCATTCTACCACACGCACCACAGATGCCAATATCCACCACAATTTACCTATACCCTCTACCTACTCTTAAACTACCCTCCCCGGGTACTCGTGAAGGGGGTCCATCTTCCCCATCCACTCCTTTCGCACCAACCACTCCACTCCACATATTCCACACTACTCACTCCACACCATCCATTCCATACTCCATTCCATCTATTCCATTCAACCATTCCCCATACACCTGTGCTTCACCTGCACACCTGTGCCCACACACACCAGGTGGCTCTTGCACCCATCTTTCCTCCAGGCGCATTCACTCAATACAACTCACAATCGCACTTTTCACCAAATGCTGCTCAATCACCTCCTTCACACACACTGCATCATTCTCGAGCATTGCCTCTCAATTCCTCATTTCAATATGCTCACCAGCAAGAACTTCCATACGCAATGCCTCATTCAATAAACCACACCACAAACACACTGCATCATCTGATCTACCTGGTTTTTCCTCTAACTTAGTGCTTCCCGTCTTCCATTATACTATTGCACATCCCACGTCATTAACATCCACTAATCTGCTACGTCCCCCCTACAGGTACAATGTCGCTACTTAACTCTACAGTTACCTATTGTCATCTTTCTCTAAATTCCTATCAATTATCCAAACCCTCCCTGGCTTGGTTTTCACCGCCATAACCCCATAATCTATAGCTCATGTGCCCGCGATGGATGGGAGGGATGGTGGATTTACCATCCCTCGACATCAGGCATCCCCCCCTATCAATTTTGCCCATCCAATTTTTGCCAATCAAATTTGCCAATCATTACTGCCAATCATTTTTACCCATCAAATTTGCCAATCATTACTGCCAATCCTATTCACTATTCCCAATTTCAAATCAAAACACTATCATCCTCACAGTCCATTAAACTTGAGCCTCTCGGTACGTCATGACATTTTCAAAGCTCGGCTTTGCAAAGCCGAGCAATGCATACGGGTGGTTTGGTCGCCTGCAGGTTGGGTCCGTCCGGCATTCGGTTCAGGGGAGGAGGTTTGGTTGGGCCAAGGTTTAAAGCACCATCCCGGCGCGGGGCCTTTCGCTCCCATGCGCGGTGGGCCAACCCTGCCCGGGTGGGATGCCGCCACCACAAGGGGGCGCCGTTCCGATCCCTCCTACCTTCCCTCGAACCGGGCCGGTCGCCATGCCCGGCAAAGCCCGGACTCGACCGTGTGTGCACGACGCTCCGAACAGGAGCCACGCGGCACCGATCCCCGCCGGCTCCCGCAATGCACACAGCCCGGCACGGACCGAGAGCTCGCGTCGGTTAAACGTCGGTCTAAACGCTAACCCGGTCAACGTGGATGCTTTACTCGCATGATCACACACATACGCGACCCCTTTTACACTCACACATCCAGGTGTCTCAGCGCCTCTCGTACATCCCATGCATTCTACCACTGTACTCGCTCGTGCGTTCTCTTTCGCTCCATACTCCGGTCTACTCATAACGATCACCACACACTCTCGCGCACATTCTTGTGCATCCATGCCACCATTCGCCCACCCTGTTACACACCACTCCTCTTGCGCCCCTTCTTGCGCACACTCGTCGTTCACACACTTCGTTCCACACCTTTCTTCCCCCGTTACGTCCTCCGTAACACTCACCACGGGTGTGCACTCTTCTGCACACCCAATCATCACCGCACACTCTCGCGCCAACTCTTGCGCACACTCTCCCAGTACGTACTCTGTACCACTCACCATCATGTGCTCTCCTGCACCCGCGCCACCACCAGCTCACTCTCCGTGTCGCACTCCGTACACTCGGTTTCGCACATTCCCTCCGACGTGCATTCGCTTCTGCACCCGGTATCACTCCCATACTCTGTCACACACTCACTCTCCGACGCACACTCTTTTCTCACAAGCGCGGCATTTCCACTCACACCACTCACAAGGGACCCTCCACGAACGCCCGGGTGCTTTCTCGATCCCAAGCGCGCGAGAGACGCTCTCGTGCCAAACATTCTCCTACAAAATCACCCCGCACAATATACAGCATGACTCACCTGGGCGCTTCTTCTCCTTTGCTCCAACACCACCTGCAAATCTTTATAAGGATTATTAAGCACAGCATCGTGATGTGAGCACGGACCTAGCACATTTTCCATCTTTTCCTCCCGCTGTTGTTCTACCAAGTCAGTCTCTCCAATCCCAATTTCCACTATTTCTTTTTCTTTATTCACCTCGACGACCGCTGGCTTTATTAAAATTTCCTCTTCTACCTCAGCGGTCGCCGGCTTCCACATACCCCGGGTCGCGATTTCTATGCCCGTCATTTTAACCGCGCCCTGCTCCACCCGCGCTCCTCGACTCATGTTACCTCGTCGCATACCCGTGTGCCTTTCCTGCTCAACATGCGATCCATGCTCTCCCCACATTTTTGTATGCCCTCCCCACATTTTTGTATCTGGTTTCCCAATTGCTCCCTCATTTCATTCATTTCCCTCCTGGATTCGTCCCCATGCAGGTTGATGGACACCCGTACTTGTGCCATAAATTGCACCATAAGGGCTTGCATGTCGCCCACCCCCATTGGCGCAGCGGGCGCGGCTACCGCGGCCACTTGCGCAGCGCCGCCATCTTGTGCCCCTGCGACCTCGTGCGAGGCGCCGCCATCTTGTGCGCCTGCAACCCCCTCTACCGCATCCTCATTGCTCTCCTCCTCCCTGGGGTCCTGGGTTGCCTCTAACCCCTCTTCTACCTCCCCTACCGGCATCCGATCGCCTTGACCATCCATGGCACGACTTTAATTTGGGATATTAATAAAAATTTCGGCCGCTCCAAATTTTGACCAAATTTTTAGTTGTTTTAAAAAATTTGGTTCGGGCCTCAAATCCCAACTCCTCGACACCAATTGTTACGGATCTGAGAGACGGCACTCCCCTTAGCAATGGGGGGTTAATCCCCTTGGCCTGTTAAGCTGGCCGTCTCTGGTCCTGGTACTTGTAACGCTCTTTTGCGGGGTGGAATTGATCAGGGTTATTGGGCAAGGTGTTCTCCGGAATACCTTTACCAATCCCTCCGCAAAACAGGGAGACAAGTACCGCTCGAACCACGGACAAGATGGCGTTTGCCGAGCGGTTTAGCAATCCGCGGTTTGAGCCGTTAGCAATTGACTAAACCCGACTCCGAGCGTTGGCCAAGTCGTGCCACAAGTATTCAATCAGGGAAAACACTAAAGCGACCGGATGAGAGGAAAACCCAAAGAATAAGAAGGAACAGGTGTAATTTATTAATTATGTACAAAACCAAAGAAACCAAAGAAGAAACAAAAGTAATTTACAGAAGAACACAGGGCAAACCTTAAAACAATCTTATATTATACCCCAGACAACAAACAGGACAGACAAACAGACTTACACGACAAGGGAATAGCAGGCAGGAATCACTGGAAGAAGGAGAAGGGTCCGTGCAGGTGAGAGGGTAGGACGGTCCGGGCCGGTGCGCAGCGTCGAAGGTGGCTCCAGTCCATGCTACGGGCTAGAGGCTAACAGCCAGCGGCAGCTCCACGTATTCGTTTTCACACACACGGTCGGACAATGTCAATTGACTATTGTATTGTGGTCGCCGTCACGGACCCACTCTTCTGCCTCACGATCCAGCGGTATTCTCCCCTGGTACCTCCCTCATCTGCCGGATCACGTCTCTCTCTCGTGCCTTCTCACCGACTCTCCGTGCCTTCTTCGTAAAAAGGCTTCGCGCCCACGCTTATATTACGCGTGTTGCAAATCAATGCGCACTTCATGGAGCCACGCCCGCGATGGTACCTCGCCAGCCCTGGTTGGTCGGTAGGGGCTCGCTGACTCCGCCTCGGGTGGTGCATCAGCGTGCCACGCCCGTGATCTGGCGGCTTCGCCCCCTTCTTCTCCGAGATGAAACTCATGGGCAATGGCGTCTTGTGGGGAGATAGAAAACCACTCGCACCGCTTTTGAAGGGGACTTTGGAGCCTACTCTTATCTATCTATAATTCCAGTAATCTCTGTGTGTGTGTGTGTGTGTGTATGTCTGTGTGTGTGTTTGTTTGTCTGTGACCGCTGTTTCTCGACAACCACGGGTCCGATATACTTGCAACTTGCCAGGTATATTGCTGGGGACCCGAGGATGTGCCTTTTCAAGGTTTGAAATTAATCGGACAAGTAGTTACCGAGCTATGTCCAAAAAACGATTCAACCAATCAGAGAGCAGCGAGCTATCACGTGTGCCGAACGTGGCGAACAGACTCTGCCTCGGACGGCACATTTGAGAGCGTATTCATTTATTTCACGTTGGCAAACTATGTTGGCGTTAAACTATGTTTTAAAACTAATTAAAACTAATTTCGATTCATCGTAACTGCGATTTGCGACCTTCCGGACAGTGAAGACTTCACTTCCGGCAGCCAATCACAGAACGCGTTGTTGCGAGCCGAGCCGAGCGCGTGCGCCATTACGGTTCGTAATTCGATTTCTTCCGGAGAAAATAATAATTTCTCGATTTCTTATGCGCATTATTTCTCCCAGAGCGAAGGGCGGAAGCGAAGAGCGTTGTTTTTTTTGTTTACGGGCGTACGGGCGTACGGGCGGGGTAGAGCGGGCATGCCCTAGTTTCATTAATGCAACGCAGATTCAACTACTGGGAACAGATCCTTAACTGAAACACATAATAATGAAATAACTACGAAGAGGTCCTATGGTTCGCTACGTGTTGTTCATGGACTAACTCGGTGCGATCTTTAACAAACCAATTGATGGGGATATTTACAGCAGGGTTCTATAAGGCAGACATTTATAAGGGATGCATTTACTAAAATTTACTAGTGAAGGTTCTAAAAACCGTAACAATATGTCCACTCATCTTCTGACCAATACTTCCACCACTTCTCCTGATCTCCCTGTCATTGTCCCTACATTCCATGTCCCAAACCTCAGAAACCGATCTCCACTTCGGGCTGTACCCTGCCCATATGTAGTTGTGATTGTCATGGTTCACTTTTTTGAGGCAATGTTTTTTTATGGCCGGATGCCCTTCCTGACGCCAACTCTCTTTGTCGCCTCTTACGACACGCAGGGATACGGTGTACCTATTCTAACCAGGGTACACACCGGAATCATCATGCATAAACTCATGATGCATAAAATCTTTTTCATTTTGTATTTTTTTTTTAAACAGTTTTCATTATTTTGATCACACGGAAGAAGAAGAAGATGTCTGAATACAAACGTACGCAGACAGGCTTTGCATTTTCAGATGCTTTCTAGGTTATTATTTATTTTTGTTAATAACAGAGGCTTGCCTTTGCAACAATCTGCATACATTATGGTGATGTGATGCTCAGGATCAAACACATGATGGAATGGAAAAGTGAAAACATATTTTCAGAAGTGGAAAGCCTAATAGAAGGAAAGCTTCACAATTGTTTTATTTTTAGCTCACCTGGAACGAAGTTCAGGGGAGCTTATGTGATGGTGCGCCGTCTGTCCGTCCGTCAGTCCGTCCGTAAACACTTGAAACTTCTCTGAAACCACTGATGGGATTGCGACCAAATTTGGCACAAATTATATTAGTTGTATTGTGACTAAAGTTTGTTCACGGTATTTAAAAAATCGGGGTCTAAGGGGGTTTACTGGGGTCAAAGTGGATCCAGGTTTGACCCCCCCAAAATAGGAATTTGCTTTTTCCTCGGAAACTACACACGCAATACCGATGAAACTTAACCACAACCTTCATCACCTGTGATGTACCAACATTTGTTCAAGGCATTGGAAAAATTGGGGACTGAGGAGGTACACTGGGAGGGGGGTGCCCCCCAAAATAGGTATTTTTTTGTTTGTTTAAAGTCTTATGATTATGATAGTATGATTCTACATGCTGCCGTGTCTTCGAGCAAGCATTGAAATTGGTTTAAAATACCTTTAGTCAGTGCAGTATACTGTTTATTCCACCAGGTGAGCGCCAGGGGTATTGCCCTTGTGTTTTTATTTCTGAAGCTGCAAATAATTGTTTTGCATCTGAAATTTCTGAACAAAACTGTACAATTGTGCACAGAATAGCTGTAACCTTCATGTCTGGTCATCGGCTTTTGTAGATAATACTGCTTTGAAAAATCATCATTCTCATTTAAGCATTTGAACATTTACTGACGGTACTTTTAAACTTTGAATTGAAGAAGACTCTGACACCCAATCCAAAAGGTGTGAGATTTAAGTTAAAGTCAAAGTTCATCCATGGATCAAAGCTGGCAATTATTTGTTTGTTATTTTAGTATGGTCGTTTGCATATTAAATTAACTACGGAGGTTCAAAATGCTTGATGAAAATGCCAACATTGCGAGTGCTTTCTTTTGTGCGTAGGTTTGGTAGATGATCGGCTCTGCCGCAATCGAGATGGCCGGCTAAACCCGCCACTATGCCTGGCATGGAGCAGTGCAGACCGTAACCACTACATCCCTCTGGTTGGTGTCCGTGGTCGTCCGGCACCGTGTCTGCCTGGCTTCATCGTGCCAAAGCCCTGGGGAGTGCCACACTCTCTTCTGCACACCTATGTGCAGTTTGATGATCGTGGTTTCTGCACCATTGGTGGGGAGCGAGAGTTGCAGGTTTGGAGAGCCAGAACAGGCCATTTAACTGATTGTTATTTATATTTCTGTTTTATCAATCATCTTTAATGGGTTCATATTTTGTGATGTATTATTTTGCATTGCCACTCCCTACTAACTCCTCGATCCATTGTACACTTCATGCCTCCCCTTGACTGGTTTTCCCTCGTTTTGTCATTTTCACAGCAAAGCTACATTCGACGTCTTGTGGCCTCAATGGAGGAGGTCTATGTTGCGCAACATGGCCTTCCATCCTCCCTCGTCTCTGATGCTCGCCGTTACATCTACCGCTGGCCAAGTGTCCGTGATGAGATGGATGTTGTAGCACCGACACGTAATGCCTTGCAGGAGGCGCGCCTCTTCCGCTGCCTCAGTTGCCAGGCTTTACTAGAATTTGCTGTGCCAGATGATTGGCTGTCACCAGGTGGGAAGCTCCGGGAGATGGCACGGCGGGTCCATGGCACACTGAGGTCTGACAAAAGCTACAGCTTCCCGCACTATGGCCTCGTGTGCTCTTATGATGTTGACGCAGACTGCCTATCAGTGGACCACATACGCAGCGAGCTGCCCCGCTGTGCATGGTGTCAGTCGGGCACTGTGCGTCGGGTATCATCTGATGGTTCTGTCTGTTATCGAAATGGTGACAGAACCATAACGCATTCGACTGAGGGCAAATGTGGCTGTGGATTTAAACACTACTGGGAGGGCCGTGAATATGACAATCTTCCAGAGGCACTTCCTGTGACACTAGAATGGAATGGGCGTGTCGTTCGTGAGCTTGTTTACTGGTTTCAACATGAAGCAAACCCAGCACTGAATAGCAATGCTTATGCGGAGGCAACACGTCTTGTGGCACAGCACTTTCCAGGAGAGTTTGGCAGCGAGGTGCTTGTGCAGAAGGTGGTAAATACGATTCTTCATCAGACGGCTTCACGGAATCCTGATGAATATCGCCCTATCACTCTGAGTGAGGATGGAGAGCAAGCCGAAGCGACTGACAGGCAGGGTGCTGTCTGTTCACCACGTCGCATCTCCGCTTCAAAATTGGAGAACATGCCACCCTCAAAGATAATTCTTACTGGGCCTAAAACAAAAACTCTTCACAAGGAAGAGTTGACTATGAGTGAAACGGAACGTGATGTGCAACAGCGCATCACTCAAAATGCTGTGGTTCAACAGCGCAAATCTTCAGCTGAGCGAATAGCACGCTTGCAGAATGACGTTGCTAGCACAGGCCACCAGAGTACAGCAACGATGCCTGCAAATCCTCCACGGCCAGTCTTAATAGCTGATGGCTCACGCAAGGTACGAGTCGTTACTGCCGATGGTCGGCAGTCCACCCTGACTCTTGCACCAGATACAACCTTCGCTCAATTTCGAGACAGCATTGAGAATGCTCTTGGCATTCCTCCGGAGCTACAGCGCCTTCGACATGGATTCCCTCCTCAAGAACTGCTTCCGCCAGCACAAAATGATGAGGGTCAGCCATTGCCTTTGGAGCATGGTGAAAGGATCATCGTGGAGGTGCTGGGAGGGACAGCAGGCATGGGAACAACTGCAAGGTCTGATCCTGGGTCGGGCAGAGAGGTACAGCATCGGGAAAGTGATGGGGTGACCTCGCCAGTCAGGACATCAAGGATGCTGCAGCCTTCTGAGGTTGCACAAGAGGACAGCGTTGATCTGGAATTGTCCTCTCTGCAGCTGCTTCTCACCCTGACAGGTGAATGTTCTTTGGCAGCAAATGAGCACTTGGTGTTCAGTTGTGGGCAATCGTTTCCTTTTCCTCCTGATTATTTACTGAGCCGCTGTTACAAACCTTAATAGATAATTGGACGACCGATTCGGATGAACAATTGCAAACTAGCATGCGTCCCTTGGGTTTTCATCTTCGAGCAGCAATTACTGAGGCATGCAGCACTGGAATCGTCGCCTGTACTTTAGGACCCAATTTGAAGGCACTGGCCCTAGAAAAACTGACCGATGGGAAATTGAAAACAAACCAACGTTATTGGTTCTCGTTGTAGCTGTAAAAACAATATCCCAGACTTTGGACAGTTTGTATGTGCTTTGATCAGGGAAAATATTCGACAATTGCTGAAAGATAATGGAGGATTCGACGCTGCTATTTTTTTTTCTCGAATTTTAACACCAATATTCCCTGATAGCTCTTTGATGGTGTGCATTTGGCCGCCTTTTAATTTCCCATGGCTTTAATTATTCTAGGACAGAGCAGGAAGTCTTAACTACTGGACTATTTTGGCTTATGTCTTGAGTACAGAAGTTACGATAAGCCAATTAAAACCGGCGTCCTTGCACAGATCGGACATTATAGTTTGGACTGACATCGATCTTTTATGCCTGGATACTGACAGTACTGCAATTTATGTCGACTTGTTGAAAAATGCCCTGCTCTTAGATACATGTATTTTTTCCTCATCAGGGCAGGATATGTGGTCTTATGTGAAGAAGCTTCCATACCTTTTTGTGCCTGGAGGAGTCTTCTACATGAGGGTGAAGAAGGAATTTGGTGAGACCTTTGTGTTTTTGATGTGTTTTGTGTTTGTGTGCTTTATTCATTTATTTATTTTTATTTTCCATTGCCAAAACATTTAAAATGCAGCCTGTACAATCAAAAGTAGGCCTTACTCAAAGTGATCGCCATCCAGGACGGCATCCCGGTGGATGTCGATTTAAGCCCAACAGACACGGGATAGTTGTTGTTGTTCTGCGGGCCTCGTGCCCTATCAATCCAATACCATCCCATCACCTGTCATTGACCAGTATATCCACTAGTTTAAAATGTTTGTGCATGTTTTGCCCAAATACAGTTGAGTTTCACAAACAGATGCAGCAGGCCCAAAATCCAAAATTTATATCGTCAAAGACAGAAGATTACATGCGTTGTCAGTGTAATGGCTGAATCGTTTAAACTTGAAAGAACCGAAATTATCCACCATTGGAATTGGGTCATAGGCCTGTGACCTCATCTGGAATGGTTCAAGGTGTCTCGGGATGTAATAGTGACTTGCATCATTGAAAGTGTGCATTAGTTTGCAATGGAATCATGAAAGTTGTAACTTTACCTTTTGTGATTTACGTTTGGGCTTCATCAAACAAACAATAGGCAACATTGTACGATTAGTGAGGCTGTGTGTGTAGGCTGATTCGCTGAATTTGGAGTCAAATTTATGAACACTAGAAACACCCGCTCCCTTCTGGAGCATTGGTAAGTTGTCTGTCGACTCCACTCCCTCCCCCCCCCCCCCCGCCCCTTAAATGGGTGTTAGGGTGGGGAGTTATTTGTGCCCGTGACCTGACCCCTGGGTACTACTAACACGTGTGCAAAATTATATAGAATTCGGGTCAGCCCTGATTTTTTTTCTTTGATTTTCAGATGTACATACGTCATACATACATAGCCACCAGACATACAGAGAATTGTCTTATTTAATATATTAGGATTTCTTAATTACTACTGATTTAAGCTTCCACATCATTGCTAACATGTGCAAAGTTGTTGTCTTGTGGCACAAATGACAAATGCTGAGTGGTTATGAATGTGGTAATCCATGTAGGTAAATTTGTGTTGTGAACATAGGGGTGGGGTCAGCTTTGCCAAATGATAAATTCAAAGTCAAGAAAGTTCCTTTTTGGGTGGTTGAAGGTATGGAGAGGTGTGTGGGCGTGGCGGGGCGGGGGGGGGGGGTGCGGGGGGAGGGGGTGGAAGAGGGGTTCTTACCTCAAGGTTAGTTGTAACACCAAGTGTTTAAGTTTTGTCGAACTGAAGCAAATAATAGTATGCGTGATTATCAATATTGCTCTGACACGTCTTCTGAGATGTACCACGATGTACTTGTTTGAATTCTCCCATATTCATGCGTGTCAATTCTATTTTCTCAGCAAATTTGTATATCTCTGTGTATTGGCAATTGTACAAACTGTAATAAGATGTTGTGTTAATAGTGGTGTACATGTTCTGTTAAGAATGCTCTGTCTGGGCTTGTGCACCAGGTCTTGCAGATGGACAGCACACCACTTTGCCTGAACTTCCCGGCCGTACCCTCGTTTATAATGGCAACACTGACAGTCTTGAGCTTTGCCTAGAGCCAGATGGGCACCACGTCATTGGACCCAACCTCGACCATGATCCTATGCTGGCCCGGGCTCTGGAAAGCCGTGCAGACTTTGACCAGGGCAGCCTTCCGGGGCTCATCAGAAGCAGGTTATTCTAAAAAGCACAACTATATACTGCATGTGCTCGCTACCTGTTCATCACATAATGCTATCTTCTTGTTTCATATGCAGCACATGGCTCTACCTGTTCATCACATAATGCTCCCTTCTTAGTCTTCTTCAATATGCAGCACATGGATTTGAGCAGCATAATTTGCTGGGGGTGCAGCTGTGGCACTGATGCAGGAATTTTGTAATTTGGACAGGGTGTGGGGGATAGGTCACCTAGTCTTCGTGAAGGACACGGAGATGGTAGGGGGAGCGGGAAATGGTATGGAATGGAAGGGTAGGGGAGGGGAAATTGAGGAGGAGAGTGAGGGGAGGAAGAGGGGGGAGGCAAGGCCTACATGAAGAGCACAAGGACCATTTAAGCATTGCATCATGTAAAGTCACTCGACGTGGTAAATCAATCAAAAGTGAACAGATTTTCACACAATTTGTTTTCACCAAGTCTTTATCTCTTAGCGACTACCAGAAATGAAAACAACTCACGTTAAAATGAAGGTGTGAGGCCGGTCAAAGCAAAAAACATGTTTTCACCAAAGGAAATCCTTAAAGTCATAAAATGCAATTTCTAAGCTGTTTTTTTTAGGTATATTTTTGTCGGTATTTTAATATAACTATATTAATATAATGAAAGTAGATCGCACAAAAATGTGAAAACTGCGTATGTGAAAAGAAAGAAAGGTCTGCTATATCACCATGGCTTGCAAAAGCAGCATGTTGAGCGCTCTCCCATTACTTATCTTCAAAAAGGGGTGTTTATATTTACCCAAACATCCATTTTTCATTCATGCACTCCCGTGGAGTTCCCTTGGTGTACTTGCAAAGTTTGGGGCCGCTAGGTTTCATGGTTTTGGAGTTATGGTGGAGACACACACTGATGCACACATTCTCTTGTTGGGAAGTGGAAGATAAAGTGATGAGAGAAAAGGGCATTGGATGATATTCGAGTGTGGTAGGATTAGTGAGTGAAGTGAAAGAAGTTAGTGCAAATCGATGATATTTCACATTGTAATAAGTTGATGACCTTTTCCCTCACCTGTTCTTTTGCAGTGCACTTCTTCACTCACATGTTTCTTTAAATGGCACTTCCTCTACATTTGCTGTTCCACATTATACTTCCCTTATTTACGTGTGGCATTTCCTCCCGGCTTTGTTTGTGCAGAAGCCGCGAGGGCAGTCCATCGCATAGTACCCGTTCAGCCAGCCCGCTGACTACCTCAGGCTTCCGGTTGGGCAGTGGTGGTGCTGTTGTCCGGCGTTCTGACCAGCAACACACCATACCAGCCTTTCATGGGAAAGGTCATAGCCTTGGCCACGGACGAGGTACTGCACCTGAAGCTCGCCTTGCCAGACCACAGCCTCTCGGATCTTCAGACCCTGCATTCAAGTCGGTGACGGATTCCCAGAATGGAGGCATGGATAGCATGATGCGTGTTGGTCCAGGATTCAGCACAGCCCGCCGTCCCACTGGAAGTACAGGAAAGCCCAGCCATTCTGACTTGGCTCCAGAAGCAATCGAAACCCAGCGGAGACGCCTTATGGAGATGCTGTCTTCCATACACGCAGCTATGGAAGGTGTTGAGCCGGGGAGCAGAGGTGCTGCTGCCGGAGAGGCCACAGGTGAAACTTCAAGGATCTTTCCTCATCAGCAAGTGCATGCAAAAGAGGAAACTCGGCCTCCTTGGATTTCCCAGGAGATGAGGATGGAACGAGATAGTGATGCTGAGGATGCAGAGGAAATGGAAAGTCAAGATGATGACATAGCACAGAAAGAAGGTGGCTCCTAATGAGCGAGAAGTATTTGTCGGATTGTGATATGCCATAATTGCATCTGAACTACTTCACGTGTAATTACCCCCACTCCCACCCCCCCCCCCCCCCCCCCCCCAGAAGATGGTCCAATTCTGTGGTGTTGAAGCTCCCATATATTTACCGAGCAAGCTTCTGGTTTTGCAGAGATCGTGCTTGAGATCCCACTTACTCTAATCATCCCTCCTCGGCAGCTTTTAGCTTCTGATCAAACTAATGAGCATCTTTCTCACATGCTGTGTGTATATACAGTACATACTTTTGAGATGTAAAGCACGCGACATGGACATTCCACATGGACACTTAGTGGACTAAAAAAATAATTAAAGTTTTGCTTTTTTGGCATGAATAAATCCAGGGATGTCTGATGCCATGATTTCCTCCCCCATCCTTACATGCACCTATGTTCAAAAATCCAGCAAAGGCAGTTTTGTTTGGGATTATTTTCTTTGACATTCTTGTTGTTTTTCTCTTTCCGTTACGTCGACATGGCAAAGCCATGAAATTTGCCCAAACTGTATTATTGTTATTCTTTTATTGTTATTTTTGATGTGTGTTGATGGAAGTTGCCCTTGCAAACACGCGATTGTTCACCCGTTTGCATCTACTTCTTGACCACGGCGTCTGCGATATTCGTGACACTCGTCCGCAATGTGACATTACATAAAGGGCATGTGTAATGTCATATTGCTTCATTTCCAGCAGTGCAATATATTCTTTTTGCTTCCGGCATCTGCTATTTTATGTAGTGCGGGAAGCGTACTTTTCTGTGTTTTACTCTGTTGGTTTCCATCTGATTATTGCATCGTAGGTGCAGGCTTGGAAACTCAGCTGTGTAACGTGCGCCTTGGGAGTAGGAAACGGAACAACGATATATTTGTTTCCAGGCTTCTTCCTCCCTACTCTTTCTACCCTTTCAACCACTTAATTTTATTATTATTAATAAAAAAAATTTTTTGGGATCATTCAAGGAATACTTCTGCACATGGTTTTGTCTTGTTCTTATATTGCATAGTTTCCAGGAGGGTGATTATAAAGTGAAAGCGGCAGGATTTTTTTGCTTGAAGAACCATAAGAGTATAGAGATCCTGAATGTTTGTAAAAGATCCAGTACGTCACATAGACAAATGGAGAAGATGAAAAGCGGGTCAACCGGAATCCGACAGTTCGACGAGTCTATGAAAACCAAGCAGGTTCTTGGAACTGCAATTAATGTTCACATTCACCTTCTGGTTTAGCAACAATGCGAACTAAGCCAGGTATATTTGTGTGGACCAATTTTGACCTGCAGACCAAATAACGGGTTCGTTAAAAAACGGAAGCACTTTCGATTTTTTTTTTTTTTTTGGCAAAACATTTTTATTTTTTTTGAACTAACCCGTTGTTTGGACTGCATATCAGTTTGTCCACAAAAATAATACCTGGTTAGTTGTCATTGCTGCTAAACCATAAGGTGAATGTGAACTTTAATTGCAGTTCCAGCCACAGCTGCATTTTCGCACAAGTCTATAAAGTTGGCAGAAACTTCCCAGAGATACTTTCTGTGATGATGATTATTTGTCACATGGCACCGCAAGACCAGTAAGTAGTTGTACTGGCACAGACTTTCTTATTTATTTATTTTTTGCTCCTCTTCTTGTACTCTAAAATTTGCAGGTGAAAACGAGTGAAAAGATTTAAAATGCAACTTAGTTTGTAAAGTGTCATTTTGGTTGTTCAGTCCTTAAAAGCGTTCAAATTGAAGTTGAAGTGTTTTCTGATTAATGAACAGATAATGGGGGTGGTTCAAAGTTGAAACAGACCAAACCTACACCTGTTGTGCATTGTTTTCCAAGACACATTTGAACCATCCAATAATTATGAGCTGTAGATCTGGAATTGTTTTTGGGGGACAGTAGGAATTATTGGAAACTTTCATATGTTTTCGTTGGGCAATAAATTAGATTTTTGTTATTTGGCCTTTTGTGAAATATGCCAACCGATGGCAAAAAAATGCTTTACCTGATTGCGTCATTGATACCTTTAGCGTGCCAGATAGTTTGAATGGAGGTTCGTGTACCTGTGGCTTGTTTTGATGAACCCGTTCCCATGGACTTGCATTGCACCGCGGCTATTTGCAGCGTTCCTTCGACATTGGTATTTGTAGATAACAATTCACTTTGAAAGTTATTTATTTGGGTGTGACGTCATTGCTCACCGAGAAGAGATGCAAAGCCGTGGCACTTGCACGTGCACTATGCCCACTTAATACCTGTTTGAGGTGTTTCGCCGATGATGTCATTCATTAACGCGCAATAAAATGCTTTCTTTTCAACGCTAACACGCTCTCGTTGTGAGTCGATTGATGTGTCCCCCCCAGGTTTGCACACCGAGGCTATTTTGGGAGTGGGGGAGGCGGCTATTTTCTGTCCGGTACTGCCTGCAGCTACTCCTGTTACCTGTGCTTTATTGGAAGTTGGTACAGGACACGTTACATGCAGTCGCTTTGCAGGTAGATATGCAGCAGTTTGGCTCGCCGTTTTCGTTTGAGCACTGTAAACGGAGTCGTTGTTCACACCAATGGTTGTGTGTACATGACCTAATTACCATGGATATCACCACCGATAAAGGAAAGCATCGGGACGAGTTACAGCAAGTGGAGATGTGATCAAACGGTTCTTGATCCGTGAAGTAAACGTCATGTTAATCCGCTGTCTTTAGCAAAGCAAAGGGATGTGACGTCAAAGTGTGATGAACAAAAGGAAGGTGGGGGTTAGTGTGGGGTGTCCTGGAAGAATGATGTAAAACCTCAAGTCGCCAAACCGGTTTGACAAAAGCATTTTTCTGCTTTAATAGTGATTAATTACCCTGCGCTCGTGAAGCGAAAAGCAGGGTGAAGCATTCGAATGCGTACGCGCGTATCTGCATTTTTAAAATTCATTTTCTTGGCAACTTGGTCCGATTGATACGAAATTTTACCACAGGAGCGCCTCCCCCTGGAGTTTTTTTATTCTTAATTATGACATCACAGGTCACGTGGTACAGACGCCATCTTGGAAAAACGTCATACCTCTATGCTCTATATCCGAAACAGCTCAATGGGAAAAATTTAAACAAGGCTCATTGTGAATTACTCCCCATGGGGAATTTAGAAATGTTAATGATGTCATCGGTGCCTTCATTATGACGCCATAATTCGACAAGTACAACGCTTCATCTGATCAGTATGAAACAAGACCAAAAGTCTAACAGTGGCATAGCTGGGCTTGTAAAATATTATAAACCACAAACACATGTTTAGCTTTTCAAACAGTCGTTAATGCTGCTTATAACATAAAACAAAGAAATTTGGAGGAATCCCAACATCCGTGAGGTAAGTTTTATTTGCAGAACTGAGCGAAGATCTACTGTAATCTATGTACCCCACAAGGGTTGAGTGTGCTCATTTACCAAGCAGATACCCAGCGCTTGCCAAGCCAGCCGTTCATTAACGGTTTTGTATTGAATGCTTGCTCGAATGCTTAAACCACTTGGTGATCTCTCCACAAGAACCTTGGTAAATGAACACACCCAATGTTCGTGAGACCTGATCATAGAGAGACTGTAATGTAATTAAAATGTTAGTCGGTCGAATCAGCCGTCGTCATGAAATCATAGACGTAATGGCCACAAAACTGATAAATTTGAACTTCCAGTAAGTTTGCAGTCACAACGAAGGGATTACTGTTACGATTAGATTCACTGTAATATTAATGCTACGTTATCATTATTTCGAAAATGACATTACGATAATAAAAAAAGCTGAGGCTAATTCCCGACTTCCTCGGTTATTAATATTAGTGCCGAACATCGCTCATCATTGATCAGGAACCATACACCGCTTCAATCCATTAACCTTCCATTCATGACATTGGGATTAAAGTATTATGGTGATATTTACTAGCCTATATTATTATTATTATAATGAAGCTGATTCTGAGGGCCTTTCACTCACTCACCGCAGGCAGGTTGGTGGTCTTTCTGTCTTCTACCGACTCCTCTCCGGCCTAGCTCCTCCAGCTCTGTCTGTGCTGTGTCTCCCAAATATTCCCACAGGTCGCACAAAATCTGCCAGCAACCCTCTTATGGTTAAACTGCCAAAATCAAGACTCTGCTCACCTTCACTCTTTCATTCCTTTTTTCTCCCGCCTCTGGAGCAAACTCCCTCACTCTCTTCAATCCCACTCCTCCCTCCAGGTCTTTAAAACAGCTGTTCACAACCATCTCTTATCTTCCCCCATCCAAAACCTTGATCTTTTCTACCACCGTTAATTCACCCCAGATCCACTTTTTTGAAATACCGACTTCTTTCCTGGAAGTCCTAGCAGTATCCATGTGTTTTATACCTCTCCCACCCCCCCCGCCCCCTTTCCCATGCCTCCCTCCCAAGCCCTCTCCCTCCCACAGATCTCCCGATGTCCCTGTTCTCTGCTGTTGTACTTGAGTGCTTCCCTCTCTCTCCCCATCTTGTCTCCCGCTCCCTTTATTGTATGTTTTGTGTGTCCGTTTTTTTTTTTTTGTAATTGATGTTAGCTCTCACACGAGCCTCGATCTTGTATACAAAAAAAACCCCACAAATAAAACACCCCAAAAAAACCATGTGACTGAAACGATACACTACTGTATTAAGGAACCTGGGCCTAATTTGTCCGAAGCGGTCTGAAGATAAGTCATAACGCATAAGGCCTCTACATAACGTTTTGTTGGAAGATCCGTAACGCCGATGCTTTCGATATTTGATGATCATTTTAACAATCGGTTTGTTTGTGTTTCACACTGAATGAAAAACGAAAAGGTAGAGCATGGTGATTGTGATATATAACAGGTTCGAGTTCGACGATATGTTCAGCATGAACGGCATATAAATCAAAATGGCGGAGTGTGGAGAGTCAGCTGCAGACTGCAGTACGTTATGTGACCCTGTCATGTGACCAGATCCTCAGCTCTGATTGGTATACGTTTGAGGGGACATACATACGTACATACATACCTACATACGGACGGACAAACACTGTTCTAAACGGCTTCGCCCGATGGGCTACGCCGTAAAAAAAGATTCTCTGCAACTGTTCATCCAATGGACAGCCTGGTGTTGGCTTAGTGGTTAGGGTACCAGCTTGGGATCCTAGGATCCTGTGCTCAAATCCCGGTCGATTGCCGAACCAATGCCAGGTGGGTTGACTCAGCCTGCCATCTCTCTGAGGTCAGCAAATTGAGCACCAGATCACTGGTAATTCCATGCGTGTTGCAAGAGGCGACCAACAGGGCTGGCGGCAGGAAGGGCATCCAGCCGCAATACATTGCCTCAAAAAGGGGACCACGGTGCCCAAAAAAGGCCAATCCGCACCCTGTGGGAAAAATGGCCTCGAAAGGCGTTTTTTTGTTTTTTTGTTAGTCCGATGGACATGAAATTTCACCATTGGAGTGCCTCCTCCTGTAGAATTTTTAAATCGTAATTATGACGTCATAGGTCAAGTGGTACGGGCGCCATCTTGGAAAAATCCAAAAACGTTGTGCCTTTTTATCTCTGAAACTGCTCCATGGAAAAAAATGGAAACATGGTGCATTGTCAAGTACTCCCCATGGGGAATAAGATATGTTAATGTTGATGTCATCGGTACCTTAATCATGACGTCATAATTCGACAAGTATAATGCTTGATTCGATCAGTATGAATTTTTTTCCCTCTGCAATTCTTGGTCCAATTGACACGAAATTTTCACCATAGGAACGCCCCCCTCCTGTTGAATATTTTAAAGATAATTATGACGTCATAGGTCACGTGGTACAGACGGTACATGGTGTCATGGTGATGCGTCACAGATACGGTACATAGTGTCATGGCGGTGCGTCATAGGCACGGTGATTTATCAGTGTGTGTGTGCGCCGTCCTTTGGGGAGCACGTTAAGCCGGGTGTCCCGCCTGCTATCATTAGTCGGTGCATGTTATAGATCCCATGGTGTCCTTCGCCAAAAGAGGCGAATCTTCATGGCGGTGTGTGGACAAATTAGTTTCCCCATGAACAAATTACAAATTCCTCCCACAATTGTTATATTTTCTATTTATGAGGGGCAGGGGAGGGAGGGTACATTGGGTAATCAAGGTGACAATTCGTACATACCTCCGCTAGGCTGAACAGTTTATGTTTTGTATCCCACTGATGGGCCTGGATCTGGATTCGGACCTTAACCAAAATCGAAGTGGCTTCTTCTTCTCACTTACCCAACTCATCCACCTAATTTCGTCATAAAGCGTCCATAAATTTTGATGCCTCTGCCGCCAAAGTTGCCTGAGGCATTATGTTTTCGGGTTGTCTGTCTGTCTGTCCGTCCATCCTTCCGTACGGGCTAAACCTCGTTTTTCTCAGCAACCATATGTCCGATTGAGACTAAACTCTCAGGGTAGGAGTGACACCCATGCAGAATGTATTTATGATAACTGTGACGTCATAGGTCACGTGGTATGGCAGCCATCTTGGATTAAAAGCAAAGAAAAAAATTATTATCAGAAACCGCTGAATGGAAAAATTTGAAACTTGGCACATTGCCAAGTACTCCCAATGGGGGAACAAAAGCATGAGATAGATGACATCATAGGTGAAGTGGAATACCAGCCAAAAATGTTTTAATCGAATTCTTTATCCTAAAAATCTGAAATTTGCATGCACATGATCTATGACCAATTTATATCGAAATATTAAATTTATGACATCATAGGTCACATGGTTTGGCAGCCATATTGGATTGAAGGGAAATATTAAATAATTATATCTCTGAAACCGCTCACCCTATCGATGCGAAATTTTACAAATATCATCTAACAGCACTGTTGCATGTAGTTTGAAAATTATGATGTCATAGGTCACGTGGTTTGGCAGCCATCTTGGATAGAAAAACGAACCTATCCGATCAACATTAAACTTCACAAACGTAATCCCCTACCCATACATATGCAGAGTGATGGCATCTACCCGTTGTGGGATGATGCGGAGGCATATTGGCGACACAGTCGCATTGTTCTAGTTGAGATATCGTGCTTTGTATCATTTTTGGCCCCATCTCTCAATGGTGAAGAATCACTTGAAAACAAGACCGAAAGTCTAACAGTGGCACAGCCGGGCTTGTAAAATATTATAAACCACAAACACACATGATTAGCTTTTTAAACAGTCGCTAATGCTGCTTATAACATTAAACGAAGAAATTTGGAGGAATCCCGACATCCCTGAGGTAAGTTTTACTTACAGAACGGAGGGAAGATCTACTGTAATCTAGATTATACCCCACAAGCGTTGGGTATGTACCGTTTTGTTGGAAGAGACGTAACGCCGATGCTGTCGATATTTTATGATCATTTTAACAATCGGATTGTTTGTGTTTCACACTGAATGAAAAACGTACAGGTAGAGCATGGCGATTGTGATATATGACAGGTTCGATGATATTGTTATGTCGGTGTGGTAGAGATTCCTTAGAACAGGTAGGATGTATAAATTAACATGCTCAAGATGTCGGGTAGAATCACCCCATGTAATAAGTATTTGTTTAGCCCAGATGTCGGATGAAGTTGTATATCTGTCCCCGTCACGAGGGGGCGGGGCATGTTATTTAGCTAGGGAATAAGGATAAATTATCCCTGTATGTCTTACCCTATGTGATTTATCCTTTGTCCCTTATGGCACCGCAATAGACACTAGCGCAGGAAGTGCCCATTGGAATTTCAGTAAATAACAATAAGAACCAACCGGAAGCCAGTTCTAAGCACGGCCATTTGGACGCACCAGCTACATCACCACAGAAGACAGGCAGGCCAAAGACACGCCCCGAGGAGCCGTGATTGGCCAGGGCGGAGCAAGAATCAACTCGCAATTTGGCAGGAGTTGACCAACAGGAAGGCAGGAGCAAGAAGCTACCCGCTGATTGGTGGAGAGGGCCGATGACGTCACGAGACGGCCAATAAAAGAACTCTGGCTGGCATTTTGTCCTCTTTGGATCCTCCTTTCTTCTCCTCGTGTACTCTGCCGCTAGTCTCTTGTGCGCTGACGATTCCATCTTGTGCCTGTTTGATTCTGGACTTTGGTGGGAGATGGCTGTGCGCTGACATTTCTCTATTCATTGTCTTCATCGCCACGGCCATGTTCCGGGACTTTCTTGCATTCAGAAAGTATTCAGACCCCTTCACTTTTTTCACATTTTGTTATGTTGCAGCCTTATGCTGAAATCGTTTAAATTCATTTTTTCCCTCATCAATCTACACTCAATACCCCATAAGGACAAAGAGAAAACAGGACTTTAGAAAGTTTTGCAAATTTATTAAAAATAAAAAACTGAAATATCACATTGACATAAGTATTCATACCCTTTGCTATGACACTTGAAATTTAGCTCAGGTGCCTCCCATTTCTCTTGATCATCTTTGAGATGTTTCTACACCTTGATTGGAGTCCACCAGTGGTAAATTCAATTGATTCGACATGATTTGGAAAGGCACACACCTGTCTATATAAGGTCTCACAGCTGACAATGCATATCAGAGCAAAAACCAAGCCATGAGGTCGAAGGAACTGTTTGCAGAGCTCAGAGACAGGATTGTGTCGAGGCACAGATCTGGGGAAGCCTACAAAAAAAAGTTCTGCTGCTTAGTGCTTAGTTCTGCACAGTGGCCTCCATAATACTTAAATGGAAGAAGTTTGGAACAACCAGGACTCTTCCTTGAGCTGGCCGCCCGGCCAAACTGAGCAATCGGTCCGATGCCCCTGGCTGCCCCTGGGATGGGTGCAGGACCGGGGGGCGGCGTGGCGGCGGGGCTGGGCGGTGCCGGGGGTCCGCCCGCAGGGGGGCGGCCCTGACGTGGGGGTCGGGCCACTGGCGGTGGATGGTCCACGTCGAGGTGGGCCGGCTTGAGGCGGTCTACCGAAACGCGTTCAGGAGTACCACCGATGTCCAGGGTGAAGTGCTTCGCCCCGGTCTCCAGCACGCGGAAAGGCCCGTCGTACGGGGGCCGCAGTGGTGTCCGGTGGGCATCATGGCGGACGAAGACGTACTCCGCCGTGCGAAGCTCCGGGGCGACGTGCGTCGGTGGGTGCCCGTGGCATGCCGTTGGCACCGTGGCGAACCTCTGGGCGGTCTCTTGCAGAGCGGAGCGCTGCTGTGCCGCGGACCATGGTGCCGTGGAGTCGGGGAGGAACTCGCCCGGCACCCGCAGCGGTTGCCCGAAGACCAACTCCGCCGCGGATGCGCGCAGGTCCTCCTTGGGCGCCGTCCGGAGGCCCAGCAGGACCCAGGGGAGCCTGTCGACCCAGCCGCCGTCGCGGAGGGTGGCCCGGAGTGCGGCCTTAAATGAGCGGTGAAATCGCTCACACAGGCCGTTAGCCTGGGGGTGGTAGGCCGTGGTTCGGTGCAGCCGGACCCCAAGCCCCTGCGCGACCGCCCCCCAGAGCTCCGAGGTGAACTGGGGGCCGCGGTCGGACGAGATGTCTGAGGGGGCGCCGAACCGGGCGACCCAGGTGGCGATGAAAGCCTGCGCGACATCGGCCGCCGTTGTCGACGCCAAGGGCACGGCCTCCGGCCACCGGTGGTGCGGTCCACCATGGTGAGGACGTAGGTGAAACCCCGCGAGGGGGCAGAGGTCCCACCAGGTCCACGTGGACGTGGTCAAACCGGCGTTCCGGCACCGTGAACGGGGCCAACGGGGCCTGGGTGTGCCGGTGCACCTTGGCGCGCTGGCACGCGAGGCACGTCCTGGCCCAGCCGCGGACGGCCTTCCGGAGGCCATGCCAGACGAACTTGTCGGCGATCAGCCTTTGGGAGGCCCTCGCGCCCGGGTGGGACAGGCCGTGGATGGCGTCAAACACCTGGCGCTGCCAGCCCGCGGGCACGATGGGGCGAGGACGCCCGAGGGAGACGTCGCACAAGAGGGCTGCGCCCGCGCCGTCGAACGCCACCTCGGTGACGCGGAGGCCCGAGACGGCGGTCCGCAAGGCCTGGACGTCGGGGTCAGCAGCCTGGTCCGCTGCCATCCGGGCATAGTCGATGCCGAGGTGGACTGCGTGGGCGACGGCCCGGGAAAGGCAATCTGCCACCGGGTTGTCCTTCCCCGCGATGTGCTGGATGTCCGTCGTGTACTCGGACACGGCCGAGAGGTGACGCTGCTGCCGGGCCGACCACGGCTCGGTGACCTTGCCCATCGCGAAGATCAGCGGCTTGTGGTCGACGAAGGCAGTGAACGCACGGCCCTCGAGCAGATGACGGAAGTGCCTGACCGCCAAGTGAAGCCCGAGCAACTCGCGGTCGAAGATACTGTAACGGCGTTCGGGCTGGCGAAGCTGCCGGCTAAAGAACGCCAGCGGTTGCCAAGCTCCACGCACCCATTGCTCGTGCACCGCGCCCACCGCGTAGTCCGAGGCATCAGTGGTGAGGGCGATCGGTGCATCGGGCGCCGGGTGCGCGAGCATGGTGGCGTTAGCCAAGGTGAGCTTTGCGCCCGTGAACGCCGTGTCCATCTGCTCGGTCCAGGTAACGTCGCCTTTGCCCGGCTTACCTCGGAGAGCTTCGTGCAGGGGGCGCAGGAGCTGGGCGATACGGGGCAGGAACCGATGGTAAAAGTTCACCATGCCCAGGAACTCCTGCAGCCCTCTGATCGTGCGGGGGTGCGGAAACCCCTTCACCGCCTCCACCTTGGCCGGTAGGGGGACGGCTCCGTGCCGCGCCTGGTGACACGGTACCCCAGAAAATCGATTATGGTGGCGCCGAACCGGCACTTTGCGGGGTTCACAATCAGGCCATGCTGGCCCAGGCGTTCGAACAGCGTGCGGAGGTGGCGTAGGTGCTCTTCGCGGGACGCGCTGGCGACGAGGATATCGTCCAGGTAGACGTAGACAAAATCCAAGTCATGCAGGACGCTGTCCATCAGTCGCTGGAACGCCTGAGCCGCATTCTTCAGACCGAAGGGCATGCGCAGGAACTCGAAGAGTCCGAATGGCGTGATGACCGCCGTCTTCGGGACGTCCTCCGGCCTGACGGGGACCTGATGGTAGCCACGTATGAGGTCCACCTTCGAGAAGAAGGACATGCCCGCCAAACGGGCGGAAAAGTCCTGAATGTGGGGGACGGGGTAGCGGTCGGGAGTCGTGGCGTCATTGAGACGGCGATAGTCCCCGCACGGTCGCCATCCCCCGCCGGGCTTTGGCACGATGTGCAGCGGCAACGCCCAAGCGCTCTCTGAGCGCCGAACGATGCCGAGTCGCTCCAGGGTAGCGAACGCCGCTTTTGCCACCGCCAGCTTCGTCGGCTCGAGGCGGCGTGCCCGGGCGTAGACCGGTGGCCCGACGGTGGGGATGTGATGGGCCACCCCGTGCTTGACGGCCCCCGCCGAGAAGGTGGGCCGCGTGAGGGCCGGGAAGCCGGCGAGGAGGCGGGTGAATGCGTCCGCTGCCGGAAGCGTACAGACCAACTTGGCCGGAACCGAACCGTTCGGCAAGCCGCTTGGCAAGCCGCTCGTTGAGCTGGGCAACGCACAAGCGAGCGAGCTGAACGTCTCGGCCTGGACAAGACGTCTGCGCTTGACGTCGACCAGGAGCCCATTAGCGCACAGGAAGTCCGCGCCAAGCAGTGCCATGGGCACGTCGGCAGTGACGAACGTCCATCGGAAAACCTGCCCTCCGAACCGCAGAGAGAGGCAGCGTTTTCCGTACGTACGGATGGGCGTCCCGTTCGCGGCAAGCAGCGCGGGGCCCCCACCCGCGGCGTGCTTGTCTGACGTGCCGGCGGGAACGACACTCACCTGCGCTCCCGTGTCGCACAGGTAATGGCGCCCGGAGAAGGTGTCCGTTATGAACAGCAGGCTGCTCAAACGGCCGGCGCTCATCTCCACTATTGAGCGCCGGCCCAGGCGTTTCCCGACCTGTTGAAGGAGCATGGCGGATGACACTGCCGAGCTTCGTGGCCGAACTTGGCGTGGAACCAGCACCAGGTGGTGGAGCTGGAGGAGCGCGGCTGGCTCCGCCAGGCCGGTGGAGTTGGCGGGTTTCCCCACGGTGGCGGTTTTCGCCGCGGCGGTGGGCGGGGCGTGGCGGCGGTCACAAGGTGCGTATCAGCATGCTGCGTATGCTGTATAAGCTGAGGCTGTGGATCAGCAGCATCAGCAGCAGCATCAGCAGCATCAGCCACGAGGGCCGTGACGGCCACGCCGACTCTCGCCCGCGTGTCCGAAGCGGCGAAGTACTTGTCCGCCTCGGCTGCCAATGCTCGGGGTTCCGTTAGCCCGGTCCCGGCGAATAGAGAACCGGGGGCTTCGTCGCCCAACAGTGACAGCATATGGTCCATTCGGACCGACGGGCGCGTGTCGCCGAGCTCGGGGAGATCTAGGAGGCGGTCGGCCCGTGCGTCGTCCGTGAGGCCGAACGTGGCTCGGAGTAGCCGCTTGAGTGCCTCGTACTTGTGGCCGTCCGGTGGGTGGCGAAGGACGGACACAACTCGAGCGGCCGTGCCGGGCCCGAGGGAGGCGACGACGTGGCAATAGCGCGTGTCATCGCCGGTGAGGCGCCGAAGCTGAAATTGGGCTTCGGCCTGGACGAACCAGACTTCGGCCTGAGCCTCCCAAAATTCGGGAAGTTTTTTTTTTTTTTTTTTTTTTTTTTTTTGTATACAAGATCGAGGCTCGTGAAAGAGCGAACATTAATCATTTGTCATTAATCAATGGAGTTTGATGAAGTTGGCCATGGCAATGGCGTCGCGTGTGGAAGGATCGCTCCGGCAGATCCAACGTCAAGGGGGTCACCAGTAAAGCGCGGCGTTACGCGCGCTGCTTGCGAGCAAGGAGGAAGCGGACAAGCGGTAACTTATAAGCGTCTTTATTTCAGGAGCTCACTGTAACACTGGCGCGCTCCGGGCTGCGCGCCCGGTGTATATCATGAGGCCACGCCTACCCCTCGGGCGTGGCCACCGCCCACTTGGTGCGCGGAATGATGTCACCACGCCAGTGGGCTTTTGTGTCTGCCACACATACATACATACATGCACACACACACACACACACACACATATATATATATATATATATATATATATATATATATATATATATATATATATATATATATATATATATTGTTGCGGATATGAGGACTGTATATTTTTTTGATTGTGTGCTTTATTATTATTATTATTGTTTATTCTGCGCCCCCTGCCTCCGGAGCTGTGTAAAGGTAAAAGGGCATCCCATAATTAGTCCACAAGCATACACGTCAGCCAATAATAGAATACCCCTGTTCGATAGTTATATCTTATTCTGTGTTTTAGGGTAAGGCTGTGTCTCCCATTAATTGAAGTACTCCATTGCACCAGTGAAAGAGAATAGATCCCCTTTCATTCCCATCCCCAAAATCTCCATTTCCTTTCACATCCCCTTTCGTCATTGCCAAGCCTCGATTGCCAATTACATCCCCTCCAAAACCACCATTGAACATGTGCGCCGGTCGGGGAAGAGGGGCGTGCCCGCCCGTCGTCATCAAGGGCGGAGCCAGAGGGTCGCGTGACCAACCAGGGCCGAGGTGAGCACACCGATGGGCGTGTCCTAAAGGCCGGCGGCTTGATCGCCGGAGGCGCTATAAAGGCGCGCGCGCAAGAAGCGTGGGGTTGTCGGTGGTGAGGAGTGAGTGGACCAAGAGAGAGAAAGAGTGGTTGGACCAAGAAAGAGAAAGAGTGGTTGGACCAAGAAAGAGAAAGAGTGGTTGGACCAAGAGAGAAAGAGTGGTTGGACAGGGAGATGTGCAAGAGTGTTGTTGAGTTGAGGGTTTGGACCAGACGAGTCAGACGAGTCCTGGCAAAGCAAGCGGCGGCCACAGCAGCAACAACACCCAACAGCCGCTTGGGGCCTGGACGGCGGTTTTGAGCAGGGCCGTGAAGGAACGGCGGCTGCTAAACGCGCCGATCGTGCTGCAGGACCCCCTTGGACCTTCCTCTCCCTCCAGCCATCCACCTCCTGCCTTTCCACCCTTCTTGTGTACGTGAGTTTGTTCTGTGTGTCTTGTCCCTGGGTATTTAATTAAGTCTGTATAAGCTAGTATTTGCACTGTGTCACCTGCGTCTTATGTGTTGTAAATAAACGTGACTGCTTTCTTTTTGCTTGTGTGTATAATAAATCCAATTACTCTTCTGTCCGTCTTCTCGTCTTATTCCTTTTCCTCTTTGCATTTCGTCGTTTTAGTCTTTTCCAGATTGGGCAGCTGCGGTGCGATACGGCCAAAGTTCTGGGTGAATCGGGTGAGTCGGGGAACAACTGTTCGGTCGCGGAGCCTTCGCTCGGCAAACAACATCCTAAACCGCGATCAGTAACAATTGGTGTCAGGAAGTGAGATTGGACCCGAAGCGCGCTTAACGCGCTCAAAATTACAAAGTACCGAAATTGCTTTTGTTTTACAAAACCCGAATTTTGAAATCGCGCCATGGCTGGTCAAGGCGACGGGATGCCGGTGGGAGAGATAGACGGGGTAGAATCGACCCAGGACCTCGGGGAAATGTATGTGGATGAAAGAGAGGAGGAGAACATTGGCAATGTGGTGGAGGGGGTATCAGGCACACAAAATGGCGTCCTCGCGCACGTGGGTGTAGCGGCACCAAATTTTGCCGCGCCCGTGACCGTAGCAGCGGCCGCAGCACCAATGAACTGGGGCCTATTCATGCAGCAGATGCAGGCCTTCATGGTCAAGGCGGATGAGGAGAGGGAAGAGAACAGGGGGATGAGAAACCAAATTTTAGGAATGGGGAACCGGATGGATGCTCAGAGTGAGCAAATGAGGGCTCAGAGTGAGCAATTGGGGGTAATGAGGGACGAAGCGAGGGGTACTGGTGAGGGGTTAGACAAGAAATTTGGGAAGTTAGACAATAATTTTGAGGGGTTAGACAACGGGATAAAAGAGGTGAAAAATGGGTTAATGGGGTTAGAAAATAGGATGGAAGACAAATTGCGGGAAATAGGGGAACAATCTGCCAGGGAAATCAAACGAATGGGGAACCAGATAGAGGAGGTGCAAATCGGGTTAGAAAGTAAACTGGATGCTCAGAGGGATGAATTGGGACAGATGAGGGTGGCATCTACAAAAGAGATGGAGGAGATGAAAGAGGGGATACGACGAGGTGTAAGTGAGGAGGTTTCGGGGCTACGCGAGGAGGTAAAGTGAGGTGAGAAGCGTATGGAGAAAGAGGTGAGAAATAATACGGCGAGGTTACAAGGGGGCATAGAGGACCTGACGGAGGAGGTGGAACAGCTGACAGAGGGACAAACGGAGTTAGTGGAGCAGGTTCAAAGGAACACTGCGGTACTAGGAGGGTTAAAAGCGACACAAAGAGACATCAAGGAAGACTTAATAGCGACACAGAGGCAATGTCAGATGGTACGTGAGGGACTGACGATGAGGGTGGACGAGGTGACAGAGGTAATGGAGACGAAGGACCGAGAGGTGAGGATGCACATAGAGACGGTCACGGTAGCCTTAGAGGACGAACTTGAGGAGACGCACCGGGAAATAAAAGAGGTGAAGCAAAAATTAGAGGAAGTGGAAGAAGAGATGAGTGAAATTAAGAAGAGACGGACAGAAACTAAGAGAGAAATACGGGAGGAGGTAATGGAATTGGTACAAGGTCGGTGCTCAACTCATGATGTGCTGCTCACTAACCAAATAAAGAGTTTGCAGGTGGCAAAAGAGGTGCGGAGACAAGGTGCCAAGGTGAGTGGCGAAATATTCGGCAATGTATATGATGTGAGGAAAGCTTCAGTCGGCTTGGGGGTTGCTATGGATCCGGGTGTTCGTGAAAGGCCGTTGGTGAAGTGTGTGACAGGTCAGGTGTGCGAAAAACGAGGTGTGCGAGAATGTCCGACCATGGGGTGTGTGAGGAAAAAGTGCGCGCCGACCAGTGAGTGTGCTGTCGAGAGTGAGTCGGTAGTAGCGCGTGTGCGAGGGAGCACATGGAAGCGCGGTGTGGTGAGTGTTATGGAGGAAGTAACGAAAAAGTGTGCGCAAGAGGATGCGCGAGAAAGGTGTGTAACGGACGGGTGCATGGGGAAAGCGCATGCTGTCAAGAGTAAGGGAGAATGCACGCCTGTGGTGAGTGTTACAGAGGATGTAACGGAAGAGTGTGCGCAAGAGTGTGCGCGAGAAAGGTGTGTAACGGACAGGTGCATGGGGAAAGAGTGCGCTGTCGAGAGTAAGGGTGAGTGCGCGACCGAGAGTGGAGGTGAGAGTAGTGAGAGTGACACGGAGCGTGAGTTGGTTGTGACAGGTGAGCGAGGATGTACACCTGGAATGGAAGGATGCACACCTGGAATGGTAGAGCGTGTGTGGGAATGCACACTTGAGTTGGTCGTGAGGCACGTGGTTGGGTGTGCGAGTGAAAGCACACCTGTGATTGTCACAGAGGAGGTGACCGAGGGAGGGGCGCGAAGAGGTGTGTTGGTGAGGTGTGCGAGCGACGAATGTGTGCCAAGGTGTTCGGTGGTCAGGTGTGTGACCAAGTCTGTGAGCGGAATGAGTGTACCGAGGTGTGTAAGGAAAGGTACGAGGAGCTCGGGAACAGCTGGAGGTATGAGCAAGAAAGGGGTAGTGTATGCATGTAAGCATGCAGGTGAGGCATCGACGGTAACCGGGTTAGCGGTTAGAGCGACTTATAGCCGAATCGGGCCCTCGGTGCGTGCCGGGCTTCGCGTGCCGTGAGAACCAGCGGGGATCCGAGCCACGGCGGGTTCGAAAGGACCGCCGTACGCGATCCACGCTGTGCCTCGCTTGGAACGGCCGCGTCCGGGCTCCACTAGGCGGAGCGGGCAGCCCGATAGGAAGGGTCGTCATGGCGACCACTTCCTATTGAGACGTTCCGGCAGGTCGAGATCGGGCAATTGGATGGCTCCGCGTCAAGGTGGTGCGTGGGATCTCGGCCCGGGTAAGCCCCCGTCCCTGCCCCGAATGCGGGACGTATCCAGCCGCTGGCACAAAACAACCCGCATTCATTGCTCGGCTGTACGAAGCCGAGCTTTAGAAGGGAATTGGCGCACCGAGAGGATCTAATAAGTAGACGGGTGATGAGGATAGTGTTTTGGCCCCGAAATTAGAAAAAAGCAAAATTTGATGATGGTACGGTGATTAGCAGTAAATGACAAATTTTTGATTTGTTGGATTTGGACGAGCGAAATTGATAGTAGGACCTCCCCGATGTGGTGGGATGGCAAATCCACCATCCCTTACCAGGGGGGAAAAGGAGCACTAGCTTATGGGGTTGATGGCAGTGAAAACTAGCCCGGGTGGGTTAGGATATTGTGTGTAGGGATCTAGCGAAGAGATGACATTAGGTGACGTTAAGGTTAGTTAGTGACAAGGATACCTGTAGTGGGGACGCAGGTAGATTAGTGTGGATTATAATGACGAGGGAGCGCAATAGTTAAAGGGACGACTGGGAAGCGTAAGTTTCAGAGGGGAGTAGTTAGATGAGATGATGCCGTGTGTTTGAGGATTGAACAGGTGTGATTGCACAGGTGTGCAACTGAACAGGTGTGTGGAGCAGTGTATGAGGGAGTAGTGGTGATTGCATGTTGTGTTGACCAAATGGTCCAGGAAGAAAGGAGGGTGCAGGTGGCACCAGGTGTGAGTGCACAGGTGTGCAACAACAGGTATGGAGAATGGTTGTGTGGAATAAATAGTGTGGAATAAATGGAGTATTGGAATGGATGGTCGTGGAGTGAGTATGGTGGAAATTGTGGAGTGGAGTGGATGGTGCGAAGGTGTGAATGGGGGAAGAGTGGACCCCCATCACGGATACCCGGGGCGGGTAGTGTAAGTGTTAGGTAGAGGGTATAGGTAAATTGTGGTTGGATATTGGCACCTGTGGTGCGGGTGGAAGAATGGTGATTGGATGGGTGCATTAGTGTTGTGGAAATGGCTGGGCGTGTAGCCTGTTAGTGTGTGTAGTTGGTTTGGGCGCTCCACCACTGTGAGGATGTCGGCCAGGTGAGGCCGCAGGTGGGCTCTGGGAGCCGGTAGTAGTTGTTGTGGATGGGGCCCGAGGATCCGGAGGACGGACCCGGGTAGCCCAGTGCCAGAGGGCACCGAGTGGGGTGACAGAGCCAGGAGGGGCTTTCCCCAGTTAGTTAGGTTAGGGTGAGGAGCTAGGTAAGCTCGGGTGGCAACTGCAGTGGTGGAGGTGTGCAGGTGGGTAGACCTGCTGGGAGAGCTACACGTCGCAGCCCAGAAATTGTGCGAGGGCACCGGGAGATGAATCGGGGGAGTGAGACCCCAAATTGAGAAGCACCACAGTTTGGTCAATGGGAATTGGTTGTTAGAACCCATAGTGTAAGTGGCCAATGGATTGGCAGGGAAAGACCCCGGGTAGTGTAAAGTGTGTTAAAATCATTTAGAGGATAGTTAGGATGAAGGATCTCCTCGCACCATCTGCATCCACTCACCTGAGGTGACAGGTACTCCACACCATGCCATGTTTTGATTATTTTTTACTGTGCAAATGTTTGGATTGTGAGACGCATCATGACGTGGGTGTGACATTGTGCTTTGATGTTCCATCTCTTCCTCCTTATGAGGATTGATGATGAATTTGGTGATGGCAAATTTTGAAGTAGAGGGATTGTGGAGACGAATTTGGTATAGGAGAAATATGGGGAAGACGTGACAGTAGTGACGAATTTGTAAATGGGTAGATTTTGTAAATATGGGGTAAGGGCAAGGGTAGTGTAGGTGACAGGGGGGTGACGTACGGTAGGGACGAGCTTTCTCACTTCGCCCTCCGTACGCATTTCGCCTTGCATTGCCTTATTGATGTGTACCCTTGTGACCTTACCCCTCGCTCAATTGTCTCTTTTGTCTCCCACATGACCTGTGCGCCATTGGGTGCCGAGGGGAGCGTGCGTGAGTCCTCCATTGTGCGCCCGGAATTCCCAGAACCAGCTGTCTGCATCGATGCACCACATTATGGACCACATGTCTGTGGCCGAGCACCACTTATGGACCCCATGGGTTGGGGCATGGCCCCTCTGCTGGAACCAGCCATGAGGGCCCGAAATCTTGCTGGCGGACCTTGGCCACAGGGCACCGATGCCCCACAGGTGAACCACACGTAGTCGGCCCTGTGGGCCATAAATAAAATAAATAAAATGGACATGTTTGGGCAAGCTTTATTGCAAATAGGCCGCCAGTAAGAAAATGAAAGAAAGACAACAACTGGAAGACAATAATAATAACCAGCAGAGGGAGCCGAAGAGCAAGAGACCACCTGCAGGGTTAGGGGTTGTTGATTTTATTTTGATTGAACATTGATGAACAATGGTGACTGCACCGATTGGTGCTTGGGTGTGTATTGGTGCGTTTTTGGGTGCGTTCATGGTGCATTGATGCAGAGCAGACTGTCTCCCCCCCAGAAAGAACAATCACAGGTCCTGGGTTAGTCTTGTAAATAAAAATAGCGTCATTGTAAATAATGCTCCCCACCGTCAGTGTGTAGTTTGAAGACCATTCCGCAATTCGGTTAACTGTGGGCGTAAGTCTGTTAGGCAGGGTGCAATGGAGCAGCGGGACACATTTATTTATGTTTTAAAACTGTCGCACTCAGGGTCAGGTTAAAAGTAGAGGGAACTACACCTACGTGTCACACTAAATAAAAAAAGTTGTAGGCCCGGGCCGTGCCTAAGAGGAGGAGGGTGCAGTGTTGCGGATATGAGGACTGTATATTTTTTTCATTGTGTGCTTTATTATTATTATTATTGTTTATTCTGCGCCCCCTGCCTCCGGAGCTGTGTAAAGGTAAAAGGGCATCCCATAATTAGTCCACAAGCATACACGTCAGCCAATAATAGAATACCCCTGTTCGATAGTTATATCTTATTCTGTGTTTTAGGGTAAGGCTGTGTCTCCCATTAATTGAAGTACTCAATTGCACCAGTGAAAGAGAATAGATCCCCTTTCATTCCCATCCCCAAAATCTCCATTTCCTTTCACATCCCCTTTCGGCATTGCCAAGCCTCGATTGCCAATTACATCCCCTCCAAAACCACCATTGAACATGTGCTCGGGTCGGGGAAGAGGGGCGTGCCCGCCCGTCGTCATCAAGGGCGGAGCCAGAGGGTCGCGTGACCAACCAGGGCCGAGGTGAGCACACCGATGGGCGTGTCCTAAAGGCCGGCGGCTTGATCGCCGGAGGCGCTATAAAGGCGCGCGCGCAAGAAGCGTGGGGTTGTCGGTGGTGAGGAGTGAGTGGACCAAGAGAGAGAAAGAGTGGTTGGACCAAGAAAGAGAAAGAGTGGTTGGACCAAGAAAGAGAAAGAGTGGTTGGACCAAGAGAGAAAGAGTGGTTGGACAGGGAGACGTGCAAGAGTGTTGTTGAGTTGAGGGTTTGGACCAGACGAGTCAGACGAGTCCTGGCAAAGCAAGCGGCGGCCACAGCAGCAACAACACCCAACAGCCGCTTGGGGCCTGGACGGCGGTTTTGAGCAGGGCCGCGAAGGAATGGCGGCTGCTAAACGCGCCGATCGTGCTGCAGGACCCCCTTGGACCTTCCTCTCCCTCCAGCCATCCACCTCCTGCCTTTCCACCCTTCTTGTGTACGTGAGTTTGTTCTGTGTGTCTTGTCCCTGGGTATTTAATTAAGTCTGTATAAGCTAGTATTTGCACTGTGTCACCTGCGTCTTATGTGTTGTAAATAAACGTGACTGCTTTCTTTTTGCTTGTGTGTATAATAAATCCAATTACTCTTCTGTCCGTCTTCTCGTCTTATTCCTTTTCCTCTTTGCATTTCGTCGTTTTAGTCTTTTCCAGATTGGGCAGCTGCGGTGCGATATGGCCAAAGTTCTGGGTGAATCAGGTGAGTCGGGGAACAACTGTTCGGTCGCGGAGCCTTCGCTCGGCAAACAACATCCTAAACCGCGATCAGTAACTATATATATATATATATATATATATATATGTATATATATATATATATATATATACATACATATATATATATATACACAAAGAATTAAGTTAAGCACCCCCCCCCCGTTTTTTTACAACCTCGCACATTACAAGTTTGTTGTCGTCAAAACAGTGTAATATACCCATGATATTGCTATATTTTCTGGAGAAGTGATATTATGGTCACATAAAAACATAACAATCATGCCGTTTTCAATATTTTATTCTGAATAATTTAAGGTGAAATTTTTTGGGAATTTTAGGCATATTTTCACCTCAATTTAAGTATGGAGCTATAGGTCCATCACGGACAGTGTGGATGACGTTTATGTTTTCTAACGTACAGTCATTGTTCTGAGAAGACCTCTAGCGATCTTTGCGTCAATAACGTGTGTAGGACCCACGTGATCGGATCACTGACTCAACCCTATGTCTCATAGACCCTGTAAGCCGTCGTATGCGTTGCTGTGGCAGGTTGTTCCATTCCCGATGTAATGCACGTTCCAATTCATCCAGATTGGCTATTGGAGGGACCATCTTCGCAATTTGACGTCCCAACATGTCCCAAACGTGCTCGAGGGGGTTCAGGTTCAGGACAGGATTAGGGGGTGCTTAACTTAATTCTTTGTGTAGGGGTGCTTAACTTAATTCTTTGTGTATATATATAATAATAATAATAATTCATTTATTTTGTATAGCGCTTTTCATGAAGCCCAAAGGCGCTTTGACAGAGTGCAAAACATAATGCATAACAAAACATGAAAACAACAATTGCAAAAAGACAAGAATCAATAGGGAAATATTTAAAGCAAAAGGAGGGAGAAGGAGAAGTGATAGTCAGGGGTTAAATGCTGTGGGTTGAATGTTGAATGCAGTGCTGAACAGGTGGGTCTTGAGTGATGTTTTGCATGTGGTGAGGGAGGAGGAGTCTTGAGGACTTGAGGTCTTGAGGACTTGAGGACTGAGTCTTGAGGCTTGAGGAGGAGTATATATGTATATATAGACACACACACACACACACACACACACACACACACACACACACACACACACACACACACACACACACACACACACACTGCGCGGGCGGACGGGATAATTAAAGTACAGTACTTATTCTGACCTTTGGAAAATAAATTTCGGAGGCGTGGTCTTCCGGCAAGAGTGGCTGGGCGTGTCAATGGGCGGGGCAATCAGGAGAAGGAAACGAGAGGGAGGAAAGACGTTGATGTTGTCAGCATGGTCCTCAAGAAGAAGAACAAGAATCCCGCCGTCTTCAGCCATGAGTTCTTCATCCAAAACCACGCCGACATTATGTCATGCGTCGCGATGCTCGTCATCATCGGCCTCATGTTCGAGGTACAGGAACCTCGTGCTTTAAGCGCGCAGGGAGGGGAGGGGGAGCGTCTGACGCGACGGGTGCGTCCGGGCCACGATGCTCCTCTCTGGCCCGATCGCGCTAGTCGATGCCGGTTTATCGAGGGCCCACGGAACGTGAGGGCTTCAGGTGGTAGAGGAGGCTCTTTTAAATCTCGTTTCAACGTTCATTTGGGTTCAGCAGTTTATTCGACTATAAAACAGCGAACGTTGCATACTTTCTTGTCCGAAGCAATTCTTGTCATGTTTGATTCATCGTATCCTCATTATATCTTTGACAATGTATAAAGTTATTAAAATTGTATTTAATTTTGTGAATATTATTTATTCCCCTCCCACCCGCCAGGCAACGGCTGATGTAGCTTTTTCCTTTATCACTCTGCAACACAACGTCACAGAAGGTAAGGGTCCACCTGGTTTGATTTGAATATCTCTCACATTTAGTGAAGAGTTTCATCCACTTCTGCGTGGATCAAATGAAAGTTGAGACTGAGCTGAATAACTTCTCAGCATTTTGCTTTGATGAACCTGGATTGGCTGCAAAGTTTCGATTTGGAAACGAACGTCATTCCTAACTTTGCCATTGGAACGTACTTTACCTGCACTTTTAGAACGTTGACTTATGCTTGGAAATGTTAACTTTCACACTCTTGTGGCAGGGCTACTCTTCCGTCCCACCAGCTCATGGAATTTGACATCGTTACCACCCCGGCCGATCTGAGAGCCCTGGCCTGATGTGGATTACAAACTTTACTCGCCTGTGAAACTTTTAGCATTTCGTTTCCTCCAAATGGTTAACGCCGAAAAGCAATTTTTGCTCTCAGCTATTTTGAATACCACGTTACCTCGAAACTGAATGTTGTATGGTGGTGGAGGTCGATTTTGGGACTGATAATTTAATAACCATGGTTTGGGATTCCTTACAGCCTGATGTCAAACAAACGGCACAAACTTGATGGCAAACAGGAACACTTCGCACGTCTTGGCCAAAACCTCCAAAAGACATAAAGTTGGAAATTAATTGTATTGAGATGGTGGTTTCTTTGTGATTGGAGGCCCGTGCTCCTTAAACTTAAAGAGCTCCTGGGCATGTCACGACTCCTCGAGAAATGTTTCTAGGCTGGAACCAATACCACCGGACGAATCGACACTCCGCCGCAAGATACTTGACGTTGGCCAACCTTGGGTTAGACGTCCCGCATGCAAGTGTGCGTCCCTCCTGGCTGTCCTGCAATTAAAGAGACGCATCAATTAAGGAGTATATGAGTAAGAGTGGGTTATACGGGGGTCAAAAATACTTTTATTGTTATTATTCTTAGGTGACAGTTTTTTTGTATTCCATTTGACCTATCTCAACATGAAATGACAAAATTTTCGGCCTGGGGTCCAAAAAAAAGTGTACAGGGCAAAGATTGTAGTGTCAAAAATAGACAATGTGAAATAAAAAATAGACGATATGAATGAATGAATGATCGTTTTAAGGCCATTTTCCCTGCTGGAGCGGGGGTTGGCCTTGCGGGCCCCATGACAATCATGGTTCCCTGTTTGAGGCAATGTTTTTATGGCCGGATGCCCTTCCTGACGCCAACCCTTGGTCGCCTCTTACGATGCGCAGGGATACGGTGTGCCTATTCTAAATCGGGGTACACACCGGGATCATTCATCCCAGCAAGCTGGTACTCAATTTGCCGTCCTCGGAAGGATGACAGGCTGAGTCAACCCCCCTGGCGTTAATTCAGCGATCGACCGGGATTTGAACCCAGGATCCTAGGATCCCAAGCCTGCACCCTAACCGCTAAGCCAACACCAGACAATATAACATGTCTTAATAAAAATATGATTACTCAACATCGAAAACATCAAAAATATGTCTTAACTCAAAACATACAGCAAAAATATGTCTTAACTCAACATCTGAAGGTTTGACACTACTTCTGATTGCATAAATAGATTGCCTGACCCCATAAACATAGGGTTAGATGCCACAACCAAGTAAAAAGACCCAGAAATGACAAAGTTATGGCAAAAAATGTGATTTTTCAGGGAAAACGACGGCCATTTTGGATTTTTGCCCTGCACACTGTTTTCTTGGACCCCAGGCCGAAACTTTTGTCATTTCATGTTGAGATAGGTCAAATGGAATACAAAAAAACCGTCACCTAAGCAAAACAAAAAAATGACCCATTTATAGCCCACTCTTAATATGAGTTAGTTTGTTTGTTTCTTATACGTTTCCAACCCCCTGGGCCAATTTCCTAGAACTTTGCTGTACCGCATTATTTTCACGCGGAAAGTCAACATCACAATAAAACCCTCGAGTTCTTCAAATTGATGTAAAAAAAAAAACGTGAAATAACGGCACGTTGACCGGTGCCTCCGTGCTTGAAGGTCTATTATTTGTCGGAAATAGAGTATATTGCATTTAAATATTTGTATTCCGTATGCATAATGGGCCCAGTCTCCACTGGACCTAACTGAGTGGAACGAGTGGCCGCACTATCTTGTATGACCTTAATCAAAGAAATGCAGCCATTTGGCCCATCATTGCCGTGTTGCTCTCCCGAGTAAATTTTTGCTCCAGCTGCAAACAAAAATATTCTTGATGTTTTGCGGGTCTAAATAACCCAAATTTGATACACACACACACACACACACACACACACACACTCTTCTATCCACTCGCTTCCTGATACAAATCACTAGTACTTTCTAGGTGGGCTGGGAAGTTGAAAGTTTGCAAACTGATATAGTTCGAAGTCACGATTCCAGAAAAAGTCACAAAACTGTGAATGAAAATCGGCCAGCGGGGCTGTGATCCCACTCACGGAGCATCATGTGACCAAATACAATGGCCTGACTGCAGTTGATCACCGATCTGAAAGTTTATTATTGGTCTGGGTTCAATTCCTGACCCAGACGACTCTGGTAGAATCGCTAACTCTCGAGCAGCCTCTTGTACAATCGTCGCTAATCTAAATTTAATCGACGTATCAAAAAGGAAAAACTTTAATTTATCTCCATGACAATAACTCGAAATTGCTCTGCTCTTAACGACGTGCCACATGGGAACAGTCACACCAATATGACAGTCATTGTTTGTTTTCAACTTCGGTTCATAAGCTCTGCCCATTAACATTTGCCTTCGACTTCATCACAAGTGCCGCCTCTTAGTGTTGCCTAGCAACCCATAACTATGTATGCAATAGTTATTTATAGCTTTTGACCTTTTTCAATTAAAATAAAATAAATTTTGATGGTAATGTCTAGGTAAGTTCATTTTATGACCCTGTGGTGTGCCACTCACTCAGTCTGGATGGGGGGATGAGGGGGCCTGGACGACGATGACTTGTTCATTTCACAACCTTGGAAAAACAGACGAAAGACCTTTTCTGATCCTATGTAGCAAGCCTGCCCTTTTGACATCTCTTGTCTGGGTTTGATTCTCCTCCTGACTATAAACTTGCCATCCTCGTGATTTGCTGGCAGCATTGCATCATTGAGCGTGCTGTCCATTAGATGCCATGTTATACTGGGGTATTTATTGTCTGCCAGCATTGGTTGCTACCTTAGACTTTAATAAAGATCCCACGGTGTCTTGGTGTCTTTCGCAAAGAGTAGGCAATTGTCGTGCTGGCACCTTAATCAAGTTACAAATTTTTGCCCTACCTTAAATTGGGGCACTGTCATCAGTGGCCCGACCACTCTTATAAATATGCAACCAACCATCAGGTGTTGCGCACGAATGAATTCTATCTTTGTGAGGATGCTTCTGGCATGCTTTATCCAAAGTTCACATCCCCTTTGTGTTATTTATTTATTTCATCCACCTTTTAATTCTGCTTCTTATTCACCACAGCCCAGTTGGTTGCCTGGTAGCTCTTTTGACCATTTATATTCTGAGCCTGTTCCTCTGTCCTCTCACCTCTCTATCCAACCTCTGCCCCTCATGCTCTTCAAAAAGCCCATTCCATATTGACTTTGTTACCCTCACTAAGTTTAACCTTATTCCATCATACTCTAATTTTGCTTATGGAACTGTCTCCATAAACTTATCTTGACTTCTCCATGTTGCCAAGTCTTTTTCCCACCACCACCTCCCACCACCATCAGTTGCAGATTTCTTTTTCCCACCACCACCATTCATATTTCTCTCTCTGACATCTACTTCACCTGTTGATGAAGTAGATGTCACTTTCCTACCTTTCACCTGCAAAGTCTCGTCTTGCACCAGTATGCCTCTTTACATTCTTATCTGACTGCTATTATCGTTGTCCCATTTTTGTTTGTTGACCATAATCTTCTTCTTCTTCTTCTTCTTCTGCTCTTCCATGAACCATTCATCTCTTCTCTTCCATGATGTGAGTTGTTGTGGGTAAGACTTGTTTTATTTTCAGTAAGGGCCTCAATTTTGGATTTTTTGCAATTCCTGTTATTGTGGCACTCATGATTTGTTTACTGTCCCAACTCTGTTATGGCTCTTGTTCATGGTAAATGTCTGTTTGAAGGCAATAGTGGTTGATATTGGTCTTGTTTTCAGACGGCACTGAAGGTGTTACTTTGTACCAGTATGGTAGGAAAGACTTGGCAGCAGTAGTATTTTACTCTGTCATTGCGGTGGTGCTTCATGCGGTGTTACAGGAGTATGGACTTGATGTGAGTACTGATTGTCATATTTTGCTGTACATGTTTGAGATACATCTACCTCTTCTATGTAAATATTCTGGTATTCCTGACTGCCCTTCTTCATGTGTAGTTAATATGCAGATTGTACGAGGGGCAGTCAATAAGTAACCTTAAAATATTTTTCACAACTTGTTTATTGCATGTACGTGTGTAACAACTGTTATTTTTCAACATAATCTCCATTGCGTTAAATGCATTTTTTCCAATGCTTTACTAAGGCCTGGATTCCTCTCGAAAAAAAATGTTTTTGCTGCTTGTGTAGCCATTCGTGCACTGCCTCTTGGACCTCTTCGTCGGATTGGAAAGTGGTTCCACAAAGTGCCTCTTTAAGTGGCCCAAAGATGTGGTAATCTGAAGGGGCGAGGTCTGGCGAGTAGGGTGGATGAGGAAGGCACTCAAAATACAGGTCCTCAATTGTTGCAGCTGTAGCACGGGCAGTATGGGCCGAGCATTGTCATGCTGCAGCAAAACACCGGTAGTGAGTAGTCCACGACGTTTTGATCTGATTGCTGGTTTCAGATGATTTTTAAGGAGGTCGCAGTATGATGCACTGGTGACTGTGGTCCCTCTGGGCCACAGTGGTCTACAAGTGGGCCTCGGCTATCCCAGAAGAGCGTCGGCATCACTTTTCCAGCGGACGGCTGTGTGCAGAATTTTTTGGGCTTCGGTGAAGTTGAATGGCGCCACTCTTTGCTTGCCCTCTTCGTTTCTGGCTGAAAGTAGTGGACCCAGCTTTCATCCCCAGTCACTATGCGCTGTAATAAAGCATCGCCTTTTGTTTCGTAACGTCGCATAAGTTCTTCACATGCGTTCACTTGCCGTTCATTCACTCGCTGTTCACTCGCCCTCTGAGTTGTCTAGGCACCCACCTTGCAGACACTTTGCGGAACCCCAGCACGTTGTGAATGATATGGTGTGCTGAACCATGGCTAATGTTCAATTCGGAGACCACTTCATCCAGCAAAATGCGACGGTTCTCCCTTAGCACGCGCTAAACTCCCGCAACCATTTCTGGTGTCGGCAGTGTGAGGCCGTCCCGAGCGAGCAGCGTCTGCCGCACTGGACACTCCACTTTTAAACTTCCTGTCCCAGTCGTACACCGGCTGCAGCAATAAACAAGCAATCAAGCATCACCATATTGCATCTTCATTCTGCGATGGATTTCACTGGGATTGACACCCTCACTTCCCAAGAAACGGATGACAGAATGTTGCTCCTCCCTGGTGCATGCTTCTAAGGGAGCCGCCATCTTGGAACTGCTCTATTGACGTCATACACTCAATATTTCCAGATCGAATACAGGCAAAACATGACTGTTACCCATAGATATAACATACGTCGTCTACAACTACACACATTACATTCTCGAATTTATATAGCAACATTTTAAGGTTACTTATTGACTGGCCCTCGTACATACACCTATGTGTGTACAGTGTTACTTTGTCAGCTTGAAGTAGGCCCAAACACCTGCATTTTTGGACTAGTGTAGTGTCAGAGAGGCATTACCAGAGGCAGCTTTAACAGGTAAAAGCAAAACCAAAACACATCGGCAGAAATTAATTGATACCATGTATCGTTAGTGACCTATTTTTTTCGCCCTTTTTTGTCTACAAGAGCGAGGCTTATGGAAGAGCAAGGTCTAACTGACAGTGAGGTAGCAGGACAACAATTTGGTGCAATCAGCAAGAGAATGAACGGTTAGGATGATGTGAGCTGGAACGGCCTCTGGAATGCAGTGACATAGACCAGAGAAGTGAGAAGCAAAGGAGTTGAAATGTGCAGTCTGTCTGCATTTTGGAAGTTTAACCTGGAGGGGGTGACTGGAAGACCATTCTGTGGAAATTTTTAGCTCAACGGAGGATGCCCATTCTGTGGCTGTCTTTGGAGGCTAGCTTTGCTTTGTGTTTGGCCCAGGAGAGGTCATGGCTTACAGTGAGGCCTAGATGTTTGAGAGGCTGAATCTCTTCCATTGAATGGCCAAGGAAATAGGTGTGTTCATTTGGCAATCCTTCCGGAACAATAGGTTGAGTCAGATGGGATGCCCCGTTTAACATCCATCCGAGAGACTGCAGACATATGAGTGCCTTCCCCTGCCTGCGAGTCAACAGGATGACAGTTTTATAGCTGGGCCAAGATTCAAACCCAGGATATACGGCGAGTTTGTATACCACTAGGTCGGGCCCAGCCCATGGAGGAAAACAGAACTCCAGCAATGACGGTGGCCTTTTATGCTGCAGGTACAGAGCTTGGCAAGCAAAGCAGGATACCATGCTGTGTTGAGTTCTCAAGATGTGCCCAAGCAGATCTTCACTGATCTATTGATTGAGATGTCTGGTTTCCAACCATTGCTGAGAGCGAGCAGCAGCAGCGTGTCCAGAGTTAAGTGACTGGGACGGAATCCAAACTGATGGTCAGAGATCAGGCTTTTTGTAAACACGAAAGAATTGACATCAGCAGCAATGGTGGATTCCAAGACTTTGCTTGGAATGGGAAGTAAGCTCACTGGTCTGTAGTTGAGTATTTCTTTTTTTGCATCCTTCTTGTAGATGGAAGTGATGTTTCCTGACCTCCAGGCTGATGGGATTTGGCCAAAGGAGCAGGCAGACTGAATAGGACAGACAAAGGGGAAGCACGATTTGAGAATGCCGGCACTGATGCCATCTGGGCCTGTTGTCGAAGCATGGTCAATAGGGTGGTTCTTTGCTACATAAGGCAAAAAGAAAATTTGAATTGTTTTACTCCTAACCTTTAATTTTCTTGGTATTGAGGTAAAACTTCTGCATGTGAAATACTTTTGAATACATCAAATTTTAGGGGTTGCACAGTGACTCATTGTTGCCAGCCACTCATTGTTGCCCGATAAGCACTAATTTCCTGCAATCGGGAAACCTCTTGTGATGTTCTTTCACAACTTGAAGCAGATACTGGGTTTGCTGTTCACCCCTCGTCAGGAGACGATTGTGCTCTTCAATGAGGGCAACTGCATACACCAGAGTACACCTGTGAATGAGTGAATCAATGATCGTCTTAAGGCCATTTTTCACCGCTAGAATGGGGGTTAGTCTTGTGGGCCCCATGACCTCATGGTTCCCTTCTTGAGGCAATGTTTTTATGGCCGGATGCCCTTCCTGACGCCAACCCTTGGTCGCCTCTTACGATGCGCAGGGATACGGTGTACCTATTCTGAATCGGGGTGTACACCGGGATCATTCATCCCAGCAAGCTGGTACTCAATTTGCCGACCTCGGAAGGATGACAGGCTTGAGTCGACCCCCCTGGCGTTAATTCACCGATCGACCGGGATTCGAACTCAGGATCCTAAGATCCCAAGCCGGCACCCTAACCGCCAACACTAGGCTTACCAGAGTACAGCTGTACTGTAGTCAATTAACTTTAAAACGACTTCAAAATGTGCAGTACATAGCAAGGTCATAAGTCAACTGTAATGGTCAAAATCACATGTATAGCAGTGGAGAATAAATAATCAACTCCAAACATTTATGCGAGCCAAATATGTGAAATTACAAACTCTGTGTGCAACCCCTAAACTTAGTCCCAATGGCTTAAAATTTCACCACAAAGGTTTTTTCATACATCCAAATTTTTTTTAAGTGTTAGGAGCATGACTTTTCTAACTTTCATTTTGAAGAACCACCCTAATGGTCAAGGCTGCACAGAACTTTTTCCAGATTATCGGGTGAGAAGGATAAAGCCCAGTAGACAGTGTGTGTGAGGAGGTAATATGGGGACAGAATGGGATTGGTTTGGTACACGAGATTTGGAGGCAAACAGAGTTTACTATTTTGCCTTATCTCAGGCAGAATCTGCAGTAATCCCATTTAAGGTGGGATCACACACCTGTGAAGGACTTGATAAGGTGCCACCATGACCTGGAGCAAGGAAACTTGTTGGAGTTCAACCGTGAGATTTTCAATATGGTGTATTCTGGCATGCATGAGGATGGGGACACACTTGTTGCGAGCCCTACAAAACAAACTAAAGTTGCTCCAAGTTGGGATAGCTTTTGTGTTAAGAAAACAAGGTAATATTGGGATTAGTGTGGACTGACAGCCAAAAAGCATACCTTGATGCCTTGTGCAATTGAAAATTAAGGCAAAGCAGTAATTCATCAGTTATTGGTTTAGAACTGCCATCACGGGTGAGACATGATTGGCCTCATCTATGTCGATTGCCCTTTATATGTCAGGTGTGTATTACACGTGCACAGGTTTGCCGTTCATCTTCACCGCATGGCCTTTCAGGTGATACAATGTGATATTTGACCATCTACTCGCTACATACAAGTAGGTTTGACAACACATTACTGTTCCTAACAGATAGGTTATCCTTTATGCCCCTCGATGATTCATCCACACTTGTGCTATTCCCAACGGTGCCCTTGCCTGCCAAGTTATCTTGTAACTATCATGACGCATTTGTGTGAAATGATGTTTTTGCAACAGCTGTTTGAAGGATTACTAACATTTGCAACTGGTCTCCACTTGATTGAAAGGCTCGTAGTATTTTTCATTGTGACATTACATTAAAATTGACCAAAAGGTATTTTTTGTCTCTGTAGAAAATGAATCGTCGTCTGCACTTGTCAAAGACTAAACAAAGCAAGTTCAATGAGTCTGGCCAGCTGGGACTCTTCTACTGCATCTCATTCTTCTGGGGAGCTTACCTCTTGAGCCTGGTGAGTCCTCCGCATTCGTTAACTTGATTACACAAGGGACCGTGACGAAAGTCTCGGCCCTCCATGAGACCTCCCTGATAAGTAGCAAAGGATTACCTTTGGAGTGTTTGGACCCTCTGATAAAGTAGGATGAAATGTTATTGCAGCTGCAAGTCTTCTGACTATGCTTGACTGCTTGAGTGATGGAAGCATTACTTGAGTAATAGACACTAGCGAGGAATGCTTTGTGCTGTTTTGTGTTCTTTTTTTCACAGGAGGATTATATCAGCCAGCCTTCGGGCCTTTGGGAAGGCTACCCCCACACCAACATGTCGTAAGGCATTGTCTCACTTTAGAGGGATACCAATAGGGGAGAGGTGAAGGATGAGGGGGAAAAATCCGAAATTCAGGGAGGTGGTTAATTGGTGGATTAGTGATTGTGAATCACGTGCTGTTTCTTTCATGTTGACCCATTTCAACCTTTTATGAAAACATTTGCATTGCAAAACGAGATAAGGTTTCGAGCTGAACGTTGTTGTTTTACTGCCAACTGGCAAATTGTCACAGTTTGCTTATTGCGTGTGCTATCCCTGTTTTTATTCAAGTTGACTGATGCTTACAATTATATGATTGGACTATCCTGCATCACGAGTTTGAGACCAGGAGTACAGATAGACGTGGCACTGCGTTGGAATGTCCGTTGATCAACTTGATCAGTTGCAATGTAAACTGTAATTCCTTGTCTTTTTATTTATTTATTTATTTTCTTCCCTTTTAGGTCTCATGTAAAATTCTTCTTCATCTGTCAAATAGCATATTGGTTGCATGCCCTTCCAGAATTGTATTTCCAGAAGATTAAAAAGGTGAACTTGACATCAGTGTGTGAACCTCATACTTTGTTGGATTGCAATTGTTTTATTGATTAAATAATTGGAACAATTAATTTAAATCATATCTCTGTGCCACATGACCCAGGAGGACATTCCCAGACGGCTGCAATACATCACCCTTTACCTGGCTCACATTACTGCAGCCTATTTGCTGAAGTGAGTAAAACTTGCTTTCCATTCACATTTTCTTTGGAGATTGAATCACAAGTTTCTTAGTTTCTTTGTCCAATTTTGCTTCGCTAAGCCACAGACTCATGCAACTTGCATCAGGACTTATAAATTGAGGTCTTTGTTTTGCTTTCATAGATGAAAGACATTTCATAGACATTGCTTTAATTTTGCTTTCCGCATGCAAAATTTGCATTTATGTTCATTTAAATTATACAATTGACTACAAAATGTAAATGTCTCATGATATTTGTTATATTATATCACCTTTATCTATAAATATTGTTGAAATGAAGATCAAATAGCTGTATGTTGAAAAAGTAAAAACTTTACATGGGGTGTACTTACTTTTTCACATGACTATATATATATATATATATATATATATATATATATATATATATATATATATATATATACAGTGGTACCTCGGCTTACGAGTTTAATCCGTTCCGTGATGGAGCTCGTAAGCCAAATCGCTCGTAAGTCAAAGCAAATTTTCCCATTCAAATGCATTGAAATGCTATTAATCCGTTCCAGCCTCAAAAAAAAAACACCAATTTTTTTTGTTAGGTGCTTTTAAATAACAAAAATGTACTTTATAAATAACAAATAATGTATAAACAAGCACGACCTCGTATATACTGTACATAATACAAGAGAATGTAAAGAAATAAACTGGTTTTATTAAGCAGAGGAGAAGAGCATGCCAGGTGAGGTGTGCGTGTTGTCGACTTGGCGAGGCAGTACGATCGTACTCCTTCTACGATATGTACGATTTTGAAGCAGAAGGAGTCCATAAAGGCTATAACGCCAGCCAAGGGCGTTACGATTATTTCAAAGCTCCGGACCTCTATCCATGAAGATATGGAGAAGTTGTTGTTTGTGTGGTTGAAGGAGAAGCAGCTCGCAGGAGATACCGTGACCGAGAGCATCATGTGTTTGAAAAGATTGAAACTCGGATATCGAGCACGGACCACGAGGTGTTTTTTCTTTTTTCTTAATCTCGGTTTCAGTGAACTTTTGCTCTGTGCTCACGTGTACTGTACCTGTACCTGTAATGGTACGTCAGAGGATGGCACCTGTTGTCATCATATTAAGTGCAAGATGTTCTGCATCGTAAGTTGGTACACCGTGGTCTTTCGGCGGTGTTTAAGCCGGCCGTCTTGGCTTCTGTCACCATTGGCATTGAGTCTTTCGATGTAGGTAGGTCGTTGTGTGCCGGTGCCTTGGCCGAATTCCTTCATTGCTGCATTGTTAGCTCACCTGGTTTTTTATACCACATCTTTGGTTATCGGACCAGCGAATGACGTCATCTCCAAAGTATGGCTTATTCTCACTTGTCTTGGACGATCTTCTACTTCTAGCCTTCCACCGTGCATTTGGTGTCCACTGTACTTACTGTACAGTGCCTGGTAAAATTGATGTAATGGGTTTTTGACCGTCAACGCCATGAACCGTCATGAACCGTCATGAACCGTCAACGCCATGAACCGCTAACACTCAAAAGCCCATTTATCGCGCCTTATAAAGCAAAACGCAAACCGAAAGCCATGCCTCTCAAGCGAGGCGTGCTTCCGTGGTCACGTGATCCACAGGTGTAGCTCATTATACCCGCACGCGCGACACGCTTTGGCGGTCACGTGACCAGCCACTCTGGAGGCGGGGATCCCCGCCGATGACGTCACCGGCTGGAGCAAGGAGATTCCTCGCTCATGTATTTCGACGATTGCGTGTTTTATATCCAAGCAGAGATGCTTTCACGGCAAGATAGCCACGTGACCGGAACCGGAAGCCACAACCGGAAAATTCAAAAAAATAAATTTTTTGAGCTCGTACATCGGATCTCGGCTCGTATCCCAAAGCAACAAACCGCCCGAGCGACGGCTCGTATCCCGAAAAACTCGTACGTTGGGGCACTCGTAAGCCGAGGTACCACTGTATATATATATATATATATATATATATATATATATATATATATATATATATATATATATATATATATATATGTATTGTTACGGACTCCGGGGGACGGCACTCCCGTTAGCAAGGTGGGGGGGGGGGGGGGGGTTAATCCCCTTGTCCTGTTAAGCTGGCCATCCGACAGGTCCTGGTACTTGTAACGCCCCTTTACGGGGGGGGGGGGGGGGGGATTGATCAGGGTTATTGGTCCAGGTATTAGCCCGAATACCTTTATCAATCCCTCTGCAAAACAGGGACACAAGTACCGCTCGAATCCCGGACAAGATGGTATTTTGCCAAGCCGTTAGCAATTGACTAACCCGATTCATAAGCGGTTCTGCCGAAATCGTGCCACAGGTACTCAATTGACAAATCACGAAAGCGATCGAATAAGAGAGGAAACCAAAGTAAAGGGAGAACAAAGATTTATTAACTACGTACAAAACCACGAAGAGGAAACAAAGAAGGGCAAATACAAGGGAAGAAGAAGAAGCAGACACAGGGCAAGCATATACAGGCTTAACTTATCAAACGCCCAGCACAGAACAAACACACTTACACGAAAGGATGGAATGGCGGGGATGGTATGGGAAGGCAGAGAAGGGTTCAGGCAGATGGTAGGCGTCGAAGTCCGGCTCCAAGCGCGCGCTCCGGTCCACGCTTTGGGGTCGAGGCGAAACCCGGCAAACAGCTCCGCGTGTCGTTGGACGCGACCGGACAATTATATAGCGGGGGAAAGCTGGTATGTTGCATACGCAATTCAAATCTCTGCCGGTCAATCTCTGTGGCTATCTTTCTGCCGCTCACCTCTGCTCGCTCCACTCGACCTCCACCTCAACCTCCGTAAGTAGTCCGCCGCGGCGCTTATATTGGCCGCCCGCGTATCAAGCCGCCTGCCTTTTGGAAACGCCCACCAGTGAGCTCGCCTCGGCCTGGGTTGGTCGCGAGGGCTCACCGGTCCCGCCCCTTGATGAGGCGTTGGCAGAGCCACGCCTTGTTCCTGGCGCTTGGCTGACCCCTCCCCCTTCTTCTCCAAGACGACCGCGTGCGTAATGGCGGCGCACGGGTTAGAAAATCACTCGCACCCTTTTGAAGGGAAAATGGGCCTACTCTTATTTGGTTGATGCAACGCAGATTCAACTATTGGAAACACATGGCCTTACCTGAAACACAGAATAATGAAATAACTATAGAGAGGTCCTATGATTTGCTACGCGTTGCAATGTGGACTAACTAAGGTGCGATTATTTCATTTAACAGCCAATTAAGGGGAAATGTACATGGGTTATTTATAAGGAAATTTACAACTAAATTTACATGCGAAGGTTCTAAAAACCGCAACAATATATATATATATATATTGTTACGGCCCGCGGATAAGGATGTTGGTTTGCCAAGCGGATGGCACCGCGGCCTAACAGTTACCCCGACTAACCCGATTCCCGAACGTTGGCCGGATCGCGCCGCAGATATTCAATATGGAAAAGACAAAAGCGACACGGATGTGAAGAAGAAGAAGAAGATGAAAAAAAGGTTGAAAATACTACTAAATTTATTCCTACTATATACAGGCTCAAAATAACCAAGGAAGAAGGAAAGATAATAAAATAATTTACAGAAGATTTTAGACACAGTGCAACCTAGCTTATACAAACTTAATTAAATACCCAGGGACAAAACACACAGAACAAACTCACGTACACAAGAGGATGGAAAGGCAGGAGGTGGATGGCTGGAGGGAGAGGAAGGTCCGAGGGGTCCTGCAGCACGATCGGCGCGTTTAGCAGCCGCCGTTCCTTCGCGGCCCTGCTCAAAACCGCCGTCCAGGCCCCAAGCGGCTGTTGTTGCTGCTGTTGTCTGCTGCTGCTGCGGTGGACGTCGCGCGCTTTGCCAGGACTACAACAGGCTTCTTGCTGTTAACTACTGCTCAGTCCAAGTTTGGCGAGCAAGGCGACGAATAGCAGGCTTTGTGCTTTCCGGGATGTCCTCTCTTTGGATGTTCTTTCTGGATCTCCTCTTTCTTGGTCCAACCACTGGTTCTCTCTCTTGGTCCAATCACTCCTCACCACCGACCACTCCCTTGCTTCTTGCGCGCGCGCCTTTATAACGCCTCCGGCGATCAAGCCGCCGGCCTTCAGGACACGCCCATCGGTGTGCTCACCTCGGCCCTGGTTGGTCGCGCGACCCTCTGGCTCCGCCCTTGATGACGATGGGCGGGCACGCCCGTCTTCCCCGACCCGAGCACATGTTCAATGGTGGTTTTGGAGGGGATGTAATTGGCAATCGAGGCTTGGCAATGACGAAAGGGGAAATGGAGGTTTTGGGAATGGGAATGAAGAATGAAGGGAATCTATCTATTTCACTTGGTGCAATGGAGTGTCATCTTAATGGGAGACAAGGCCTTACCCTAATACACATAATAAAGATATAACTATCGAACAGGGGTATTCTATGATTGGCTGACGTGTATGCTTTATGGACTAATTATGGGACGCCCTTTGACCTTTACACTACGGAGGTATTTACAAGGAATCATTACATTTTAGAGGGTGATATTTACAACAATTTACTATACAATACAACACAATAAAAAAAAACACATTCCTCGTATCCGCAACACTGCACCCTCCTCCTCTTAGGCACGTCCCGGGCCTATAACTTTAACTTAGTGTGACACGTAGGTGTAGTTCCCTCTACTTTTAACCTGACCCTGAGTGCGACAGTTTTAAAACATAAATAAATTTGTCCCGCTGCTCCATTGCACCCTACCTAACAGACTCACGCCCACAGCTAACCGAATTTCGGAATGGTCTTCAAACTATACACTGACGGTGGGGAGCATTATTTACAATGACTCTGCTTTTATTTACAAAACTAACCCAGGACCTGTGATTGTTCTTTTGGGGGGGGAGAGACAGTCTGCTCTGCATCAATGCACCATGAAAGCACCCAAAACGCACCAACACACCCTCAAGCACCAATCGGTGCACAGTCATCACTGTCCATGAATAAAAATAAAAACAACAACCACTAACCCTGCAGGGGGTCTCTTGCTCTTCGGCTCCCTCTGCTGGCTATTACTCTTTTCCTGATGTTGTCTTTCTTTCATTTTCTTACTGGCGGCCTATTGGTGGAAATAAAATGAAATGCACCCAACGTGTCTATTTTTATTTATTTATGGCCCACAGGGGCCGACTGGTGTGGTTCACCTGTGGGGCATCGGTGCCCTGTGGCCAAGGTCCGCCAGCAAGATTTCGGGCCTTCATAGCCGGCTCCAGCAGAGGGGCCATGCCCCAACCCATGTGGTCCATAATGTGGTGCATCGATGCAGACAGCTGGTTCTGGGAGTTCCGGGCGCACAATGGCGGACTCACGCACGCTCCCCTCGGCGCACAGTGGCGCACAGGTCCTCATGTGGGAGACAAAGGGGGGAAAGACAGATGAGCGAGGGGTAAGGTCACAAAGGTACACATCAATCAAGGCAATGCCAGGCGAAGTGCGTACGGAGAGCGAAGTGAGAAATCTCGTCCCTACCGTACGTCACCCCCCCCCCCCCCCCCCCTGTCACCGACACTACCCTTGCCCTTACCCCATATGTACAAAATCTACACCTTTACAAATTCGTCACTACGGTCACGTCTTCCCCATCTTTCTTCTATTCCAAATTCGTTCCCACAATCCCTCTATCCAAAATTTGCCATCACCCAATTCATCATCAATCCTCATAAGGAGGAAGATATGGAACATCAAGCACAATGTCACACCCACGTCATGATGCGTCTCTCATTCCAAACCAAAATAATAAAAACATGGCATGGTGCGGAGTTACGTCACCTCAGGTGAGTGGATGTAGATGGTGCAAGGAGATTTTCATCCTAACTACTTTCTAAATGACATTAACACACTTTACACTACCCGGGGTCTTTCCCTGCCAATCCATTGGCCAACTTACACTATGGGTTCTAAAAACCAATTCCCATTGACCAAACTGTGGTGCCTCCTCAATTTGGGGTCTCACTCCCCCGATGCAACTCCCTGTGCCCTTGCACAATTTCAGGACTGGGGCATGTAGCTCTCCCAGCAGGCCTACCCACCTGCACACCTCCACCACTGCAGTTGCCACCCGAGCTTACCTAGCTCCTCACCCTAACCTAACTAACTGGGGAAGGCCCCTCCTGGCTCTGTCACCCCTCGGTGCCCTCTGGCACTGGGCTACCCGGGTCCGTCCTCCGGATCCTCGGGCCCCATCCACAGCAACTCTACCGGCTCCCAGAGCCCACCTGCGGCCTCACCTGGCCGACATCCTCAGTGGTGGAGTGCCCAAACCAACTACACACACTAACAGGCTACACGCCCAGCCATTTCCACGTCACTAATGCACCCATCCAAATACCATTCTTTCACCCGCACCACAGATGCCAATATCCTACCACAATTTACCTGTACCCTCGACCTAACACTTACACTACCCTCCCCGGGTATTCGTGATGGGGGTCCATCCTTCCCCCATTCACACCTTCGCACCATCCACTCCACTCCACAGTTTCCCCCATACTCACTCCACGACCATCCATTCCAATACTCCATATAACAGACCATTTATTCCATACAGCCATTCTCCATACACCTGTCGTTGCACACCTGTGCAATCTTACATGGTGCTACCTGCACCCTCCTTCCTTCCTGGACCATTTGGTCAGCACCATACTCATTACCATCACTCACTCAAACACTGCTCCATACACCTGTTCAGTTGCACACCTGTGCAATCACACCTGTTCCTCACAATCATTTACTCATACCCTGCTCAATACACTTGAATACACCTCCAACACTCACACGGCATCATCTGAACTGCCCTGCTAACTTAGTGCTCCCCGTCTTCCCTTTAAACTAAGCACATACCACGTCATTATCATCCACTCTAATCTACCTGCGTCCCCACTACAGGTATCATTGTCACTACCTAATCTTAACGTTACCTATTGTCATCTTCTCTAGATCCCTATCATTATATCCTAACCCTGCCGGGCTAGTTTTCACTGCCATAAACCCTATAACTAGTGCTCCTTTGCCCCCGCTGTGAGAGATGGCAGAGTTGCCATCCCACCACATCGGGTATCTCTCACTATAAATTTTGCTCACCTAATTTCAACAAATTAAAAATTTGCCAATCCTCTGCCAATCATCACTCTGCCAATCCTTTGCCAATCATCAAATTTTGCTTTTCTAATTTCGGGGCCAAAACACTATCCTCATCATCACAGTCTACTCACTAGTGCCTCTCGGTGCGCCAATTCACTTCTACAGCTCGGCTTCGTACAGCCGAGCAATGAATGCGGGTTCTTTGGTGCCGGCGGTTGGATGCGTCCGGCATTCGGTGCAGGGAAGGAGGTTTACCCGGGCCGAGATCCCACGCACCACCTCGGCACGGAGCCATCCAATGGCCCGATCTCGACCTGCCGGAACGCCTCAACAAAAAGGGGTCGCCATGACGACCCTTCCTATCGGGCTGCCCGCTCCGCCTAGTGGAGCACGGACGCGGCCGTTCCGAGCGAGGCCCAGCGTGGATCGCGTACGGCGGTTCTTTCTAAACCGCCGTGGTTCGGATCCCCGCTGGTCCTCGCGGCACGCGAAGCTGCTCTGCGCGCACCGAGGGCCTGATTCGGCTAAATGTCGTTCTAACCGCTAACCCGGTTACCGTCGATGCTTCACCTGCATGCTCACACGCATACGCTACCCCTTTCACCCTCACCGAGCTCGGTGCTCCAACGCTGCCCGTACACTCCACGTACTTCGTTATTGTACTCGTTCTTTCGCTCACAGACTTGGTCACACACCTGACCACCGCACACCTTTGCACACACTCGTCGTTCGCACCCCTCACCAACACACCTCTTCGCGCCCCCTTCTCGGTCACCTCTGTGACAACCACAGGTGTGCTCTCACTTGCACACCCAACCACGTGCCTCACTACTAACTCCAGCGTGCATTCCCATACGCGTTCTACCATTCCAGGTGTGCATCCCTCCATTCCAGGTGTACATCCTCTCTCACCTGCCACAACCAACTTACGCTCCGTGTCACTCTTACTACTTTTACCACCACACTCGGTCACGCATTCACCCTTACTTTTGACAGCGCACTCTTTCCTCATGCACCCGTCCGTTACACACCTTTCTCGCGCACACTCTTGCGCACACTCTCCCGTTACATCCTCTGTAACACTCACCACAGGCGTGCATTCTCCCTTACTCTTAACAGCGCACTCTTTCCCCATGCACCCGTCCGTTACACACCTTTCTCGCGCATCCTCTTGCGCACACTCTCTCGTTACTCCCTCCGTAACACTCACCACAGGTGTACACTCTCTCGTTACATCCCCTGTAACACTCCTCACTACGCGCTTCCATGTGCCCCCTCGCACACGCGCTACGACCGACTCACTCTCGACAGCACACACACTCCTCGGCGCGCACTTTTTCCTCACACACCCCAGAGTCGGACATTCTCGCACACCTCCTCCTTCGCACACCGTACCTGTCGCACACTTCACCAACGGCCTCTCACGAACACCCGGATCCAAATCAACCCCCAAGCCGACTGAAGCTCCCCTCACATCATATGCATTTCCGAATATATCTCCACTCACCTTGGCACCTCATCGTCGCACCTCCTCTGCCACCTGCAAACTCTTTATTTGGTTAGTGAGCACAGCATCGTGATGTGAGCAGGGACTTTGAGCATAATCCATTTCTCCCTGCAATTCCCGGGCTACCTCCGTCGTCTCTTCAATTTTAATTCCCAGCACTTTTTCTTTATTCACCTCGACGACCGCTGGCTTTATTAAAACACCCTCTTCTACCTCAGCGGTCGCCGGCTGCCCCATACCCCGGGTCGCGACCTCTACACCCGTCATTGTACCCGCGCTTTCCTCCGCCTCGCTCAACCAGCGCTTCTCGACCCGCGTTGCCTCCTTGTGCACCCCTGGGACCTGCTCGCCCACCATGCGATCCATGGTCTCCCCACATTTTTGCATGCGGTCACCCATTCTGTCCGCAATTTTGCCGATTCGCTCCATTTTGCTTCCTAGCCTCTCAAATTTAGCTTCTAGCGGTTCCCCCATTTTGTCCATAAGGGCCCCCATTTGCAGGAAAAAAAGGTTCGAATCCACCGGCGGCGCTGCTACGGTCGCGGGCGCGGTCGCCGTAGCCATGTGCGAGGCGCCATTTTGCGCGCCCGTAACCTCGTGCACGAGAGCGCCATTTTGCGCGCCTGAAACCTCAACCGCCTCCTCATTGCCCTCCTCCACATACATTTCCCCGAGGTCCTGGGTCGATTCTACCCCGTCTATCTCTCCCACCGACATCCCGTCGCCTTGACCAGCCATGGCGCGATTTCAAAATTCGGGTTTTGTAAAACAAAACAAATTTCAGTAGCTCATAATTTTGAGCGCGTTAAGCGCGCTTCGGGTCTGTTCCCGCTCCCGACACCAATTGTTACTGCCAATAGTACAATTGGTGTTCCAAAATTTGGGCTAAATAAATTTAGTCCCAGGTTCGAATCCGACACTCCTGACACCAATTGTTACGGCCCGCGGATAAGGATGTTGGTTTGCCGAGCGGATGGCACCGCGGCCTAACAGTTACCCCGACTAACCCGATTCCCGAACGTTGGCCGGATCGCGCCACAGATATTCAATATGGAAAAGACAAAAGCGACACGGAAGTGAAGAAGAAGAAGAAGAAGAAGACGAAACAAAGGTTGAAAATACTACTAAATTTATTCCTACTATGTACAGGCTCAAAATAACCAAGGAAGAAGGAAAGATAATAAAATAATTTACAGAAGATTTTAGACACAGTGCAACCTAGCTTATACAAACTTAATTAAATACCCAGGGACAAAACACACAGAACAAACTCACGTACACAAGAGGATGGAAAGGCAGGAGGTGGATGGCTGGAGGGAGAGGAAGGTCCGAGGGGTCCTGCAGCACGATCGGCGCGTTTAGCAGCCGCCGTTCCTTCGCGGCCCTGCTCAAAACCGCCGTCCAGGCCCCAAGCGGCTGTTGTTGCTGCTGTTGTCTGCTGCTGCTGCGGTGGACGTCGCGCGCTTTGCCAGGACTACAACAGGCTTCTTGCTGTTAACTACTGCTCAGTCCAAGTTTGGCGAGCAAGGCGACGAATAGCAGGCTTTGTGCTTTCCGGGATGTCCTCTCTTTGGATGTTCTTTCTGGATCTCCTCTTTCTTGGTCCAACCACTGGTTCTCTCTCTTGGTCCAATCACTCCTCACCACCGACCACTCCCTTGCTTCTTGCGCGCGCGGCTTTATAACGCCTCCGGCGATCAAGCCGCCGGCCTTCAGGACACGCCCATCGGTGTGCTCACCTCGGCCCTGGTTGATCGCGCGACCCTCTGGCTCCGCCCTTGATGACGACGGGCGGGCACGCCCGTCTTCCCCAACCCGAGCACATGTTCAATGGTGGTTTTGGAGGGGATGTAATTGGCAATCGAGGCTTGGCAATGACGAAAGGGGAAATGGAGGTTTTGGGAATGGGAATGAAGAATGAAGGGAATCTATCTATTTCACTTGGTGCAATGGAGTGTCATCTTAATGGGAGACAAGGCCTTACCCTAATACACATAATAAAGATATAACTATCGAACAGGGGTATTCTATGATTGGCTGACGTGTATGCTTTATGGACTAATTATGGGACGCCCTTTGACCTTTACACTACGGAGGTATTTACAAGGAATCATTACATTTTACAGAGGGTGACATTTACAACAATTTACTATACAATACAACACAATAAAAAAAACACAATCCTCGTATCCGCAACTATATATATATATATATATATATATATATATATATATATATATACAGACTTGGCATTTAATATGGATTTTTTTTTTTTCTTGACTTGGGTTTATATTCTTAACTCAGTATATCAATCTGGTGAGTTTTTCTTTTACACTTTGGTGATTTATTTGTTAAAAGAACCATGTCACTGATTGTCTCTCGCAGCAAGAAGTCAACAACAGGATTATATCATAGGTGGCGTGGCAAAATGTATGGGAGGGTGCATTTGATGATTGGCTTAACAGTCGGGTATACAAGGGTTGTTGTGTTCTGTATTAGTGGAAAACAACTGCTGCACGTCTCCAAAAGTTATTGCCGCTTCCTCTGGAGATGGTCCGTCAACTCGACAATGCTGTTTGTCATGGAGTGGTAGCTTTACGAAATTACGGCATGAAAGAGCGTGCTATTGCTTGGCAGTATGGCATCACTCAAGGTCAGGTGTCAAAGATCCTGAAACGAAATGCTCAGAGGGGTGTCCCTACTCCAATACCGAGGCCAGGACATCCCCGCAGAACCACAAGGAGGGATGATCGCCAGCTGCACCGGTTAGTCCGCAATGGCCGTACCAAGTCAGCTAATCGGCTTGGGGCTGAGTGGCAGCAACTGACAAATGTGCCTGTATCCAGAAGGCTATTCAACCAACGACTGGTTCAAGCAGGCTATCGTGCCAGGCGTCCCCTGATAAAGCCACGCCTGACCAGACAACACCGCCAATTGCAGTGGGCCAGAGAGCACCGTCAATGGCAGCCAGGACACTGGAATCACGTGATCTTCAGTGATGAGTCTAGATTTCTGGTCTATCGTCAAGATGGCCGCGTCCGAGTGCGCAGACGAGTGCATGAAGCCTACAACAAAGATTGTATAGTGCCAAGAGTCCAAGCTGGAGGTGGTGGGGTGACCGTTAGGGCTGCTTTTCATGCAGGGGGCAAAACTGACCTGGTTGTTCTGAATGGAAACCTGAACCAGTTCAAGTACAGGGCCATTCTGGAAGAAACATTGCTTCCATTTGCTCGTGCAACCTTTCGAGGAAACGTTGTCTTCCAAGATGACAATGCACGGCCTCATCGTGCTCGCATGATCCAACACTTTCTTGCTGATCGTGGTGTAGAGCATATGGAGTGGCCTGCCATGTCCCCGGATATGAATCCGATAGAGAACTTGTGGGCAGAATTAACGCGTCAAATCGACGACTTGGACCAGCAGCCGACCTCTGTGCGTGAATTGCAGCAGGCTATTGTCACTGCATGGCAAGCGATTCCTTTCCAAACCTTGGCAAATCTCGTGAACAGCATGCCTCACCGTGTACGTGCTCTCCTGAATGCTCGTGGGGGTTACACGAAGTACTGAACTGTAATTTTACTGTCCGTAATCCCAGTCGTAATTTAACTTTTGTTTTTGTTAAAAAAAAAATTTGGCTAATGTGCAAAATAAAGAGATACTTCTGGAAAACGTACAGAAGTTTAACACAGTACTGTCCATGAATTGAGTTCGATATCAGTTTACATCACTTTCAAGGATCAATTTATTTGTTTCGAAATGTCAAATGTGGATTTTGTTTCTTTTAAAGCTCACATTAACAAAATCTAGAATAATTTCAACATAATTCCAATGAACTTTTGGTTCTAAGACATCTTGAAAAGTAAGTTCACCCCCAGAAAAAAATATTCCATATTAAATGCCAAGTCTTTATATATATATTCACCATTGAGTGATAAGGCCAAAAACGAAATAAAACACGACATCTCAAAAGGTTATGGATAGATTCGGACGAAACTTGGTGGACAGTTTGGGTGTTAGGCCAGATTTGGCTTGTTCTTGTCAATCAGTGGGATGCAAAACATAAATTGTTCAATCTGGCGCCGGCTGCGGCTGTATGGACATGTGGCTCGTTTTCCGGAAGCTGATCCAGCTCGGGAGCCTCGTGAGTCGAGGAGGCCAACGGACCGACCACGTGCCTCGTGGTTGCAGCAGGTTGATCGGCATCTCGAGGAGATAGGGATGGGCCAGGCATCATCCTTGGGGATGGCCAGACGGAGGCCCCTTGAGTACCGTCAAAGTGGATGTGGTGTTGCGCTGCTCCGGCGCATGCTCCCATACCGGACCTGACCCTCTGGCGGTGGTATGCCTTCTAACGAGTGTCCTTCAAGTTTATTTCTGCAATTTACTTTGCAAGGAACTTCCTTGCTGTCTCACCCACACTGATATGACTCGGAGCTTGCAAGGAAACAAAGGCAATGTGGACACCTCTGCAGGGCATTACCATGGACCATTACCCAAAAGGAACAATGTGTAATGGTCATGTATTTTCACCAGTACACGTTAACACCAGTCTTGGCCAGTGGGTTCATTGGTGGAATAACCACTTGCACAGGTTATTTGACTCATCACGTCTACGTTGCAGTCTGTTTGACACGACAGCTCAACACCACCTGAAGAAAACTGAAAAATATTATTTCGATATGTGGAACATTGTATCCCATGTCAAAGTGGGAGACAAGCAAGAAAGTAGATCGACATTTGTTTTTTTTAAATGGAGAACTATCAGCTAATTTTTTTTGTTGCTTTGTTTATTTACTTGACTGGTACACCCATTCGCTATGGGCGTGGCAGAGGGTCATTCCTCTCTGGGGTATATAGACTATCTGGGGTCGGGTCTCAAGAACATTGTGGGTGTGTTCATTTGCCAAGTTTGTTGGAGAGCGCTCACCAAGTTGCTTTAGCATTCGAGCAAGAACTCCATTCAAAACTTGATTAGGATTGGCTGGCTTGACAAGTGCAGCTAGTTGCTTGGTAACTGAACCCGCCCTGGGTTTCCTCCCTTTCAGTTTAGTGTTGAACAGCAGGAGTGACTATTTCAAAAGGTAATCAAACGTGTTTGTGGTTTATAATATTTTTACTTCTGGTAAGAGTTTCACTTCTTAAAATGTGATATATCTCACTTTATCCTTTCACGAGTTAGCATTTACCCATTCCAAAATCGATCACTGTACAGTGCCTTTAGAAAGTATTCACACCCCTTCAGTTTTTTCACATTTTGTTGTTGCAGCCTGAATTTAAAATGTATTTTGGAGAACGATCAGATTTTTTTTTTGTCACTGATCTTCACATGATACCTCATAATATAAAAGTGGACTTTTTCTTTTCGAATTTTTTTTACAAATTAATTAAAAATGAAAAGCTGAAATGTCTTGAGTCAATAAGTATTCAACCCCTTTGCTATGACACTCCAAATTGAGCTCAGGTGCATCCAATTTCCTTTGGTCATCCCTGAGATGTCTCTACAACCTGATTGGAGTCCACATGTGGCCAATCTAATTGATTGAACATTATTTAGAATGAAACATACTTTTGTATATGAGGGCCCACCATTGGCAGTGCATGTCAGATCAGAATCTCCACCATGAAATCCAAGGAACTTTGTGTAGAACTACGAGGTAGAATTGTGAGGAGGCATAGATCTGGGGAAGGGTATAAAACAATTTCTAGAGGGTTTAACATTCCCAAGAGCACAGTGAGCTCCATCATTAGGAAATGGAAAGAATATGGAACTACCCAGGCTCTTCCTAGAGCTGGACACCTGACCGAACTGAACAAGCAGGCAAGAAGGACCTTGGTCAGGGAGGCCACCAATAACCCAATGACCACTCTGACAGAACTACAGAGTTCCTTCACTGAGATGGGAGAACCTGCTAGAAGGACGAAAGTCTCTGCAGCACTTCACAAATCTAGACATTGTAGGACAGTGGCCAGATGGAAGCCACTTCTGAGAAAAGGTACATGACGGCACGCCTAGAGTTTGCAAAAAGGCACTTGAAAACTGAGAGCATGAGGCAAAAGATTCTGTGGTCTGACAAAAAATTGAACTCTTTGGCCTGATTGCAAAACGCTATGTTTGGCAGAAGCCGAGCACAGCTCAACTCCCATCTAACACCAATCCTACCATGAAGCATGGTGGTGGCAGCATTATGCTTTGGAGATGCTTTTCAGCGACGGGGACTGGAAGACTTGTAAGAATAGAGGGAACAATTAATGGATCCAAATACAAGTAAATCCTTGAGGAGAACCTGCTTCACAGTGCAAAAGACCTTACACTGTGGTGAAGATAAACACTACATGGACAAAAGTATGTGGGCATCCCTTCTTATTCGTAGATTCACCTGTTTGAGCCACACCCATTGCTGACAGGTATATATAATCAAGCACACAGACATGCAATCTCCATCGACAAACATTGGTAGTAGAATGGACCGTACTGAAGAGCTCAGTGACTTCCATCATTAGGAAATGAAAAAAATATGGAACTACCCAGACTCTTCCTCGAGCTGGCCGTCCGACCAAACTGAGCAACTGGGCAAGAAGGACCTTGGTCAGGGGGGTGACCAAAAACCCATCGACCACTCTGACAGAACTACAGAGTTTACTTGGCTTAGATGTGAGAACCTGCCAGAAGGACAACAGTCTCTGCAGCACTTCACAAAACCTAGGCTTTATGGGAGAGTGGCCAGATGGAAGCCACTCCTGAGAAAAAGGCACGACAGAAAAGCTGGAGTTTGCAAAAACACATGTGAAAGACTGAGAGCATGAGGCAAAATATTCTGTGGTCTCATGAGATGAAAATTGAACTCTTTGGACCGAATGCAAAGCACTACATTTGGCAGAAGCCAAGCACAGCTCATCACCCATCTAATGTCATCCCTACCATGAAGCATGGTGATGACAGTATCATGCTATCGGGATGCTTTTCAGCGGCAGGGACTGGGAGACTTGTAAGCATCGAGGGAACAATGAATGGAGCCAAATACAGGTAAATTATTATGGGGAAAGAGGCTTCAGAATGCAAAATATCTTAGACTTTGGCGAATATTTACGTTCCAACAGGACAATGACGCCAAGCATACAGCCAAAGCAATACTGTAAGGGCTTCAAAACAAGAACATGAAACCCCTTGAGTGGCCCAGCCAAAGCTCAGACTTTAATCCCATTGAGAATCTGGAAAGACTTGAAAATTGCTGTTCACCGACGCTCCCCATTCAACTTGACATAACTTGAGCAAATCTGCAAGGAAAATGGGAGAAACTCTCCAAATCAAGATGTGCAAAACTGATACAAATGAAACTAGAATGGCACTCGGTAGAACACATACCTCCATCAGGCTGAACACTTTGTTTTGTATCACACTGATAGGCCGGATCTGGATTCGGACTTGAACCAAAATCTAATCAGCCTGTTCTTGTCACTTAACAAACTCGTCTCCCAAGTTTAGTCATAACTAGTCTATAACATTTTAAAAAATATCATGCTATATATCGCTTTTTGCCCGATCTCTCAATGGTGAAGAATCACTTTTTAAAAAATTACATAATTTTCATATCCGAATCCATATTCAGATCTTCACCAAAATCGAATCGATTTGATTAGTTCTGCATTTATTTACATGTTCAAGTTGCTTATCTACAAATATAAATAAATATATATTTGACAATTGTGGCTAAATACAAACATAGATCTTCCCATTCAGGTGTCCTGCCTATTTGATACTAGAGTCAATTCCTAGAACAACTGGATCTTTCAAAACCGAGGCCAAACTTGGGCTGACACGCCTCTGTTTACACAATCCCTTTTTTTTTTTTTTTTTTTTTTTTAACCTCTGACACCAACGGTGATTTTGTTTTCACTTCTGCGTCTGTCTGTTTGTCTGAGAGCAGGATATCTCAAAAAGTTGTGAACCGGATTTGGCCGAAACTTGGTTGTGTGGCACGGACGAATTTATTCGATTTTGGTGGAAATCAGGAGCCACATCTGGATGCGAGAATTTTTTCAAGTGATTCTTCACCTTTGAGAGATGTGACCGAAAATGATATACAGAGTGGCCACAAAGTCCCTATGCATAATAGTGGGTCCTCTGTTACGTATTTGTTTTCCAGGTACAGTTTCAGCATGACGGACACCAGTGAATACACGATAGAAGATAGACTGATTTCTTGTGTTTGGGTTCACGACCATGTGTGAAAAGGAGCACGTTTTGAAGACATAAGGACAAGATTTTCACAGAGGTTCGATAAGCCAGCTCCTACACGTGACACGGGTATGGGAGAAGAAGGCTTTTTCAACAGGGAGTGTCTGATTTGACTTGATTTAGAGCAAGGCTCTTCTGCAGCAATTTCCCACCGTTGAATCAAGACTAAGCATTTTATTTTCGGATGAGTGTGTTATTTACCTCGGCAATTGATCCAGGAACGTTTATTTTTGGTGCAAAGAAAATCCTCATTTTTATGAAGAAATTGAACAGCATCCTCATGTCATGATATGGGTAGCAATTTCAGAAGATCACTTGATAGGGGCATATTTTTTTCGATACAATTGTCAATCACACTGCTTATTTGAACATGCTTCAGACATGGTTTGTTCCTCAACTGTGTGAGAGAGGTCTCGAAGCAACAGCTATCCTGCAACAAGATGGGGCACCAGCACATTATGCTCTCACAGTCGGAGAATATCTCGATGACAAATTCAGTGGACTATGGATTGGACGTGGATCTGAGATAGTGTGGCCTCCTTGAAGTCTGGACTTGATAACATGTGACAACTCGCTTTGGGGCATTGTGAAAGAGGAATTTTCTCATCTCCCCCTAACAACAGTTGAAGACCTCAAAACAGCTATCGGGGGCTGCTTTTATGACCTTCAACCCTCAACATGGAAGAGGATGTCCAGAAGAACATGGATAAAAATTCTAATTTGTGCGGAGAATGGAGGGGAGCATACAGATAAATTCTAACTGCGTGCATAGGGTCTTTGTGGCCACTCGGTACAGTACAGCATGATATTTCAAAATGTGGACGGATTTGGACAACTCAGGTTACCAGAACAAGCCGATTATATTTTGGTTAAGAGGCTGGATCTGCATCCGTATATTAGTGGGTTACAAAACATAAAATGTTCAGCTTGGTGAAGGTATGCGCTCTACCAACTGCCATTGTAGTTTTGTATGTAAAACTTTGCAGATGTACGATCTTGCATCAATCGATGAAAATTGTATTCCAAAGAATTAATGAAAAATACAAATTTTGTTCCATGTATTTTTTGCAATCTCCTGCAACTTTTACATGAATCCAACTCATTTGCTCTCGGTGGTATCCTCCATGTTCAGCTCTGAACCCACAGGAGACCATTTTCTAAAATAGCTTCAAAGCAAAAGGATGTGTGACTCGAGTGATCCAACACTTGTGGGAGTTGGACCTCCCAGCTGAGATGAAGGTTGCTATCAGGGTTTGACAGTGTTTGCATAAACATAGTTTAACTTTCAAACTTCTTGCTTCCTTTTGGTGAAAAATCTTTTTTTTTTCTTTTTCTTTTAAGTTTTCTTTTTCTTTAAATAAATATTTCACAAAAGTGTTGAATCTTGTGCAAAATTAAAAACAATTGTGCACACATTCTCAAAAATGGATGTGGTATAGTCCGGTCTATTTATTTCTCCTTTACGATAGCCTCCACCGCCTTGGCCTTGTTCTCATGGTGCTACACTTCCTGGTGGAACTTATCTTCCATGCTTCCCGTCTCCTCTATTACATCTGCGAAGCTCAACAGCATGGGTGAGTAACCTTGCCTGTGTAGTGGAACACTTGGGAATTCTTGCTGGCCATCTCTGCTGTTTTATAAATATTTGATTAATTCATTCTGTTTTATATGTTGTACTGTTGTAGTGGAATTTTAAAAAATAGTATAAAAATAACAATAAAACCCAACGATAGACTTATCCTGGTGTTTCCATGCAAGAACAACTATGTCCTTCCATCGGAAGGACGTTGAACTGGAGGACCCGTCTGCCATCACTAGTGGATGTTGATTATCCCACGGTGCCTTTTGTAAAGTGGAGGCAATTTATTGCAGGCACACTGAAAAATTGCAAATTCTTGACGCCTTCAGTCAAGTGGCTCAGTCCAGGATTAGTTATAGCTTATAAATGTTTCTTGACTCGTCATGATAGGCCTCAGAGCTTCATAAAGATTGATCAATAGTTGATATTGTTATTAGTCCCCTACCGGTGTACACCGGAGGGGACTATAGGTTTGCACACCGTCCCTCCGTCTGTCCGTCTGTCTGTCAGTCTGTCAGTCTGTCAGTCTGTCAGTCTGTCAGTCTGTCAGTCTGTCAGTCCGTCAGTCTGTCAGTCCGTCATGCAAAGAACAGTTTTCCGGACTTTTTTTCTGAACTCTTCATGCTAATGATTTCAATCTTGGCACATGGTTTCCTCATGATAAGTTACAGATCAAGCTCGAACTTCACGACGTTTCGATCATTTTTGACCAAGTTATGGCACTTTGAACTTTGGGAATTCTGATAACTCTGATGATCCTTAACTCAGTGCCATTTTAAGTTTTAATTTCCTTTAAAAACCATTTTCTCTGCAATAATAGGACCGATTGAGATCAAATTTTCACCGTAGGGGGGAATCGGTCTGTGGAATATTTTAATGGTAAATATGACGTCACAGGTCACGTGGTTCGGCCGCCATATTGTTTTTCGTGAAAACACGAAAACCCCCTTTTTCTCTGCAGCGGCTGAACAGATTGAGGCCAAACTTTGCAGGCAGAATCGCATACCCATGACGAACAAAAAAGTCAGCGAGCATGACGTCATGCATCACATGGTTTCAGAGTTATGACGTTTTTAAGCATGAACCTTTAAAACCGAGCTCCTCCGTCATTTTTGATCCAATCGAGGGGAAACTTCACAGATCTGTTCAGCATGGCAATCTACTAAAATGTCATTTTGGAATTTGCGATAGGGCACATGGTTTGGTAGATATCGTTAATGAAACGAAAATATTTTAAAAATGGATATCTCTTGTTTATTCTAGAGTTCTCCTCAAGCCGCACCACGCGCCCTCAGCCTCGTCTCGCGAACGTCAAAAGCGCGACACAGCGCGCGCTTTCGGGGGGGGGGGGGGGGGGGTGGGGCTGGCGAAGCCAAGCCGAGCAACATATATATATACACATCGATCATTGATCGTGAACCGGAAAATATAATAAATTACTGATATTTAGCGACTCGAAAGGTTCTTTATCAACAACGTATTTTCTCGTGATTCTGCTGACCTGTCTGCAAGGTGTATAAATCGAAGTCCCGAGTGTGAATCACAGGTGAGCCTGTCCTGAGGTAATTAGCGATTGGGAACGACTCAGAACCTGTGGGTAAATAACCCTTGCTAATTTCCCCAACAGTTTTCCGGACGACAGACTGCCGGTAGGGGACATGTATTGCAGCGCAATACTCAGCATGCTTGTTATCATTGTTATTATCACTATTATTGTTGTCATTATTGTTATTTCATGTTTTTATATTGTTGGGCATAGTTTGTGTGAATTGATTCCATTTTATGTATTATTATTTTTGTTTTACATGAAAATATTAAGATTGTTTGCAGAACTAAAACTATGCTCTTCTTCAGCCTCTTTTCTATGCAGCACAAGGCTAGTGGGGGTGGGGGGTTTGGGGGCAATATCATTGGCTGAGGGCATGGCTGTGCCGCTAATGCAATGCCCTGGCTGTAGTTTATGGCAGGAATTTGGAATTTGTTCATGGTGCCGGCGATAGCTTGCCTCCTCTTCGCGAAGGACACCGTAGGATATTCATCCAACATCTAATGCCGGCAGACAGGACACCCATTTAACGTCCATCCGAAGTATGGTACACACATTGATGAATCACCCTGCCTGTAAAACACAGGGATGACAGTTTATAGTTTGGTCAGGATTCAAACCCAGGCTGGACAGCATAGAGACTAGTGCATACGTCGAGGCCATCCAGTCAGCCCACCTTTGCTCTTGATGAAGGCAGATGCTATTTTATCGACATTTTCTCTGGTGGACCTTTTCTCTGCTGCCCCAACTATGTAAATTTGTATAGTTTTATTATAATCTAAAATGTGTATTTAATGATATGAAAATAAAGTTTGTTTGCTCAATATATATGGCTACAGACTTGACATTATCAACTATTGATCATAAAACAACCACCCTCTACATCTCTTTATCTTGCAGAAAATGCCAACCAAACTATCTGTTGAAAATGACTAGGTTGATCATTATGAGCTTTGATTGACATTTCATTTTGTGAAAATATCACTGAATTCATGAATTAAAACCATTCACCCCTCTGTGTTTTATGGACAATTTAGCTTAGCAAAAATGGTGACTGCATAGAATAGATTTTTCTGCATCTCGAGTGGTTCAACTGAGGTTCTTTAGGAGCATTGGTGTTTGAGTGGGGGTGGGGGCAGGGGGGAGGAGGGGAAGGGTAGAAGGTACACCAATGTGGTCTTTCTCCTGCTTAATCTTGGGTATGTATGTCTGTTTCATGTGCTCATATGAGCACATAGCTCAGGATGCTGATAGCACACATGCTGATAGCACACATGCTAAAATCCCATATATTGTGGTTAGTTATTTGCCTATTGTGTAGAGCTGACAGGATGGCCTAGAGGTACGCACACTTGCCTCAAAGCTGTCTAGCCTGGGTTAGAATCCTGACCCAGCTATAAACTGTCAGTTTAGTGTTTCACAGGCAGGGTGATTCATCAATGTGTGTGCCTTCCCTAAAATGGAGGTTAAACTGGGGGTCCTGTCTGCCACCATGGGTTACTAGACGTTAAAGATCCCTTGGTGTCACTTGGGGTCTAAAGGTGGTCCGCCGCAAAGAGTAGGCGAGTATCGCCGGCACCATGGCCAAATTCTTTCCCTAACTAGGCGAATGTCAGGGCTGGTCAAGCCGGTTCGTGAAAGACTTGGGCCAAGCTTTCACCGGCCGACCCTACAAGGTGGGATAATAATGGCCGTTAAAGAACAACAACAAGCTTGGTGTGTTGGCTTAGCGATTAGGGTGCCAGCTTGGGATCTTAGGATCCTGGGTTTGAATCCCGGTCGATCGCTGAATTAACGCCAGGGGGGTTGACTCAGTCTGTCATCCTTCCGAGGTCGGCAAATTGAGTACCAGTTCACTGGTAATTCCCTGTGTGTTGCAAGAGGCGACTAACAGGGTTGGCGGCAGGAAGGGTGATTCTAATGTCATTGACCTTGTTCTAGATAACTAATGTTCTTGCCTTGTCCTTGTCCTAGATAACAAGATTATGTTCTTGTCCCGCATGTAATTATGCCTCCTAATGTCCTTGTCATGCATGCAAGTCCTGGCTCTTCCACGAGCCTTAAACACTACTGCCAGATTATCTGCTACTCCCTGAAAATCTAATTTTTCCACTCGAAAATAAATGATAATAAAATGATCACTGCCCGTGGATTTGTAAAACAGCTCGGACGTTGATTTGATACAATGTTGGAGTAAAACGCTGATTAATAATGGTGCTCACTTCATCTTCATGGCCAATATTCTTGGGCAGTTAGGTTTTATGTGTAGTTCGTAATAGCAATAAAAAAAGTTTCTCTTCATTTTAGCTCTCACACTATCGATAACAAGACAGAGAATTTTACAGCAATGAAGAGCCTTGCCGGGGTATATTGTTGCCGGATCCGGGGGTATATTGTTGCCTTGCCGGATCTGCAGCAGTAGATCTGATAATGAACGATCTTTATTAAAGATGTGAATGGACTCACACGCTCATAGATTACTATTCGCCCCTACCATTCCCAAAGCTAGGGTTCTCATTTCTATTCCGAGCATCAGTTTACGGACATATGGTTGGCAGTGTTGTTGTGAAGACCTTTTTGTGTATCGTTGACACTTAAAGCACCGACTACTTGCATGTTTTCTGCTCTGCATTGTCATGCATTTTGGATTGATTCTGTTGCACTTTAAGACTTTAAGATGTGAGTCACCCCGGGGAGGGGCTTCTGCTCTACGCTGACGAGGGCCAACAAGCTTGGAACACGCGTATGTGGATATTCCCTCTCCTGGGTGGACTGGTCTATAAAATTGAGAATTTTTCTTCCCGGTATTAGCTGCAGTACAATCTTACGGCGGTGTAGCTCTAATGGGCTGAGCCTATGTAGCTGAGCTGAGCCTATGCTGAGCCTATGCCTTGAATAAAATTATATATTTCGGGAAGAATTGAATCTCCTTATTTTTCTTTCCTCAGTCATATAAAGCAACGGACTTGTGTTTCTGCGGCTGTGATGTGTGCCAGGTTCAAGTTATGGGCAGTATTCTTTGTGGTGGCAAGACTTGTCACACTCACTCTTTCTGTTCTGACATTGGGCTTTGGCCTCGGTCGTGCTGAAAACCAAGGTGTGGATGTCGCAGCAGGAAATTTCAATACTCTTCTCATCAGGTGTGTTTCTCCTCTCTTTCTGCTGTTCCTTTTGTTCTGTTGCGTCCTGATTAGTTTGGTGTCCTAGCTCTTCCACAATCCTTGACTGTGGATACAAAAAAGGTGGGCTTAAAAAAAACTCGCCCTCATTGAGCAGTTGCTGAAGTTGCTGCTTAATGGTACTTTTTTTTTTTTCCCCCATTAAGATGTAAAGTGAAATATTTGATTGTCGGATTCAGTAACTCGCACGTTTGTTAATTCGAGTCCATTTTGAGTGACGTGGGTTGATCCATGCATGTCTGACATAAGCAGTCCATGCATGAGTTTTTACACAATCCTTTTTTACACAGTCGCCTTTTAACTGAACAGTTCTCTATTTTAATTAGCTGCTTTTGGCCTATGAATTTGCTTGTATGAAAGTGGACTATAATGAAAACTCACACACAGGAGTAGGCTGCTGGGACCATCATGGCTGCGTAACTAAATGTTGTTACAACTCAGAAGATGCACAAATTCTACATATACGAGCATGGTTCAGATTTCACTTCCAAGGTCTTGTGTTTATAAAAGGCAAGGTAATGTGTTTGGATTAATCATTTTACAGGGAATTTGTCTTTTACAGCAAGTCCTTGCTTATCGCAAGTTCGCATGTCGTAGTTTCAATTTATCGCAATTTACCAAATATTTGATTGTCATGAACGTCTTTTGCTTTATTGTAGTGCCATCGCAAGGAAAAACTCTCAAACCACATGCCTGAAACAGCAACCAGCCAGGAATCACATAAACAAACTAGAACGACACTTGGTAGAGTGCATACCTCCGCCAGGCTGAACAGTTTGTTTTGTATCAGTCATAACTTGTCTACAACTTTTTTAAATACCATGTTATTTATCGCTTTTCGCCCGATCTCTCAATGGTGAAACGTCAATTAAAAATTTAATAATGCTCGTATCCGAATCCATATTCAGATCTTCACAAAAATCGAATCGATTTGACTTGTCATACACACAACTTGTCCACCAAGTTTCATCCATATCCGTCCATAACTTTTTGAGATATCCTGTTCACAGACAGACAGGGGTGAAAACACAACCTCCATCCACCTTTGGTGGCGGAGGTAATTGTCACTCTACTGCGCGTATACTGTACATTGTATATCCTCTGTGCTCACAGGGTGGAAGACGCTCGGTGATAGAGAGGTTTATGCTCCTTTTGAAACGGTCCAAACCCTCCGTAATGAGTTCCAAGAAACCCGCCATTGCTTCGCCAATCACATCTCCTCTCAAGAAACAACGAAATGCTGTTACATTATAGGTGAAAATGAATATAATGAAAAGACATGAGTGTGGTGAGGGAACGATGCAAATTGGCCACGCATATGCAATTGCTGCGTCTATGCATTCGATCGTGAAAAGTTCGGCAAAAATAAAGGAATGTCGGAGACTGTCACCTGGAAACACAAAGAGCAAACCAAACGAAATGTCTGAGGTTTAAATAAGACAGGTTCCTCCAAGATCCTCTCTAACGATGTTCTAATCATTTGCACCTGAGCTGGTGCACCTGATTCTAATTTTAGGTATTTGAAGTAGTGATAAATGTAGGGGTGTACTTACTTTTTCCACATGCGAAATTTGCATTTGTTTATTTAAATTATACAATGGACTACAAAATGTAAATGTTTCATGATATTTGTTATATTATATCACCTTTATCTATCAATATTGTTGAAATGAAGATCAAATAGCTGTATGTTGAAATATGTTGAAAAAGTCAAAACTTTACATGGGGTGTACTTGATTTTTCACGTGACTGTGTATGTCAAAAGAACCACCTCAGCTACCGTCAAAATTCCCCGCCAAAACCGCATCCCCCTTTAATACACGGGTTTCTATGGAAAAAAATGTTGCGTTTAATGCAGTTTCGCTTATCACAATGGTTTGTGTGAAGGCAAACCTTGCGATAAGTGACGATTTGCTGTATAGTATTTGTAACCAACACCCATAATAATGTCTTTGATGCTTTTAATGCATGTGCTCAAAATCAAGATGGCTGCAAATGAGATGTAACAAATGGCGGAGCAGTGGACGGTTACAGTATTAACCTTAACGGCTCTGGTCGATGAAAACTCCACACGTATTGAAATACTGCATACAGGCAGGCAATTCATGGCTGCACAATATGGTGATTATTGATTGATGATTTGTATAAAAGATCGAGGCTCGTGAAAGAGCTAACATTAATCACACAAAAAGACAAACCGACACACAAAACACAAAAAACAAGGGGAGCGGCAGACAAGATGGGGAGAGAGGGGGAAGGACACAAAAGAGAGGGGGAAGAGGGGGAAGGACAAAAACACAACATTTGAGAGCAGGGACATCGGGAGGACTTGGGGGGAGGTGGGAGAGGATTAAAACATATGAACACTGCAAGGACTCTGGGGTGAATTACCGGGGGTAGAAAAGATCAAGGTTTTCGATGGGGGAAGATAAGAGATGGTGGTGAACAGCTGTTTTAAAGACCTGGAGGGAGGAGTGGGATTGAAGGGAGTGGGGGAGTTTGTTCCAGAGGCGGGAGAAAAGGGGAATGAAAGAGTGAAGGTGAGCAGAGAGCCTAGACTTTGGCAGTTTAACCATAAGAGGGTTGCAGGCAGATCTTGTGCGACCTGAAGGAATATTGGGGGGACAGAGCACAGAGAGAGCTGGGGGAGCAAGGCCGGAGAGGAGTCGGTAGAAGACAGAAAGACCACCAACCTGCCTGCGGTGAGTGAGTGAAAGGCTCTCGGCGTTGACTACATCGCAGGAGATTCCAATGATTCTGAAAGCTTTGGCCTCAACAGCGTGAAGCCGAGCAAGGTGTGAGGCAGGAGCACCAGCCCAGAGGGGGGAACAGTATTCCATTGAGCTGCGGATGAAAGCCTTGTATGTGGTGAGGAGCTCAGGTGTGCCAAGGAAGGACTTCGCACGACGGAGGATGCCCAGTCGGCGACTGGCTTTGGAGGCCAGCTTGGAAATGTGGTTTTCCCAAGAAAGATCATGGCAGATAGTGAGACCCAAAAGCTTGAGCGACAGAACTTCTTGGAGAGGATTGTTGAGAAAGTAGATGGGAGGGTTGTCCAGTTGGTCCTTTCGGAGAGACATTGTAAGAGTGTGAGATTTGTCAGGATTGAAAGACATGTTCCACTTGTTTGACCAGTCTGTGATTTTGTCCAGGTCTGCAGAGAGTGAGGAGGCTGCAGACTGCCGATCTGAGGGATGAGGAATGGAGCGACAGAGAGTAGAGTCGTCAGCAAAGAGATAGAGAGGATTTTCAAGAGAGTCAGAGAGATCATTGATGAAGACCAGAAAAAGCACAGGGCCCAGAACACTACCTTGGGGAACTCCAGCCTGAACAGGAAGAGGAGATGAGAGAAACCCATTCAGGGCCACACGTTGACTACGACCAGAGAGGAAGTCCACCAGCCATGCGTGGAGATTTCCATGGATACCAAAGGAGGAGAGTTTGGAGAGCAGAGCAGGGTGCCAGACCATATCGAAGGCACGTGAAATGTCAAGGGAGACAGCTCTAATTTCCTGTTTGGCGTTGAGGACCTCCATCCATTGTTGAGAAAGCAGAAGCAGCATGTCCAGAGTAGAGTGACCAGGTCTGAAACCAAATTGATGATCAGAGATCAAGCCATTGGAGAAGAGGAAAGATTTCATATCCGAAGCAATGATGGATTCCATGACTTTGCTGATAATTGGGAGCAGGCTGATTGGTCTGTAGTTGCAAGGATCTGTTTTTGCACCTTTTTTGTGTAAAGCGGTAATGTTTGCTGATTTCCAGGATGCTGGCAGATGACCTTGAGCAAAAGATAGGGTGAAAAGAACAGAGAGAGGGTGAGATAGAGCGGCAGAGCAGGATTTTAGGACCCGTGGGCTGATGCCATCTGGTCCAGTTGCAGAATCAGAGTCGAGGTTTGACAAAAACTCCTCCACCTTGTCAGGAGAGAAGGTCACAGAGTCCAAGAGCAGTTTGGTTCGACTGGGAAAGGTGGGAACAGAGAGAGATGGGTTTGGGACTAAGGATTTTGAGGCAAACACAGAGTTGAGGCATTCGGCTTTGTCACGTGCGATGTCAACTGTGTGGCCATTTGAGGTAAGGGAGGGGATGGAGGGGGAACAAACACCAGAAACGGACTTGACCAGACGCCACCAGGATTTGGAGGAAGGAGACAGGTTTGAGAGTTCATTCTTGAGTGAGGAGAGATAGTGCTTCCTGGCACTCCTAAGGGTAGACACACACTTGTTCCGAGCTTGGTGGAAGGAACTGAGATTTCCTTCAGTTGGATTAGCCTTCCAAGAGGCAAAGGCAAGTTGTTTCAGGGCAACTGCCTCACCACAAGATTCAGTGTACCATGGACGGGAGGAAGGGTAAGACAACTGAAGGCGAGATGGGATAAATCTGTGCATGAGAGAGATCAGTTTGCTTTGGAAGTATTCCCAGGAAGAATTGATGTCAGAGGCAGTGGAGATGGGAGACCAATCCAGACGATTGATGGCTGCTTGAAGACCGTCCCAGTCGGCCTGAGTGAAATGCCAGACTCGTCGACGCTGAGGAGGCTCTCTGAGAATGGCCAGAGAGATGTCCACTTTGACAAGCACATGATCAGAAGAACCGATTGGAGCAGAAGAAGAGCAGCAGACATTAGCAGGGAAGTTAGTCATAACCAAGTCTAGAAGAGAAGATACTCCATTGGCTGAGATCCGGGTCGGGAAATTGACAGATTGTGTCAATCCCAGTGAGTCACAGAAGTCCTTTGCTGAGGTGCCATGACTGGTGAGAGAGGAACCCACACCCAACCAGGTGGCATGATGACAATTGAAGTCACCACATATGAGGAAGAGAGAGTTGGGATGAGTGGATAGAAGTTTGTCCATGTTGTCAGACAGTGAAATGTAGATGGAGTCATCACTGTTTGGGGGACGGTACAGAACACATATGAACAAAAGGTGGGAGCGGAGAGGAAGCCGTAGCCAGAGGTACTCCTGGGGGTGAGGAGGAGAGAGGGCAGTGCAAGGAGAGTGAGGAAGAGAGTTTTTGATAAAGATAGCCACCCCACCACCAGGCCGAGGCTCAGGTCTATCATACCGGAGGAGGGAGTAACCAGGAAGAGATATTAAGGAATCAGAGACATCTTGAAGGAGGAAAGTCTCTGTTAAGCAGATCAAGTCTGGATTGACAGAAGCAACCTGTATGGAGAGATCAGTCAAGTTTGAGCGAAGGCCCCGGATGTTTGAGGTCCATACCGTTAATGAAGAGAGAGGGGGAGCATCGGGTACAGGACAGGGGAGGGGAGGAGTAGGGTAAGATGAAGGATGAGGGGGAGGTAGGGAGAGCAGTTGTTTGTGTGTCAGCGATTGCAGAAGAGTTCCAAGAAAGGGAAGGATGAGGAGGATGAAAGGTTTGAAGGTGAAGGGATGAGGCACAGTGAGGGGTTGTTTGAGGGGGGGCAGAGGAAAGAAGAAGGTTGGGGGGGGGTGGAGGTATGAGATAGAAGGGAGACGAAGTGGGGAGGAGGCAGCTTTGAGGAGGAGGGGGGAGGAGGGAGAATTGGAGAGGAATGGTATGGGGGGAGATTTGAATGGGAGGGGTTGGGGGGGAGTTTTGAAGGGGAGGGGGGAGTTTAGGAGGGGAAGGGCAAGGGGGGAGTTCAGGAGAGGAAGGGCAAGGGGGGAGTTCAGGAGTGGAGGGGCAGGGGGGGAGTTTAAGAGGGGCGGGGCAAGGGGGGAGTTTCGGAGTGTAGGTGCAAGGGGAGGGATTTGGATGGGAGGGGCAAGAGGGGAGTTTAGAAAGTGGATGATTAATGAAAGACGAACATTGAAAACAAATTGGGTTTGTTGTGATTTTCAAGTTAGCAATCCGGTTCAGAATGATGGAGGAGGGATGGAATGAATGTGAATTTAGACCATGTAGTGAGGGAGACGTATAAGATATTGAATTTCTTTTTTTTGAGGTGGAATGAGTTGGAGAGGAAATTGAGAAAAGCCTTTTAAATAGGAAGAAAAACAGCGTGTTGTAAAATACCACTGAGTAAAACACTGAAGGGGAAAGGTTATACATATTTAAATAATATTTAAACAGAACCGTGAACAATCTTATGTGCACAAAAATACCAACGGGGGAAGAGCCGAGAGGGACCACCACGAGTCACGTGAAGGGCAAACGGTCAATCGCTTGGTGAAGAGTTTACGCTTGGTGAAGAGTTTACGTTTAAAGGTCGTAGAAAAAAAAAAAAAAGGAGGTTTACTGCTGTGGGTGCAGTTTTACACACCACCTTATTTAGCACGTTACATTTGTTCTTCATGCATGTTGTTTGTATCCTTTATGACGTCCTTAACAGTAAGTTTCCCATTGAGAATGACTTTCAATTTTGATTGACAGGTAGACAGAGTAAAAAGAAAAAAGAAAAAAAAATATATATATATATATATATATCTCACTCAATTGTGCATGTGCTATCAGGCCAAATTCAGAGCCAAAGTACTGTACTGCAAAACTACAGGTTTGTTTTCCGATTCCTGTTCCAATTCGTGTTCAAAATAAAACATTCAATTGAGATTAAATTGTTCCTCAATCATAAATTGCCATTTGGAGAAACGATCAACAAACAAATTGAATTGCTTAACTCTGCTCTTTGTTTCTCGTGTGCGGGGTAATTGGCCACACTGGTGACCATTCCGTTTCTTATGGATGGACATGATGTGAGTTTTGATTTTCTTTCATTTCCAATGGACAAATGCAATTTAAAAAAACATGTGTGATTGAAATGGACCAATGGGTCTTAAGTTTGTAAATGGTCGTGTGTGACCTTCTAACCATAAGTTGTATCATTTGGTCCTTTTGACTCAATAAAAGAGCATGAAGTGATCTTCCTCTTTGGACTTCATTGCAGCATAAACCAACAGATGAAGTTGGATCAAAACAATAATACCAGTTCCAGATGACCAAACGTTAACAGCATCGAACACAATGTACAGTCACGTGAAAAAGTAAGTACACCCCATGTAAAGTTTTGACTTTTTCAACATATTTCAACATACAGCTATATGATCTTCATTTCAACAATATTTATTGATAAAGGTGATATAATATAACAAATATCATGCAACATTTACATTTTGTAGTCCCTTGTATAATTTAAATAAACATAAATGCAACTTTCGCATGTGGAAAAAGTAAGTACACCCTTGGCTCTAATAGGTGGTATTTCCCCCTTTGGCAGAAACAACCTCAAGTAGGCGTTTCTTATAAATGTCTACCAGTCTCTGACATCGACTGGGAGAAATTTTGCCCAATCCTCCATGCAGAATTCTTTCAGCTGTGCGATGTTTGAGGGGTTTCTTGCATGCACAGCTCGTTTCAAATCCCCCCACAACATCTCGATGGGATTTAGATCCGGGCTTTGACTTGGCCATTCCAGAACCCGCCATTTCTTTCTTTTCAGCCATTCCTTGGTGGATTTACTGGTATGTTTAGGGTCATTGTCATGTTGCAAGGTCCACCTTCTGTTGAGCTTCAACTTTCCGACAGATGGCCTCACATTATCCTCAAGCACCCTCTGGTACAATGAAGAATTCATTGTTGATTCTATGATGGTGAGCTGCCCAGGCACTGATGCAGCAAAGCTGCCCCAAACCATAATATTTTCACCACCATGCTTTACAGTTGGTATCAGGTTCTTGTGGTCAAATGCTGTCTTTGGTTTTCGCCAAACATGTCTTCTGGTACTGTGGCCAAATAGCTCTACCTTTGACTCATCGGTCCAGAGCACATTGTTCCTGAAGTGCTGGTCTTTGCCTCGGTGTTCATTGGCAAACTTTAGTCTTGCCCTGATGTTCTTTCGGGACAGCAAAGGTTTCCGCCTGGCACACCTCCCAAGTTGATCAAATTTGTGCAGCCTCTTTCTAATGGTAGACTCGTGCACTTTGACATCAACAGTGGCAAGAGCTACCGGTAGGTCCTGTGATGACATTCTGGGGTTCTTAGAGACTTTTTTCAGCATCTTGCGGTCTGCTCTCGGGTTGAACTTGCTGGGGCGGCCTGGCCTGAACAAGTTGGCAGTTGTTTGGAATCTTCTCCACTTGTAGATGATCTTCCGGACAGTCGAATGATTGATTTCAAATTGTTTGGAGATCTTTTTAAATCCCTTCCCAGACTCGTAGGCATCTATAACCTTCTTTCTGAATGCCTCAGAGAGCTCTTTTGAATTGGGCATGGTGACGCCGCACACTTCAACAAAGAGCAAACCAAACGAAATGTCTGAGGTTTAAATAAGACAGGTTCCTCCAAGATCCTCTCTAACGATGTTCTAATCATTTGCACCTGAGCTGGTGCACCTGATTCTAATTTTAGGTATTTGAAGTAGTGATAAATGTAGGGGTGTACTTACTTTTTCCACATGCGAAATTTGCATTTATGTTTATTTAAATTATACAATGGACTACAAAATGTAAATGTTTCATGATATTTGTTATATTATTTCACCTTTATCTATCAATATTGTTGAAATGAAGATCAAATAGCTGTATGTTGATATATGTTGAAAAAGTCAAAACTTTACATGGGGTGTACTTACTTTTTCACGTGACTGTATATTTATCAAGCAAGTACCTTGAGGTTCTCGCGCAGAGAATGCCAGAATAGTTCCCACCCTACAAGTGCATGGGAAACCGCGTGCACAAGGCAATGACCGTCCATCTCGGCATGAATCGGAATCAGCCGGTCCTCATCCTCGTTCGCATTCTGGATAAGTTTAAGTGTTTCCTGTGTGAGGGTGATGGCACCAATTAAATACCTAACCACAAATACAAATCAGAAGAGAATCCCGCACATTACAAGTAAAGATCGCTGCTCACTCAAAAATCATCGTGTCCTTACCCAAGATGCGCTATTCACATCAACAACCAGAACGGCACGCAGTAGAGAGCAAACCTCCGCCTGGTTGGCCATATCACTCAATGGTGAAGAATCACTTGAAAAATTAAATAATTCTAATATCCGAATACATATTCAGAACTTCACCAAAATCGAATATATTTGAACTTGCCAGACACCCAACCGGTCCACCAAGTTTCGTCCAAATCCGTCCACAACATTTTGAGATATCCTGCTATGTATCGTTTTTGGCCCTATGTCCCAATAGTGAAGAATCACTTAAAAAGTTATCGTAGCCGGATCCGAATCCGGATCTTCACAACATCTCATCATTTCGTCCTTGTCACATACGCTACATCTCTGCCAAATTTAGTCTGAACTCGTCCATAACTTTTTGCGATATCTTGTTCACAAACAGACAAATAAACAAATGAAAAATCACTCATCGAGTGACGCTTGGCAAAAGAGAACAAAGTGGAATGGCACTTGGTAGAGCACCCTTTTGACCTCACAAATAATTGGAAGTTTAATTATGGGACCTGGTATGCCAATAGTCTTCAAATTAAGTTAATCGGATGGAAATTAAAGCCCCCCTCCCCCAGCCCTGTCTGTGCTATGTCCCCCAAGTACTCCTACAGGTCGGACAAGATCTGCCTGCAACCCTCTTCTGGTGAAACTGCCAAAATGAAGAGTCTCTGCTCACCTTCACTCTTTCATTCCTCTTTTCTCCTGCCTCTGGAACAAACGCCCTCACTCTCTTCAATCTCACTCCTCCCTCCAGGTCTTTAAAACAGCTGTTCACCACCATCTCTTATCTTCCCCAATCCAAAACCTTGATCTTTTCTACCCCTGTTAATTCACCCCAGATCCACTTTTCTGAAATACCGACTTCTTTCCTGGAAGTCCTAGCTGTGTCCATGTGTTTTTTACCTCATAAAACCCCCCACCCCCTTCCCACGCCTCCTCCCCCCAAGCCCTCTACCTCACACAGATCTCCCGATGTCCCTGCTCTCAAATGTTGTACTTGTGTGCTTCCCCCTCTCTCCCCATCTTGTCTCTCGCTCACTTTATTTTGTCTTATGTGTCCGTTAATTTTTTTTTTTTTTTTTTTTTTTTTTTTGTCATTAATGTTAGCTCTTACACGAGCCTCGATCTTGTATTCAAAAAATTTTTTTTGGTGAATTTTAGATATTCGGCCTATGTTAACCTTTTGGCTTATGCTGACCTCAAAAATAGTTGGTGGTTGGTTTCAGTTAGCTGATATGTAAATCCTATTCAGATTTCATGTCAATCGGATGAAAATTGAGGATTTTAGAAATTTGAGAAAAGTGGGGTTTTGCCACTTTTTGCGAGCCAAAATTTTTTGCTCAAAAAAATTAAAAATATTTGCCAAGTAACAAACAAACAGACAGGGGTGAAAACATAACCTCCATCCACCTTTGGTGGTGGAGGTAACAAACCCCCCATCCTCCCCCTAATATTTCTTTACATCCTCTTGAAACCTGCAAAGAATGCTGAGCATCAAGCAAGGAAGCAGCACTGCCATTGTTTTTCGTCGTGGAGGCATTATGTTTTCAGGTTGTCCATCTGTCCATCCATCCGTTCGTGATAGGTTTTAGTTACCATGATAACTGAGAACGGCTGAAGGGATCTTGGTCAAACTTGGTGCAGGTATGTATAATGAGTAGTGGGGCGGCATAGCTCAATATATATCCACAATCGTTCATTTTTGTGATAGAGCACCAAATTCGGCAGATGTGTTGACAAATATATTTAGAACAAAGATGGATATTGGGGCATCAGAAACTCGCCCCCTGGTGGCCATAGCAGCCATTTGATTCATAAACGATTAAAAAAATATATAAATACATTTAAATACACATTAAATTAAGAAAAATACAATTAGACACACACACAGACACTCACACACATCACCTGTTCCAATGTATATAGGCCTGATGGTCCATGCCCAAACCAGGAAGAGGGAAGTTGTGGAACGGCTTTCACATCTCGGTGTCAGTATCACATATGACCGTGTGCTTCGTCTGTCAGCCCAGCTAGGAGAAAGTGTCATACAGCAGTACCACAAGGATCAGGTGGTCTGCCCTCCTAAGATGCGTGGTGGCGTCTTCACAACTGCTGCGGTTGATAATATTGACCATAATCCTAGCTCAACTACCTCAAAGGAGTCCTTCCATGGCACAGGTATCTCACTCTTTCAACTCCCTGCCTTTGCAGGTCAAGGAGTTGACCGCAGTATTGCGATTGTTGGAGGTTCTGCAGGCAAAAAGACAGTGGGCCATTTGCCAAGCTACTACACAGACGTTCCACCTGTTGTCGGTAGCACCACAAAGGCACCTGTACCACCTAGCACTGTGGCATCTTTGAGCAGGGAGAACTCTGACCAGAGCATCAAGGAAGAGTACTGCTGGCTAGAAAATGTGCGGAACGTTATAGCACTTCCATCTGAAGATGAAGAGAATCAGAGTGTGGACAACATGTCCTGGGCTGCATACCATGCAAGTCACCAGCCTGCCGGGGAGGAAATCATATGCCCAAGTGCCCTACTCCCTCTGTTCCACGAGAGTGCCCACACCATGGCAATGATCAAACACGTGATGGACATAGTCAGAAAGGCTGTTCAACATCTGAATGCTGAGCAGACACCGGTACTAGCATTTGATCAACCCTTGTATGCGATTGCCAAGCAGATCCAGTGGAAGTGGCCAGAGATGTATGGGGAAGACAAGATTGTTGTGATGTTTGGTGGCCTGCATATAGAGATGGCAGCTCTGAAGACCCTGGGTGATTGGTTGAAAGGCAGTGGCTGGGTTAAAACACTGGTACAAGCGGAGATAACAACAGCAGGCACTGCCGACTCCTTCTTGCGTGCAGCACATGTTACTCGCACCCGACGTGCCCACCAAGTCACAGTGGCTGCATTATACATCCTGCAACATCGGGCCTACAGTAACCGTGACACAGATACAGAAGACGATCCTTTGAGCTTTGACGAATGGTGCCAAAAGAGGGGCGAGAGCTGCCCTCAATTCCAGTACTGGGCAACAGTCATGGAATTGGAGCTGTGTTTACTGGTCTATGTGCGATCCCTGCGTCAGTCCTCTTTCAGCATGTACCTCGATGCTCTGACAGGACTCGTCCCCTGGTTCTTTGCTCTGGACCACACTAACTATGCCCGCTGGATCCCAGTTCATCTCCATGACATGTCTGAACTACCAACAACCAAGACACCCAGATGTTGCCAGAGAATTCAATGCTGGGAATTTCACCATTCAGAAGAGCAACAGGGTCTTCTCAGCAATCCCTATCGACCAAGCACATGAGCAAAATAATGCTTGCATCAAGAGTGATGGAGGGGCAGTAGGTCTTACAGACAACCCTAGTGCCCTTCGGCGGTGGATGGTAGCTGGCCCTGAGGTTGCCGCAGTGATTGAGGACTTTGAAGATGCACACCAGCTCATGGGAAGAGGAGATGAGGTGCTCCACCATGACCAGACAGCAAGTGTGCAGAAAGCATTTAAGAAAGACGTCTGCTCCCTCATCAATGTATTGGAAGAACTGGGCAATCCATTTGAAGAGGAGAGCAAAGACCTGCTTGTCCTTGACAGCAAAGACATTGCTGAACCATCGGCAGTGGAGACTGTTAAAAAGGCACAGAAGATTGGTCAACAGCAGTTTCAAGCATTCACAAAAGAATGTCTTGTGGAGAGAACAAAGCCCATTGATGACCCAATCCACCGCAACCGGTTGACACTTTGTTGGCTCAACAAAAAAGATGGCAAGTAAGCAGAAGCAGCAGCTGACCTCAATGAAAAGTGATGTGGAGCTGTTCTCACGACTCTACATTAGCTGTCAAACAAGAGATGGAAACCTGGAAGACTTCTTTCAGCATGAGAACCAAGCATGGCCACCAGCACTCTCCGATGGAGGAAGATTACGACTTGGGGCCAAGAGTGACCTTCTGACATGCCTGGAGGACCTGTCTCCAGCTCAGACTAAAGCCCCTGATGCTACTTGTGTAGTTCTTGATGGAGCTGCCATCATTCAGATGATGAGGCCAGCAGGTGCCAAGACATTTGATGAATATGCCCAGCAGATATTCATCCCATACATCTCTTCTCATCTGCGCAGTGTGTCACGCGTGGACCTCGTTTGGGATACTTACAAGGATGACTCCCTGAAAGGCACAGCAAGAGCCAAGCGTGGAAAGGGTGTAAGGAGACGTGTGGTTGGGAAGGCTGCCATACCAGGAAACTGGCAGAACTTTCTGCGGGTTGACAGCAACAAAACTGAACTATTCAGTTTCTTGTCCAGGGTCCTCCTTCAGGTGTTCTGTGAAGAAGACAAGGAAGTTGTCCTCATTGATGGGCAGGGTGTGCTCAGCACACAGCTACTTCAAGATCTCCACACCCTGGCCCCATGCAGCCATGAAGAGGCTGATAGTCGTATGCTACTGCACGTATCACATGCTGCACAGCATGGCCACCAACAGGTGCTGATTCGGACTGTTGACACTGATGTTGTGGTCTTGGCTGTGTTTGCCACAAGTCTACTACCATCTGGATGTGAACTCTGGCTCGCATTTGGAACAGGCAAGAGCTTTCGCTACCTGGCAGCCCACCAAATGGCTGCATGTCTCGGACCAGAGATGTCATGTGCCCTTCCAATGTTTCATGCTTTGACAGGCTGTGACACCGTATCCAGCTTTGCTGGACATGGAAAGAAGGCAGCATGGTCTACATGGAAGTCGCTTCCAGAATTGACAGATGCACTACTGATGCTGGCAAGTGGACCAAACGAGATCCCAGATGATGTAATGAACATTATTGAGAGGTTTGTCATACTTCTCTTTGACAGAACAAGCACCTGCACCAAGGTGGACGATGCAAGAGGGAAGCTCTTTCTACGGAAAAACTCAGTGCAGAAAATACCACCTACCCCAGCTGCTCTGGTGGAGCACGTCAAGAGAGCAGTTTACCAGGGTTGTCACATCTGGGGAAAGACACTGCTACCAGACCCTGTGCTGCCATCACCAACTGACTGGGGATGGGTGAAGACAGAAGGATTGTATGAGCCCCACTGGACGACATTACCACAAGCATCAAAATCCTGCTACGAGCTGATCTCTTGTGGCTGCAAGAGTGGTTGCAGAACGCGCTGCAAGTGTAAGAAGGCTGCTCTTCAGTGAACAGGCCTCTGCTTCTGTGAAGGAGAATGTGAGAGCTGACCCTAAAATTCTCTGACCCAAAAAAACATCAAATGACACGCAGGTGTCCGGAAGAACCACACATTTTGGAACTGCACCCCAGAGACACAGAAAACACTGCAGGTGTTTTTCACACTATAAAAAATTGGTTGAAAATCTGCAACATGCCCCTTTAATGGCTTCAGTACATTCACTGAACATTGTTAGATATCGTATGTTCAAACTGTTACAGTGTAATTGTTAGTATGTTCACTGAACATTGTTAAATGGCCTTTGGTAATACAGCTACAGTGTAATCCACTATATCACACCATGTTGTTAGATTTCTTTAATTTAATATTGTCCTACATTGGAATACATTTTTTTTCACTTTAACTGGTCTTTAAATTATATTTGTGGTGCTGAAAACATGGTAACAGCAGCTTGGGGGTGACCAAAGTGTTCTATTCCAGTAACCGCTGGCAGCCATTTTGGAAAAATTCGCACGTGGACCTCTTGGACCGTGGACCTTTTGGAAAATGGCTGCCACTGTCATCAGAATGCCAATCTGCAATGCCCCAATATCCAGATTCATTCAACATATATTAAGCTATAAATGTAGAAAATCTGGCGCTTCTATCACAAAAATGAACGATTTTTTAGCTATGCCGCCTCACTAGAGGTAAAGATGAAGTGATTAGATTTGGGGTCACGAGGTCAAAAGCCAAAGGTCAGAGGACCTGTTAGGTAAAAATACTGTTACCATGATAACTTGTGAACCAGTGATGGGATTCTGACAATTTGGTACAATTATGTAGAATGATGTAAACATGAACTGATTAGTTTTTGGGGTGAAGAGGTCAAAGGTCAAAGTCTGTAATAGGTGTATGACTTAAGAACGGCTGAAGTGATCTAATTCAAACTTGGTACAGGTGTGTATAATGATGTAAAGATTAACCGATTAGATTTTGGGGTCCCGAGGTCAAAGGCCAAAGGTCATGTCAGATAAAAATGTGATGACTTGTGAATAGCTGAAGGGATTTAAATTAAAACTTGGTACAGGTATGCATAATGAGGTAAGCATGAACTGATTACATTTTGGGGTCAGAGATCAGAGGTCATGTCAGGTAAAAATGTGATAACTTTACAGCTGAATGGATTTAAATCAAACTTGGTACAAGTATTATAATGATCTAATAATGTGGGTGCAGGCATATCAGTCGATGTCGTGACGTCGAAGAGTGTTGTTCTAGTTGTTTTTGGTGTGACTTGGGGTTCGAATTGGCGACCTCACAGAGTCAAAGCAGAAGCTCTAATCATCGGGCAACTGAGTCTGATTAACACCCACCAACTAATGCTAGCAGACTGGACATCTGGCCTGATGTTCGTCTGAGGAACGGCACACTTTGTGATGCCTGTGAAGCACCAATCCAGTAGTTTGTCGTTCAGCTGAGAACCACATTCGTGCATACGTCTGCACCATCATGTCAAACTATTAATATGTTCATTCATACGCCAATGCGATCCTTGGATACTTTAATGGCCTAAAACTCTTTCGGCCATTGGATGAAATCAGTGACCCATGCCACATTTGCTGCAGTCTCCTTTGGCTGCTCTATCTGCACCCGCTTGTGGTTTTCAAAAATATCACATTGCCTTTTTAATTTCAGGCATTTCGACTAGTTCCTTACAATATCTCATCAAGTAGGCCCATGCAATTAAAAGGATGAGATATTTCAAGGAATTGGATACAAAAGACATTAAATTGATTTGTTCCAGACATGTATATATATTTATCACCAGCTGGGGGCAGCACAGTGCGTATTAATGTATTTCTCGGTTTCCATCGCTTGGCACAAAACAGTTCGCAGGTTTATGGAAGGCATCTTGCAAAGCATACTTGTGATGAAACTCGTGGCTTCAATATGTGACCATGTGGTACGATCACCCATCCTTATTCACTGGTGCCAGTTTCTAGGTGCCTGCTTAAATGTACTTGTATTATATGGAGAAACATTTGATTCTCTTGAAGTTGTGTCCCAGAGCATTTGAAATGGATGCATTAAAGGTGACCAGCAGAAATGTACTGAGAACACCTGTTCTGCTTGGTCACCTTCTGGTTCGCCAAGGTTTGAACTCGCTTGGGACTAAGAAACTTTGATTATGCAGTTGGTAGTGTGGTGTTGGCTTAACGGTTAAGGTGGCTCGCTTAAGATCTTAGGGTCTAGAGTTTGAGCCCCTATTTCTCCATTAAATAACGCCAGGTGGGTTGACTCTTCCTGCGTCATCCTTCCGAGGTCGGCCAAATTATACCAGCCTACTGGAAGCGGGGCACTGCATCAGCGGCACAGCCGCGCTCTTAGGAATGATGCAACAATCAGCCACAGGCTGCATATGAAATGATGATCTTTAATGATCCTAAATAATCCTTTACAACTTTTTTTTGGACTTTGATGATGCTGAATTGAGGCCTTGAGATTGTGATTGTATTGCTGTTGAAATAGTCTGGCCGTTTTGTTTTCAAGGGGATAATGTTTGGCTTTTGCCGACACCAAACAAGTTGCACGTGTACGTATACATTATTCCGTTTCGGGAGGAACCCTAAAAAGCAAACCTTGCTGAATATATAAAATTTGGAAATCACCTCTGTCTGCCCATTCATCTCGTGCAATTATTCATCCAGGTGGTCAGCTCTGGTGGCTATGTGCCTGACACAAGCGTGGATGATGTGGCATTTCATCAACTTCCATTTACGGCGCTGGCGAGAAACATTAGACAGCAGTGAAGGCTGGGCAAAGCGCAGCAATGGGCGCTCTCGGCAAGGCCGCAAAGGCTCAGGTAAGGAAGGCCTTGGTGTGCTTGTTTCATTTAAATGTGATTCTTAAAAAAAAAAATAATAATAATAATAATAAAGATTATTCGGTGTTTTTTTTTCTTCTCTCTCCTCTCTCTCAACTGGTAAAGGTCTGAAACGAGGAATGAAGCCAGGGTTCTTGACTGATGACTCAGGCTGCTGAAACGTATTTGTTATGGTGTTTTTAAAGTATTTAGGTTAGAGCTATTTTGAGTGTGCTGTAAGAGTGGAAGCCGAGCTGTCAAGCTTTGTGTTGTGAGTGCACCATAAGTTGAAGGAATTCTGAATCTCTTACTTGTACCACTTCTACTGACGTTGAGAGGAGGAGAGAGTGTGGAAACTTATCAAGTTTGCGCCATGGCGGGGCTGCAAGTGTTGGTGTTTCTCACCCCCACCGTACTCTATTGCCCTTTTCTCCATTTCCTTGATATTGAAATCGCAGGGCGGCGTCCCCGCCTCGTACTATCCACAATCGTTTCACCAGGGACTTGGTGACGGATGATGCAATCAATTCCCAAGATGTCCTCTTGGTGGATTTATCTGCATCTTTCCCCACCTTGTTTTCTGAGGTCTTCATATAGTTACCCTTTCTCCCTGTTGCAAAGGTTATCAACGCTGTATCTGTGTACCTGTTATAATTTATGCCATGCATGTTACAACCCCTGACCTTATAATTTACTCACACTTTGTGGCATGACTTCTCCAACTCGACCCACCCAAGCCCCAGTACACAAGGACAGCTATCACTGCTCCTTGGGGCCTATTCTCCATTCCTTTTTGTTCCCATACTTGTGCTTCTCACAATGTGCTGCAGTCACACGTACTCTGGCACGACCGTCACACATACGCAGGAATGCAAGGTCAGGCGCAATTGGAGTCTGGCCTTGTGGTACAGCAAGCCTTTGTAGCTAAACCTGCATTATTCAAGTTGATACAACGGTGATGTCAACCAGATATGGTTGATTTCTCTGAACGATCCATCTTTTGTAGAGTTTGAAATAAATTGCATGTATTAATCAAAGCTAGTGCCATCTTCATCACGTGATTTATTGCCATGATATATACACCTGTTACAACAACAACAACATGCATTTTAAAGGCCATTTTCCCTGCTAGAGCGGGGGTTAGCCTTGCGGTCCCCATGACAATCTTCTCCATTTTGCCCTATTTTCTGCATCTCTCCTTGTTAACCCCCTTGCCCGCATTTCTTCTTCCACCATCTTTAGCCAAGTCTTTCTCGGTCTTCCCCGTCCTCTGCTTCCTTCTACATTCATTTCCATCACTCTTCTCAACCAGTCACTTTCATCCTTCCTCAACACATGACCAAACCATCTCAACCTGTTCCTCTTCACAGCATCAATCACAGGCTCTATTCCCATCATCTTGCGCAATTCATCATTTGTCTTCCTCTCTCTCAACGATACTCCGCACATCCGTCGAACCATTCGCATTTCCACCCTTTCCAACCTTCGTTGCTGCTCTACGTTCATTACCCATGTCTCGCTCCCATAAATCATAACACTTCTCACACATGCAGCATACACCTTTCCCTTCAGCTTCAACGACACTCCCCTCATCATCAGCATGCCACTCAGTTCCCGAAACTTCTTCCATGCACATCTCACTCGAGCAACCGTTGCCGAGTCTGATCCACCTTCTCCATTCAGCATGTCTCCGACATGTCCCAAACCTCAGAAACCGATCTCCACTTCGGGCTGTACCCTGCCCATATGTAGTTGTAATTGTCATGGTTCCCCTTTTGAGGCAATGTTTTTATGGCCGGATGCCCTTCCTGACGCCAACCCTCTTAGTCGTCTTTTACGACACGCAGGGATACGGTGTACCTATTCTTATCCAGGGTACACACCGGGAAAGGTGAAGATGGTGAAGAATCACTGAAAATAAATTTCAAATTATAGTATCCAGATCCGGCTCTTCACCAAAATTGAATCAAATCACCCTCGTCACACACCCAACCTGTCCACCAAGTTTCATCCAAATCCATCCGTTTTTTTTTTTCATCGAGACATCCTGCTCAAAACAAGACAGGGGTGAAAACATAACTTCCGTTCACCTTTGGTGGCAGAGGTGAACATGGATGAAATTAACACAATAAGGCACACTTTACTTACCTTGATGGAGTAAACAGATCTCATTTCGAACCACTGGCTTTCACCCTCTGAGCAGATGCTCCTTGGCTGGATGATGGTCGCTGCATACCTCAAAGTACCTGCAATATCTCCGTGGATTCGAAAACAAAATGCAGTCGTTTCAGCGCCTTATTTTTTTAAACCACCTGTTAATTGAATTAATTTTGCCAATCGACTGGTCTTTTATGAATAAAAGCAAAATTATGATGCAAGTGTGATTTATAAGACCGACTCCCAAAAATTTACCTTTCATTACCTCTGCCATCGAAGGTGGATGGAGGTTTTGTATTCATGAGTCAAGGCCTTACCGGAGCCTGTTTATCTGTTTGTGAGCAGGATATCTCAAAAAATTTATGGACGGATTTTGCAGAAACTTGGTGGAAAGGTTGGGTGTGTGTGTGACAAGGAGGAATTGACTCGATTTTGGTTAAGATCTGGATCAGGACACTAAAACTTTTAAAGTGATTCTTCACCATTGGGAAGACTAAAAACAATATATAGCACGGTATCTCAAAATGTTGTGGATGAGTTGGTTTGGTGAGAAGAACAAGCCGATTACATTTTGGTTCCGATCCGAATCCAGATCCGACCTATCAATGTGATTCAAAACGTAAATTGTTCAGCCTGGCTGAGGTATGTGCTCTACCGAGTGCTGTTGTAGTTACCTTGTGTTTACATTCCAGATTAATTTGTTTCAATGTTCAACTAAATGGTGATGGGAAAGTTGAGTTCTTTTCCCAGCCTTGTGTGATATGAATTGGATTTTAATCTCTATCACGACGACATCTACTTCTGTGTCTATCAATAGTGTGTGTGATTTCAGCACCCCAAATTCGTGGAGTCCTTTGAGTTTGTCTCGGGTGTATATATACAGACTTGGCATTTAATATGGAATATATATTTTTTCTTGACTTGGGTTTACTTTCTGAACTCAGTATATCAATCTGGTGAGTTTCTTTTACCCTTCGGTGATGTCTTTGTTGAAAGAACCATGTCACTGATTGTCTTTCGCAGCAAGAAGTCAATAACAGGATTATATCACAGGTGGCGTGACAAAATGTAAGGACAGGTACATTTGACGATTGGCTTCACAATCGGGTATATGAGGGTTGTTGCGTTCTGTATTAGTGGAAAACAACTGCTGCACGTCTACAAAAGTTATTGCGGCTTCCTCTGGAGATGGTCCGTCAACTTGACAATGCTGTTTGTCATGGAGTGGTGGCTTTACGAAATCCTGGCATGAAACAGCGTGCTATTGCTCGGCAGTGTGGCATCACTCAATGTCAGGTGTCAAAGATCCTGAAACGAAATGCTCAGAGGGGTGTCCCTACTCCAACACCGAGGCCAGGACGTCCCCGCAGAACCACAAGGAGAGATGATCGCCAGCTGCACCGGTTAGTCTGCAATGGCCGTACCAAGTCAGCTAATCGGCTTCGGGCTGAGTGGCAGCAACTGAAAAATGTGCCTGTATCCAGAAGGCTAGTCAACCAATGACTGGTTCAAGCAGGCTATCGTGCCAGGCATCCCCTGAGAAAGCCACGCCTGACCAGACAACACAGCCAGCGCCGATTGCAGTGGGCCAGAGAGCACCGTCAATGGCAGCCAGGACACTGGAATCACGTGACCTTCAGTGACGAGTCTAGATTTCTGGTCTATCGTCAAGATGGCCGTGTCCGAGTGCGCAGACAAGTGCATGAAGCCCACAACGAAGATTGTATAGTGCCAAGAGTCCAAGCTGGAGGTGGTGGGGTGACCGTTTGGGCTGCTTTTCATGCAGGGGGCAAAACTGACCTGGTTGTTCTGAATGGAAACCTGATCAGTTCAAGTACAGGGCCATTCTGGAAGAAACATTGCTTCCATTTGCTCGTGCAGCCTTTCGAGGAAACTTTGTCTTCCAAGATGACAATGCACGGCCTCATCGTGCTCGCGTGATCCAACACTTTCTTGCTGACCGTGGTGTAGAGCATATGGAGTGGCCTGCCATGTTCCCGGATATGAATCCGATGGAGAACTTGTGGGCAGAATTAACGCGTCAAATCGACAACTTGGACCAGCAGCCGACCTCTGTGCGTGAATTGGAGCACAATATTGTCACTGCATGGCAAGCGATTCCTGTCCAAACCTTGGCAAATCTCGTGAACAGCATGCCTCGACGTGTACGTGCTCTCCTGAATGCTCGTGGGGGTTACACGAAGTACTGAACTGTAATTTTATTGTCCGTAATCCCAGTCATAATTTAGCTTTTGTTTTTGTTGAAATTTTTTTTGGCTAATGTGCAAAATTAAGAGATACTTCTGGAAAACGTACAGAAGTTTAACACAGTACTGTCCGTGAATTGAGTTCGATATCAGTTTACATCACTTTCAACCATCAATTTATTTGCTTCGAAATGTCAAATGTGGTTTTTGTTTCTTTTAAAGGTCACATTAACAAAATCTAGAATAATTTCAACATAATTCCAATGAACTTTTGGTTCTAAGTCATCTTGAAAAGTAAGTTCACCCCCACAAAAAAAATATTCCATATTAAATGCCAAGTCTGTGTGTATGTATGTATATATATATATATATATATATATATATATATATATATATATATATATATATATATATATATATATATATATATATATATATATATATATATATATATATATATAATTCTTTTTGTTGTTGTTCAAGTTTCATGCTGACCTTTTTCCTGGTGAAGCCATTAATATATAAACAGAAATGGTCTTGATGTGATTTGTGCAAATCCGTGTGACATTTTGCACTGCTTTTTCGTGGTGCTCCTATGTAACGGCATGTGGAGAGTTCTCCTTCATGTACCATCGTTATAACGGTCACGGTGCAATGTCGATAGTTTGACAGAAGGTCTCTTCTCTGTTTGTGAGCAGATCAGGAGAATGGGAATGTCAAGGCTGCAGGCAGTCCCGCTCCACGGTCGAAGAAAAGAAAGCTCCTGAGTTTACAAGAATAGCCGGCACTGCTCACATGGACCCTCTCTTGCCCTCCGACTGGTGTCTCTCGATTCTATTTTATTTTATTTTCTCGAGAGACACCAAAGCTGGTGCCTACTAAAAGCCACTGAAACACCCTTTTGTGGACTTGGCATGCCTTTTCATGGGTGGGAACTTTATCAAGTGATGTTACGGTGCCATATCAATTATTCTGAGGTCCCAATAGGACTGACTCCACATGCTTATCACATGGGAACGAAGTTAGCATGATTTGTAGAACCAGTTTTTTTTTTTCCATGGTTTGTTCATTGATCTGCTCCGAGTCCAGATTTGCAATAACCAAAATAAATACATCTTGTATCATGCAGCCTTTGGGGGATCGGGCTGCTTTTCTTATGTGGCCAAAATGCCATGCATGGATCTGCTTTTTTGTAATCTTAAAAACAATCATTGAATATCTGATCAATTTTGCTTTATAGAAGGAAGTGGTGAGCATGTAATGCAGGTTTAACTGTTGTGAGTTTTTGTAGTTTATCCACCAATATTGGCATAAGGAATGAGATCAGTTTCGCCAACAGGTTCATGACATGACTTGTTACTTTTACACATTTTATTCATTGGACTTGGGAGTTTGCAGGGAAACTTGAGGATAAATTAATTAATTGCCACCAAAATTGATTTTTCTGCTCTCTGCAGGTCTCGGTTTGTGGGTTAATATTTCCAAATCCTAAAAGTGTTGCTCATTTCGAGTAGGTTTCAATCTGATTGTCAGGATTGGGGAAAATTCTGGTGTTAAGGGGAAGGGTGTGTCGTCGAGTTGCTAATCATATTTTGGAAAGAAAAATAAAACTTCCTCGCAGTCCAAATGCTCAGAACAGACTGCTCTTTGCTTGGAATTTTTTTTACAAAAGGACATGGTCCGTTGCCTTAGCGGTGATCTTGAGGAGCTCGAGGTAATTTGTTACAGGTAGAGAAATTGGGACGACTTCTGTGCCTGTAGGTTTCTTGTTTGGAACAATTCTGTGGCGTATGCCTTCATGCTGTACATACTACATACAATGTGCATATATAAGATTTTATGTTACAGAGGGGAGGTGCAAGTAAAGTCTGGTTAGCAATGGGAGGGAAAGCTTGGAATATCTTTTTTTTTTTCTGCTGGTCTATGGTAGAGACCGCCCCTTCCCCTCCTCACCTCACCTTGTCATAAAGGTGCACTGTCTGTAGTTCCGCTGTAACTGGAACAAGAAAGGCCTTTCTTTCTATCGAGCACCTTTTATAAACACTTTCAAAAATTAATTTCAAGAAGTTTTGATTTCCCACCCCCTTTCCTCTCCCTGCCCATCAAACTTCACAAGGATTAGAAACAAAATTATTAGATGTTTTTTGTTCTTTTTATTTTTGAAGTTCACAACTTTTCCAAAATTCCCACAACTTTTGGCAGATCCCAAGTTCCTGCAATAGTGTGATAGTAAATTACCTCCATTTCCCTTATAATGACACGTGAAGCATCACATTGTGTACATTTGTGGTTCTGTTGCCATCCATGTGACGCGTGTAGATCGATTTACGACTCGCTAAGTAATATGGATCAAGCAGGGATGTTGATTGTGACTCTGTACACTTGGCAAAAAGAAATCCGTTTTTACGAAGTAATTATTTTTCTAATGAGATTACACTCGGCCAAGGTTTCTTGCACACGAGCTGCTTTTTAAATTGCGTGTGCAGCCTCAACCTTCGACCACAATAGCCTGCTGTGCAAAATGGAGTCACTTGTTTTTGTTTTATGTTTTTTTTGTTTGTTTTATATTAAACAGCTTCTGCTATGAATCCCTGCATTTCATTCACTGTGACGTGTGTTTGCAGGGAGGGCTCGCTGAGGCCCATAATGGGGGACAAATCTTTTTCACATGCCCTGCGGCCCCTGCATTCATGCCTTGTACTGTAATCCATTGAAAGCTGCCAGGCATGGATTAGCGTGGGTCCTGCTTTATGGAATGATTTGTTGAGATGAATCTCGCTGCCCTGGGATACTGCCTCGCTCTCTTATTCCCTATCTTGTATACTTGCTGTTACGTATGTGCCGAGGGTGTGGTGTCCGAGTTAAGAAAAGGACGAGAAAGGAGGATTGCAGAAACAGAGTTTGGGTGAGGAGCAAAAGGAAATTTTAGACTGTTGGTCATAAAAAGATGTAATTTGTACATGGCACCCTGGCTGATTTTTATTTATTTATGAAGGGAACACTTCTTTTGCGTTCCAGTGGATGTCTCATTGGAATTTGGTTTTGGGGTTCCAAGTTCAACTTGTAGTTGATGCTTTGTCGTATGTAACCGGTCCATGTGAAGGATTGCTTCAATTTCATGATGGAGTGAAAAGGACTAGATATGATAAACATTGCACATGCATGGTTGGGTGTATGGTTATTTTGGCAGAGAGGTGGTTTGAAGTTTTTCTTGCACCACATGCAGTGCTGCAGCTGTGTGGACGTACCAGAGATCAGGGAAAGGACGGTAATTTGGTCTTTCTTCCATGCACCAGTGTCATTCCCTCAAAATATTATGTACGAATTTAAAATAACCTCTGTCTGCTCAAACTAAGACTAAACCAGTTCGACTTAACATTGGGTAGGAATACCACTACATCGTAAGTTTGCAATATACTACCTATTTAGGTGCATTTTCCAGACTTTGCCAAAATCCCAAAAATCCTTTGAAACAACTGGCATTTTAGAAATTTGATCATCTGGTCGTGTTTATTTTTTTTTCTTGTTCGTCGTATTTCAAGGGAAAACAGTTTTTTGGAGAGGTGGAGCAGGAAGAGAGGGATGGGTGGTGGGCAGTTTATTGGTGTCCATCACAAGTTGCCCTAATAGTCCAGTCAAACTGCAGAAACACCCACCACAAATTGCAACAGAAATGAAACCTGGTGTATTTTGTTGCTTGAAGGTATCTTAATGACATACTAAAAGTATAAGAAACTATTTGGAGTGGAACTTTTATTTTTTTTTAGGGTTCAACATATGACCCGTCCAGTAGCCTTGACCGCTATATAAAAAATTCACAAAATTACATACCTCCTCAACCATTCATCAGAAATGGACAAATCTGGTGTCTTTACCCATGTTTTCAGGGTCAATCTTTCAAGTGAAAACACCATTTAGGCCGTAACGTGGCCCTAAGTACCCATATATGGTTTCAAGCTTCATTCTTATATACGGAATACATGCAAACAACCGCCGAGTCAACATAGCATATAGTCGAACATTATATGAGGAACATCATGTATGGTCAACATGTTTGGCAAGTTACATTTAACTGTCACTGTCCTCATTATCATCTATGTTATCATTTGACATGTTTTGGCAAATGCCTCTGCATCCCGAACAAGCCGATGAACATTCCAGTCCCTGTCGGCGGCACCCACAGCGTAGTGTACCACAGCCTGACGTGCAGGTGCAACTGACCAATCTCAGCAATGACTGAGGGGCAGGATCCAAGTCTGAGGTCACGGGTGTCAAGCGCCCATCCAAAACCTTCCATCCCCACTCTTCAGCATCCAATGTGTTACCCTTCCATTGTTGGATCTGATGGAACACTCGGAGGCTGTGATACTTTGTTGCCGCAGCTGTTGGCGGCAACATGTTGGGGTGGATGGCTTTTTTGCGTGTAGTGACCAGCTCCTGAAACCGTAGATATCTCATGGCATTAAGGTGGTCATTCTCCTTCCCTTTGTATAAAGTGACCATGGCCTTCTCTCCAGCTTTGATGACCTGACCCTTTGATGACTGTCTATTTCCGAATAGTTCAGCCTGTTCACAGAATTCTGTGTTGTCATTGACCAGTTTCAAAGCAACTGCTTTTCCAACCCCGAATATCCTCGATGTCGTGTCACACCCCAGGAAAGCATGCACAAAAAGAATATTCTCACAGATGTTCTGCCCTAGTGTGTCCCTGATGACATTGACCCCCATACATTTGACACCTTCTCCTTTCTTTGGTTTGGGTCAAAAGTAGATATTGTGCTTGTTTCTGCCAGCAAGATGAATTAGCAGAACAAGCAGGTCAGTGTCATCACCCACTAGTACTGCTTCGCATGTTTCTGAGATGTCCACTGCTGTTTGGACAATAAGTAAGTCAGCGTCTCCTGCAGCAAATGCTATTTCACAGCCACACCTGACTAGACTTTCCCCCAAAAGGTCAAGGAACCGTACCTTGTTTTCTTGATTTGAGAGGAACTCATTCTTTTTTAACTGCAACTTCGTGGATGGATTGAACATCACTTTCTGCCCTTCAAACCCCCCTCGGCGCTGATGTGTGCTGTCCTTTGTTGAAGGCCCTGCTTTATACCCGTCAAATATGACCACTGCCTGACCATAGTGTTTTGTCACATATTTGCTATAATCCTCCAATATCTTGCCATATGTGTCACCCACTTGCCAAGCAATATGATGCAGGAGAGCCCCTCCATCAAGAACATACTTGAAATTCTGACTTGGTGGTGGTTGTGATGGTACAACAGTCCAGATGGCTTTAGCAAGTTGTGCTTTCACGGCTTCTAAGAGTCTGTCCTTCCCTTCAAACAATGCAGGGGGGTAGTTACAGAGTTCATAGGTCAGGGCATTCGCAAGATCATTAGCTTGAGATCCGGTGATGATTAGCCTTTGGAATAGGAGTAGAGGGTCTATTTGGACCACGTCATTACCTATCTGGACTGCTGCCTTAAAATCAAACGTTACAGCTTGGTTCTTTCTCTTGAAAGAATACTGAAGCACAGTTTTTCCATCCATTTCATTTAGAATGGCCTCTCCGATCTGTTTTGCACAATCAACATTAACCTTTGGTCCAGCTGTGATGCCACTAACTACGTTCCGAAGTGAGAGCTTTGCCTCAAATGGGGACCTCCATTCAATGAATGACATGAGCTTTTCTGAATCCGCAGTGTCCCTTGTTTGCCTAGATCTTGATTGGTCCTTGTGTTGTTCACTTGTCTCATATGTGACTGACGTTAGCTGCTGCATGGCAATGTTCACTTCTGCGCAAGCAGGTCTTGACAGACACCAAACGAGTCGTTGGATTTCTGTCATGGCCCTCCCTCTCGTAAGACCACCACACGTCTTAAGGCTTCTCATTAGTACCTGCTCAATAACAAGGTCCGGGGACAACCCTCCCCAAAAACGATCACTCCTCCTGACAACGTGTAGTCCCTGGGTGAACTGCCTGTGAACATCGGGATGTGTGGTTGCCAACTGCGTCATCTTCTGCAGGTACAAGTGTAAGGACTTTGTGTAGAGGTTATGGCCAGATTCTGCAAGGTATGGTAACATGGCTTGCAATGTCCCTAGGTGGAGAGACCAATCGCCTGTTCGTTCAGATCTGATAAATGTCATCATGATATTAACCATTTCCATATACTGCAGCCACAGTTTGGCAGTGATGTATTTTGCCTCCAGTAGACTTTTTGTGCTTGCTTCAAGTTTCCTTTGCAGAAAGTTCAGCTCTGAAGATGATTTCACTTCCTCCACTGTGGTTTTACCAGAAACGAGATCATCGTAGAGGTTTCCTATTGCTTCAAGTTCCTCAGAATTGATGTCTTGGGGTGATATGGACAGCTTTGTTTGGAAAATATCACACAGCAAAAGTGTATGAAGCACAGAATCGATAAGAAAGTGACCGTGACCGCCAAATTTGCCCAAAATATATGCCAGCGCGAATTAGAGGGGGTGGCTCAACTTACCTCCGGCTCAACTATCCCCACTCTCCCCTAGTTACCCAATATAATACTTTAAACACGTCCATATTATTAATAGACCATTAAATTATGCGTTATGGTGTTGTTTTTATTGTTTTATCTTGAAAATTGACAAAGTTATGCCTATCTGAAAATTCTGCTATTTCGGCGTTTTATAATGAAAATGGGTTAAAAACAGATAATTTTAATTATCAAAATTCACCATTTTCCACCGCAAATATGTCATTATACTTTTGATACGTTATCAAGTAGACCTTACTTAGACAAATAGAAGAGGTTTCATTTCTGTTGCAATTTGTGGTGGGTTTTGTCAAATTTTATTTAGATTGACTGGTCTATAAGGGCAATTTTGTCACCCTTGAAGTCTTGACTCGTCAGATTTTTGAAAGGGCAGATTATCCCGTTGAGTCTTTTGTGATCCAGATGGGTGTATGATGGACAATCCAATAGCAGCATTTTAATAATCTTGGAAGTAATATTGTCCAGAAGCTTGCCATTCACTTGTGCTGCTTTCAATTTCATTTTAACCCACGACCCTTAGGAGCTGTCATTTCATCGTTTTGATTACCGTACCCTTTGGGAGATAAAGGGGAGATGTTAAAAAAAGCCCACTGTGTGTGTGTGTGTGTGTGTGTGTGTGTGTGTGTGTGTGTGTGTGTGTGTGTGTGTGTTCTGTTTAATATAACTTTAATAATAATGTTTGTGTGTGTTTAATATATATGTAATGTTTAATATCTGTGTGTATTATCTGTAGTTAACTCAAATATCCAGGCTGTAGGAGGTGGCCATTCTGGGTTAGCCAATGGGGAACACTTGTCCGAATGCAAACTGCGTAGATGTGGGATTTGCAATTGCAAAACTTGTCTTTTATTTGCCACAAACAATATGATTAATTGTACAGTAACGGCTAGATCTTACAAGTTAAAAGAAACAAAATAATTAATTGCACGTAAAACCTAAAATATGGTTTACTTATTGACCTGTAGCAAATGTGCGATGCAATATGTTGGTGAAACAATGCAGAGATGTAATGTGAGAATGAATGCACACAGGGGCGGCATGAAAAACTCAGGTAGAACTACTGGTTGTCCACTACTTACCCATCATTTTACTTCTGGATATTGTGAAAATGCGAGTTTCAATGTTCAGGTTGTAGAAAAGACGAGCGGAAATGGCCGTAAAAAGAATGGGATGGAAGATAAAACAATCACACAATTGCGTAAGCGTAGAGAACTTTTCTGGATTAAAGAATTAAGAACTGCTTATCCTTATGGATTAAATGAAAGAATTAATGACACATATACACAGCAAAATGGACAAAACATCATCGCTTCTGTTTTTAACACCTTACCACGAGACTCTCAGAGACAGAGTACATAACTATGGACGTAAATGTCCAATTATAGATACATCACAACAAATTGTAAATGAATGGTTAGATCTTAACAAATCAAATATCTACACATTATTTAACAGCAGCAGAATTAAGATCAATACCTTAAAAAAACAGCAACTAAAAGAAGTTTGGCAAATCGTGAACAGATTAATGGAAGAGGACGATCAAGAGGGACTCCAAATCCAACACATGGAAGCAATTCTGGACATGATTGATCATAAAATGTACAAAGAGAAACCTAAAAAAGTGAATTGTAGAAAAGACAATGATATAATCAAAATTATGTTTGATAACAAAGGGGTGGAAATGATAAATATCGAGAAAATACTTCAACATAAGGAAGTGTGGAGTAAACTTCCAGAAACAATACAACAGAGAGAGCGACCAAGAGTTGTGTACACTTTGGGAAATTCAATTCGGGGAAAGATCTTCAACTACAAGGACACTGTACAATGTATAGATGTAGAGGAATGGTTAAATAACACACATCATTGTAATTGTGAACATTCCGCATTCAAAGATCCACATCATAGACACGTCATCACAGGTGATCTCAGAATAGTGAAAGATAAAACATTATGTGTCTTGCTTACAAAAGGACCAAATTATAGAGAAAACAAGCATTCTGAGTATTGCGCTGCAATACATGTAGTCTAGTAGGAAGACTAGGTCCCTCTGCACCCTCCGGAGATATACTTCTAATCAGTGTTTCTAGATTGGAAAAAATGTGTAGAAAATGACTAGCTATGGCCCCAAGCTGAAAAAATGTCCCACATACCATTTTTATGCAAATTACTGCTGCAAATTTTATGCAAAATTATGCAAATTTTATGCAAATTTTTGATGAGGAGTAGAGTTGAGGGGTCTTTGAGGGCTTCATCGAGGTGCTCTCGGTTGCAAGACTGGGTCATTCTGAGAAGCACAGCAGGGTCAGAGATCATGATGTTCTCCTCCTCAGTGAATCTCTCCATCAACAGCCTCTCCATTGCCTCACACACTGTTTTGAGGCAAAAGAGGGACTTTGCGTAGGCCTTTCCACTGAGAACACCTTTGAGAGATCCACTTGTTACTAGTTGTGCCTCAAAGAGAATCTCTGCATATCCAGAACCACGCATCTTGTGTCCAGTGAGCATCCCGATGTAGTTCATGGATGTGTGGAAGGGTCCAATCGTTACTACATGACTAGCAAATTCATTTGGCCAGCGCCAGATGATGGGAAGGGCTTTCATGCAGACACCCAGATCAAATGTATTCAGGACCCATCTCTGACCCACCTCAGCAGTTGCTGCCTCGGAACGCTTCAGTAGCTCACGAACAACTGCGTTGTCTGTGATCGGTCTGTGCCTGGTGCCTGCATGGCATGGCAATGGCCTGCAGCCTGTGCCTGGGCTAGGGGGTTTCACCTCTGCAACTGGTTCTCCCCCACCCAGCAAATCAACAGTCGACTACTGCACGCCTATCCACCAACCGATCACAGACAACGCAGTTGTTCGTGAGCTACTGAAGCGTTCCGAGGCAGCAACTGCTGAGGTGGGTCAGAGATGGGTCCTGAATACATTTGATCTGGGTGTCTGCATGAAAGCCCTTCCCATCATCTGGCGCTGGCCAAATGAATTTGCTAGTCATGTAGTAACGATTGGACCCTTCCACACATCCATGAACTACATCGGGATGCTCACTGGACACAAGATGCGTGGTTCTGGATATGCAGAGATTCTCTTTGAGGCACAACTAGTAACAAGTGGATCTCTCAAAGGTGTTCTCAGTGGAAAGGCCTACGCAAAGTCCCTCTTTTGCCTCAAAACAGTGTGTGAGGCAATGGAGAGGCTGTTGATGGAGAGATTCACTGAGGAGGAGAACATCATGATCTCTGACCCTGCTGTGCTTCTCAGAATGACCCAGTCTTGCAACCGAGAGCACCTCGATGAAGCCCTCAAAGACCCCTCAACTCTACTCCTCATCAAAAATTTGCATAAAATTTGCATAATTTTGCATAAAATTTGCAGCAGTAATTTGCATAAAAATGGTATGTGGGACATTTCTTCAGCTTGGGGCCATAGCTAGTCATTTTCTACACATTTTTTCCAATCTAGAAACACTGATTAGAAGTATATCTCCGGGGGGTGCAGAGGTACCTAGTCTTCCTACTAGACTAATGTCCCCTACCAAAGATCAAAGTGCCATAACTTTGTCAAAACTGATCGAATATGCAAATTTATGCACGTTTGATGCTGGTTTTCAAACTTGATCAGGTATGCTGAGACACGTGTGTCACGCCTCGCCTCGTTGATAAGCCCGCAAGGTCGCTCCGTGGAGCAGCCTGCACGTATCGCACTGTGTGAATTATATAAATTATTACCAACTCACGGTCTGAGGTACTAGCGATTCAAGAGATATCCATTTTTTTATGGCACATTGGAGAAGCCAATGCGAGGTTTCTTCTTCCTCAGCTTGTCACAACTCTGTCAAATGCGATTGAGTTTAAAAAGTCAGAATTTGACCAAATCTGTTCTATTCGTTTGTTAATATACCTCAGCTATTGCCAAATCTTAAATTCGAATTTTATTTGAGGTTAAAATGACCGCGACAGGTCGTGTCCAACGATGCTTTCAGTCTGTACATGTGATAAATAATTAAATCCGCACACTTGACGCCTCTTCTTCTTCACGCAATAACAACTTATAGCTTCCAGACCGTACATCCAATCATCTTGAAATTTTGCACACTTGTTACTCTTCATGACTCCGACTATAGTATGACGTTTCACGTCGATCAATAAAGCGATTCAAGAGATATCCATTTTCTTAATATTTTCGTTTAATTAACGATATCTGCCAAACCACGTGAGCTATCACAAATTCCAAAAGTACATTTTAGTAGATTGACATGCGGAACAAATCTGTGAAGCTTCCCCTCGATTGGATCAAAAATGAGGGAGCGGCTCGGTTTTAAAGGTTCATGCTTAAAAACGTCATAACTCTGAAACCATGTGACGCATGACGTCATGCTCGCTGACTTTTTTTGTTCGTCATGGGTATGCGATTTTGCCTGCAAAGCTTGGCCTCAATCTGTTCAGCCGTTGCAGAGAAAAAGGGGTTTTCGTGTTTTCACGAGAAATAATATGGCGCCCGAACCACGTGACCTGTGACGTCATAATTACCATTAAAATATTATACAGACCGAGTCCCTCCTATGGTGAAAATGTGATCTCAATCGGTCCTAATATTGCAGAGAAAATCTTTTTTAAAGGAAATTAAAACTTAAAATGGCACTGAGTTAAGGATCATCAGAATTATCAGAATTCCCAAAGTTCAAAGTGCCATAACTTTGTCAAAAATTATCGAAACGTCGTGAAGTTCAAACTTGATCTGTAACTTATCATGAGGAAACCATGTACCAAGTTTGAAATCATTTGCGTTAAGCGTTTAGAAAAGAAGTCCTGAAAACTGTTCTTTGCGTGACGGACTGATGGACTGACGGACGGACTGACGGACTGACGGACGGAGGGACGGCGTGCAAACCTATAGTTGCAAGCCATTTTTGCAACTATAGTATAGCAAACTACTATAGTGTATAGTATAGTATAGTGTTGCAAACTAGTATAGCAAACCATTTGCCAAACCAACACATTCGCCAAACTAACACATGTGCCAAACTAACACATGCACCAAACCAACACACCCGACAAACTAACACATGCACCAAACCAACACACCCGACAAACTAACACATGCGCCAAACCAACACATTCGCCAAACTAACACGTGTCAAACTAACACATGCCCCAAACCAACACATCCGCCAAATAACACAAGCGCCAAACCAACACATTCGCCAAACCAAGACATTCACCAAACCAACACATTCGCCAAACCAACACATTCGCCAAACCAACACATTCGCCAAACCAACACATGTGCCAAACTAACACATGTGCCAAACTAGCACATGTGCCAAACAAAGACATTCGCCAAACCAACACATTCGCCAAACCAACACATGTGCCAAACTAACACATGTGCCAAACTAACACAAGCGCCAAACCAACACATTCGCCAAACTAACACATGTGCCAAACCAACACAATCGCCAAACTAACACATGCACCAAACCAACATATTCGCCAAACCAAGACATTCGCCAAACCAACACATTCGCCAAACCAACACATTCGCCAAACCAACACATGTGCCAAACTAACACATGTGCCAAACTAACACAAGCGCCAAACCAACACATTCGCCAAACTAACACATGTGCCAAACCAACACAATCGCCAAACTAACACATGCGCCAAACCAACATATTCGCCAAACCAACACATTCGCCAAACCAACACATTCGCTAAACCAACACATTCGCCAAACCAACACATTCGCCAAACCAAGACATGTGCCAAACCAACACATTGGCCAAACCAACACATTCGCCAAACGAACACATGTGCCAAACGAACACATGTGCCAAACTAACACATGTGCCAAACTAGCACATGCGCCAAACCAACACATTCGCCAAACCAAGACATGTGCCAAACCAACACATTCGCCAAAGTAACACATGCAGCAAACCAACACATCCGCCAAACTAACACATGCGAGACACGCACATGCCAAACCAACACATTCGCCAACCAACACATCCGCCAAACTAACACATCCGCCAAACTAACACATCCGCCAAACTAACACGTGCGCCCAACCAACACATCCGCCAAACTAACACATCCGCCAAACTAACACATCCGCCAAACCAACACATTTGCCAAACTAACACATGCGGCAAACCAACACATTTGCTAAACTAACACATGCGGCAAACCAACACATGCGGCAAACCAACACATGCGGCAAACCAACACATGCGGCAAACCAACACATGCGCCAAACCAACACATTCGCCAAACCAACACATCCGCCAAACCAACACATTCGCCAAACCAACACATTCGCCAAACTAACATGCGCCAAACCAACACATCCGCCAAACTAACACATGCGCCAAACCAACCCATTCGCCAAACCAAGACATGCGCCAAACAAACACATTTGCCAAACCAACACATTTGCCAAACTAACACATGCGGCAAACCAACACATTTGCCAAACCAACACATGCGGCAAACCAACACATGCGGCAAACCAACACATGCGGCAAACCAACACATGCGCCAAACCAACACATTCGCCAAACCAACACATCCGCCAAACCAACACATTCGCCAAACCAACACATTCGCCAAACTAACAGGCGCCAAACCAACACATCCGCCAAACTAACACATCCGCCAAACTAACACATGCGCCAAACTAACACATGTGCCAAACCAACACATTCGCCAAACTAATACATGTGCCAAACCGACCCATTCGCCAAACCAAGACATGCGCCAAACAAACACATTTGCCAAACCAACACATTCGCCACACTAACACATGTGCCAAACTAACACATGCGCCAAAGCAACACATTCGCCAAACTAACACGTGTGCCAAACCAACACATTCGCCAAACAATCACATGCGCCAAACCAACATTCGCCAAACCAACACATTCGCCAAACCAACACATGCACCAAACCAACACATGCACCAAACCAACATATTCACCAAACCAACACATGGACTCACCCAACACATTCGCCATGCAAGCACATGCGCCAAACCAACACATTCGCCAAACCAACACATCCGCCAAACCAACACATTCGCCAAACCAACAAATTCGCCAAACTAACATGCGCCAAACCAACACATCCGCCAAACTAACACATGTGCCAAACTAACACATGCGCCAAAGCAACACATTCGCCAAACTAACACGTGTGCCAAACCAACACATTCGCCAAACAATCACATGCGCCAAACCAACATTCGCCAAACCAACACATTCGCCAAACCAACACATGCACCAAACCAACACATGCACCAAACCAACATATTCACCAAACCAACACATGGACTCACCCAACACATTCGCCATACAAGCACATGCGCCAAACCAACACATTCGCCAAACTAACACATGCGCCAAACCAACACATGCAACAAACCAACACACCCGCCAAACTAACACATGTGTCAAACTAACACATGCGCCAAACCAACGCATCCGCCAAACTAACACAAGCGCCAAACCAACACATTCGCCAAACGAGCACATGTGCCAAACCAACACATTCGCCAAACTAAAACATGCGCCAAACCAACACATTCGCCAAACCAACACATGTACTAACCCAACACATTCGCCATACAAGCACATGCGCCAAACCAACACATTCGCCAAACTAACACTTGCGCCAAACCAACACATTCGCCAAACCAACACATTCGCCAAACTAACACATGCGCCAAACCAACACATGCAACAAACCAAGACATGTGCCAAACCAACACATTCGCCAAACCAACACATTCGCCAAACCACCACATTCGCCAAACCACCACATTCGCCAAACCAACACATTCGCCAAACCAACACATTCGCCAAACCAACACATTCGCCAAACCAACACATTCGCCAAACCAACACATGTGCCAAACCAACATATTCGCCAAACCAACACATTTGCCAAACCAAAACATTTGCCAAACTAACACATGCGCCAAACCAACACACCCACCAAACTAACACACATGCCAAACTAACACATGCGCCAAACTAACACACGCGCCAAACTAACACACGCGCCAAACCAACACAGGCGCCAAACTAACACGTGTGCCAAACTAACACGTGTGCCAAACCAACACATTCGCCAAACCAAGACATGTGCCAAACCAACACATTCGCTAAACGAACACATTCGCCAAACTAACACATGTGCCAAACTAGCACATGCGCCAAACGAACACATTCGCCAAACCAACACATTCGCCAAACCAACACATTCGCCAAACCAAAACATTCGCCAAACCAACACATTCGCCAAACCAACACATTCGCCAAACCAACACATTCGCCAAACCAACACATTCGCCAAACCAACACATTCGCCAAACCATCACATTCGCCAAACCAACACATTCGCCAAACCAACACATTCGCCAAACCAACACATTCGCCAAACCAACACATTCGCCAAACCAACACATTCGCCAAACCAACACATTCGCCAAACCAACACATTCGCCAAACCAACACATTTGCCAAACTAACACATGCGCCAAACCAAAACATTTGCCAAACCAAAACATTTGCCAAACTAACACATGCGACAAACCAACACACCCGCCAAACTAACACACACGCCAAACTAACACACGCGCCAAACGAACACACGCGCCAAACTAACACACGCTCCAAACCAACACATTCGCCAAACGAACACATGTGCCAAACCAACACATGCAACAAACCAACACACCCGCCAAACTAACACATGCGCCAAACCAACAATCCCGCCAAACCAACACATCCGCCGAACCAACACATTCGCCAAACTAACACATGCGCCAAACCAACACATTCGCCAAACTAACACATTCGCCAAACTAACACATGCGCCAAACTAACACACACGCCAAACTAACACATTCGCCAAACTAACACATGCGCCAAACCAACAATCCCGCCAAACCAACACATCCGCCGAACCAACACATTCGCCAAACCAACACATTCGCCAAACCAACACATGCGCCAAACCAACACATGCGCCAAACCAACACATGCGCCAAACCAACACATTCGCCAAACCAACACATTCGCCAAACCAACACATTCGCCAAACCAACACATTCGCCAAACCAACACATGCGCCAAACCAACACATGCGCCAAACCAACACATGCAACAAACCAACACACCCTCCAAACTAACACATGTGTCAAACCAACACATTCGCCAAACTAACACATGCTCCAAACCAACACATTCGCCAAACTAACACATGCACCAAACCAACCCATCCGCCAAACTAACACAAGTGCCAAACCAACACGTTCGCCAAACCAACACGTGTGCCAAACCAACACATTCGCCAAACCAAGACATGTGCCAAACCAACACATTCGCCAACTAACACAAGCGCCAAACCAACACATTCATCAAACTAACACGTGTGCCAAACCAACACATTCGCCAAACCAACACATTCGCCAAACCAACACATGCGCCAAACCAACACATGCGCCAAACCAACACATTCGCCAAACCAACACATTCGCCAAACCAACACATTCGCCAAACCAACACATTCGCCAAACCAACACATTCGCCAAACCAACACATTCGCCAAACCAACACATTCGCCAAACCAACACATTCGCCAAACCAACACATTCGCCAAACCAACACATTCGCCAAACCAACACATTCGCCAAACCAACACATTCGCCAAACCAACACATTCGCCAAACCAACACATTCGCCAAACCAACACATTCGCCAAACCAACACATTCGCCAAACCAACACATTCGCCAAACCAACACATTCGCCAAACCAACACATTCGCCAAACCAACACATTCGCCAAACCAACACATTCGCCAAACCAACACATTCGCCAAACCAACACATTCGCCAAACCAACACATTCGCCAAACCAACACATTCGCCAAACCAAATCCAGTCCAGATTTTCCAGTCCAGATTCCAGTCCAGAATCCAGTCCAGAATCTGGAATGAGTCCAGATTTTGCCTCAATGCTGCTGATGGGCGTCAACTGGTATGGCACAGGGGTGGGGAAAGGTATGTATCATGCAGTATTCGCCAGATCAATCGTTGGGGAGGACCCAGTGTGATGGTATGGGCCGGCAATTCCACCCGTTTCAGGACACCTCTGGTCGTCATCAAAGGCAATCTCACTAGTCAACGTTATGTCAATGAAGTTTTGAGACCTCATCTGCTGCCATTTCTCCATGCTCATCCTGACATCGCAGTTTTCCAGCAGGACAACGCTCGACCCCATGCTGCCCGCCTGACCACCAACTTCCACCAGGAACAGGGTGTTGAAGTGATGCCTTGGATGCCTTATTCCCCTGATCTCAATTCCATTGAGCATTTATGGGATGAGCTTGGTCGACGTCTTGCATCGAGGAGATCAACAGCTGTCAATCGGCAAATGCTCATTCAAGGCTTGCAGGAGGAGTGGGACAGACCTCCCCAGGACCGCATCAGACGCCTGGTATAGAGCATGCGTCGGAGGTGTACAGCCTGCATCACAGATCAGGGAGGACTCACACGATATTGAGGACTGCTCTCATTCTGTCCTTGATTGTTAGGAGTGTTGTGTCCATTCCTGTGTCAATTTGTTTTGACTGTATTCAGGTGCATGCCTTTGTGTTGCAGTGCTGTGATTTTTGTTGCAAAACCCCTTGTGATTTTCATGCTTTTTGTTTTTTGTGATTGAGGCAACCTCTTATTTATTGACGTGTTTACCAAAGATCGCTGAACTTTTACCTCTGTGATCAAATATTTTTCATTTTTGCATGGAGGATTTCAATGAGTGTCCTTCTAAAGATTTGATGAGTTTATTTTGATGTTGAGTATATATACTGTACATATATATATTGTACATAATATATATATATATATATATATATAAATATATATATATATATATATATATATATATATATATATATATATATATATATATATATATATATATATATATATATATATATATATATATATATATATATATATAAATATATATATATATATAAATATATATATATATATATATATATATATATATATATATATAAATATATATATATAAATATATATATATATATATATAAATATATATATATATATATATATATATATATATATATATATATATATATATAAATATATATATATATATATATATATATATATATATATATATATATATATATATATATATATATATATATATATATATATATATATATATATATATATATATATATATATATATATATATAAATATATATATATATAAATATATATATATATATATATATATATATATATATATATATATATATATATATATCGACGTCTATATATATATATATATATATATATATATATATATGTATATATATATATATATATGTATATATATGTATATATATATATATATTGTTAAGGGGTCCTCCCCGAATCCCCTGGTCTCGGTAAACCTCCGAACCCCGAGAGGGTCCCCGGCAGAAAAATATGTTATCCTTGGTTGAAATTAATCAATAATTAAACCACACCAAGGGTTATGAACAAACAATATATTAAAAGCACCATACAACAATGGGGGCAATCAACCCTGCAATCCAATCGTAAGATGGTACCCTAGCTCAGACTCACGGCAACCCCAGGGACTGAAGCAGAGCCCTTCTCAATGTCTCTAGAACACAACGGTGCTCCCGGCGAAGAGGCGCTGGCGATGAGGCGGGTAAGGAGATGTAGGTCAGGCGGGGACTGTCACATGGTCCCAGCCAACCCCAATTGGCGGTGGAAAGAGCAATCCCAAAGACGCTATCCAAACGTGCACATACACCGTGCAGTTGCGAACCACACCGTATTCTTCAAAGGCCGCTGTCGCGCACACACATCCTCGGCAAACCACTGGAGGGCGGGACCAACGGACGCGGCTAACCAAGGGTCCGCGAACGACGTGCGAGGTCCCCGAAATGGCGGTCGGTTCTTCCTCGGGCCGCAGCCTCTCGGCGAAGATTCTCCGGAATCTCCCACCTGTACCTGGCTCCACAGGCTTTTCCACGACCCCAGCGATATCAACGATCGCACGAGATTCTTTTCCAGGCCTCAAAGTTCACTCTCCATGGATGCTCGACCACGCTGTGTCCGGAGCTTTTACACAACGCCTCGTTTCACCTCTGCCTCCCACGCTCTTCTTTTTCGCTCCACCTCTTCCGGTGCCCTAGACGATTTCCGGCAGCATTTTTGTCATGAGCGCTTTTAAACCTTTTAACCACAATTACCCTTACTGAGAACCAACAATAATAATAATACCAACAATAATTAGGGCTGAATCCGTCACAATATATATATATATATATATATATATATATATATATATATTGTACATACTGTATATATATTGTTACGGATCCGGGGGACGGCACTCCCGTTAGCAAGGGGGAGTTAATCCCCTTGTCCTGTTAAGCTGGCCGTCTGCCGGTCCTGGAAGTATGGCGTCACTTCCGGTCGGTGGTGAGTAGGGTTGTAAGCCCAATCCGTCTTACTACCGAATTACCACCACCGGCCGTAAGCGAGGAGATACTCCCACCCGGGCCGCAGCGTGATTGGATGCGCCGAGCGAAGCGAGCTGCGACTCGGGCCGTTAACAAGAGACTAAACCCGATTCCGAGCGTTGGCCGAATCGTGCCACAAGTACTCAATTGGGAAGGGACTAAAGCGATCGGGGGAAGAAGAAACCAAAGTAAAGGAAGAACAGATATTTATTAATTATGTACACGAAACCTGAAGAGGAAATGAAAGAAGGGCATTTACAAGGAGAGGAAGAAGCAGATACACTTGGCAGCCTTAAAACAGTCTTATATTACCATACGCCCCACAGAACAAACAGACTTACACGAACAGGGAATGGCAGGAAGGAATGGCTGGAAGGGGGAGAAGGTCCAAGCAGATGGCAGGGCAGGAAGGTCCGGGCAGATGGCACAGCGTCGAGGTCCACTCCAGGTCGCACTCCCATCCACGCTCCGGGCTTGAGGCGAAACTCGGCGGCAGCTGCACGTATCGGTTTCACACGGTCGGACAATACAAATATATTGCAGTATTGTCGCCGTCAACGGACCCACTCTCCTGCCTTACGATTCAGCTGTATATCTGGTACCTCATACTTCGGACCTTCGCACTCATCTCCTGAAGCAGTCCCTCGCAGCCGCTTTTATTGGGCGTTGCTGTATCCAGCCGCCGGCTCCTAGGACACGCCTACCGGCCTGCTCACCTTGGCCCTGGTTGGCCGGCGAGGGCTCGCTGGCTCCACTTCTTGAGGAGACATTGACAGGCTACGCCCCGTTCCTGGCGCTCGAACCCACTCCACCCCTTTTTCCTCCAGATTACCACATGCGTAATGGCGGCTTGGGGCCAGCAATCAAACCAAAACAAGGGGCAGCGAACGCTGCCCTACCGCTACTGCACTTTGAAGAGAGGGAGATGATTGGGGATAATTGAAGGGGCCTATCTTATTTGATTAATGCAACGCAGATTCAACTATTGGAAACAGATCCTTAACTGAAACACATACTAATGAATTAACTAAAGAAGAATATATGGCGTCCTACGTGTTGCAATATGACCTAACTAGGGTGCGACCTTTACAAAGGGGGATATTTACAAGAATTATTATTTTACAAAGTGAAGGTTCTAAAAACCGTAACACAGCACCCGTCTCTCCTCCAGGCCCGTCCCGGCCCGAAAGAACTTTAACTTAATGTGACACTCAGGTGTAGTAACCCTCTACTATTAACCTTTCCCTGAGTGCGACAGTTTTAAAACAATTAAGTATGTCCCCCTGCTGCGTTGCATTCTATCTAACAGATTCACGCCCACAGGATAACCGAATCACGGAATTAATTCTCAAAACTACACATTGACAGTGGGGAGCATTATTTACAAAGCCACTATTTGGTATTTACAAACGCGAACCCAGGACCTGTCTTTTGGGAATCAAAAGAAGATGTTTTGAGAAGAGGAAAGGTCATGCACTGCACTGCACCGGTACACCACACCCACGGGCGCTCCGAGACGCACAATTGATATTGCAGTGCAATCTCAGAGCACCAAAAACACCACCCTAAAGCACCCAATAAAAAAACACAAAGCACCATCCAGTGCACATTTCAACAATAAACAATAATCATGGCGTCCGACGTCTTCTTCTCTCTGCTGGTCCGCTGGTTCTAGACGACTTCTTGATGTTCTGTGCTTGCGGCCTATTTGATAATAAGAAGGCACAAAATGCGTCCATTTCTTTAATTATGGCCAGCAGGGGCCAACTAAGGTGGTCCACCTGCATGGCTTAGGTGCCACCTCAACCGTGGGCCGCAAGCAAGATTCCCAGGAGCGATGCCAGGCCCCAAAACGTGGGGTCCATGAGTGGTGCTCGGCCACAGACATGTGGTCCATATGGTGGTGCTCGGCCACAACAACGTGCGGTCCATAAGTGTGGTACCGGTCCAGGCAGGCAGCAGCGATGGTGCGGGCACACAACTGCGGCGCCTGCACGCTTTCCCCTCAGTGCCCAGAGAGCACGGTCCATAGGTGGGGAAGGAAGACAAAGCAGAGTTATCGGGGTGCAAGGGCCTAAGGGTACACATCATCACAAGGTAATGCAGAGGTGAGGTGCGCAGGAGAGCGAGCGGAGAAAGCTCGTCCCTACCGTACGCCCCCCCCCCCCCCTGTCACCTAATCTACCCTTGCCCCTTACCCCGTATTTACACAATTTACAAATCCATTGCTATCGTCTTGTCTTCCCCATATCTCCCCTAATACCAAATTCGTCCACAATCCCTCTAACCAAATTTGCCATAAGTCAATTTATCACCAATCCCTCCTCAGGAGGAAGAGATGGGATAACAAGCACAATGTCACCCCCACGTCATGATGCGTCTCACCATTCCAAACATTTTCACAAACCGGCGGTGTGGAGTCTTGTCACCTTGGTGAGTGGATGTAGATGGTGCGAAGAGATTCCAATCCTAACTATACTCTAAATGACTTTAACACACTTACTCTACCCGGGGTACTTTCCCTGCCAAACCATTGGCCATTTTACTCTATGTGGTTCTAAAAACCGAACTCCCATTGACCAGTCTGTGGTGCTCATCAATTTGGGGTCTCACTCCCCCGATTCTTCACCCTGTGCCTTCGCACAATTTCCGGGCTGGGTCGTGTGGCGCTCCCAGCAGGTCCGCTCACCTGCACACCTCCGCCACTGCAGTTGCCTCCCGAGCTTTCCTGCTCCTTACCCTAACCTACCTGGGGAAGGCCCTCTGGCGCTCTCACCCCCTACCGCCCTCTCTGGCGTCAGGCTACCCGGGTCCGTCCTCCGGATCCTCGGGCCCCATTGAACAACTCTACTGGCTCCCAGAGCCTACCTGCGGCCTCACCTGGCTGACATACTAACCGTGGCAGAGTGCCCATTTAATCATACGTACTAACAGGCCACACGCCCAGCCAATTTCATTTTACTCATGCACCAATCAAAACACTCCTGTGCAACTACCCGCACCACAGATGCCAATATCCAACCACAATTTACCTACTCCCTCTACCTACTTTTAAACTACCATCCCCGGGTACTCGTGAAGGGGTCCATCTTCCCCATCCACTCCTTTCGCACCAACCACTCCACTCCACATATTCCACAATACTCACTCCACACCATCCATTCCATACTCCATGCCATCTATTCCATACTTCATTCATTCCAGACCATCTATTTCATGCAACCATTCTCCATTCACCTGTATTCCACTTGCACACCTGTGCCCACACACCTGGTGTCACCTGCACACCTGTGCCCACACACCTGGTGTCACCTGCACACCTGGTGGCACTTGCACCCTCCTTCCTTCCAGGCGCATTCATTCAATACAGCGCACAATCACACTTTTCACAATACTCTGCTCAATCACTTTCACCTCTCACACACTGCATCATCTGATCTACCTGGTTTTCCCTCTAACTTAGTGCTTCCCCCAGTCATCCCTTATTCTATGCACAACCCACGTCATTATCATCCAAACTAATCTACCTACGTCCCCTACTACAGGTACATGTCGCTACTTAACTCTCATGTTACCTATGGTCATCTTTCTAGATCCCTATCATTTTATCCTAACCCTCTCGGGCTAGTTTGCACAGCCACCCCATAAACTAATGCTCATGCGCCCTGTCTATGATGAGGGATGGTGGATTTGCCATCCCTCCACATCGGGCATCTCCCACTATACCATATACCCATCAAATTTTGCCCATCAAATTTTCCCAATCAAATTTGCCAATCATTACTGCCAATCATTTTTACCCATCAAATTTGCCAATCATTACTGCCAATCATTTTTACTGCTACCCCTAATCGTCCATTATTCTGAGCCTCTTGGTACGTCGTTACATCATTAAAGCTCGGCTTCGCAAAGCCGAGCAATGAATACGGGTGGTTTGGTCTCCTGCAGGTTGAGTCCGTCCGGCATTCGGTTCAGGGGAGGAGGTTTCGTCAGGCCAAGGTTTAAGGCACCATCCCGGCGCGGGGCCTTTCGCTCCCATGCGCGGTGGGCCAGCCTTGCCCGGGTGGAACGCCGCCACCACAAGGGGGCGCCGTTCCGACCCCTCCTACCATCCCTCGTACCGGCCCGTCCGCTTTGCCTGGCAAAGCGCAGACTCGACTGTGCAGGGCGGGGCCCGGCCCGAATCGTGCACGACGCTCCGAATAGGAGCGACGCGACACCGATCCCTGCCGGCTCCCGCAGCCCACACCGCCCGGCACGGACTGGGAGCTCGCGTCGGCTATATGTCGGCCTAACTGCTGCCCCGGTCAACGTCGATGCTTCACTTGCATGCTCACACCACGCGTTCCTTTTTACATTTAACAAACCCGGTGCTCCAACGCCTCTCGTACATCCCATGCATTCTACTCGCGCACATTCTTGCGCATCCATTCCACCATTCGCACACTCTGTTATCATATCACACACTCCATTCCACACCTTTCTTCCCCCGTTACGTCCTCCGTAACACTCACCACGGGTGTGCACTCTTCTGCACACCCAATCATCACCGCACACTCTTGCGCACACTCTCCGGTTACATCTTCTGTAACACTCACCATGGGGGTGCACTCTTCTGCACACCCAATCATCACCGCACACTCTCGCACCAACTCTTGCGCACACTCTCCGGTTACATCCTCTGTAACATTCACAATGGGGGTGCACTCTTCTGCACACCCAATCATCACCGCACACTCTCGCGCCAACTCTTGCGCACACTCTCCGGTTACATCCTCTGTAACACTCACAACGGGGGTGCACTCTTCTGCACACCCAATCATCACCGCACACCCTCGTGCCAACTTTTGCGCACACTCTCCGGTTACATCCTCTGTAACACTCCCCATCACATGCTCCAATGTGCCCTCCCGCACACGCGCCACAACCAACTCACTGTCCGTGTCGCACTCCATACACTCGGTTTCGCACATACCCTCCGACGTGCATTCGCTCTCGCACCCGGTATCACTCCCATACTCTGTCACACACTCACTCTCTGACGCACACTTTTTCCTCACAAGCACGCAATTTCCACTCACACCACTCACAAGGACCCTCCACCAACGCCTGGGTGCCGTCTCGATCCCAAGCGCGCGAAAAACCCTCTCGCGCCAAATATTCTCCTGCAAAATCTCCCCGCACAATATACAGGCCGACTCACCTGGGCGCTTCTTCTTCCTCGCTCCAACACCACCTGCAAATCTTTATTCGGGTTATGCAGCACGACATCATGATGCGGGCACGGACTTTGCACATTTTCCATTTCTTCCTGCCGCGAGTGCTTTTCTAAGTCCCTGGGCTCTCCAATTTCAATTTCCACTACTATTTGTTTGGTTTCTTTGCCAATTTCATTTTCCTCGACGGCCGCCTGTTCTAATAAAATAAAATTCTCTGCTTCGGCGGTCGCCGGCTTTTCCATACCCCGGGTCACGATCTCTATACCCATCCAGTTACCTGCGCCTTGCTCCAACTCGCTTCTCCCACGCTCCTCGAGTCGCGCTACCTCGTCGTGCACCCCCGCAACCCCCTCGCACAGCCTGCTCCAAAGGTTCTCCCCTATTGCCAAATTCGTCCCCATCTTTTCCATATCACACCTGGATTCCTCCCTTCTTGACTCTGCCGTCATTTCTTTTAGTTCATTAGTCATTTGAACACCCATGTTGTTAATTTCCCTGGTGGATATGAGCACCTGGGCATACATTCTGTTTTCTTCTTCCCACTGGGTCAAAAATGTCAGCAAGTTTGCAAAAAATGGATCCCAGGCCGTTGACAATGTGGGCTCGACTGCCGCGGCCATGTGCAAGGCGCCGCCATCTTGTGCACCTGCAACCCCCACTGTTACACCTTCTTCAACCCCCTCTTCCATTACTCCCACTGCTTCCCTGGGGTCCTGGGTTGACTCTAACCCCTCTTCTATCTCCCCCACCGGCATCCGACCGCCTTGATCATCCATGGCACGACTATAATTTGGTTTTTAAAATAAAATTTTGGCCGCTCGTAATTTCGACCAAATTTTTTCAGATGTTAAAAATTTGGTTCGGGTCCAATCCCACTCCTGACACCAATTGTTACGGATTTGGGGGACAGCACTCCCGTTAGCAAGGAGGGGGGGGGGGGTTAATCCCCTTGTCCTATTAAGCTGGCCATCCGCCGGTCCTGGAAGTATGACGTCACTTCCGGTCGGTGGTGAGTAGGGTTGTAAGCCCAATCCGTCTTACTACCTAATTACCACCACCGGCCGTAAGCGAGGAGATACTCCCACCCGGGCCGCAGTGTGATTGGATGCACCGAGCAAAGCGAGCTGCGACTCGGGCCGTTAACAAGAGACTAAACCCGATTCCGAGCGTTGGCCGAATCGTGCCACAGGTACTCAATTGGGAAGGGACTAAAGCGATCGGGGGAAGAAGAAACCAAAGTAAAGGAAGAACAGATATTTATTAATTATGTACGTATACGAAACACGAAGAGGAAATGAAAGAAGGGCATTTACAAGGAGAGGAAGAAGCAGATACACAGAGCAGCCTTAAAACAGTCTTATATTACCATACGCCCCACAGAACAAACAGACTTACATGAACAGGGAATGGCAGGAAGGAATGGCTGGAAGGGGGAGAAGGTCCAAGCAGATGGCAGGGCAGGAAGGTCCGGGCAGATGGCACAGCGTCGAGGTCCGCTCCAGGTCGCGCTCCGGTCCACGCTCCGGGCTTGAGGCGAAACCCGGCGGCAGCTGCACGTATTGGTTTCATGCGGTCGGACAATACGAATATATTGCCGTATTGTCGCCGTCAATGGACCCACTCTCCTGTCTTACGATTCAGCTGTATATCTGGTACCTCGTACTTCGGACCTTCGCACTCATCTCCTGAAGCAGTCCCTCGCAGCCGCTTTTATTGGGCGTTGCTGTATCCAGCCGCCGGCTCCGAGGACACGCCGACCGGCCGGCTCACCTCGGCCCTGGTTGGCCGGCGAGGGCTCGCTGGCTCCACCTCTTGAGGAGACATTGACAGGCCACGCCCCGTTCCTGGTGCTCAAACCCACTCCACCCCTTTTTCCTCCAGATTACCGCGTGCGTAATGGCGGCTTGGGGCCAGCAATCAAACCAAAACAAGGGGCAGCGAACGCTGCCCTACCGCTACTGCACTTTGAAGAGAGGGAGATGATTGGGGATAATTGAAGGGGCCTATCTTATTTGATTAATGCAACGCAGATTCAACTTTTGGAAACAGATCCTTAACTGAAACACATACTAATGAAATAACTAAAGAAGAATGTATGGTGTCCTACGTGTTGCAAAATGACCTAACTAGGGTGCGACCTTTACAAAGGGGGATATTTACAAGAATTATTATTTTACAAAGTGAAGGTTCTAAAAACCGTAACAATATATTGTTGCGGTTTTGAGTTTGTACAGTGAGTTTAATAAAGGTTAAAATTTCCCCCTCGTAGTTAGTCACACAAGCAACATGTAGCCTCGCGATAGTGTAGTTATTTCTTAATATTTGTGAGCTTAGTCCTTTTCCATTGTTAGTTCTGCGTTGAGTAGAGTCAGGAGAATAGGCCCTACTTCTACCCACTTTCCAGCTTCCCTAGCCTCATGCCCCTTTGCGCTAACTTTGGTTCATTTTGGGCAAATTAACACGAGGCAGGCTAGGAGGGTCGGGGCGGAGCTGAAGGAGGAGCGGCAGAAGCGCTGACGGTAAGCACGAGCCACCAATCAGGGCTCAGAGATGGTGGCGGCGGTGCTGCGTCACAGGGCGTGGTAAGAAGGTTCGAGAGGATTCCAGAAGGTTCGGCGGCATAGCTATATAACCCGTTGCACAAAGCCCCCAAGAGGACTGGACTTGCAGCAAAAGAACTCGGAGGACTTGCACCAAGGGACTGCCTAGGGAGAACTCGCATGCACTAACCAACTCGGAGGAATCGTTGGAGGAGTTGTGAGCATCAGTCAACTGTGAAAGACACGCGGGCGAAGCAAGACGTGCATGAACCGAAATACGCGCTATTAATAAGTGACGCTCGGTTGAGTTGGAGGCCGATCAATATACAGTGCATTAAGTCACGTGAGGGAGAACGGCTGTGAAATCGCCAGCCGCGCTGAGAGTCCCGCATTTGCCGTTCCACCTCATCCGCTGCCTTCATTCAGGAGACACGGTACGAGGTTCCTTCCATCGCCTGCTGCCATCTTCGCGGGACGTGCTGGGACCGTGGAGAGCCGGACGGGGCCGTTCCTGGACGACCGCGTCGATGCGTTGGCTGAACATCAAACCATCTGCAATTCCCTGTGTGAGTATGACGGGCCCGAGTCCGGGGAATAAGATAAGATTGATTAAGTGCTGCCCTGTGTCTCTGCGTCCCCGATCATTGTACATACATGTGGGAATAATTAAACCTGTGTTCTTCCTTTCTTCCATTCGATCGTTCCTGTGGTTTCTTCATTGGCTAAGCGTGGTACGAATAGAACTGTTCAAATTGGGTTCCACTACTAAAACTGCACGGACCACGTGGTACTCAATCTGCTCGGCGTACGCAAACCACACGTGGCTCATGCGAGGCTTGCTTCCTCGCGTCCATGGCGGCGCAGGGAATTAGGTACGAGCGAGAGTTGGTCCCGAAACCCTACTTTGCGTTTGCCCGGAAGGGACGTTTGAAGTCTCGGTTCCGTCCAGCCCAGAAAGAAGAGGGGATTAATCCCCCCTTTAGTAAGGGGAAGAAGGGTGGCGTAGAATCGTAACAATATATATATTGTACATACTGTACAGTGTACATATATATATTGTTACGGTGCTCGGACAGGAATCCCGCTCCTGAACACCAAATTGTAAATGCAGGCCATGATGAGATGAGTCCATCTTTGGGTCTTGATGATGCAATTAATTTGTCCAGGCTTCTCTTTGGCGAACATTGTCCTCCACTGCCACCTGTCATCAGTGTATTTGTCCGAGATAAATGTGACCACTTGATGAGAACCTTCTGGCATCAAATTGTAAATTCAGGCCATGATGGAGTTTCACTTGTTTAAAGTTTTGCATCGTATTGTTTAGAGTGGATCAGAATCAAGCAAGTTCTCAAGGTAAAAACACTTTTCTTTTAGTGCTTTTTAGCAATTAAGGCTGCTTGCAATTACATCAATTTTAAATCATAAATTCCAAATATTCTTGACAAATAGCTTCAACATTCCCTTTACATATTCTATTGCTGATATACTGAGAGAGGATCGTGGTCTGTGACTTGTGGGTTGATGCAAAAAGGGTTGGGTATCAGGAAAGGTGGGGAGGAAGACAATCCCATCCAAAGTCGACGAACCTTCGATAAGTCTTTGGTAAACTACTCCTATATCGCAATCAGAAAAGAACTTCAAATGCCAGAAATGTGTGGTTGCACTGAAATTGAAGGTGCAACCCAAGTATAGTAAAGTGGGGCAATACCACGTATTCGCAAACCTTGCCATAACGACCTCAACTTCTAGGTCACAGTAGGTTTCCCTAATGAGAAGTGGTATTTCAGCCACGTGTGTTCCTGGCAAGCCTCCCATTAATTTGTGAAGTTTCATTTGGCCAGCGGAAACCTGGAAACTGCTGGCTGAGTAAGTCCGGCAGCACGCAGGGTGCACCTGCCTTTTACCATGAACCATAGCACACTATGGCGAGCTGGACATCCGCCAGTGGAGGACACTATGCGTTCTCATCAAATTCCCCTTTCAGGGCCCCTTTGCATTTGGAGTGTGTTTGAATGAGTTCCAACGCATCCCTTGCAGATGCTCAAGTCTCAACCGCACCATGAGGACCCGCTCTTGCTGAGGATGGCGGCCAAAATGGGCACGTTCAACGCATGGGCGATCCAAGCACTCCCTCGGGCCCCTTGCGTGCCCTTTGCCCAAGCCGCAAATTCCACGATTGCAGGCGTTAAACCGAGGCCCCTCAGAGATAAATTGCTCGAATCTGTGTCCCTTGAGCGATATTCTTGCTCGGGTCAGGTCCGCACGCGTGCCGGTCAGACATTAGGGATGTCTCTTATCGTATGCTCTGAGACTTCCACAATTTATCAGCAATTCCCTGGAACACATAGTGGTGGATAGAGGTGTGGCAGCAACATTCAATAAAATACTAAATTAACTTTTGGAGTTGTTGGACTCTTATGAGAACCCACCATGTAAATGCTCTGTTTTATTTCATCTTTTTCATGCCAATAGGGTTTTTTTTCTTCCACTTTTCATTCTTACTCACCTCCTTTGCTGTTAGCCTTGTTTGCTGTCAACAAACTTAGCCTCTGAAGGTGAGCGTTATAGATATGTCAAGGGGAATTGCCATCGCTGTTTGTCTGTCCATCAAGTTTATAGTATCCGGCCTGTATCTCAGGAAGTAATCCACATGGCTTGATGAAACTTGCTCGGTATACAGTTTGACATGTATGGATGTGGGTTTTATATTACGTGGAAGATGTGACTTTTGCAGCTTACCAGAGGCTACCCTTCTGAAAGGTTCCAAATCAACCATTTTGCATTTTCTCTCTGGTTTATTAAAAACCTGCACAACATTATTTGGACATTTTTGGGCTGAAGGGTCTTGCCCCCTTTAGTGTCTATAGTTTCTTGTTTCTATTCCATGCTTTCTCTCCCAGTGCGCTTCCCCCTGGCGATCTCGGGTGCGTTTCCAAGGCGGACGACGCAGGAATCCGCTCTGAGTGCTGGCGCCGTGCGCGCACCATCTGGATCGAGAAGCCGTGCCGGTAAGTGCGTCGGGTTCTGCGAGCTCTCTGAGGCCACGAGTCTTGGTTAAAACGGACAATTGGCAGCGGGATTGCCATTCTCAGATTGCTTTTTTTTACGGGGCGATCGGAGTGGGTAATCTTGCTTTTGTAAACTTGCTCTCTTTGCGAGCGCGGTCCGGGCGGGAGAGCACGTTCTATGGTTTGTGCTGAACAGACATTTTCGTGATTTTCTGCTATTTCCCACATTTAACCCTTTAAGTTTTCAGTTTTACGCAGAAAATATGATTGTCCAGTAAGTTGGTATGCACATATAGAACTAATTATATAAGGGTCTACAGCCGTACATCTTGCAGCGAGGAAAGAAAAATATTAGTTTTTGTCCGACTAAACTATTCTCCAGTAAACTGGGAGAATCGATGAAGGCGAAGAGATGATATACCGTCGTTGGGAAGTGCACGTCAGGACACTGATGGAAGAGTCCCGGGGGCACATGGCAGAGATCGTGGTGTTATCCTATACGCCGCTATATCTGTGCGTTGCACCACTGAGACAAGGTATATCGGTGAGGGGAGCATGGTAGGGTGATCCATTCCATTATTGGGGAAGTTCTAAACTATATATTAGAACTTCCCCTTGGAAAATCCTTGATATTTTCATTGCAAGCTCATTAAAGCGGAATACCGGCCGATTGGCACATCACCTGCATGGTGTCATGGAGTGTACACAGATTTGTGGATTGTGCACTTTCACCTTTTAAGGAATTGAAAAGGTACAACGTCACAACTCTGATGTAAGCTTTGTTTAATTCCAACTTCCTCAAAAGTATCTGATGATATCGCATCGCCCTTTTACTGTTTATCTGGTGCATCCACTTGGGAACACATCATATCATATATATCATATATATATCACATATATATCATATATATATATATATATATATATATATATATATATATATATATATATATATATATATATATATATATATATATATATATATATATATATATATATCTTACTACAATTCACCAAATGTCTGTCTGTTTCCAGGTACCATAAAACGGCTGAACCGATCGCAACGAAATTTTGGGTGGGTAATCCTGGGACCCCCTGGAGTAAAATAAAATAGGCGATATTGTTTTTCCAATTTTCCAATTTCCAATTTTTCCAAACACGATGGAATAATATTTACCGATATGAACAGTTATGTGTCTTTTATTGAAATTCTACAAATACTGTTTAGATTTTGATGATTTGCGTGTGATATGATTTAACGGATGTTTACATAAATCGTTTAATAAAAAAAAGCCTTCAATTTCTGATATTTTGCCTTTTCATTTGGGCCTCCCAATTGAAGCCCCGCCCTTTTTCAAACGTTTCAAACGTTTTTCAAGGCGTTTCAAAACGTCATGAGCTAATTACGTACAGTTTGTTTCCTACACGGATATCTTCAGTACCGGTAGTAAAGGATTTTGGTGTAGGTCGTTCTGATAAGCTCTAAAATGAGTGAAACGATGGTAAATGACTCCACGGTCCTTTACTCGTGACCTTAGAACCTGTCTTTAACATAGACTGAGTATATATAGGTCGCTGAAGCAATCCGTGTAGAAGCGAAGCTGTACGTAATTAGCTCATGACGTTTAAAACACCCATGATGCAGCTATTAGGTCCAAAGGGCACATTTTGGTTTATTATTACACCTGACCGTAAACTCAGCTACTGTTTGATGAGGTTGTAAGGCAGAGGGTAATGTTCTCATGTGGCACACGGACATTCTTCTCACAGTTCGTGCAGTTTCAATTCTATGGGACTCAAACTGTCCTCACGTTTTCCATTGCAGTGAGGTGTCTTGAATTATAAGCAGTACCGGTAGTCATTTTTTTTGCTCCATGCGGCTTACCTGGGTTTTTTACTTTTTTTTTATTTTTGGGAGCAATTTAGGGAGCAGTCAGGTGCCTATACACCGCGCAAATAATGGTATGTGTCAGAATAAGGTGTTGCAGGCTTGAAACAAGATTGCCCATGGAGCAGGTAGTCTGCAAAGTATTCTACGATATAAGAGAGACGTCTGTCTGTATGTCACCATTTTTCTCAGAGATGGCTGAACGGATCTTCGTCAAACTTTCAGAGATTCATCAGCGAGTGCCTGGGAGTGTTTTAGAAAAAAAAAAAAAAAAAAAAAAAAAAATCCTTTATGGGGCTTTCGCTTGATATCGCTCAATAGTGCTGCCTCCCCCCCTTCCCCCCTTCTCTCCTCTCCCCCCTCCTCCCCCCTTCTCTCCTCTACCCCCTCCTCCCCCTTTCTCACCTCTCCCCCTCCTCCCCCCCTCCTCCCCTCCTCCTTCCCTCCTCCCCCCCTCCTTCCCTCCTCCCCCCCTCCTTCCCTCCTCTCCCCCTCCTCCTCGCTCCTCTCCCCCTCCCCTCCTCCTCCTCCTCCTCCTCCTCCCTCCCCCCCTTCCCCTCCCTTTCGCCTCTCCCTCCCCCTTCCCCCTTCCCCTCCTCCCCTCCCCCTCCCTCCTCCCCCATAGGCCATAGTGTGTGTGTGTGAGACAGAGACAGAGACAGAGACAGAGACAGAGACAGAGACAGAGACAGAGACAGACAGAGACAGACAGAGACGAAAAAGAAAAGAAAAATAAAAGAAAAGAAAAATAAAAGAAAAATAAAAGAAAAGAAAAAGAAAGTGAGGAGAGTGACAGAGGAGAGGGGACGCTCTGAAGGAAAAGGCTACTACAAGTCTCTGAAGGAAAACAGAGGAGGTAAAGAAATGTGAATCAATCTATCAAAGGAACCTGATAAAGTAAAGTGCTTATCACAATCTCAGCTATGCCTGTACCTCTCGCGTTCTAGCGAGGGAAGGGCAGCCATTTCCAACATGGCGGCTGCCTGTCCTGCAAAGGCGTTCTGCAGGCATCCTCCAGTTATATATACAGCTCCATGGATACAAAACATGAACTGTTGAGCCTGGCAGAGGTTTGCGCTTTCCCGAATGCCGTTCTCGTTCTTATACATGTTATTCCAACTAATATATTTGATATTTTAATCTCTTCCCCAGGTTATTATTTGCAGCTTCCTATAGCTTTTTTGTTGTTATGCAAGATTCCTTTCATATGTCTTGCAGCATGAGATTTCCACTGGTCTTTGTAAAAGTGAATGTTGACATTGGTCTTCAGTTGCCGTTTTGTACCCAGTATTCATTGGTGAGGTTAAAAAACAACAACACTATATATATGGAGGTGTGGTGCTGTGCACACACGACTCGTTTGCCAAGAAGGTAGGCCACAACGCGTTGTACAAACCAAAACACTTTATTAACAGCTCGCACGTCAGCACTGGGCGGGCTCGACTTTCGAGCCCGCATATATGTCCCGAGGCCACGCCTTGCCTCCGGGCGTGGCCGGTCGGCCGAAAGGCGGGGCATGTATCTAAGTTCCACCCTGCGCCTCGTGACGCCTTTGCTCCGGGCGTGGCTCGAGCCGCGCTTCCACGCCCGGACGCTCGCGCCACCAATGGTGCGCGGAATTATTGCCCAATGGCATTGTGTCCGCCACATGCGCCCCCCCAGAATTCCCGCACACCTGAAGGGTGAGCTTGCGGGGAAGCCGGATGATCCGGCCGAAACGCCCTCTGGCGATGCGTGCAGGGCTGGGGGGTAGCGGGACGGCGGGGATTGGGGGTGCCGGGGGTCTGCCCGCCGGGGGGCGGCCTCGACGCGGAGGCAGAGCTGCTTGCGGGGGGTGGTCCAGGTCGAGGTGGGCCGGCTTGAGGCGGTCCACGGAGATACGATCTGGAGTACCACCGAGGTCCATGGTGAAATGCTTGTCCCCGGTCTCCAGCACGTGGAAGGGCCCGTCGTACGGGGGCCGTAGCGGCGCCCGGCGGGCGTCGTGTCGGACAAAAACGTACTCCGCCGTGCGAAGCTCTGGGTCGACGTGGGAGGACGGGCAACCGTGGTGTACCGTCGGCACCGGGGCAAACCTCCTGGCGGTCACCTGAAGGGTGGAGCGCTGTTGCGCCGCGGACCAAGGTGCCGTGGAGTCGGGGATAAATTCGCCCAGTACCTGCAGTGGTTGTCCGAAGACCAGCTCTGCCGAGGACGCGCGCAGGTCGTCCTTGGGCGCCGTCCTGAGGCCCAGCAGGACCCAGGGGAGCCTGTCGGCCCAGCTGCCGTCACGGAGGCTGGCCCGGAGCGCGGCCTTCATTGAGCGATGGAAGCGCTCGCACAGGCCGTTGGCCTGGGGGTGGTAAGCCGTGGTGCGGTGCAGCTTGACGCCGAGCCCTTGCACCACTGCTCCCCAGAGCTCCGAGGTGAACTGGGGGCCGTGGTCGGACGAGATGTCCGAGGGGGCGCCGAACCGGGCAACCCAAGTGGCGATGAAAGCTTGCGCGACGTCAGCCGCAGCCGTCGCCGCCAATGGCACGGCCTCCGGCCACCAGGTGGTGCGGTCCACCATGGTGAGGAGGTGGGTGAAACCCCACGAGGGGGGCAGAGGTCCCACCAAGTCGACGTGGACATGGTCGAACCGACGTTCGGGCACCGTAAACGGGGCCAAAGGGGCTTGGGTGTGGCGGTGGACTTTTGCACGCTGGCACGCGAGGCACGTCCTGGCCCAGTCACGGACGTTCTTCCGGAGGCCATGCCAGACGAACTTCGCCGCGACAAGCTTCTGGGAGGCCTTCGTGCCCGGGTGGGACAGGCCGTGGATGGCGTCAAAAACCGGGCGCTGCCAGCCAGTGGGGCGAGGCCGGCCGAGGGAGACGTCGCACAAGAGGGCAGTGCCCGCGACGTCGAACGGCACCTCGGTGACGCGGAGGCCCGTGACGGCGGTCCGCAAGGCCGGGATGTCTGGGTCGGCGGTTTGGTCCGCCGCCATCCAGGCATAGTCGATCCCGAGGTGGACCGCGTGTGCGACGGACCGGGAAAGGCAATCCGCCACCGGGTTGTCCTTACCCGCGACGTGTCGGATATCCGTCGTGTACTCGGACACGGCAGAGATGTGACGTTGCTGCCGGGCCAACCACGGCTCGGCGACCTTGGCCATCGCGAAAACAAGGGGCTTGTGATCGACGAAGGCCGTGAACGGCCGGCCCTCGAGAAGATGGCGGAAGTGTCGGACGGCCAGGTGGAGCCCGAGCAGCTCGCGGTCAAAGGTGCTGTACCGGCGTTCGTGCAGGCGGAGCTGCCGACTAAAAAACGCCAACGGCTGCGAAGCACCACTCACCCACTGCACGTGCACTGCGCCCACCGCGTAGTCCGACGTGTCGGTGGTGAGGGCGATTGGTGCATCGGGCGCCGGGTGCGCCAGCGTGGTGGCATTGGCCAAGGCCAGCTTTGCGCCCGCAAACGCCGCGGCCATCTGCTCCGTCCAGGCGATGTCACCTTTGCCCGGCTTCCCACGGAGGGTCTCGTGCAGGGGGCGCAGGAGTTGGGCGATGCGGGGCACGAAGCGGTGATAAAAATTCACCATGCCCAGGAATTCCTGGAGCCCCTTGATCGTGCGGGGGCACGGGAAACTCCTGACCGCCTCCACCTTGGCCGTTAAAGGGATGGCCCCGTGCCTGGTGATGCGGTGCCCCAAGAAGTCGATGGCGGTGACGCCGAAACGGCACTTCGCGGGGTTGATTATCAGGCCATGCGGGCCCATGCGTTCGAAGAGCGTGCGGAGATGGAGCAGGTGCTCCTCCCGGGACGCGCTCGCGACTAGGATGTCGTCCAGGTAGACGTAGATGAAGGACAAGTCGCCCAAGACGCTGTCCATGAGCCGCTGGAACGCCTGGGCCGCATTTTTCAACCCAAAAGGCATCCGCAAGAACTCGAAGAGGCCGAAAGGTGTGATGACGGCCGTCTTCGGTACATTGTCCGGTTGTACGGGGACCTGCTGGTAGCCCCGGATGAGGTCCACCTTGGAGAAAATGGTCGTTTTCGCCAACCGGGCGGAAAAGTCCTGAATATGTGGGACCGGGCAGCGGTCGGGGGTGGTGGCGTCGTTGAGCCGGCGGTAGTCACCGCACGGCCGCCATCCGCCACCGGGCTTGGGCACAATGTGCAGAGGAGAGGCCCATGCGCTGTTGGAGCGCCGTACAGTGCCCAGCCGCTCCAGCGTGGCGAACTCCGCTTTTACCATGGCGAGCTTCGTGGGGTCAAGGCGGCGCGCCCGGGCGTAGACCGGTGGCCCGACGGTGGGAATATGCTGTTCCACCCCGTGTTTGATGGCCACCGCTGAAAAGGTGGGCCGTGTGAGTGCCGGGAAACTGGTGAGGAGGCGGGTAAACTCGTCCGCTGCCGGAAGCGTACAGACTAACCTCGCCGGGACGGAACCGCTCAGCAAGTCGCTTGGTAAGCCGCTCGGTGAGCCGCTCAGCGAGCTGCTCAACGAGCCGCTCAGCGAACAAGCGAGCGAGCTGAAGGTTTCGGCCTGGACGAGGCGTTGACGCTTAACGTCCACCAACAGCCCATGCGCACAAAGGAAGTCCGCACCGAGCAGGGCCATTGGCACGCTGGCGGTGACGAAAGACCATTGGAAGCCCTGTCCTCCGAAACGCAGTGAGAGGCAACGCTTCCCGAATGTGCGGATGGGAGTTCCGTTGGCGGTGAGCAAGGCGGGGCCCTGGCCCGCGGCTTGCTTGTCGGACGCGGAGGCAGGGAGGACGCTTACCTGCGCTCCAGTGTCGCACAGAAAACGGCGACCAGATGAGGTGTCTGTGATGAACAGGAGGCTGCCGGAATGGCCGACGCTAATGGCCGCAAGTGAGCGCCGGCCCGGTCGTTTCCCGACCCGTCAAAAGAACACGGCGGGCGGCACGCCCGGGCCTTGCGGCCGAACCTGGCATGATAATAGCACCAGGTTTGCGGTGGTGGCTGCCGCGTCGGCCGTGATGGCGGTGGTGGGCGGGGCGTAGCAGTGGCCACAAGGGACTCAGGGGGCGCTGAAGCCTCCGCACCGGGATCCACTACGGCAGTACAATGCGTCGGCCGCATGTCGCAGGCCGCAAAAAATTTGTCCGCCTCTCTGGCCAGGGCGCGGGGTTCCGTTATAGCCAAACCGGCCAGCGCAAGCCGTACCTGCGCAGGTAGCTGGCGGAGGAAAAGCGCACGGAAAAGGAAATCCGGGCGCTGGTCTCCAAGAAGGGACAACATGTAATCCATCCGAATGGACGGTCATGTGTCGCCGAGGGCGGGAAGGTCCAGGAGGCGGTCGGCGCGGTCGGCCTCCGTGAGCCCGAACGTGGCGAGGAGAAGACGTTTGAGCGCCGCGTACTTGTGGGCGCCAGGCGGGCGCCGAAGGATGGACACGACGCGGGCGGCAGTGCCGGGCCCGAGGGCGGCAACCACGTGAAAGTACATGGTGTCGTCCGCCATGATGCCCCGGAGCTGGAATTGGGCTTCGGCCTGCACAAACCAAACGTCGGCTTGCGCTTCCCAGAACTCCGGGAGTTTAACGGTGACAGCGTTGGTAGCCATGGCGCGTTCAGGGGTCAGCTGCGGCTGAACCAGTCAGGGTCACCAGTGTGGTGCTGTGCACACACGACTCGTTTGCCAAGAAGGTAGGCCACAACGCGTTGTACAAACCAAAACACTTTATTAACAGCTCGCAAGTCAGCACTGGGCCGGCTCGACTTTCGAGCCCGCATATATGTCCCGAGGCCACGCCTTGCCCCCGGGTGTGGCCGGTCGGCCGAAAGGCGGGGCATGTATCTCAGTTCCACCCTGCGCCTCGTGACGCCTTTGCTCCGGGCGTGGCCCGAGCTGCGCTTCCACGCCCGGACGCTCGCGCCACCCAATGGTGCGCGGAATTATTGCCCACTGGCATTGTGTCCGCCACAGAGGAATAATTCTGGGGATGTAATGTTTTGGTAAAGGCAACATCCCAACATGACTTGGAGCTGGAAGGTCGCATGCATTTGTCATCTTATAATAATGATTAATAATAAAGGTAAACATTTAGGCTGTGGGTAGTCTGGTCTGCATTTTTTCCAAGATAGTCTAACATTCTGCATGACGGACCCGAATGGCCTTCTTCTGCATCTAATTACCTCCGCCACCAAAGGTGGATGGAGGTTATGTTTTCACCCCTGTCTGTTTGTTTGTTTGTTTGTGAACAACATATCTCAAAGTTGTGGACGGATTCGGACGAAATTTGGCAAAGATGTAGCGAATGTCACAAGGACTAAATGATTAGATTTTGGTGAAGATCCGGATTCGGATCCGGCAGGTAGAATTTTTAAAGTGATTCTATCACCATTGGGAGATAGGGCCAAAAACGATACATAGCAGGATATCTTTAAAAAGTTGTTGATGGATTTGGACGAAACTTGGTGGACAGGTTGCGTATGTGACAAGGAAGAATCGACTCGATTTTGGTGAAGATCTTAATATGGATTCGGATATGAGAGTTATTTAATTACTTAAGTGATTCTTCACCATTGGGAGATAGGGCCAAAAACGATACATTGCGGGATATCTCTAAAAGTTATTGATGTATTTGGACGAAACTTGATGGACAAGTTGCGTGTGTGACAACGAAGACTCGATTAGATTTTGGTGAAGATCCTAATATGGATTCGGATATGAGAGTTATTTAATTACTTAAGTGATTCTTCACCATTGGGAGATAGGGCCAAAAACGATACATTGCGGGATATCTCTAAAAGTTATTGATGTATTTGGACGAAACTTGATGGACAAGTTGCGTGTGTGACAACGAAGACTCGATTAGATTTTGGTGAAGATCCTAATATGGATTCGGATATGATAATTATTTAATTTTTATGTGATTCTTCACCATTGGGAGATAGGGCCAAACACGATACATAGCAGGATATCTCAAAAGGTTATTGATGGATTTGGACGAAACTTGGTGGAGAGGTTGGGTGTGTGACAAGGAAGAATTGACTCGATTTTGGTGAAGTACTTAATATGGATTCGGATATGAGAGTTATTTAATTACTTAAGTGATTCTTCACCATTGGGAGAATAGGGCCAAAAACTATACATTGCGGGATATCTCAAAAAGTTATTGATGTATTTGGATGAAACGTGATGGACAAGTTGCGTGTGTGACAACGAAGACTCGATTAGATTTTGGTGAAGATCCTAATATGGATTCGGATATGAGAGTTATTTAATTACTTAAGTGATTCTTCACCATTGGGAGATAGGGCCAAAAACGATACATTGCGGGATATCTCTAAAAGTTATTGATGTATTTGGACGAAACTTGATGGACAAGTTGCGTGTGTGACAACGAAGACTCGATTAGATTTTGGTGAAGATCCTAATATGGATTCGGATATGATAATTATTTAATTTTTATGTGATTCTTCACCATTGGGAGATAGGGCCAAACACGATACATAGCAGGATATCTCAAAAGGTTATTGATGGATTTGGACGAAACTTGGTGGAGAGGTTGGGTGTGTGACAAGGAAGAATTGACTCGATTTTGGTGAAGTACTTAATATGGATTCGGATATGAGAGTTATTTAATTACTTAAGTGATTCTTCACCATTGGGAGAATAGGGCCAAAAACTATACATTGCGGGATATCTCAAAAAGTTATTGATGTATTTGGATGAAACGTGATGGACAAGTTGCGTGTGTGACAACGAAGACTCGATTCGATTTTGGTGAAGATCCTAATATGGATTCGGATATCAGAATTATTTAATTTTTTTATGTGATTCTTCACCATTGGGAGACGGGGCCAAAAACCAACATTGCGGGATATCTCAAAAAGTTATGGATGGATTTGGACGAAACTTTGTGGACAGGTTGTGTGTGTGACGAGGAAGAACCGATTCGATTTTGGTGAAGATCTGAATAATGGATTCGGAAATGAGAATTATTTAATTTTTAAAGTGATTCTTCACCATTGAGTATGGCCAACCAGGCAGAGGTATGCTCTCTACTGAGTGCCGTTCTAGTGTCCTTGTGTGTATCCTTGGGTCACTTCATTTTTATTCCCTACAGAGAGATCATCGATGACAGCGGATTGTGTATTCCTTTGATACGAAGGGTGGATGGTATGTGGTGCTGATGGCGTGATCACCTCATCGCTAAACGTGCGGACTACCGACGGTGAACAATGGTTTACACCAATGATTACCCAGGACGATACAGTCTACCTCCTGTTCTACTTGGGAAACAATCGATGCAGCAAAACTCTTTCATACCATCAACCTTATTTGTGAAGCTCGTTCATTACCCTCGCTCTTCTGCTCAGGTATGGGAAAACCTTGGGCCTTTTTCCAGTCGTATCCTCATGCCCGGCTTTGTTCAGCACCGTTGTTTCTCCACACCGCGCCTTTTCTCTGACTGCAAAATGGCGATGAGCTTTCCCTGGTGCTCCTTCCTGTTCTGGACCATACTGTGGCTGTTTATTTGTGGATCTGTCTTAACCGTTTCTGCTCGGGACCAACACAAACCTCAAAGGTCTGTATTGAGAAGAACTCACCTGCGCCGGCCCAATGTGCTGCTTGTGCTCACCGATGATCAGGATGTGGAGCTTGGTATGGATGTCAACATTGAGCTTTGGAAGATCTAATGCCCGAACTAAGATCGATTCGGTTTTTGCTTCTTTGAGTATTGAAAAGGTTTCTTCAAATTTGCCATCATCACGTGGTGATCGTGATAACTAACCATTGATTGCTGTGTCTCTGCTCAGGCTCAATGTATGCGATGAAGAAGACCAGGCAGCTTATGGAGGAAGGTGGTGCACACTTCCCCAATGCATTTGTCACAACACCCATATGTTGTCCATCACGTTCCTCCATTCTCACAGGGAAGTACACGCACAACCACAACGTGTACACCAACAACGAGAACTGCTCCTCGCGTGCTTGGCAAGCCATGCACGAGTCGCAAACTTTTGCAGTGCACATGCAGAATGCTGGATATAGCACAGGTGAGAGGTTGATGAGATTAGGAAGAATATGGAAGGAATGACTCGGCACTTTTTAAAAAAAAGTAAAATTCATTCATTCACGACATTGCTGGAATTGAGGATTGAAAGTGGAATGTACTACACAAACTAAATACTATTGAGTATTAGAACATCTGGAGGACTGCATTCATAGCTGTGCTGACCCATATGACCTTGTGACTTTCAATCTTGTTTATTGTCCCCCGTCGCACCGCGGAGGGAAAGGGGGGACTATGGTTTTCCCCTCCGTCCGTGTGTGCGTCCGTCCGACCGTCCGTGCGGACGTGTGTGCGTGCGTGCGGACGTGCGTAAGCGAAGGACCGAATTCTAATTTGGTGTGTGGTGTGGGTGCAACTAGGCATATGGAAGAACCCTATTGAAAATGAGGTCGCCACGTCAAAATTCAAGATGGCTGTCACCATATCTAAACCACGTGAGCGCGATATCTTGAAAAGTAAATGTGTGAACCTTGTGAGCGAAATATCTTGAAAAAGAAACGAACTGCCAACTTCTAATCTGGTGTGTGGGTGTATCTACGCATAAGGAAGAACGCTATTGAAAATTGGGTCGCCACGTCAAAATCCAAGATGGCCGCCGCCATGTATGTCTGAACCTTGTGAGCGGAATATCTTGACAAATAAGCGAAGTACCAACTTATAATCCGGTGTGTGGGTGTATCTCGGCATAAGGAAGAACGCCATTGAAAATTGGGTCGCCACGTCAAAATCCAAGATGGCCGTCTTGCATGTTCCACTTTGTCAACTCGCATCACTTCACCGACGGGGGATCGAGGCGTAACACTTGTTAATGAAATGAAATGCACTGTTAGCTTATTTGAATCTACCATGTAATACAAACAGTATTATCCAAATCCGCCTCTTTCAATCTCCAACTTATTTCATGAAATTCCTAGTAGTGTTCATTTGTTTTATACCTTGTACCCCTCCCCAGCCCTCCCCCTTGCACAGATCTACCAACATCCCCGTTCTCTACTGTTGTTGTACTTGTGTGCTTCCATCCTTCTCTTGTCTCCCACTCTCTTCATTGTATGTTTTATGTGTCTGTGCATGTTTTCATGTTCCATGTGTTAGCTCTTCTATGAGCCTCGATTCTGTATACACAAAAAAAAAAAACATACCAAAAATAAAAGTACAGGCATATTGTGAATATCTCTGAACCGATATCTACCTTACAGGCTTCTTTGGAAAGTATCTGAATGAGTACAATGGCAACTACGTGCCGCAGGGCTGGAGGCACTGGCTGGGTCAAGTGAAGAACGCTCGTTTCTACAACTACACGCTCAACCGCAACGGCATGAGGGAACAGCATGGTTTTGACTACTCCAAGGTACATTGCTGCAACCTTTCCTTCCTGTTAACTTTCAATAAAAACAAGTCCGGAAGTCTAACAGCGGCGTAGCCGGCCTTGTAAAAGATTATAAACCACAAACACACATGATTAGCTTTTTAAACACTCGATAATGCTGTTTATAACATTAAACAAAGAAATTTGGAGGAATCCCGACATCCATGAGGTCAGTTTTACTTACAGAACCGAGGGAAGATCTACTGTAATCTAGATTATACCCCACAAGGGTTAGGTACGTAACGTTTTGTTGGAAGATCCGTAACGCCGATGCTTTCGATATTTGATGATCATTTTAACAATCGGTTTGTTTGTGTTTCACACTGAATGAAAAATGTAAACGTAGAGCATGGCGATTGTGATATATGGCAGGTTCAACAATATGTTCAGCATGAACGGCATATTTATCACATCACCATGTCATGTGACCAGATCCTCAGCTCTGGAATATATACGTTTGAGGGGACATTCATACATACATACATATATACATATATACACGCATACATACATACATACATACATACATACATACACGCATACATACATACATACATACATACATACATACATAGCCCTATGGGCTATGCCGTAAAAGTACATTTGGCCTTGCATATTTTGTTCCATTTAATTAAAAACACTTGTCTGTTTCCTGTTTATGGAATATCCAGCACAAGAAAATTGTTTGACTTATTAATTATCTTTTATAATTTGGTAACTTGTCTGAAAAGGTAATGCAGATGTAATTGCGAATTTTGAATGGTCCAGGAAGCATTGAAATTCCCAGATCACAGGTACAAGTGGTACGAAGTCATTTATTCCTTGGCACATCTGAACTCTGATACATCTACAAGTCCTTCATCCTCAGCTTGATGAAGTACTGCTCCTCCTCTGGGCTGCCTCGTACCTTGCTCAGCTTGACGCTGTGGAAACCAAGGCCTTCAAGATTATTAGAACATTCCATGGGCCTATCACTTTCGCATCACAGACAGGTCGGTGGTCTCTGTCTTCTACCGCCTCCTTTCTGATCTTGCACTGTAAGGTATCTCGACAAACTACGATCGATTGTAGTACTCGTTTATTCACTCTGCCGATACAGGCCCGATTAACTGCCGCGCCATCCGAGCTGGGGCGTAGGGATACAATGCGGTCCCGGTGTAGGGATACAACGGTGAATATTTGCAGCTTCATACATGACATCCTCCCCTTTAAGTCCAAAATTACCAAGAACAATACGTGCTGGATATCAAGAATTGACATTTCAAAAGCAACATTTCCAAAACATGTGAAAATATGTGTACAAACGATTATGAGAATCATGAAAATACGTGAAAATAGAACATGTGTCAATGTGAAAATAGAACATGTGTCACCGTGAAAATAGAACATGTGTCAACGTGAAAATAGAACATGTGTCACCGTGAAAAAACACATCTTCAAAGATTCAGCCGGTCGGGTGCTTTTCTCTCACGCATTGAGCGTCGCGGTGTACCAGTGGGTACAGAGTCCGAGGTGATTCCTTTGGGTCGCGGGGTACCAGTGGATACAGAGTCCGAGGTGATCCCTTTGGGTCGCGGTGTACCAGTGGATACAAAGTCCGAGGTGATTCCTTTGGGTCGTGGTGTACCAGTGGATACAGAGTCCGAGGTGATCCCTTTGGGTCGCGGTGTACCAGTGGATACAGAGTCCGAGGTGATCCCTTTGGGTCGCGGGGTACCAGTGGATACAAAGTCCGAGGTGATTCCTTTGGGTCGTGGTGTACCAGTGGATACAGAGTCCGAGGTGATCCCTTTGGGTCGCGGTGTACCAGTGGATACAGAGTCCGAGGTGATTCCTTTGGGTCGCGGTGTACCAGTGGATACAGAGTCCGAGGTGATTCCTTTGGTCTCCACGAAGGGTGTAGCGTTCGCAGAGGTTTTCGGGGCATCCGAGCCGGCTGGAGCGGCCACGACGATCTCCGGCAGTGGCGGGTCGAACTGTTGTTCTGACTGTGACGATGCTGCAGGCTTTATCGACTCACAGTGACGGTAGGTTATGTGGTCCTGATGTCGACGAATTTCGCGGCCGTCCTGCAGGTGAATCACGCAGGACAGTGGACCTGGCTTCTTGATGATGTCCCCTGGTAGCCACGTCGCACCTGCACCAAAATTTCGGGCAAACACTGGATCTCCAATGTTGATACAGCGACTGTTGGACGTCTTATCGTGCACCAACTTTTGATTAAGCTGGCTCTGATAAACATTTGATGATATGTCTGGTTTGAGATTGTCAAGTGTCGATCTCATGTGTCGTTTCATCAATAACTCAGACGGAGCTGCACCGGTTGTTGATTGTGGCGTGATGCGGTATTTGAACAGGAGACGAGACAGCTTTGTTTCCAGGGTTCCCTCCTGAAGTTTCTGCAATCCGGATTTGATGATTCCCACGGATCGTTCGGCCAAGCCATTTGAAGCCTGGTGATGTGGGCTGACAAACTTATGTTTGATGCCGTTCCGACGTGTGAACTCGGCAAACTCGGACCTGGAAAAACACGAACCGTTATCACTCACGATCATCCTGGGCAGACCATGAGTGGCGAAACAGCGTCTGAGTCTTTCGATGACAATGGCTGACGTAGTACCACGCGTCACATAGGCATCGATCCATTTTGTGTGCGCGTCCGTAATTATTAGAATCATGCTGCCGTTAATAGGCCCGGCATAATCGAGATGTAGGCGATGCCACGGTTAGCTGGGCCATTCCCAGGGATGCAGTGGCGCTTTCGCAGGTGTATTCCGGGTGCTCTGGCAGGGGTAACAATGTCGAACATGATGTTCGATATCAGCATCAAGATTCGGCCACCACACATAGTTTCTAGCGAGTGACTTCATCTTCACAATCCCAGGGTGACAGTCATGGATTTCATCCATGACCCTGGAACGCAGATCTTTTTGGGATCACGACACGACATCCCCAGAGTAGGCAACCATTTTCCACACCGAGTTCGTTTTTACGTGCTTTAAAAGCCGCAAAATCTGGGTCACCCTCAGGTAGCAAATGCCATCCAAGCTGTACAGCATGGACAGTTCTGGACAGAACGGGGTCTCGTCGAGTATGAGTGCGGATCTGGCGGGAATCGACAGCACAATCTTCCAGATGATCCATCAGTGCGATAATGGATCCTGGTGTAGGCGAATCATCAACGGATTCTGGAAGGGGTAACCGACTCAGGGCATCTGCATTTGTGATAGACGAACCGGGCTTATAACATATGGTGTAGTCATAAGCAGCGAGAAACAGGGACCAGCGGATGATCCTGGGCGGTAGTGGTCAGATGTCGCCTTAGTTGGACCAAACAGACTGATCAGCGGCTTGTGATCAGTGCGAATCGTGAAATGATGTCCAAGAAGGTACTGGCGAAATTTGCTGATGCCGAAAACGATTCCCAATCCTTCCTTGTCAAGTTGGGAATAGTTATTCTCTGCCGGGGACAACGTTCTGGATGCAAATGCAACCGGTCTTTCTGTACCGTCAGGCATCACGTGTGATAATACACTCCCCACTCCATACCGACAGGCATCGCATGTCAGCACAAGATCCTTCTCTGGATCAAAATGAACGAGAACATTGGACGATTTGAGCAGATCCTTAGAGGTCTGGAATGCTGATTGTTCAGTAGACCCCCAGCTCCAGGAGACTCCTTTCCTCAAAAGCCGATAAAAGGGGCCCAAAACGTCGGTCACATTCGGGATAGAACGACCATAGAACTGAAGCAAACCGAGGTATGACTTCAATTTGGTCATGTCTCGTGGAGCAGGAGCATCCTTGATAGCTCGGACTTTCTCATCTGTCGGGTGTAGACCCTCGGCATCAATCGTATGACCCAGGTACGTGACTGATGGCCCCATAAACTTGCACTTGTCTCGACGCAAACGTAGGCCGGAGTCCGAAATCTTCTTCAGAACTCTATCCAGGTTTTGTAGATGTTCCGCGTCCGTACGACCAGTAACCAGAATATCATTCTCGTAACAAACGACGTTGCGTTCGGCGGCAAACAAACTGTCCATGACACGCTGATAAATTCCAGGTGCAGATTTCACTCCAAAATGGAGTCGGTGGTACCTGTACAACCCACGATGCGTGTTGATGGTAAGATACTGTTTCGAATTCTCATCCAAGCAGAGCTGTAGATAGGCGGATTTGAGATCGAGTTTCGTAAAAGTCTTGCTTCCCGTGAGACGAGCGTAGAGGTCTTCGATCCTCGGGATTGGATATTTATCCAATGAAGAACACTTGTTCACGGTCATTTTATAATCTCCACATATGCGGAAGGACTGGTCCGATTTTATGACCGGAACGATGGGCGCCGCCCATTCGGCATACTGGATTTGCTCGATGATCCACAGATTTTCAAGATGATCCAGTTCCTTGTCAATCCGCTCCCGCAGGGTGAAAGGGACTCGGCGAGCTCTGCAAAATATAGGATTGGCATCCCGGTCAACACTGAGTTTAGCCGTATGTCCTTTCAAGGTTCCAAGCTCATCCTTGAAGACATCCGGGTACATATCCAGCTCATTTTTGAGTGTGTATGCTGCGGTAGGAGAAACGTTGGCTGCCCGGAGTTGATGAATGCTTTTCCACTTCAGTCGAATTATGCTCAACTAGTTCCTGCCGAGTAAGGAAGGGCCCTTTTCAGGAATGACGATCAGGGGTAGGTGAAACTCACGATTATCGTAGCCCACCATGACGTCACATGTACCACAGGGAACAATCTTCTCACCTGTATAGGTGGAGAGTCCATAGGTAGTAGGTTTCAGATGGGGTCGGTCAGCATCACTCCACAGGTTTGTGAAAACAGCATGGCTGATGAGCGAGACGGCCGCACCAGTGTCGACCTCCATTTGCAATGGTCGATTGTTGAAGACAACAGTGGCAAGAAGAGGGTCCCGCCTATGGTGAGAATCAATATGAAGCAGGTCATACGATTCTGAGTTGTCGGAAACAGAGCTCACCTGGTCAAGTTCAGGTTCCTCCGAACCGATAAACTGATGAATCTTGTCAGCAGCTTTCCCTTTTCCCGATTTGCGAGTGATGCAAGCTGGAGCAATATGGCCAGTTTTCGAACAGAAATGGCAGGTTGCATCTTTGAACCGACACGTCTCCGGAGGGTGCTTTCCGTTGCACCGAAAACATTTGTTGTGTGTTCGAGACTGCACTGACTTCTGACGAGGAGACTTGTTCCAACGTTTTGGCTGAACATGATCCAACCGATTCACAGCAGGGCTGGTACCAGACGAGCGAGTGGCACCGATGCTTGTAGCGTTGCGTTCAGCACTTTCCATGGAAATGGCGGTGTCTCTGGCATTTTGGAACGTCGGTCTTCTCTCAGCAAGCAGGCGTCTACGAGTGCGGTCATCGGACATGCCAACCACCAGCAAATCACGGAGCATGTCATCAATCGTGTCCCCAAACTCACACAGATGTGATAGTTTTTTGAGGTGTGCAATGAAGTCTGCGATCGACTGACCTTGCTGCTGTCTGCACATGTAAAAATTAAACCGACACAGGATGACTGAAGGAGATGGATTACAATGCTCCTTCAACGTGGCCTTGAGCTCTGCATACGTGAGCTCTTGGATTGTCTGAGGCCGAATCAGGTTTTTAACGAGGGTGAACGTCTCACCTCCGCAAACGGACAGGAAGACGGCCTTCATCCGGGCTTCGGTCGCGATGCCGTTCGCCTCGAAGTAGAAAGACAACCGCTCAGAATACGTGTCAAAATCCCCCTCATGAGGGTCGAATTCACCGATATGGCCGAAAGAAGTCATGGTCTAGATGTTTATCCTCGTCGCCATGTAAGGTATCTCGACAAACTACGATCGATTGTAGTACTCGTTTATTCACTCTGCCGATACAGGCCCGATTAACTGCCGCGCCATCCGAGCTGGGACGTAGGGATACAATGCGGTCCCGGTGTAGGGATACAACGGTGAATATTTGCAGCTTCATACATGACATGCACCCTCTACTCTTTCTGTGCTTTGTCCTCCTCCCCTCCCTCTTCCTCCATGTCCACAGGGCACACATGGCCCAGTGGCCCACCATCAACCTTCTATAGGTAAAACTCCCAAAATCCAGGATCACTGCTCACCGCCATTCATTTGTTCCTCCTCTTTACTGCCCGTGGAACCAACTTCCACATTCTCTTCAATTTTGCTCTTCCCTCCAGGTCTTCATGGCATCTGTTCACCATCATCTCAGATTGTCCTCAATACAAAACCATAATCTTTTCGACCCTCGTTAACCGCACTCCACCCCACCCCACCCCAATCCCTCCTCATTACACATTTCCAGTTTTCTCTCCTTGGAGTTTCCTTCTGTATCAATATTGTCAACCCTCTGCATCCTCTCCTGTCCCCATTCAACCCAACACCCATTGTTTGTCCAAGTTTCACTCTATCTTAGCCTGTTGTTGGTGTTTCCCTCTTTTCTTTGCTATTCCTTTGTCTTGTTGTGTCCGGATCCGTTCAGTGTACTAGTAGGAGCGCTTACCCGAGCCTCGACTACATATACAAAAAAAAGGTACATTCCTTATGCAATATTATGTATGTATGTATGTATGTATCATCTACTCCTCTGATGGGATTTGACTGGGGAAGCTGAAATTTTCAGGGATTAATGAGGATAATTTTTTTTTAAAATTAGTTTGTTTTTTTTTTTAGACAAGATTGAGGGTCTTGTAAGAGCTAACATTAATCACAATACAATATAAACGGACACATAAAACGTATAATAAAGGAAGCGGGAGACAAGATGGGGAGACAGGGGGAAACACGCAAGTACAACAGTAGAGAACAGGGACATCGGGAGATCAGTGGGAGGGAGAGGGCTTGGGGAGAGGAAGCATGGGAAGGGAGGGGTGGGAGAGGTAAAAACAAAAGGACACTGCTAGGACTTCAAGGAAAGTTTTGTAAGATTTAATTATTTGTAAGGTTTAATAATTTATTTGTAAGATTTAATAATTTACCCTGAAGTTGTGCCCGTGCAAGTTTTGTTTGATTCCATCAAGATTTAAATATTTTTTTCGCCCATCTTGCCATTTTCTTCCTTTGGCAGGACCGCGTGGAGGTGGGGATTGGGGGTGGGGGTGGGGAGGTGCAATTGGAATTATCTGAGCTATATATGCATATGAGTAGTATGTATGTTTTTGCTTTATATACGTAACCCGGGTGTTTTCCTTTTGGGAGCAATTGAGCAGGTTGTTTTCTCACACAATTGAGCATCTCACAATTGAGCCGGTACCTATACACCACCCAAATTAAGAGAGTGTCAGAAGAACATGTTCCACGCCTGGAACGAGATCACCTGTAGGGCGGGTACTCTGCCAGTACATTCAATGTACCTTGGATGGATGTTGAAGGAATGAATAATAATCGCTTAATATAGATTGGTAACTTCGAGTCTGGGCAGTATAATCAAATTAAATATTCAAATAAATCTGTAAACTGAGCACACAGTAAATGCATCTGAATGATTTGGATAACTAGGTGAAAGCAAGAAAAAGCTTGCCTGAGTCAAGTTATGCAGAACATGGGAAAATGGGAATGTCTGGCAAGGGGTTTCGGTTAAGCTCCGGGGTAGTGGGGACCCATGTGGAATGGTCATAAAATGATAATTAAAAGGGAGTTTTAGTTAGAGTCATGATTGGGGAGGTAGGGTAGAAGGAAGAATACCTGATCTGTGAAGCAAATGTGGCTGCTGTCTAATAAAATTCATTAAATATTATTTGGACCACTCTGTAGATGAGATGTACCCAAAGAGGGGTGGAGGAGGGAGGGTTTGGGGGGGGGGGGTGGGTTTAACATTGCATGCATGTTGCTGTATTATGGCATTTATTGGGATGAACATTTGGTTTGGTGGGATTGTTTTGACTCACATTTTTTTTATTTCTCATCCTCTGTATAGTGAAACAAGAATGACTGCACTGTGGTCACAACCCAGTAACGGGCTGATTGGCAAATGCACATTTAAAGCACTGTTAAGAAAAATTAACTTAACACCCCTCATCCATGTCACCCTCCGCAAGGTTATATCAGAACGAGCTCATTCGTCACTCGATCACGGATTGTTTAACCCCAATATGGGGCCGTTCAAAAATTATGTAACACATTTTTTTAGATAGGTGTGTACCATGTGTGCTGGTGGGCTTGCACGCATGATTAAACCTTACCAATAATTTTTATTTGATATTAAATTTTTTGACCTCCCTCATTATGAGTAACACTCGACCTAAATAAAGCCAATGGAAATCTGACGCAATAAACCCGGACAGTGCATAATCAGAGACCGAGAGGCCAAATGTCTTAGGCCCACCAGAAAACCAAGATGGCGGCCATATTATTTTGTCTGGGGCCATGGTGGGTGGAGTCAAGCGACAAATGTGGGTGGGGTCCGGCAGCTATCCGACCAATGAGTGCACATTTCGAAAATCAACCCCCAACAAGAACCACGACAACAGCAACAACCATGCGGAGCTCTTGTAGACCTGCGACACGTCTCAGGTAAATAGGAGTATTGTAATCTCAAGGTAACAGGACTTCCTGTCTGTAATGTCCATCACGTGTGAACTTGGAGAGCAGTTTTTTGGAACCATCTTGTTCCCCTGAACTTACCTTTACAAATGAAGAAATGACATCTCATCGCATTCAACTTTTATTGCACAAAGTTTAACTCACAAATGAAGTTATGCAAGTACTATCATTCTTTATTACCTTGATGAATAAGAAACACAAGTTTAAAATGGGGCATACATTGACCGACATGTTGTATAGAACAGCTTTGGGGTTGTATTCTTTGTTTTTGTTATTTTGTTCATTTGTTCTTTGTTTGGGGTCCTTTCGGTATTATAACCCACATGTATACAATGCAGGATGCATACTGGCAGAGTTTTAAAAGATTTCTCTGCTTCTTGAACCATGACCTATATGGGCTCTGCCCACTGTAATTCTGCTTTGGTTGAGATGGCTATATGGTCTCATCTATCTGCTCTTGATGAACTACACCAATTAAATCACAACTGCTCAAGCATGGATAGAAGCCATTTAATGATTGACAAAGGGATGCTCGGAGCAGAGTTTAAGCTAAGTTGACAAATGAATTTATTGCATCGCCTTGAGATGGCATACACTGACAAACCTTTTTTGGGCGAGACGGTTTTTTTTTAATAGACATGTGTCTGTTCAAAGTTGGCCGGTGTAGACTGCCTTTGCTTTTGATAACTTCATTCTTTCTTTGTTTAAACGAGCTGTGCATGCAAGAAACCCCTCAAACATCGCGCAGCTGAAAGAATTCTGCATGGAGGAGTGGGCAAAAAATTCTCCCAGTCGATGTCAGAGACTGGTAGACAGTTATGAGAAACGCCTACTTGAGGTTGTTTCTGCCAAAGGGGGCAATACCACCTTTTAGAGCCAAGGATGTACTTACTTTTTCCACATGCGAAATTTGCATTTATGTTTATTTAAATTATACAATGGACTACAGAATGTGGATGTTTCATGATATTTGTTATATTATATCATCTTTATCTATCAATATTGTTGAAATGAAGATCAAATAGCTGTGTTGAAATATGTTGAAAAAGTCAAAACTTTACATGTACGTACTTTACATGTACTTTGAAAAAGTACTTACTTTTTCACGTGACTGTATATATATATACTGAAACGCAAAAGAAACTTACCACCTTTGAAACCTTTAAATATCAACAATAACACTGCGTGTAGTAAATGTGTGAACTTATTTGTGGACAATAGTGTCCTCACTGTCAGACAAAACGGTCACGGATGGTCACTTGAACCTTCAATGGTCACTTCATAGCACAGCTGTTGAACAGCCGTTTTGACTGTCAGTGATTAGCCAAGGGGTACGGGATGATTTTAATGAGCTGCACGTGATGTCTTGATATTGGCTTTAAAAAGACCAGTGCAAAATGGGCATTTCAATCAACATGCCACGATTGTCAAGGGATCAACGGCAGCATGCCCTGGGCATGCTGCAAGGCGGACTGAGCTACCGTGAGGTGGCACGTCGCCTTGGCTGTTCACACCAGACGATATCGGCCCTGGTGGACAGAGACACCCTCCACAGCTCTGCAGATGACAGACCTCGATCAGGGAGGCCAAGAGTCACCACTGCAAGGCAGGACAGGCAGATGGTCCGAAGTCACCTGCGGGATCGATTCCATCCAGCATCCTTAGTTTGAAACTTACCACTTGTTTGAAATGTAATAAAATTGTAACAGTTCAAAATAAAACAAACCAACAATTGCTAATTGAAACATTGACATTTTATTGATGACATGTCAAGTTTTTGACCAAGATACACCATCTCATCAGTTTGTTCTACAGTACAGAACAGCACAGGGTGCAATGTCAGTCCCCTTTCAATAGCGTGTGTGGCCACCATTGTTTTGGATACAGGCAGTGCATCGTCGGCGTATACTGCCTACCAGTCTTTGGATGGATTGCTGCTGGATTCTGTCCCACTCAGTCCTCAATGTCTGAAGCAGCTCTGCCCGTGTCCTGGCCCTGCCAACTACGCATCTCCCAAGCTCATCCCACAGGTGCTCTATGGGATTCAGGTCAGGGGAGAGCGCAGGCCACTGCATGGTGTTGATGTTCTCGCCTTGGAGAAATGCAGTGGTAAAGCGAGCAGCATGGGGACGAGCATTGTCATGCTGAAAGGTTCTCAGTTCTGGGTGGTCTAGCAGGAATGGCAGCAGATGAGGTCGCAGGATGTTATCCACATACCGCTGGGCGTTAAGATTCCCATCCACAACCACCAGTGGCGTCCTGTACCGGCCTGATATGGCGGCCCACACCATCACACTTGGGCCACCCCACCTGTTGGCTTGACGCACGCAACAATCGGCATATCGCTCACCAGTTCTTCTCCAGACACGCTCACACCCATCAGGACTGTCCACACAGAACCTTGACTCATCGCTGAAAGCGACCTCGTTCCACTGCGCCAAGGTCCACCGCTGATGCTGCTGGCACCATCTCTGTCGGTTGCGGCGATGGGCAGCCATCATCACGGGGCCTCTGTATGGTCTTCTGGCAGTCAGACCATAGTCATGCAGTCGTCTTCGTGCAGTATCATTGGAGATCCGTGGGTTTGCACGCTCCGGAGTTTCTGCCGCAGTGCGGGATGCTGGACGGAATCGATCCCGCAGATGACTTCGGACCATCTGCCTGTCCTGCCTTGCAGTGGTGACTCTTGGCCTCCCTAATCGAGGTCTGTCATCTGCAGAGTTGTGGAGGGTGTCTCTGTCCACCAGGGCCGATATCGTTTGGTGTGAACAGCCAAGGCGACGTGCCACCTCACGGTAGCTCAGTCCGCCTTGCAGCATGCCCAGGGCACGCTGCCGTTGATCCCTTGACAATCGTGGCATGTTGATTGAAATGCCCATTTTGCACTGGTCTTTTTAAAGCCAATATCAAGACATCACGTGCAGCTCATTAAAATCATCCCGTACCCCTTGGCTAATCACTGACAGTCAAAACGGCTGTTCAACAGCTGTGCTATGAATTGACCATTGAAGGTTCAAGTGACCATCCGTGACCGTTTTGTCTGACAGTGAGGACACTATTGTCCACAAATAAGTTCACACATTTACTACACGCAGTGTTATTGTTGATATTTAAAGGTTTCAAAGGTGGTAATTTTCTTCTGCGTTTCAGTATATATATATATATATATATATATATATATATATATATATATATCTGTGCAGTGTCTGTCTTGTGTTGTCACTGAACTACTTTCTCAAACTTTTGTGAAATCGTACCAAACTTCTGGTATGCACATATCTCTCCCGTCGGTATGTCCTAAGGGTATTTTCTTTGAAAAGTTTTCGATTTTTTTTTTCTTTTTTTTGGAATTTTTTGGGGGAATTTTTTTTTTTCAACTTCAATTGTTTATAAAATGTGATATCACGTATATTACAAATACATTTGAATATTGAATATTTTGAATTGTTGTTTGCATTATGATTGGTTTAAACCATGACAAAACGGCAACTCGGGTACAGTCATTTATCTATATATCTACACATCTGGGCAGTGTCTGTGTTGTCACTTAACGACTCCCTCAAGCTTTTGTTTCCGTGGTTGTGAAGTGTTTTTAATAACGTTGTGGTGGTTTTGAATCATGTGGTGGTGAGGTATTTTTAAATGACGTGGTGGTGAGGTGTTTTGAATTACGTGGTGGTGAGGTATTTATAATTACATGGTGGTGAGGTGTTTTTAATTATGTGGTGGTGAGGTGTTTTGAATTAGTTGGTGATGAGATGTTTTGAATTACGTGGTGGTGAGGTGTTTTGAATTACTTGGTGGTGAGATGTTTTTAAATGACGTGGTGGTGAGGTGTTTTTAATTTCGTGGCTGTGAGGTGTTTTTATTACGTGTTATATGGTGGTGAGGTGTTTTTAATTTCGTGGCTGTGAGGTGTTTTTATTACGTGTTTTATGGCTGTGAGGTGTTTTTATTTCGTGTTTTATGGCTGTGAGGTGTTTTCAATTTCGTGGTGGTGAGGTGTTTTTAATTTCGTGGTGGTGAGGTGTTTTTATTACGTGTTTTATGGCTGTGAGGTGTTTTTATTTCGTGTTTTATGGCTGTGAGGTGTTTTTATTACGTTTTATCACTGTGAGGTGTTTTTATTACGTGTTTTATGGCTGTGAGGTGTTTTTATTTCGTGTTTTATGGCTGTGAGGTGTTTTTATTTCGTGTTTTATGGCTGTGAGGTGTTTTTATTACGTGTTTTATGGCTGTGAGGTGTTTTCAATTTCGTGGTGGTGAGGTGTTTTGAATTACGTGGTGGTGAGGTGTTTTTATTACGTGTTTTATGGCTGTGAGGTGTTTTAAATTACTTGGTGGTGAGGTGTTTTGAATTACGTGGTGGTGAGGTGTAATCGTCCCAAACTTCCAGTCTGCACCTACCCCTCCCCTATGTATGTGCTGAGGGGTTCTTTCTTGAAAAAAAAAAACATTCAACCTAAATCTTCAACCTAAATTGCCTATAAAAATGTAATATCACAAACACAACAAATACATTTGTGCAAAATAATTGTTTGTATTATGATTGGTGTAAATCATGACAACACAGCAACTCAGGTACAGTCATTATCCTCAGCTAAAATAAGCCTGTGCCTCAGTAACGATGCTTGGTGAGGCGAGCGCAGCGAGCCGACCCAAGCTAGTATTTATATATACTAGGGCATGCCCGTACTATATCTATATCTAAAATTATATCCCCCCCCTCTATTTACATGAAATGGTTTGGTCCAAAGCGAACGGCTTGCGAGTACGGTGACAATCCCCCCCCTCTATTTACATGAAATGGTTTGGTCCATTCGCAAAGCCAAAGCGAACGGCAGTTACGAATCGCAGTTACGATGAATCGCAAAGTAGTTTTAATTAGTTTTAAAACATAGTTTAACGCCAACATAGTTTGCCAACGTGAAATAAATGAATACGCTCTCAAATGTGCCGTCCGAGGCAGAGTCTGTTCGGCACGTTCGGCACACGTGATAGCTCGCTGCTCTCTGATTGGTTGAATCGTTTTTTGGACATAGCTCGGTAACTACTTGTCCGATTAATATGAAACCTTGAAAAGGCACATCCTCGGGTCCCCAGCAATATACCTGGCAAGTTTCAAGTATATCGGACCGGTAGTTGTCGAGAAACAGCGGTCGCATACACACACACACACAGACAGAGATTAGTGGAATTATAGATAGATACGTATCGAAATATAATTTCAGTTCTCCAGGTTTTTTTTTTTTTTCCGAAAACAAAATAACCGAAAGGTTTTCAGAGTCATACGTGTATGCAGGACTCACTGCGTTGCCCTGATGAGCCCCAACAGGGTGTAACCAGGTCGGTAACTGTGAGTTTTACATGCACTTATGACAGTATCTGAACTAAGATCAAAATTATGCTCTGTCGGAGGGTTCTCTTGAGAGCTTGACAGGCAGAGCGTACGTAGATGGCGGTGACGTCGGCAAATTGAGTACCAGCTTTCTGGGATGAATGATCCCGGTGTGCACCCCGATTTAGAATAGGTACACCGTATCCCTGCGCATCGTAAGAGGCGACTAAGGGTTGGCGTCAGGAAGGGCATCCGGCCATAAAAACATTGCCTCAAACAGGGGACCATGATTGTCATGGGGCCCGCAAGGCTAACCCCCGCTCTAGTGGTGAAAATGGCCTTAAAACGATCATTCATTCATTCATTCATTCATTCTTTCTTTGTTTCACATAATTTCAGTTAATTTTCTCCCTTCATTGACGGATCAATAATCTGGCCCCTTCTGTTTGATCACACATCACCCACAATCCTCTCCCAACCTAGGATTACCTAACTGATCTCATCACCAACGAGAGCATCGATTTCTTCCGCCACTCACGCAGAGTCTACCCGACACAGCCCATCCTCATGGTGCTGAGTCACGCTGCACCGCACGGGCCTGAGGATGTAGCACCTCAGTACTCGACTCACTTCTCCAACATCTCATCCCACATGTATGGATATTGACTGGTGGAAGCAAACGGTTCATCAATCATATTTTCTCACCCAGGGCATGCTTGTGCAGCTCTTCGCTCACAAGGTCTTGCATTGTGTACCTCATCCACACCTTTCATATGGATTGCATCTCACAAGTGCTTTCCTTCGCTTTCCTCGCATTGCAGAAATGCTTTCTCCCACCCACGCATTTCTTATTCAAGCGAACATAATGTGTACTGATCTACCCACATTTCTCGGCCTGGGAACCAGAATCCTCGTAGCTCAGGCAGATGTAAAAGCATTAAATTTCAGTTTGATTTCATCTTGAGAACCATTGCAACATCCTTTAATATTTGTTGCTCTCGATTTTATGGTGCTCATTAGCTTAAAAATGACTGGGCTTATTTATTCCATTTTATCAAATGTTTTGTTTCACTGATGAAGACATCAAGTTTGAAACGTCGTTGTGTACATTCTACGTGACTATTGCACTCCATTCCTTATAATCGTTGGGTCAATTTCTTATGGTCTGAGGACAAATTATTTTTCTGGTCTGCACACCATTCTTCAACACCATTCTTTGCATGTTTGCTTTACCCTTGTCACTTCTTTTTGACAGAGAAACTTCAATGTTTGAACTCACTTGTTTGTTGTTGTTGTTGTTGTTGTTGTTGTTGATGTTGATGTTGATGATGATAATAACATACGAGGTCATGCTGTAAAGTAATGCCTCCTATTATTTTTCTCCAAAACAGGTAAAGGATATTTGAAAGAAACACAGACCGAAACTAACCTCGATCTTTGTTCTACCATGGTGCATATTTATTTCTCAACATCACCAACATCCACACATTTCTACCAACGTTCATGTAGTTTTGTGATGACGTCACAATGGAACTGTGCGTCCTGCTAACGTAACCAACACTTCACTGTCACGGTGACTTGATATCGTCAAAAGAAAAATGTTGCCCACGGAGGTTTTTTTTTTTTTTTTTTTTTTTTTTTGTACACAAGATCGAGGCTCGTGAAAGAGCTAACATTAAACACACAAAAAGTCAACCGACACAGAAAACACAAAATAAGGGGAGCGGAACACAAGATGGGGAGAGAGAGGGAAGGACACAAACACAACATTTGAGAGCAGGACATCGAGAGAAATGTGGGAGGGGGAGGGATTGGGGGGAGTGGGAGAGGTATAAAACATAACAACACTGCAAGGACTTCCAGGAAAGAAGTTGGAATTTCAAAAAAAGTGTATCTATCTGGAATTAGCGGGGGTGGAAAAGATCAAGGTTTTGGATGGGGGAAGATAAGAGATGGTGGTGAACAGCTGTTTTGAAGACCTGGAGGGAGGAGTGGGTTGAAGGGAGTGGGGGAGTTTGTTCCAGAGGCGGGAGAAAAGGGGAACGAAAGAGTGAAGGTGAGCAGAGAGCCTAGATTTTGGCAGTTTAACCATAAGAGGGTTGCTGGCAGATCTTGTGCGACCTGTAGGAATATTAGGGGGACAGAGCACAGAGAGAGCTGGGGGCGCAAGGCCAGAGAGGAGTCTGTAAAAGACAGAAAGACCACCAACCTGCCTGCGGTGAGTGAGTGGAAGTCCCTCGGAGTTAGCTTCATCGCAGGAGATTCCAATGATTCTGAAAGCTTTGGTTTCAACAGCGTGAAGCTGAGCTAGGTGTGAGGCAGGAGTGCCGGCCCAGAGGGGAGAACAGTATTCCATTGACCTGCGGATGAAAGCCTTGTATATGGTGAGGAGCTCAGGTGTGCCAAGGAACGACTTCGCACGACGGAGGATGCCCAGTTGGCGACTGGCTTTGGAGGCCAGTTTGGAAATGTGGTTTTCCCAAGAAAGATCATGGCAGATAGTGAGACCCAAAAGCTTGAGCGACAGAACTTCTTGGAGAGGATTGTTGAGAAAGTAGATGGGAGGGTTTTCCAGTCGGTCTTTTCGGAGAGACATAGTAAGAATGTGGGATTTCTCAGGATTTGTGGGATTTGTCACTTCCATTCTTAATTTTAGAGAAGAGATAAAAATCTGACGGATCCAAGTCAGGGCTGGTGATCCTTTGTGGCGGTACTCCATTGACCCTCTTTTGCCCTCAGGACCATACTGGTGGACCCAATGCTCATCTCCAGTCCTCTCCAGTCATCTTATCTCTAGTCAGTCATCCAAACTCTCATCTCCAGCGCTTCATGCTTCACAGTGCTGATGTTGTGCTGCCCCTCCGCCATCCTTACCAACAGAGCGCTGAGACATCTTGTTTCAGAATTATTAAACTTCACACCCAGTGATGGGAAGAACGAAAGTGCAGACTACGCCTCATTTCATTCGAATATCTTTACCTGTTTTGGAGAACAAGAATAGGAGGCATTACTTTTCAACATGCCCAACTCAACTTTCAACACATGGGTACATTAACATAAGATCACACTTGCCACGTGTTTAGGATTTCAAGTTCTGAGATAATAAATAAGATGCTTTATGGAAATATCCAATTATGATTTGTGCTCTTCTCCATTGTGTCAGAACCCCAAGCTACAACAAAGCTCCAAACCAGGACAAGCACTGGATTCTTCGTCATGTAGGACTCATGCTGCCTATCCACATGGACTTCACTAACGCTCTTCATCGACGACGCCTGCAGACCCTCTTGTCTGTTGACGATTCAGTTTATCGGGTATGCATCGGCACCTTTTGTTCCTCGTTTTACAACATTAGAATGTGCAATGATGCAGACATTACAGGACCTTTAAAATCGCTCCACTTCTTCCGTGTAATGGCAGATTTGCAGGGAGCTGGAACGTGCAGGTGAGTTGGAAAATACATATGTGGTGTACACGTCGGACCATGGGTACCACCTGGGCCAGTTTGGTTTGGTGAAGGGCAAGTCCATGCCCTACGAATTTGACATCCGTGTTCCTCTCTATGTGCGAGGTCCTGGAGTGCTGCCTGGATCTGTGTAAGAATGGGATGGGAGGGAGAGCTAAGGAAATTCCAGGGAGTGGAGGGTTGATGTTTGATGAGGAATATGTTGAGATTTAGGAACTAGAATGATAGAAGTGGTGGATGACTTTAAAGTATTGACATTTTGTGAACCTTCCTTAGTTGGACCAGTCTTCCAAGATGAGATTACAACTGGGAAACCTCAGTGAATGGAAATGCAGAGGGGACAGGAAGGTGGCATAGGGGGAATGCATAAATAGGTCAGGTAATGAATGGGTCTTGAAACCCTAAAAAGTTGGGGTAAGGGTGTATTTTATAATGGACATTATAAAAAACATTGTGTATAATTGTATAATCTAGTTGCACTAATGCAATTGCTGCATATTCACATTTTGGAAATGGAGGGACACTTCGAGTTTGAAAGATCTAAGGGGAATGGCGGCACTTGTACATAAAACGCATGCAGGATGAGGACGTTAGTCGCACCCATCAGTGTACTTTGACACGAGTTTTCCAGACATTAGTAGACAATGTACAAATCAACTCGGTGTTGAGAAATTGAACATGAGATTGAAGCAACATATGAGGGACATACCGAGATGGCAATGACAACCAAGTTTGAGCGAAGAATAATAATAATTGTAAAGCTGAAAATACTATTGATCCTCCGGTATCTTAAAATAAAAGTTTTTGAGGATAATCTGAAAAAAAGCAAAATGGTACTATTTCATCACTTGAGGAAGGGCACACCTTTACTCATGCATTAACTACATGTGCGATGGGGCAAGTGGGTTCTAATATTGATGGTTCTTTTCGTTCAAACCTTGTGTTCCGACTGGCAGAGTTCCACAGATCGCTCTCAACATTGATCTGGCACCTACGCTCCTCGACATGGCTGGCCTGGATGTTCCATCAGATATGGATGGCCGTTCTTTGCTCAGCCTGCTGAAATCACAAGCTCACCGTGGAGAGTGAGAATGTCGCACCAGACAACATGAGCAAACTGAAAGAATAATTTATGCAACTTCAGTTGAACACCCTTCCATGTTTGTTTTCACCATTTTGCACTACTTCAAACTTGATTTTTCTGCTCAAGTAATAGGGAGGGAATTTAATGGCATATAATATTTGGAGCCCCCTGGTGTCGGTTAAACTACCGCTGGCAAGGTGACGGAAACCCGACATTGCAGTCTCTTTTCCTTGCATGATTTTTTTACGGCATAGCCCATCGGGCAGAGCCGTATAGAACAATGTTTGTCCGTATGTATGTATGTATGTATGTATGTATGTATGTATGTATGTATGTATGTATGTATGTATATATGTATGTATGTCCCTTCAAACGTACACCAATCAGAGCTGAGAATCTGGTCACATGACAGGGTGATGCGATTACGTCTGATGTCATTACGGCGGTGCTGTGACTGACTCTCCACGCATCGCCATGTTGATTTATATGCCGAACATATTGTCGAACCTGTCATATATCACAATCGCCATGCTCTACCTTTACATTTTTCATTCAGTGTGAAACACAAAAAAACCGATTGTTAAAATGACCATCAAATATCGAAAGCATCAGCGTTATGTCTCTTCCAACAATACGGTATGTATAAACTTGGTCCTGGCTCAAACCTTGTGGTTGTTGTTCAATGTGAGCCGTTTGGCCAGGCCCGGTGTTCAACTGAAGGTGATTTGGGCAGGAATTTGTGATGTAGCCAGGGTGCCAGGGATAACTCGCTCGCTCCTTGAGAAAATACACTATGCAAGGATTTTTAACGCCCATCAATGAATGTTAGCATACGGAACACTGAGCTTAACGTCGAGTCAAGGAATGGCTCAGTTTGTGATGCAACACAATTTCTAACTGGATGGTATTCATAGAATACTTACCCTGCGCAGTCAACTTGTTGTGAGCCAACTCTTCTGTTTTTGAACATGTTTTTTCTTTGATCCAATATGGCTGCCAGACCACGTGAGCAATGACATCATAAATTTATATTCTCTAATATAATTGTTGCATAGATCACGCCCAATACATTTCAAACTGATCAGACTAAGCGTCCCTGTCAAATTATGACGTCATAATTATGGCATAAATTACGTCATCGTTAACAGCACCTATTCCCCATATGGAGTTCTTTACAATGAGCCATGCATCGATATTTTCCATGCAGCGGTTTTGGAGATATAGAGGTGCAACATTTTTTTTGTTTTTTCCAAGATGGCGCCTGTACCACATGACCTGTGACGTTATGATTATCATTAAAATATTCTACATGAGGAGGCACTCCTATGGTGAAAATTTTGTGCCCATCAGACGAACAGTTGCTGAGAAAAAAAATTCACAATGATCGGATGTGTTGTACTTGTCGAATTATGACGTTGAAGGAGCTGCGCTCCAACGCGAGTCGAAAGAAGTGACCCGACCAAAGACGGAATTCGTCCGAGTTGCTTTATTGAAACAAAACAGCTCAGGTATTCTGACCAAAAGCCCGTTTATCGGGCAGCAATATATATACACATTTATGTCGGGAAGTTTGCCCGGCAAAAGCTATACCGGGCATGCCCGGGTATCAAGGGCGAGCCTTGGAAAGGCGAGTCTGGACCTGCCCGGGCGTGTTTGGCTGCGGCCTGGCAAGTCGAGGCTGGGCGTGCCCGGGCGCTCTGGACGAGCACTGGAAAGGCGAGAGCGAGCATGCCCGGACGCTCTGGGCGAGCCCTGGAAAGGCGATAGCGGGCATGCCCGGACGCTCTGGGCGAGCCCTGGAAAGGCGATAGCGGGCATGCCCAGACGCTCTGGGCGAGCCCTGGAAAGGCGAGAGCGGGCATGCCCGGGAAAGACGAGACCGGGCGTGCCCGGGAGGTTCGGGCGTGCCCGGGAACAGTGAGTCCGGGCATGCCCGGGAGAGGCGCGTCTGGCCGTGTTCTGGCCGGTGCAAGGCGATTGTGTGCATCCAGCGGTAACCGCTACAACGTCATATCGAAGGCACAGATGACATCATCATTAACATATCTTCTTCCACAAGGGGAGTACTTGACAATGAGCCATGTTTAATTTTTTTCCATGGAGCAGTTTCGGAGATATGGAGGTGCAACTTTTTTCGATTTTTTTCCAAGATGGCGTCTGTACCACGTGACACATGACGTTATAATTATAAATAAATTCCACAGGAGGAGCTGCACATATTTTGAAAATTTCGTGTCCATCGGTCTAACAGTTGCAGAGGAATTTTTGTTTTATTCGTACTGATCAGATCAAGCGTTGTACTTGTCGAATTATGACGTCATAATTAAGCCACCGATGACATCACCATCAACATATCTTATTCCCCATGGTGAGTACTTGACAAGGAGCCATCTTTCATTTTTTTCGATTGAGTGGTTTGGGAGATATAGAGGTGGAACGTCTTTCCAAGATGTTGTCTGTACCCTGTGACCTATGACGTCATAATTATGAATAAAAACATTCTACAGGCGGAGGCGCTTCTATGGTAAAATTTCGTGTCAATCGGACCAACGGGTGCCGAGAAAATGAATTTTTAAAATGCAGACACGTACGGCACATGTACGCACATGAATGCTTAACCCCTTATTTTCGCTTCGCGAACGCAGGGTAATGACATTTGGTAGTCTTCCCTTGTTACTACAACCACCACAGAAGGTGGATGGAGGTTTTGTTTTCACCCCTGTTTGTATGTTTGTGTTCCCGTCTGTCTGTGAGCAGTATATCTCAAAACGTTAGAAGGATTCAGTCAACACTTGGGTGACATGTTGCATGTGCGACAAGGATGAATTGATTTTATTTTGGCGAAGATCCGGATACTCTAATTTTTAGTGATTCTTCACCATTGAGTGATAGGGCCAAAATCTATATATAGCACGATATATCAAAACATTATCGACGGATTCGGACGAAATTTGGTGTACAGGTTGGGTGTGTAACAAGGACGTATTGATTAGATTCGGGTGAAGATCCGGATCCGGATACTATAATTTTAAAAGTAATTCTTCACCATTGAGAGATAGGGCTACCAACGATATCTAGCACGATATCTAAAAAAGTTATGAATGGTTTCTGACAAACATTTGTGGATGGGTTGGCTAGGTGACAAGAGCAAGCCGATTTGATTTTAGTTAAGGTCTGGATGCAGATCCGGCCTTGGGATATAAACCGTAAACAGTTCAGCCTGGTGGAGGTCTTATGTGCTCTACTGAGTGTTGGTCTAGTTTCATGTATGCTGCCATTTGGGTTTTATATCCACTCCCGTGACTACTTGACTCTGTCATGTCAAATTTGTGATTCTATCACACAATCTCTCTTATCATGGCTCTCATGCTTTTCTTATTTTATACTTATCCCTTATCAAATCTTAAAAATAAATAAAAAATCCCAAAATTTTGAAGAATTTTACACAAATATTACTATTTCATTATTACTTCCTTCATTATTCTTTATCCTTTTCCTTAATACATTACTATTAAAATAAATTTGCTTCTTTGATTGAAAGTGTCTAAATGTCATAAAAAAGATTGATCTCCCTTTTCTCTTCGACAATAATATCTCACACCTTGAACTCTTCGTCTTAAGATCAACTTATTATACTTCAACTTCTTCATGTTCTTCTACTTCTTTTTCTCCATCTTTGTGTTCTTCTACTTCTTCTACTTCTACTTCTACTTTTTTATATATACTTAGTCAAGTACTACATCTTCTAAGTACTATAATATCTTCTTCTTCTTCTTCTGTCTGTGAGCCCCCTGCTTCTTCTTCTTCTTGATGATCTTCATGACCTTTCTTTCATCTGGCATGCTTGCAAGTCTGCACTCCATGTGACGTTGGCCAAATCTTATAGCCCTACTTTCCTTTATGATTTTGATGACCCTTATTTCTGTCCGGGTCATGATGTCTGTCTTTGTCTGACAGAATTGGGAAACCACAAGATAAATCCGTCCTGTAGAGAATGACAGCTTACCGCTGTTAACTCTTCCTTGTCTGTACCCCACAGGCATCCCACCATCCCCGCCACATGTCCCCCACATGTCCTACAGCCCCCACCTGGTATATGCAGTTGCCTTAAATTGTTAGAGCCTAAACCAAAAATCGAGAACCTTATACAATTAATGCAAATACATTGAATAGAAAAGGAGCTTTAAACATTGATGTTTTGCCACCAAAGAATAGGTGAAAACCCTGAATGAAAATTGCTCACTTGAACTAAATTTGACAAAACCAATGCTAAAGAAATATTCGATAAGGGAGATGAGCGGTGGATTTCTACCATTTCTCATTCTTTTATTTGGTGGTCCAAGTGCAGCAGGGTTCTCAAAGGTGGGGTTTTTGGTTGTACATAACACTGCATGTGGGTGCAAAAATGTGGTTTTAAAATATGTAAATGTGTTTAATAATACTACTTACTGATTAAAAAATAATCGCTTTTTCAGACCTACTTCTCATAGAGTTACCTAACAAAGACCAAGGTTGGTCATGGTGTTGCATTCCTCAAACATTTAATAAGGCCTCAAACAAGTCTGTAATCTCATCCCAAGCTTTGGTGAGAAATGTGTGTTTGTTTTGAAGCTCCAAAAGGATTTCCTCGACAAATTAAACATAGCCTCATCCCCTCTTTGCTGGGCAAGATTAGCATGCATACATCATTCAACTTATAGCTTGTGCAGTGCATGTATTAAAAAGCAGAACAAAAACAATTCTCGCCTCAACACTGAGTCTAGAATGTCATCGACTTGGAGATATAAATCACAACGACTTCTGGGATATCACTAAAATTTTGAAATTTGGGATATCACTAAAAAACAGACATTAAGTAAATAATTCAAAACATTTCGACACATTTAAATTCCATCAAGGTATGAGCATGGGTGTGGGAAGTGGGGGTGCTGAGGGTACTGCAGCATCCCCTGCTTTTTGGCAATTTCCACCTGAATCTTTAATATCGCTAGATATATCGATATTATATAATAGATATATATCGAAATAATATAATAATATCGATATTATCGATATAATATCGATATATATCGCTAGATATATTCGGATGTTTATATGAATCGTTTAAAATAAAAAAAACTTCAATTTCTGATATTTTTCCTTTTCATTTGGGCTTCCCAATTGGAGCCCCGCCCATAGGGCGGGTACCGTTGCCAGTTAGATATAAATTAGATATAAATCATTAGATACATATAAATTATCCTGTCTGTTTAGTTCAATGGGGTACAAGTACAGCATATAGTATGACATTGTACTATACACTGCACAGTCACGTGAAAAAGTAAGTACACCCCATGTAAAGTTTTGACTTTTACAACATATTTCAACATACAGCTATTTGATCTTCATTTCAACAATATTGATAGATAAAGGTGATATAATATAACAAATATCATGAAACATTTACATTTTGTAGTCCATTGCATAATTTAAATAAACATAAATGCAAATTTCGCATGTGGAAAAAGTAAGTACACCCCTACATTTATCACTACTTCAAATACTTAAAATTAGAATCAGGTGCACCAGCTCAGGTGCAAATGATTAGAACATCGTTAGTGAGGATCTTGGAGGAACCTGTCTTATTTAAACCTCAGACATTTAGTTTGGTTTGCTCTTTGTTGTGGAAGTGTGCGGTGTCACCATGCCTAGATCAAAAGAGCTCTCTGAGGCCTTCAGGAAGAAGGTTATCGATGCATACGAGTCTGGGAAGGGATTTAAAAAGATCTTCAAACAATTTGAAATCAATCATTCGACTGTCCGGAAGATCATCTACAAGTGGAGAAGATTCCAAACAACTGCCAACGTGTTCAGGCCAAGCCGCCCCAGCAAGTTCACCCCGAGAGCAGACCGCAAGAGGCTGAAAGAGGTCTCTAAGAACTCCAGAATGTCATCACGGGACCTCCAGGTAGCTCTTGCCAATGTTGATGTTGAAGTGCACGAGTCTACCATTAGAAAGCGGCTGCACAAATTTGATCTACATGGGAGGTGTGCCAGGCGGTAACCTTTGCTGTCCAGAAAGAACATCAGGGCAAGACTAAAGTTTGCCAATGAACACCGAGGCAAAGACCAGCACTTCTGGAACAATGTGATCTGGACAGATGAGTCAAAGGTAGAGCTATTTGGCCACAGTACCAGAAGACATGTTTGGCGAAAACCAAAGACAGCATTTGACCACAAGAACCTGATACCAACTGCAAAGCATGGTGGTGGAAATATTATGGTTTGGGGCAGCTTTGCTGCATCAGGGCCTGGGCAACTCACCATCATAGAATCCACTATGAATTCTTCATTGTACCAGAGGGTGCTTGAGGATAATGTGACAACATCTGTCAGAAAGTTGAGGCTCAACCGAAGGTTGACCTTGCAACATGACAATGACCCTAAACATACCAGTAAATCCACCAAGGAATGGCTGAAAATAAAGAAATGGAGGGTTCTTGAATGGCCAAGTCAAAGCTCGGATCTAAATCCCATTGAGATGTTGTGGGGGGATTCGAAACGAGCTGTGCATGCAAGAAACCCCTCAAACATCGCACAGCTGAAATAATTCTGCATGGAGGAGTGGGCAAAAACTTCTCCCAGTCGATGTCAGAGACTGGTAGACAGTTATAAGAAACACCTACTTGAGGTTGTTTCTGCCAAAGGGGGCAATACCACCTATTAGAGCCAAGGGTGTATGGTATTTACTTTTTCCACATGTGAATTTTGCATTTATGTTTATTTAAGTTATACAATGGACTACAAAATGTAAATGTTTCATGATATTTGTTATATTATATCACCTTTATCTATCAATATTGTTGAAATGAAGATCAAATAGCTGTATGTTGAAATATTTAGAAAAAGTCAAAACTTTACATGGGGTGTACTTACTTTTTCACATGACTGTATATATATGTGTATATATACAGTTGTGGCCATTTCTTCCAGAAAATTGTTGAAAGTATAAAATCTGTTGGCATCCACATATGTATTTCTTTGGTTTGCAGTGAAACAAAACAAAAAAAGCTGAAAAAATTACGAAATATTAGCTTATTCCACACAGAAATCACAAAATGGCCCGGACAATATTATTGACACCTTTTAGAAGTTGTTAGAAATAATTAGATTTCAAGCAGTTGATTGGCCTTTACTTTGGAATTGAACTCACCTGTGGTGAGTTGCAGGTGCTTGCAATATAAAAAATCACTCATTCAACCAGTTTGAAGGGAGAAAAGGAGTTATTCTGCTGTTTTGTGACTGTGTGTACCGCAATGAGCATGGAGAAAAGAAAGAAAACTAGAGAATTGTCTGAGTAGGTCAGACACAAGATTGTAGCCCAGCATGGACAATCTCAAGGCTACAAGTCCATCTCCAGAGACCTTGATGTACCTGTGTCCACCATACGCAATGTTATGAGGAAGTTTAAGGTCCACGGCACTGCAGCAAACCTCACTGGACGTGGCCGCAAGAGAAAACTTGATCGAAGATTGCAGCGAATAATTGTTTGAAAGGTGGAGAAAGCACCTTGAGCAACTGTCAAACAGATTCAAGCTGACATTCAGATACAAGGTATGACAATTTCAACTCACACCATCCGCCGCCAACTTAATAAAAGGGGGTTCTATGGTAGGAGACCCAGGAGGACCCCATTGCTGAGAGAGACAGAGACAGAGACATAAGAAAGCCCAACTGGAGTTTGCCAAAACACACCTGAACAAGTCAAATTCCTTTTGGGAGAAAGTCCTGTGGACAGATGAGACCAAATTAGAGCTTTTTGGTAAAGCACATCATCTCTATGTTTACAGAAAACAAAATGAAGCCTTCAAAGAAAAGAACACCTTCCCTATAGTCAAACACTGAGGAGGTTCAGTGATGTTTTGGGGTTGCATTGCTGCTTCTGGCACTGTGTGCTTTGAATGTGTGCATGGCATTATGAAATCAAGAGATTACCAAGGCATTTTGGAGCGCAATGTTCAACACATCGTCAGAAACCTGGGTCTCCGTCGAAGGTCGTGGGTCGTGGGTCTTGCAGCACGACAATGACCCCAAACACTTCAAAAAGCATCCAGGAATGGTTCAAGACAAAACGCTGGACTGTTCTGAAGTGGCCAGCAATGAGTCCAGATCTAAATCCCATTCTGAGGGGGGAGATCTGAAAACAGCAGTTGGGAGAAGGCACCCTTCAAATCTGGGAGAACTGGAGCAGTTTGCACAAGAAGAGTGGGCCAAACTGCCAGTAGAGAGATGTAGGAAGCTCATTCATGGCTACAGGAAGCGCTTGACTGCAGTTATTTTGTTCAAAGGCTGTGCTACCAAATATTAAGTCGAGGGTGTCAATAATTTTATCAATGCTATTTCTTTTTATTTTCTGATTTAAAAGGATATATTCAGTTCTGAATCAAAAACAAAGGTTCTGTAATATTACAGTGAAATAAAGAATTGTGGAGACAAAATACTTTCGTCAATTTCAACGTATTTTTAGAGAAAATTGTGAGTTATTTGAAAAAAGTGCAAGGGCGCCAATATTTGTTGCCACGACTGTACATACACACATGCACATACATATAAACGCACATATACATACACACATGCACAGATATATATTCTTCATCTACTACTTTTTTTATATATACATAGTCGAGGCATAATGGAGGCTTCATAAATCAGTTAAAGGAAAAAGAGGAAATGGAAAAATACAGCCTCCATTCGTTTTGAGGACTTTCAGGCACCCCACTGAAGAGGGGTTGTTGCTTATTTAACTAAACAAGAACGTATTCAAATAGTCTTTAAATAGATTTTTGGGGATATCTTTTTGGAAAATTTTGGGAGAAATATATTTTTTATGTCATGTTTTTATTTAAGAAAAATGTGTTTTTAATATGAAAGTTGTATCATTATATTGTCTTATGGAGGTCAAACCGCTAAGTAGTTCAATAATGGTTGAAAGGTGAAGTGGTTTAATAATAGTTAAAAGGTTTAAGTGGTGCAAAAGGTCATGTACCGATAATCTTCAGCTGGCATCTGAATTATTACTTTTCAGGTCCATATAATAAGGGACTACAGGTTAAGGAGTAGGGCCTTTGTTCCTCGCATCTCCGGTGTATGGCACGACGATTCTGAGGTTGTTAACCTACTCGTCCTTCTAGGTCTTCAAGCAGGCAGTCCACCACTGCCTCGTGTCACGTCATCCGCGATGATCTTTCAATGAACCCTTCTTCAACCAAAGCCTCCAGCTGGCTGGTTTCCTGCCCTCCCGCCTCTTTTTTCCTCTTCCATAATTCCTTTGCCTGTTGTGCCCAGTTGTTGCCATACTGCTCCACTGTCAATTAAACCTTCCTGTTCACTCATCTTCACTCTTGCAATAAAAAATATTAAGTGGCTTGTTAATGGAGAATAAAATATCAAGTGGTCTAAGTGATAAGTGGTCTGAAAGATCAATTTAATCATGAGGTTTATAACGGCCAAGTGGTCCAGAATTCTCATTTCTCTACTACTGTCCACCAACGACCAGTCCTGTCAGACAGTGCCTCCAACGTAAGGTTCTTAAGATATTTATTTACTAACTATATAAACTCGGCTGAAAAGATAAATATACATATAAAAAAGGTTTGTGTTTTTTGGTCTGTTGTGAGCATCTCGTTCGGAGAACGTTTCGAACACTGTGTGTGTGGTCCACTTTAACTTGCAAACTATATATATACGAGTGGGGTCACCCGTGGGAATCCCACGGACATGGACGTGTGTGACATTTGGACATCTTGATTTAGATGCTGCACATTAGATTTTACAAAATGGTTACTGGGAATTCATCAGATCCACAAATGGTGTAATGAACACAATTTATTTATTTCACATAATATGTGCTCCTCACTCCTCTCCACCTGACACTCTCCTCTCCACCCTCACGCCTCTCCAATCCCACTCCTCCTCACACTCTCTTCCAATACCTCCTCACACTCCTCTCCAATCCCTCACACTCCTCTCCAATTCCTCACACTCCCCTCCAATCGCTACTCACCCCTCTCCACTCTCCAATCACCCCTCACTCTCCTCTCTAATCGCTCCTCACTCTCCTCCAATCGCTCCACACTCTCCTCTCCAATCCAATGGGTCCTGCAGCACGATCGGCGCGTTGGGCAGCCGCCGTTCCTTCGCGGCCCTGCTCCAAACTGCCGTCCAGGCCCCAAGCGGCTGTTGAGTGTTGTTGCTGCTGTGGACGCTGCTGCTGGCGAGCAAGGCGACGAATAGCAGGCTTTGTGCTTTCCTGGATGATCTCCTTTGAACAAGAATCGCTGCTGGATGATCTCTTCTCTTGGACAAGAATCGCTGCTGGATGATCTCCCTTCTCTCTCTTGGACCTTACAACTCCGCAGCTTTCCTCTGACGACTCAGCCCTTTTCATGGACCTCACCACGCAGCTCAGCCCTGGACCTTACAACCCAGCTCTCTTTGCATCTCTCTCTTGGACCCTTTTGACTCAGCTCTCCTCTGACGACCCAGCTCTTTTCTTTGCACCTCACCACGCAGCTCAGCCCTGGTCACTCTTGCTCGCGCGCTTTTATAGCGCCTCCGGCGATTAAGCCGCCGGCCTTCAGGACACGCCCATCGGTGTGCTCACCTCGGCCATGGTTGGTCGCATGACCCTCTGGCTCCGCCCTTGATGACGACGGGCGGGCACGCCTTTCTTCCCCAACCCGAGCACATGTTTAATGGCGGCAATTGTAGTTGGCAATGCGAATGGCAATTGACGAAAGGGGAAATGGAGGTTTTGGGAATGGGAATGAAGGATGAAGGGAATCTTTCTTTTTCACTTGGTGCAATGGAGTGTCATTCTAATGGAAGACAAGGCCTTACCCTAAAACACATAATAAAGATATAAGCTACTGAACAAGGGTATTATAGTGTCCTTCAATGGAACGTTTATTGGAATTAACTACCGGGACGCCCTTTTAACCTTTACACAACACTGGAGGCAGGAGGGGCCAGACTCAAACAATGTTACACAGCAATTTACCACAATACCACAATGGTTACTGGGAATTCCCCAAATTCCCCAAAATTCCCCAGAATTCCCCAAAATTTGACCCCAAAAAAATTCATCCCAACTCTCTCTTCCTCATATGTGGTGATTTCAACTGTCATCATGCCAGTTGGCTGGGTGTGGGTACCTCTCTCACCAGCCATGGCTCCTCAGCAAAGGACTTCTGCGACTCACTGGGACTGACACAATCTGTCAATTTCCCGACCCGGATCTCAGTCAACGGAACATCTTCTCTTCTGGACTTGGTTATGACTAACTTCCCTGAAAATGTCTGCTGCTCTTCTTCTGCTCCGATCGGATCATCTGATCATGTCCTTGTTAAAGTGGACATCTCTCTGTCCATCCTCAGGGAGCCTGCTCAGCGTCGACGAGTCTGGCATTTCACTCAGGCCAACTGGCACGGTCTTCAAGCAGCCATCAATCATCTGGACTGGTCTCCCATCTCTACCACCTCTGACATCAACTCATCCTGGGAATTCTTCCAAAGTAAATTGCTCTCTCTCATGCACAGATTTATCCCATCTCGTCTTCAGTTGTCATACCCTTCCTCCCGTCCATGGTACACGGAATCTTGTGGTGAGGCTGTTGCCCAGAAACAACTTGCCTTCGTCTCCTGGAAAGCAAATCCAACGGAAGGAAATCTCATTTCCTTTCACAAAGCCCGAAACAAGTGTGTGTCCACCCTCAGGAGAGCCAGGAAACAATATCTCTCCATTCTCAAGACCAAACTCTCTTATCTGTCTCCCTCTTCCAAATCCTGGTGGCGTCTGGTCAAATCCGTTTCTGGTGTTTGTTCCCCCTCCATCCCCTCCCTTACCTCAAACGGCTACACAGCTGACTCCGCACGTGAAAAAGCTGAATGCCTCAACTCTGTGTTTGCCTCTAAATCTTGTGTCCCAAACCCATCCCTCTCTGTACCCACCATATCCAGTCGTACCCTGCTGCTCCTGGACTCCGTGTCCTTTCCTCCTGACAAGGTGGAAAAGTTTCTGTCAACCCTCGACTCTGATTCTGCAACTGGACCCGACGGCATCAGCCCACGGGTCCTAAAATCCTGCTCTGCTGCTCTATCTCACCCTCTTTCTGTTCTCTTCACCCTCTCTTTTACTCAAGGTCAACTGCCATCTGCTTGGAAATCAGCCAACATCACCGCTTTGCACAAAAAAGGTGCAAAAACAGATCCTAGCAACTACAGACCAATCAGCCTTCTCCCAATTATCAGCAAAGTCATGGAATCCATCATTGCTTCGGATATGAAATCTTTCCTCTTCTCCAATGGCTTGATCTCTGATCATCAATTTGGTTTCAGACCAGGTCACTCTACTCTGGACATGCTGCTTCTGCTGTCTCAACAATGGATGGAGGTCCTCAATGCCAAACAGGAAATTAGAGCTGTCTCCCTCGACATATCACGTGCCTTCGACACGGTCTGGCACCCCGCTCTGCTCACCAAACTCTCCTCCTTTGGTATCCATGGAAATCTCCACACATGGCTGGCGGACTTCCTCTCTAGTCGTCGTCAACGTGTGGCCCTGAATGGGTTTCTCTCATCTCCTCTTCCTGTTCAGGCTGGAGTTCCCCAAGGCAGTGTTCTGGGCCCCGTGCTTTTTCTGGTCTTCATCAATGATCTCTCTGACTCTCTCGAAAATCCTCTCTATCTCTTTGCTGATGACTCCACTCTCTGCCGCTCCATTCCTCTTCCCTCAGATCGGCAGTCTGCTGCCTCCTCACTCTCTGACGACCTGGACAAAATCACAGACTGGTCAAAAAAGTGGAACATGTCTTTCAATCCTGACAAATCTCACACTCTTACTATGTCTCTCCGAAAAGATCGACTGGACAACCCTCCCATCTACTTTCTCAACAATCCTCTCCAAGAAGTTCTGTCACTCAAGATTTTGGGTCTCACTATCTGCCATGATCTTTCTTGGGAAAACCACATTTCCAAGCTGGCCTCCAAAGCCAGTCGCCGACTGGGCATCCTCCGTCGTGCGAAGTCCTTCCTCGGCACACCTGAGCTCCTCACCACATACAAGGCTTTCATCCGCAGCTCAATGGAATACTGTTCTCCCCTATGGGCCGGTGCTCCTGCCTCACACCTAGCTCGGCTTCACGCTGTTGAAACCAAAGCTTTCAGAATTATTGGAATCTCCCGCGATGAAGCTATCTCTGAGGGCCTTTCACTCACTCACCGCAGGCAGGTAGGTGGTCTTTCTGTCTTCTACCGACTCCTCTCCGGCCTTGCACCCCCAGCTCTCTCTGTGCTCTGTCCCCCAAATATTCCTACAGGTCGCACAAGATCTGCCAGCAACCCTCTGATGGTTAAACTGCCGAAATCTCGGCTCTCTGCTCACCTTCACTCTTTCATTCCTCTTTTCTCCCGCCTCTGGAACAAACTCCCTCACTCCCTTCAATCCCACTCCTCCCTCCAGGTCTTTAAAACAGCTGTTCACCACCATCTCTTATTTTCCCCCATCCAAAACCTTGATCTTTTCTACCCCCGCTAATTCACCCCAGATCCTCCTTGTTTGAAATTCCAACTTCTTTCCTGGAAGTCCTGGCAGTGTCCATATGTTTTATACCTCTCCCACCGCCCCCTTCCCACGCCCCCCCCCCAAAGCCCTCGCCCTCTCTCAGATCTCTCGATGTCTCCATGTCTCTCGGTCCCTGCTCTCAAATGTTGTGTTTGTGTCCTTCCCCCTCTCTCCCCATCTTGTCTACCGCTCCCTATGTTATATGTTTTATGTGTCGGTTTGTCTTTCTGTGTGATTATTGTTCGCTCTTTCACGAGCCTCGATCTTGTATACAAAAAAAATAAAAAAAAATAAAAAATACAACACAATAAAAAAAATACAATCCTCATATCCGCAACAATATATATATATATAAAGTACTCTTTCTAACCACTGATTGACTGAATGACTGACTGAATGATAGTAATGTTCGGTACCTTCCGGGTGTCGTAGAAACCTGAAATTTGGCATGCCGATGAACATCGAAGCTGATACACCAGGAAAAAAAAATCACAGAACCGTCGGAAAGCGTCCGTAAATTAAAATTTACTTTAAAAAACCGTAAACGCATCCGTTAAATTAATTAATAAATAAACCCTAACTGATAAGTCGCAGCAGGTCGGGGATGCTTGCCGATAATCATAAAGCTTCTATTCATTATGTATCTACGTACGAAGCATGGTTTGTTGTTGCTTACACAATGTAATGTGTCGGCATACTGCACAAGTGTATATATATATATATATATATATATATATATATATATATATATATATATAATATATATATTATATATATGTATATATATATTATATATATATATATATATATATTATATATATATATATATATATATATATATATATACGTATATATATATATATATAATTTATATATATATATATATATATATATGTATATATATATATATACACATACATACATACACACATACATACATATATATCAGTGTTCCTAAATTCTTTCCTATTTTGGTTTGCACCATCTTGTATCCCAACTCAGAGAATTATGAATTGCTCTGTCTTCTTTCAGGTATCTTCCCACTGTAGATTAACCCTGAAAAATGTTGCGACTTGTGAAAAATGTCTGAAAAAAGTGTGAATTGTGAACATGGACTGACATTGAATATCAGACATTCTGACAGGCACCTCTAGCTGGAAATGTACTGACATTTCCATATTGGTGCACATATGGAAATGTACTGACATGTCAATAAAAACTCGGAGTTGGCTACAAGATAGGGCAAACTGCATGATTGTACTGTATGTCCATTATTATTATTATTTTAGTTTACTTTCAAAATATTAAAGATATGACTTAGAGACGCCCTGTATGTGTGTGTAATCGTTTGGTCGTTAATGAAACTGATTATGTAATATTTTGGCCAAAGACTGTGACCTAAGGCTATTCGAGATGGTCAGGCCAGCCACAACAAAGTCGAGATCTAGATGAAACGTTAAAGATTTCTTTCCTGGGTAATTTTCTTTCCCATGTAACCTTGGATTTCTACAATTGGGCTTTGCCTTGAGAAGATTCAATATGTGTGGTTTACCTGACACGATTGCCTCTGTAATGTATGGTTCGTGCAGTCCTTGTTTCCTTGGGTTTATTGCAACGCACGCTCACTTTCCATTTCCTGGCACCAGTAGGATACCATAGGATTCTCTCCAACCACACTGCGGTCATCATTCCCTCTTGATCCAACCATAATGCAAACAGGTTAAACGCTGCTCATAAAGCGGAAACATGGTTTATACAGTCTAACCGCAACATTTCTGTAAAGGAAGGAGGGCCTGGGAGGCTCCACGTTGCCTGTCAAGTAGCAGAAATCACGAAATGTAAAGGCCTGTGGAGCAGGAGGCCCATTTGCAGACATTATACACTCTGTACTATATGGCCGAGAGGGAGGCCCAGGCCCCCTGCTTCTCTATCTCAAAAGGCTAACCTTTGTTCTTAATTTTCTGTATTTCCATGAGTGGCTAGACCTTTCTCTACATCATGACAATGTACATGACGACACATATGGGACTTCTGGTAAAGCGACTTGTAGGAAAAAGTGGATTAAAATAGCACAGAGGGGATTTGGGTTGTTAGCGTGGGAGCACAGCTGGATTTAACCCATGGGCTAATAAGGCCCTCATGTTTTCTGGGCCCTCAAATTTTCGAATCTCATTTTTGTTTTACATTTTGCGCATTGATGATTGATCGACTAGTATGTCTAATAAACGAAGCCAAATTGTTTTATTGGAGTTTTTGCCAATCTCCTTTCTTCGAAGTTAGTTTTTAAATTGATCATTTGTAAGCAATGAACTTGCTTCAATATTTGGCTATGTTCTTCCTTCCATCCGTTCATCCATCCGACAAAAATGAAGAAGAGCCGTTCTAACCAATCGTGTAATTCTGGAGGGTTGTGAAGGGTAATACTAAAGGGTTGTAAAGGGTAAATCTACAGGATAAAATCTAAAGTGTAATTCTAGAGGGTTCTAAAGGGTAATTCTAATGGGTTGTAAAGGGTAACTCTAATGGGTTCTAAAGGATAATTCTAAAGGGTAATTCTAAAGGGTAATTCTATAGGGTTCTAAAGGGTAATTCTAAAGGATAATTTTAGAAGGTTCTAAAGGGTAATTATAATGGGTTCTAAAGTGTAACTAATGGGTTCTAAAGGGTAATTCTGAAGGATAATTATAAAGGTTAATTCTAAAGGGTAATTATATAGGGTTCTAAAGGGTAATTATGAAGGGTAATTTGAGAGGGTTCCATAGGATAATTTTAGAAGGTTCTAAAGGGTAATTCTAAAGGGGTTCAAGGAGTAATTATAAAGGGTTCCAAAGAGTAATTCTAATGAGTTTCGTTCGTTTCTATGCTTTATCTATTTCATATTAAAATGCCAAACTATATTGCTTCCTTCGGACATGGGTGCGATTTTTCTTATGCAATATGTTGTACCAACTTCAGCCCTTCCCTCCTATTAGCCTGCGGCCCCTCATTGCCTTAATCCAGGCCTGGTTGGGAGGAAGGGAGGAAACGCACCATCTGAACGGAGAACAGGAGATTTACAATGGCAGGTGGTCAGACTAAGAGGCAATGCTGTCTCTGTTACTGTAACATGCTTATGGACTGTAATAATACTCAGAAAACGGACGATTTGTACAAGTTGAAGAACAAAAAGTTTAACCACCCACCTCTTTGATATATAATCACTCGCTTATAGTGTCAACATGAATATGGGACCCTTACATTCCTTCCTCTGCGTATAAATAATAATCAAAGCATCGGTTTTTTTTTGTGGTGGACTGGGGTTAAGCACCGCACTTTATATTCCTGTCTATATATTTACATACCTCACTCACTTTATTAAAGAGCCCTTGTAAATAATAAGTTCTTTATTTCACATTTATTGTTTACAGATGTATACTTTTTACCTAGCTTGCAACGCCTTTTAAAATTATTATTATTATTATTATTATTTTTTGTATACAAGATCGAGGCTCGTGTGAGATAACATTAATCACACACAAAAAAAACGGACACAAAGCATACAATAAAGGGAGCGGAGACGAGATGGGGAGAGAGAGGGAAGCACACAAGTACAACAGCAGAGAACAGGGACATCAGGAGACCCATGGGAGGGAGAAGGCTTGGGGGGAAGAGGCATGGGAAGGGGGGTGGGGGGGTGGAGAGGTATAAAACACATGGACACTGCTCAGACTTCCAGGAAAGAAGTCGGTATTTCAAAAAAGTGGATCTGGGGTGAATTTACGGGGGTAGAAAAGATCAAGGTTTTGGATAGAGGAAGACAAGAGATTGTGGTGAACAGCTGTTTTAAAGACCTGGAGGGAAGAGTGGGATTGAAGAGAGTGAGGGAGTTTGGTCTAGAGGTGGGAGTAAAGAGGAATGAAAGAGTGAAGGTGAGCAGAGAGCCGAGATTTCGGCAGTTTCACCAGAAGAGGGTTGCTGGCAGATCTTGTGCGACCTGTAGGAATATTTGAGGGACAGAGCACAGAGAGAGCTGGGGGAGCAAGGCCAGAGAGGAGTCGGTAGAAGACAGAAAGACCACCAACCTGCCTGCAGTGAGAGAGTGAAAGGCCCTCACAATCAGCTTCATCGCGGGAGATTCCAATGATTCTGAATGCTTTGGTTTCAACAGCGTGAAGCCGAGCTAAGTGTGAGGCAGGAGCACCGGCCCAGAGGGGAGAGCAGTATTCCATTGAGCTGCGGATGAAAGCCTTGTATGTGGTGAGGAGCTCAGTTGTGCCAAGGAAGGAATTCGCATGACGGAGGATGCCCAGTCGGCGACTGGCTTTGGAGGCCAGCTTGGAAATGTGGTTTTCCCAGGAAAGATTATGGCAGATAGAACATGGCATGGCAGACCTAACACTCTAAAAACCACATCCTCTTCGAAGTGGTGCTTCTACAATAACCACATAAAGCATTAAATGGCAAATTAACCATCATTGGGTTGTTAACGATCCTAATCTTGTTAAAGTTGTAAATTCTTGCCACATTGTGAAAACATTTGTGTTGAACTTGTAATGATGTTTATTTTCATGATTATCAATGAAAATCTTGAAATGTGCTCCATTCGTCAGGTTCACTATGTCAATAAATTATATTTCGTTCAAAATCATGGTAGATGAGCAAACCTATACATTTTTGGAAAGGTTATAGCATAAGGAAACTAAAAATCAATGTTTACATTTGCAGAGATACCTGTATGGCGGCCATTTTGGATTTTAAAAATGGCCACTGTAAAATACATATTTTGTTCTATTTCTGCCTCTAATTACCCTAAAAACTTTTTAAAATATACTAAACCTATATTTTCAGGGACAAGGAATCCAATGAAAGTATCAAATTAGTGCTATGGGGAATGGTAAGACACGAATCAAAGGTTTTGAATTGCAAAATACTGTCTTTATATTCGCGATAAGTTGCATAATCAAATACTTGTTATCATTTTGTACAGGCAGTTAATAACATCAAAATGTGTCACAATAATTCATATCACCAAACATACACAGGCAGTCAGCAAAATCATATATACACATGCAGTCGGTATAACTTCACATCTACACAGGCAGTCAATGACAAAATATACACAGGCAGTCAATGGCATCAAACATACACGATTACAGAATATGCCATTTAGAGTTCGTCATCACTGTCCTGTGTGTCGTATCCGACAATATAGTCCGCATCGTTTTCACAGTCCGTTCGACACAAGCAAAGGTCGGTCAAATTGATTGGCAAATCGAATTGGTCGAATGGTCGATCGAATCGAATTCGATGAATCGAATCGAATCGAATCGATCGAATTGGTCGAATGGTCGAATGGTCGATCGAAACGATTGGTCGAATGGTCGAATGGTCGAATTGGTCGAATGGAATTGGTCGAATTGGTCGAATTGGTCAAATCGAATTGGTCGGAATTGGCAAATGTAAACATTGATTTTCAGATTTTCCATGTAATAACGTTTCCAAAAATGTATAGGTTTGCTCATCTACCATGATTTTGAACGAAAAAACATAGTGAACCTGACTACATGAGCTAGAATTTGAAGTTGTGTTGTTATTTACTTTATTGGATGACAAACGTTATACGGACTGTACATATAAAGCATGTGATTAACACGAATTTTGAATTTTTTTGTGTTTGTTTTTTTCTGTATGCATCTCCAGCAGGAAGATGATAATATGGAGAGATAGTTTCCTTGTTGAGAAAGGGTAAGTGTGTTTTATCTTTCAGAACAACCACAAAAGTGTTTAATTACCTGATCTATGGTGATGATATGGTGATCCAAGGTTAGTGGAGGATCTTGTGTTGATATCATCTGGGGAGTTCAAAAGGTTATCGGAATGTTGGCCTACTTGCAAATTGCAATAGTTCAAGAAATGCCAAATTTTTATTTTTCAATATACGAGTATATACTGTGGGGCTGGCAGGATATCTTAGATGTACGTGCACTTGTCTCTCGGCCGTCTAGCCTGGCTTTGACTGCCGACCTAGCTATAAATCCCGACCTATCCTCCCTTTATATGAGGGATCGTTTCTCTGTATGCAGCTTTAACATGGGGACTGAAAATACGTTTCGAGGCTTCTACTGGACAAAATCGGCTGCAAATTTCAGCAGTAAATGCTTTGTACGTTGTGGTAATATGTTCCAAATTTCAGCAACGTCTGTTTCCGCATTATTGACTTTTATTAAGTATGAGTATACTTCTCCAACCCCCCCCCCCCCTCTTCCCACACCTCCTCCCCTCCAGCCCTCTCCCTCCCACAGATCTCCCAATGTCCCTGTTCTCAAATGTTGTGCTTGTGTGCTTCCCATTCTCTCCCCATATTACCGCTCCCCTCATTATATGTTTTATGTGTCCGTTTGTTTTTTCTTTGTGATTAATGTTAGTTCTTTCACGAGCCTCGATCTTGTATACAAAAAAAAAATGTGTTGGCGCTCATATATCAAAGGCCATGCATTGAAACTAGCTGAAACTTGGAATATATATCGGCCAATAGATCTAATTAAAGACACACACACATACACATACCATTCAGGATTAGAAGTGATAAGTGATTGGACCCCTGGCTGGTATCCTTTGTGTTTAGTCCTTGCATATATTGTATGTGCTTGAATATAATTACAAAGTTTGTAAACTAATGGAAATCCACAATGTAGTGAATTCATGAAACTCTTTAAAGTGTTTTAAAGTGTCAAGTTGCTTCTTGAAATTTGAAATCAGAGCTGCTAATAACATTTATAGTTTACCATGAATATTATTTTGTACAATGAGTAAATTCTGCAAAGAGTTTGTGACAGATAAAATATTTTAGGAAACAGACATCACTGGCCAAATGGTCTAATATCTGTGCTGGAATTCAACAAATTGTTATTTGTGAAAAATGCAAGGATGCTTTGTCTACACAGGAGGTTAAGGAAAAAGTACCTGGAGTCCAAATCCGAGACACTTGCAACGCATCCCGTGCCAAGCATGACTCTCCAACAAGCCATCTGCCTGCGGGGCAAGCACTGGAGGCCATGCGTCCGGCGAGATCAGGTTCAGAACATATATATGTGAAAAAGGCCTGCGTAATGCAGAAGCAATATTCCTGCTTCCTGTTTAATAATTAGTGCATACAAAATCCCTGAATTGCTCCAAATGTCTTACTCACAGCAATGGCACTGCAAGACCAGCCCAACAGGCCGTGTGCAGCTGCACAGGTGCATTGACTTTCAAAAGAGCGGGCACTCGCAGAGGCGTGCGCGGAGAGCAGTTGAGCGTGGATCACGATGCTGCTCTTGCTCTCAGGAGGATGACCAGATGAGAATGGCTCATCGTTTCAGGATGACTCGCAGCCTGCGGCTTCTGGACCGTGATATCGGTGAGTGAAAGAAACTGAGGGATTCTGGTCATATGGATGGCCGGTAGAATTAGTGTCTTTACCTGGGAAAAAGGTCCTGTTCAAATAATTTCGTGCATTTGCAGCTACACTTTGACAGGGTTGGTCACCACATTGAATGCTATAATGTCACAAGCAGCCAGTGTGAAAATCTATACCATAAGAGAGGTGTGTGTCTGTGGCTGCGTGTCTTCATGCGTGTGTATCGCCATTTTTCTCAGAGATGACCAAACAGATCTTCGTCAAACTTTGAGGTTCATCAGTGAGTGCCGGGGAGCGTTTTACGCAAAAAACGTTTTTGAAAAATCTGGAAAAAAATTAGGATTTTGTTGGATTAAAAAAATCGCTCTGAATTACCTAAGCCTTTGTGAAAGGTAGTATTCTGATCCCCGACCCCACACCTCAGTTGGTGTAGGGAAGTATTTTAGGCCCCCACAAGAAATAATTGATTTCTTAAAAATGCCAACAGGATCAGATCTGCACTGGGAAAAGCCGGGTACCCCAGCCAGTGTACAATAAGAAAAAAGACGAGCAGTAACGTAATATTTTTTATCAAATAAAATCTGTTTTTATTGGAGTGCCATTACCTGGTGCTAAACATAATAAAAGGGAAGAAAAAAAAAAATCGGCCAAGGCCAAGCAAAGAGAGGTCGAGGCTGTTTATTTCTGATACGTGAAACACCCTGCAACCCATGCCTACAGTACACAGACTTTTTTGTAATGTCGGCCACATTTTCCATCCGAGCATCATTTAACTTTGTTTAAACGTTCTCAATGGATAGGCACTCCCATGTTGAACGTTTCATCTCAATCCTTGATCTTTACAAATTTGTCAATCCTTGAACAAAACCTTGATCTTTTCTACCCCCGTTAATTCACCCCAGATATACTTTCTTGAAAATCCGACTTCTTTCCTGGAAGTCCGAGCAGTGTCCATGTGTTTTATCCTCTCCCACCCCCCCCCCCCCCTTCCCGTGCCTCCTCCCCCCAAGCCCTCTCCCTCCCACAGATCTCCCGATGTCCCCGCTCTCAAATGTTGTACTTGTGTGCTTCCCTCTCTCTCCCCATATTGTCTCCCGCTCCCTTTATCTTATGTTTTATGTGTCGGCTTGTCTTTTTGTGATTAATGTTAGCTCTTACACGAGTCTCGATCTTGTACACAAAAAAAAAAAAAAAATCGCTCCAGTAGTTGTGGAGAAAACAAATTTAAAAGCAAAGGTGAAAAGGTGAGGACGGAAGAAAAAGAAAAGAAAAGAGGGCCTCGGCCAATGTTTCACAACATGGTCAAGGATTGTTGTGGATGCTTATTACTCATTTTGGAACTTGAGATAAAAAGTGAAACTAAAGATAGAAGACTGTAAGATGTAACAGATGTGCTACAGTAACTCAAATCACATCAACCTTCAAAAACAGACATGCACCTTTTCCCCTTTGAACAATGTACAGGTACCCAAACAACAGGTACCCAAACATCTAAAGCAGCAGGTACCCAAACATCTAATCAGTGAATGAACAATAACAACAAAAGATATTCTAAACAACAAGCTTGTATTCTTCAGAACGACTTTACAGAGAATAGCAGCAATGTCGCACACCTTCACCTACCTACAGACTCGTCGTCTCGAGCACCTTTGTGATCTCTTAGATTCTTAGACCAACACATCACAACCTATCCACAGCTATCTTCATCCTTAGACCAACAACCTTTAGTGCTCATAAACAATTATTACCTGTTACCGAAGGACATTGTGTGGAATCGATGCCTCAACCTGTTTAGGCCAAAGACGGTCGAACCCGTAATTAAGAGCCTCCTCTATTTTATTTTGTCTTTTTTTTGGCAGTGAGCATTGCTGAAATAAAAGGTGCAACCGTAACAATTTTCTCATTCAGCTCTGAACTCCCCCCCATCCTCATATCCAGGTTCGGAGGGACCTTCTTTTGCGGAAGAAGGATCTGGTGATGGCAGTTTCTTGATGGCGGCTGCGGTGAGATCTGTTCAGTATCGAGTTCCTACTGTCACCCAGCTCACTTCCCGGTGTGTGATATGTTGTGATGAAAGCCTGACCTTTATATTGTTGGTGTGGTTGCTCAGTAGTGTGTGATTGCTGGAAGGTGTTGTGTTGATAATGTGATGCTATTTCAGGTTCTCTTTAAGGTTAAGTGGAATAAACATTGTAACTCTGGTCTCTGGTTCATCCTGACAAGGGATTTGAGTGTCGCCAATTGACGTTTCAGTCGTTCCCTTCATGTTTCATTTTCAGGAAATAAATCTGAGGATAAAAGATGAAACACCATAGTACAAGTCAAATAGAAAGTTAAATATATAATGACATGAGTACCCCCACCGTTACATTTTTCTTCATGTGATGGGCGTTTTTTGTTTTTTTTCTTCCCTTTTTTTGTATACAAGATCGAGGCTCGTGTAAGAGATAACATTAATGACAAAAAAAAAAAAACGACACATAAGACGTAATAAAGGAAGAGGGAGACAAGATGGGGAGAGAGGGGGAAGCACACAAGTACAACATTTGACAGCAGGGACATCGGGAGATCTGTGGGAGGGAGTGGGCTTGGGGGGAGGCGGCGTGGGAAGGGGTGGGGGGGGGGGTGGGAGACGTAAAAAAACACACGGACACTGCTAGGACTTCCAGGAAAGAAGTCGGTATTTCAGAAAAGTGGATCTGGGGTGAATTAACGGGGGTAGAAAAGATCAAGGTTTTGGATGGGGGAAGATAAGAGATGGTGGTGAACAGCTGTTTTAAAGACCTGGAGGGAGGAGAGGGATTGAAGAGAGTGAGGGAGTTTGTTTCAGAGGTGGGAGAAAAGAGGAGTGAAGGTGAGCAGAGAGTCTTGATTTTGGCAGTTTCACCAGAAGTGGGTTGCTGGAAGATCTTGTGCGACCTGTAGTAGTATTTGGGGGACAGAGCACAGACAGAGCTGGGGGGTGGGGTGGGGGGGGGGGCTAGGCCAGAGATGAGTCGGTAGAGGACAGAAAGACCACCAATCTGCCTGCGGTGATTGAGTGAAAGGCCCTAAACAATTCTACAATTCTACGATGTCTAAACAATTGTACATAAAATACCCCAATGAAGGGCAGCTACCTTTTTATAGTGCACGAGAGGGGGTGAGCAGGGAGGTAGGGGAAGAGTTGGAGGAGTGGCAGCAGGAAGATCAAAAAGTTATAAGAATGTTATCCTCTCAATACTCGAAAGCGAGCCAACTTTTTTTCAATATGGAAGTACTTGAATGTAATTAGCAAGAAGGGGCTGGCAGGTTCTGGCTTAGAGTTGTGTGTACTCACCTTTGAGTTATATAGCCAGGGTTGGAATCTCAATGAAGCTATGAACTTCCATCCTGGTGCTTTACCTGTCGGATGGTGCATCAATGTGTGTCCCTCTCTCAAATGAACATTAGATGCTAGCAATAGTGTATGCACATTAAAGAAAAACCACAGTCTTTTATGAAGAGGATGCGAGTTATTACCAGCACCCTGAACAAATTACAAAGTCCTGCCACCTTCAGGCGAACGTCTTCCCCGGCCATAAAGTTACTGAAAAACGTAGGACAAAAACATTCCCTGGGCCACCCCACAAGAAGGTCATAATAGTTGGGACAGTTAAACAGGGTAGGAGTAATAGTCATCGCCATTGTAGTAGTCTTCGTCGTAGATTTTTCTACCTTGTACCTGTGACGTTACTGACTCACATTACCTTTGGTCCCAGCAAGGTTGAGATGACATATCTTTATATTTGATCTGAAGGAATCGGCACATGAGCTTAATAATCCAAGTTTTCCTGGACTAGTATACCCACTCACTGCATCTCAGACTTGTAAAGTTGTCTCTTCCTCCTCCTTCTTCTTCTCTGGAAATCAAGGATGAAAGGGGGTGGAGTAGAGGGTATGGGAAGTGGTGGTGGGAGAAGTGGAAAGGTGAGCATGGGAACAACTACTCACCATAGTAACTTCCCATGGCAAGTTGCCCTCACCTCTTCCATACCCTAAAAAAACCCACTGAGGACAGGCAGGTTGTTCTGGTATGGTGTAGAGGAATCCCACGTACCTTTGAGCTGTCTGGTCTAGGTTTGATTCCCAACCTGACTATAAACTTTCAGATTGACGATTCGCAGGCAGGGTCCCATATGATATCATTCGTTGGTGGAGGTTGAAGATCCCACGAATCGAAAGTCAAGCCTGGCCAACCAACTCGTGAAATAATTGGGCCAAAAGCTTTACTCGGCCGATCCCACAATACCGCAGGAATAATTGGGGTCTGAAAAGAGGTGGTAGCAGCAGTAGTAGTAGTAGAGTGGTAGTTATATCCTATATACAATTCTGAAGTTTGCCATCTAGGTGGCAGCAGTGAGCAGTACCTGCTTTCCAGTTATTATAATATTATTAGAGGAAGAGTACCCATTCCCTGTGACGGGAAAAGCAAGCAAAGGTATCCGGGAAAGGTTTAAGTTAATTTATCAATTTAAATGATTTCATGAACTTTAAAGAGGGTGATTGTGTTGCCCTCAAAGCTCTGAGTTATGTGTACCTCCCATCACGAAATGGTGGTGAAACATCAGGCGGTGGAGGTTGTATTTGTATAAAAAGAGGGCAAAATATACCATCACCACTTAAAATGTTTGTTTTGGTTGAATCTTGAGCTTTTTCTCCACGTGGAAATTTTCAATAGCAGCGCCAGAAACCGGAGACAGCCGAACGCACAAACGCACGGACAGACGTCGCACTTCCCATCATTATATAATATGTTACTGTGTATATTGAAACCTTATTATCAGTCATTTGAAATCTCATTCACTTCCTGTGTGATGCCTCTTTCTGTTGATGAGTTCTAAAATGTAAGCATGGTCCTAGGTGTTATATGGCTGCACTCTACTGACGTCTGTCGGTAAACAGCATGAATGTAAATACCCTGAGAAGCGATTTACCTTCTATCCAGGTGACTTTAAGCTGAGTGATCCGAAAGATGAATTTCTCTCGGATAATGGAGATCCCACTGCGTTTTGTGAAAATAATAGACCATTGTGTGCTCGTGGTCTGGCCGAATGCGATGCTCCTAATATATTCATCAAAAGTCTGCTGTAGCTGAACGTAATGGTCCCAGAGGACATAACGGTTATGGACAACACCTGCCTGTAGATCATAAATAGCACAATGTAAACACTGTGTTGCTATTTATTCTCAGATGGGTGCATAATCCCCTTACTAAGAGGGATGTCAGCAACAGCCGGTACTATCCCCTGAACACATGGACCATAAGATGACATTCATAAATCATCGCACTCGATTCAGCCATCTCTCCCTCCAGCTACCCATATAATTTTCCCCTTCAATCTAACTTCACTTACCTCATTACCTGCCTATGCCACCCTGATCAATCAATAGTTCCATGTATTATTATCTCTCGATGAAGTACCCAAGGGGACATTTAATTATTTGGTATGAATGGGTGGAGGGATGCTAAATTGAGAAAATTAATGTTAGGAGAAGGGAACTTAGTTTATATTCCTGGAGTAAAAGGAAAAAGGAACACGGAGGATGAAACAAATGAGGAGGAACAAGAGTTTGGGAGGATTTATGGAAGTAAAGAAAGGAGTAGATGCATTAGCATATTTGGGGACCGGGTGGGAGCATCAAAATTCAGCCATTTTGTTAACATAATAAATACATAGATGCCAGCTGCTAGTGTGTATACCTTCTGACTTGCTCTCGTATTTTTGACTTCAAAAACCTTTCCTCCAATGCAATCTTTATTTCCTACTTCAAATAGCAGCGCCAGAAACCGCCAGAAACCAGAAACGTGAATCTATAATCAAATGGCCGACGGAATTTCTGCACCTTTCACCAGCCCCCCATGACTAATTCAGCCAGACGGACCGTTGTCTGCATGTATTGGTAAACCATCTCAACAGCATTCCAATGTTGAAATTTCTGTCTCCACTGCATCCTTGCTCGTCATGAAACTTGCTTCCTCATCTCGTACAGTGTTTCCTTTTTGACTTTGATGGATCTCCAGCTTTCCTTGTTTCACCCTTGTTCAATTTACGCTTGATCACCTACTGTCAGTGTATAGATGTTTCGTTTTTATCATGAGCCTCGGTTTGAGAATTTTAATCGATTTGATGTATCACACTCTTCACAGAGCATTGGTGCTCCTGAAGCAGTTTCTTGGCAAGGGTTATACTGGGTGGTTTGCCATTGCATTCCCTGAGTTATTTTTCCATGCTATATATTTTTAAATGTTGAGCTTCAAGCAAGGAAGCAGCACGGACCTACCATTTTAAAAGTCTTTGGAATGATTTGGACGGTGGTTGAATCACCGACCTCCCAGATTTGGAATGGACTGTCTAACCATTACACTGGTTGGTCTGAGAATATAAATGATTTATTTAATTGTTCAAAAGTACGTGTGAATGTGTGTCCACACATACTTGCTTGTATATGTATATTATGATGTTCGGTACAAAAGTAATGCCTCTTATTTTATTTCTTACGAAATATACATCATTTATAATTACAATGAAAACAGAAAGCATCTCAAAATGCAAAGCCCGTCCACGTCCGCTTTGTACTCAAACTAAACTTGACGAAAAGAACAGTTAAAAAATGTGCGTTTTATTAATTCGTGTTCGAAGGTGGACCTTGCAACGTGACAATGACCCGAAACATACCAGTAAATCCACCAAGGAATGGCTGAAAAGAAAGAAATGGAGGGTTCTGGAATGGCCAAGTCAAAGCCCGGATCTAAATCCCATCGAGATGTTGTGGGGGGGATTTGAAACGAGCTGTGCATGCAAGAAACCCCTCAAACATCGCCCAGCTGAAAGAATTCTGCATGGAGGAGTGGGCAAACATTTCTCCCAGTCGATGTCAGAGACTGGTAGACAGTTATAAGAAACGCCTACTTGAGGTTGTTTGTGCCAAAGGGGGCAATATCATCTATTAGAGCCAAGGGTGTACTTACTTTTTCCACATGCGAAATTTGCATTTATGTTTATTTAAATTATACAATGGACTACAAAATGTAAATGTTTCATGATATTTGTTATATTATATCACCTTTATCTATCAATATTGTTGAAATGAAGATCAAATTTCTGTATGTTGAAATATGTTGAAAAAGGCAAAACTTTACATGGGGTGTACTTACTTTTGCACGTGACTGTATATACATATATGTATTTCCATCATTTCTCATGGGAACATGGGAATAGGTTACCTACCTTGAAATATTTGGTGGAGGTTAGTATTTATTACTTGTTGGAGTATTTGTTTGGTATTTGGTAGAGTATTTGGTCGAGTAGTCTATGACAGAGTCAATCAATGTTACCGTTATTATTCCTCAAGATTTGAAACTACATACTCCAATCATGAATTGTAATTCCAAGGTTTCTGGCCATTATTCTTGCACCAAACTGTATTTATTTTTGTATACTTTGGCTGCCCATGAGGCTTTTCAAACCTGTTGCAACATTCTTTAGTCTAGCATTCACCTTTTTGCTCTGATCTCTCAGATCAGATCAGATTTTGCTCTTTTGCTCCTTTTTGATCTGATCTGTATGCTCTGATCTCTCAGCAAAGAAAACGTTTCTGTACCCATCTTCTAATTGTCCCCCGTCACACCGCGGAGCGAAAGGGGGACTATGGTTTTCCCTTCTGTCCGTGTGTCCGTCCGTCCGTCCGTCCGTCCATCCGTGCGTGTGGGCATGCGTAAGCGAAGGACCGCATTCAAATTTGGTGTGTGGGTGCAACCCACGTCAAAATCCAAGATGGCCGCCGCCATGTATGTCTGATGCCATGTATGTCTGAACCTTGTGAGCGGAATATCTTGAAAAATAAGCGAAGTACCAACTTCTAATCTGGTGTGTGGGTGTATCTAGGCATAAGGAAGAACGCTATTGAAAATTGGGTCGCCACGTCAAAATCCAAGATGGCCGCCGCCATGTATGTCTGAACCTTGTGAGCGGAATATCTTGAAAAATAAGCGAAGTACCAACTTCTAATCTGGTGTGTGGGGTATCTAGGCATAAGGAAGAACGCTATTGAAAATTGGGTCGCCACGTCAAAGTCCAAGATGGCCGCCTCCATGTATGTCTGAACCTTGTGAGTGAAATATCATATCATAGCATGTTTTCTGCGTCTTCCACTTTGTCAACTCACATCACTTCCCCGACGGGGGACCTAGGCGTAACGCTTGTTATTTATTATTTCAATTTGAGACTTTCCATTTCAGCACAGTTTAAATTGCAACCTTTTTGTTATTCTATTTTCTAGACACAGGGAAAAGAATTATTTCAGTGTGCCTTGACTTGGATAATGTTTGCCTTGAGATAATGCAATGAAAATGTTAGAAATCGGTTTTTTTTTTTTCTTCCCAGAAACAGACATAGCAAGATGATAATGACTTGTGTATGCAGAACCTTTTGTTATCCGGCACTGCATATGCTACGTCTCTTAACTCGGCAATGAATTTGTCAACCTCAAGAAGGTCAGGGCAGTCTCTCAAGGCATATCTCAAACATTCCACACAGTCTGGCATCTTGCCTTGCTCTCCAAGCTTTTGGACATTTGCACCCGTGGGGGTTGACTTCTTACCTGGTTGAAAGATTTTCTCCATTCAAGCAGCGAGTTGCCCTTACTCCATGGTTTCTTGTCATGCGCACTCCCTGTGACTCCGACTCCCTCATACCAGTGTTACAGGACAAATCCTTTTTCAAACTAGCATTGATAACCTTTTGGATGTATTTCGAAAACCACTTGTACCACTTGCAAACGACTTCCTTGTAACGATGTACTGCACAGTTTCTTATCCTTGCTATAGCGGAATCTTGTTTTCCTGACCTCCAGAAGATCAGCCTGCTCCATTACAATCATTCAATCCAGAAAAACCTCTTGTTTGCATAGAATTGTACATCAAATCCACCAAACATCTTTTGTTGCCACTTGCTTGGAGGTTCTGTTACTGAAGCTTATTGAACATAACATCAACCAAAGCCTCTCCGGTGCAGAATAAACCTGACATCTGGCCTTTTGTGTTGTAGCTCCTGCACGAGTCTCAGGGCCTATAAATAATTTTTTGATGGATGCCATCCTGCCATCTTCTGCAAAGTGGTTGCTCCTTGCTGCTCCGCAGCTTCCCACTAAGTACTAGGTATTTAAGCTTTATGAAGAAGCATGACTTTCCACTTTGGGCCAGAGCACATTCTCCCACCTGGTATACACTTGAGCTGTTACCAAACTGCATAGTAAAAACTACTATCTTATCCAATATGATTTGTCTGCCAATTTATTGAGCCAATTGTTTTATTTTGATCAATGTTTACCCGGGATGGCAGGATGGCCGAGAGGTAGGGTGTGCACACTCGCCTCTGAGCTGTCTAGCCTTGGTTCATATATTCGCCCATCTATAAACTGTCATCCCGGTGTTTTACAGGCAGGGTGATTCATCAATTTGACTGGTGACCCGTCCAATATGTAACCCTCACCAAGAAACTCTTTCAGCAGAACCGATGCTCTGTGTAGAACATGGCACGTTATGATGAATGTTTATCCTCACATTTTGTTTATTCTAAAAGGTGCTCTACATTTTTGCAAAGAATATAAAACAAATGCTTCAAAACGAAGGTATGCTATTTTGGTGAGTTATATGTCAAATGGACTGTTGCTTTGCATGGCAATGATAGGTGCATATGAAGTATAGCGTGATACTTTTGTTGTGGTGATAGTTACCTTCATCACTTAAAATGGATGGGGGTTCTGTTTTCACCTCTATCTGTCTGTTTGTCAATAGGATATCTCAAAAGGTTGATGGTTTCGGATGAAATTTTGGTGGACAGGTTGGGTGTGTGACAGCGACGAAATGATTCGATTTTCGTGAACATCCGAATCCGTATCCGGATACAAGAATTTTATGAAGCGATTCTTTATCATTGAGAGATAGGGCCAAAAACGAGATATGGCATTATATTAAAAAAAGTTGTGGACGAGTTGTGACAAAAATGGTGAATGAGTTGGGGAAGTAACAGGAACAAGCTCATTCGATTTTGTTTCAGGTCCGGATCCAGATCTGACCTATTAGTGGGATACAAACCATAAACTGTTCACCTTATCGGAGGTTTGCGCTCTACCGAGTTTCGTTCTAGTTTTACTTGTGATCGAATGTTGTGTGAAATTAGCGAACTGCTATTGATTGATTAAGAAAGCAAGTCTGTCCTGCAGGCTACCCCATTGCCTCAATGATTTGACTGTATTCTTTAATATATGACACAGAAGAACCTGGTGTTGGAAGGTAAGTTCATGGAGAGCAAGAACATGAAAACAAGTCCGAATTCTTGCATGTTGTTGAAATGCTACAATTTTTATCTCACCTAGACTTTAGCCCTGTGAGCTTATGCGATCGAGCAGTGTCCATAGCTAAGTCAGTGAGTGAGTGAGTGAGTCCCTAAACACTTCAGCCATTATCGATTGAACCAAACACACGATTTTGATGAAACTTGGCCACATGCTTCATATCTGATACCTAACGAAGGTGTATTGACTGCATCAAAATCTGCGCTCATGAAGAGGTTCTAGATGGGGGAGGGGGGGAGGAGGTGGTTGACTTCTATAGGTAACCACGACATAGAGATACAAAATAAATATCTCACTGGTTTACCACCAGCAATGTAAATGTCTACTTATATGGAATGAATTAGTAGCTGCAAGTCCCTATTGAATCAGATAATTAATTATTCATAAAGATTGCACCAAGCATCCCAATATTCTGTTATTAATGTTCAATTGATTCAAACCTCACGACAAATAAATAAATCGCAGCACACTCATTCTCATTGAATATAGGATGTGGTCATAGTAAGCCACCTTTTGGTGATCATGACAACTACAACATGTGCAGACACAGGTCAGGCCAACTAAACAAAGGTCAGGCAATAAACTGAGTTTAAATGCATGGCCAAATGCAGCAGATATATATATATATATATATATATATATATATATATATATATGTATATATATATATATATATATATATATATATATATATATATATATATATATATATATATATATATATATATATAAATAAAACTATATATATATATATATGTGTATAACTATATATATATATATATATATATATATATATATATATATATATATATATATATATATATATATATATATATATATATATATATATAGTATATATATATATATATGTGTATATATATATATATATATATGTGTATATATATATATATATGTATATGTGTATATATATATATATGTATATGTGTATATATATATATATGTATATATGTATATATATATATATATATATATATATATATATATATATATACACATCGATATATATTGTACAGTCGTGGCCAGAAATGTTGGCACCCTTGTCTTCTTTTCAAATAATGCACCGTTTCTTCCAGAAAATTGTTGAAAGTAAAAAATATTTTGGTATCCACATTTGTATTTCTTTGGTTTGCAGTGGAACAAAACAAAACAAAAATCTGAAAAATTACTAAATCTTATCTTATTCCACACAGAAATCCTAAAATGGCCGGGACAATATTATTGGCACCTTTTAGAATTTGTTAGATATAATTGGCTTTCAAGCAGGTGATTCTCCTTTACTTTGGAATTGAACTCACCTATGGTGAGTTGCAGGTGCCTGTAATATTAAAATCGCTCATTAAACCAGTTTGAACAGAGAAAATGAGTCATTCTGCTGTTTTGTGTCGCTGTGTGCACCACAATGAGCATGGAGGAAAGGAAGAAAACCAGAGAATTGTCTGAGGAGGTCAGACACAAGATTGTAGCCAAGCATGGACAATCTCAGGGCTACAAGTCCATCTCCAGAGGTCTTGATGTTCCTGTGTCCATCGTACACAATGTTATCAGGAAGTTTAAGGCCCATGGCACTGTAGCCATCCTCCCTGGACGTGGCCGCAAGACAAAACTTGCTCGAATATTGCAGCAAAGGATTGTTCGATTGATGGAGAAAGCACCTTGATCAGCTGCCAAACAGATTCAAGCTGACCTACAGACACAAGGTACGACAGTTTCCACTCGCACCATCCATTGCCAACTCAATGAAAGGGGGTTCTATGGCAGGACCCCATTGCTGAGAGAGAGACAAAAGAAAGCCCGACTGGAGTTTGCGAAAACACACCTGAACAAGCCAAAATCCTTCTGGGAGAATGTCCTGTGGACAGATGAGACCAAATTAGAGTTTTTTGGTAAAGCACATCAACTCTATGTTTACAGAAAACAAAATGAAGCCTTCAAAGAAAACAACACCTTCCCTACAGTCAAACATGGAGGAGGTTCAGTGATGTTTTGGGGTTGCTGTGCTGCCTCTGGCACTGGTGCCTTGAATGTGTGCACGGCGTCATGAAATCAGGAGATTACCAAGGTATGTTGGAGCGAAATGTTCAACCCAGTGTCAGAAGGCCATGGCTTCGTCGTCATGGTGACATCTCCGTCGAAGGCCATGAGTCTTGCAACAGGACAATGGCCCCAAACGCACTTCAAAAAATACCCAGGAATGGTTCAAGACAAAACTCTGGACTGTTCTGAAGTGGCCAGCAATGAGTTCAGATCTAAATCCCATTGAATACCTGTGGGGAGATTTGAAAACAGCAGTTGGGAGAAGGCACCCTTCAAATCTGGGAGAACTGGAGCAGTTTGCACAAGAAGAGTGGGCCAAACTGCCAGTAGAGAGATGTCTGCTCATTCATGGCTATAGGAAGCGCTTGACTGCAGTTATTTTGTCCAAAGGTTGTGATACCAAATATTAAGTCCCGGGTGTCAATAATTTTATCAATGCCATTTCTTTTTATTTTCTGATTTAAAAGGATATATTAAGTTCTGAATCAAAAAGAAAGGTTCTGTAATATTAACAGTGAGATAAAGAATTGTGGAGACCAAATGCTTTTGTCAATTTCAACTTATTTTTAGAGAAAATTGTGAGTTATTTGAAATAAGTGCAAGGGTGTCTATATTTTTGGTCATGACTGTATCATGTATTCAAGTCAAATAAAGCATCCACGAAAAGCTGCACAAGGTAAGCCCTTTTCTGTTTCAAACCTCAACCAGGTTCCTCTGCAGCTGCAGACATTCAAAAGTAGTACATAATTGAGAATCCATATGCAACATGCCCCCCTCAGCTGCAATAACAGTTACATCAATTGTTGGCGAATCATCAGTGACAGCGTCAAGAGAAACACGCACCACCGAGCCTCCCAAGCATGTACCCCATGCGATGCTAATAGCAGTTAACATATAAATAACAATTAGATCCAATTACGTCTCTCAGCCATAATTGGGGGTGGGTGTGACATGGTATATACAGTCACGTGAAAAAGTAAGTACACCCCATGTAAAGTTTTGACTTTTTCAACATATTTCAACATACAGCTATTTGATCTTCATTTCAACAATATTGACAGATAAAGGTGATATACAGCAATACCCTGTTTTACGCCATTTCGACCTACATCAAATCCGACTTTACGCCACTCTTCTAGAGTAAATTTCAGTTCAGCGAACGTAATTATGTGCAACTTTACGTCACTCCTACATCATAATAGGACGTGAAAAAAATATATTTAAAATGAATAAAATAGTACATAAAAATTAACAATCAAAGAAGCTAAAAAACAATTAAAAATATAATAAAAAGCACAGTAAAAAAAAAAAAAAAATGTACGTATATGTACGCGTAGCTGCTGGTTCTCATTCAAAACAAAGGCAACGCCATATGCATTTTGTCCTGTGCTGCGGCTGCGTGCTTGCTTTGCCTTTCGCTGTTATTTTTGTGATTATTCCTTTACTGTGTAAAACAACGAACGCAATGTGGCAACGGCGAAACATGACGACGATGCCGGCTCGGACAACCGTCCGCGGCAGACATCACGTCACGTCACGTCACGTCACTGTGCAGAGTGTTTAGTGTCCGCGACGAGGTCAGGCCCCAGGGCCCATGGCCCATGTGAAACGAATGACCGTGTCATGCCTTAAGCTGGGGTGCCTCGTCGGGCACCTCGCCGGCATCCGGCGTCGACGAACCGATCGACGTGTTCATGTGCACATGTGCATGGATTTGCAAATTCCTGCCTGTACATCATTGTTTCTGCGTATATCACATCATCCAAAAAAAAAAGAAGCATGCAACTTCGGCCGCTCGAGGAAAGACGGGGCACGTCTACGACTAGGAGGCGAGCGTCGATCTCCGGGGCGGCCGGGTTCACGGAACCCTGAGCTCGTTTGTTCGTCACAGATGACACGACACGACCACCGGTGAAACTGCTCGGACACGTTGGGTAAAGCACGCCGTGGTGAAGCGGCCGCGGAGCCACTCGGTACACAAGCCCGCTCATGGTCGACACATCCGTGCCGATCACCCCATTCGAGGAGAAGACTTGACCGATAGAAAACAACGGAGGGACTCCCGACGGGGAGCGGCAAAGATTCAGGGCGAAGCCACAGCCTCCTCCAGTTATTTACTCTAGTTTTACGGTGTTTGTCTTCATTTTAAGGCATTCTAAAGGCATTTTTAAGGCATTACACCCGGTTTACGTAAAAAACCGAGTGACGTCACAGCTTATGGAACGAATTAATGACGTAGGCCGGGGTATTGCTGAAATATAACAAATATCATGAAACATTTACATTTTGTAGTCCATTGTATAATTTAAATAAACATAAATCCAAATTTCGCATGTGGAAAAAGTAAGTACACCATTGGCTCTAATAGGTGGTATTGCCCCCTTTGGCAGAAACAACCTCAAGTAGGCATTTCTTATAACTGTCTGCCAGTCTCTGACATCGACTGGGAGAAATTTTTGCCCACTCCTCCATGCAGAATTCTTTTAGCTGTGCAAAGTTTGAGGGGTTTCCTGCATGCACAGCTCGTTTCAAATCCCCCCACAACATCTTGATGGGATTTAGATCCAGGCTTTGCCTTGGCCATTCCAGAACCCTCCATTTCTTTCTTTTCAGCCATTCCTTGGTGGATTTACTGGTATGTTTAGGGTCATTGTCATGTTGCAAGGTCCACCTTCCGTTGAGCTTAAACTCTCCGACAGATGACGTCACATTATCCTCAAGCACCATCTGGTACAATGAATAATTCATAGTGGATTTTATGATGGTGTGCTGTCCAGGCCCTGATGCAGGAAAGCTGCCCCAAACCATAATATTTCCACCACCATGCTTTACAGTTGGTATCAGGTTCTTGTGGTCAAATGCTGCATTTGGTTTTTGCCAAACATGTCTTCTGGTACTGTGGCCAAATAGCTCTACCTTTGACTCATCTGTCCAGAACATATTGTTCCAGAAGTGCTGGTCTTTGCCTAGGTGTTCATTGGCAAACTTTAGTCTTGCCCTGATGTTCTTTCTGGACAGCAAATGTTTCCTCCTGGTACACCTCCCATGTAGATCAAATTTGTGCAGCCTCTTTCTAATGGTAGACTCGCGCACTTTGACATCAACAGTGGCAAGAGCTACCTGTCAGTCCCGTGATGACATTCTGGGGTTCTTCGAGACTTCTTTCAGCATCTTGCGGTCTGCTCTCGGGGTGAACTTGCTGGGGCGGCCTGGCCTGAACAAGTTGGCAGTTGTTTGGAATCTTCTCCACTTGTAGATGATCTTCCGGACAGTCGAATGATTGATTTCAAATTGTTTGGAGATCTTTTTAAATCCCTTCCCAGACTCGTAGGCATCTATAACCTTCTTTCTGAAGGCCTCAGAGGGCTCTTTTGATCTAGGCATGGTGACGCCGCACACTTCAACAACAAAGAGCAAACCAAACGAAATGTCTGAGGTTTAAATAAGACAGGTTCCTCCAAGATCCTCTCCAACGATGTTCTAATCATTTGCACCTGAGCTGGTGCACCTGATTCTAATTTTAGGTATTTGAAGTAGTGATAAATGTTGGGGTGTATTTACTTTTTCCACACGCGAAATTTGCATTTATGTTTATTTAAATTATACAATGGACTACAAAATGTAAATGTTTCATGAAATTTGTTATATTATATCACCTTTATCTGTCAATATTGTTGAAATGAAGATCAAATAGCTGTATGTTGAAATGTGTTGAAAAAGTCAAAACTTTACATGGGGTGTACTTACTTTTTCACGTGACTGTACAATATGCTTGGGAGCCTTGGTGGTGCACATTTGTGTCTACACTGTCTCTGATGATTCGCCAACAAGTGATGATACCAGTACAGTGGCTGAGGAGGTGTGTAGCATTAGGATTCTCATGTTTGTACTATTTGTGAATGTTTGTGCAGCTGTAGAGGAACCTTGGTAGAGTTTGAAACAGCAAAGGGCTTACCTTGTGTCGCTTTTCTTGTTTGTTTTATGCAACTTTATTTGGCTCTAAGAGCAGAGGAGTTCATGTATTTGGTAATTCTAGCCACCTGGTGTAATTGATTCAGTGAGAGCTGATTGTTTATTCCTTCCAATTACAGCTTTAAACTGTCATCCTGGTGTTTCACAGGCAAGGAAAGGCATCAATGTGTGTCCCGTCCCTCGATGGATGTTAATGTGGGCGTCCCATCTGCCAGCAATTTATGGTGGATGTTAAAAAATTCCCATGGTGTCCTTTCTGAATATTGGACGAGTTATTACCAGCACTCTGGATAAATCTCAAATTCCTGTTATCTTCAGTTGAACTTCAGGCCTGACCAACCGGTTCATGAATGACACTGGCTAAAAACGTATCTTGGCTGGCTCCACAAAGTGGAAATAATTGCGGCCGGTAACGAAGTAGTCGAGTAACGAGATATACATTCTCTTAGTTGTTGTTAAGATGATGTTTTCAGCAGCAATCTCCTGCAAAGATAGTTAACCAATACACTGTCATTGAAGTCATTGTTTTGGTGTTTTCATGGCAACAAAGGAGAAAGAGAAAGGATACAAATGATGTACTGTGATTTGTCATAATGGCAGCTGTTCCTTGCTTGAAAACAAGACAATAACATGTGATGGGCAGCTACATTCATCACTGGACAGATGGAGAAATCATAAAAAACAGCTGGACGAACAGGTGATGCAATGGTGCGTGCATGCGGTGAAGGCTTTCCCTTAATAATGGCTGTGGATAATTGAACCTGATGTGTGAATTCCGTCATTTATTCAAAATCGATGATTGCTCAAAGAAAGTATAATGTATAATGGAGATGGTGGCATATTATTCGCCTCTAAGGTGTTTAGCCTTGGTTTGAATTCCAGCCCAACTATAAACCGTTATCCCAGTGTTTCAAAGGTAGGGTGAGTGAGTCATCGATGTGTGTGCCTGCCGTCCCTCAGTTGGACGTTAAATTGGGTGTCCCATCTGTCAGCATTAGTTGGTGGACGTTAAAGATCGCACGGTGTCCTTTACAAAGAGTAGGCAAGCTATTGCCGGCACCTTGAGTAAATGCCAAATTCTTGCCTGGACTTCCTGAGTTGGAATGGCGAACCAACCAGGATTGTAGCCTAGTAACTGCTTCAGCAACACCAACACTTTGCATAGGGCATGGTTCATGGTGATGAGTGTATAATGAGATGTTTCTACCTGTGGCAGATTAAAATGCTGAATCAAAGACTTGAGATTCTTCAAAGAGTTCGAGGACATTTGAAGAGAATCAAACCTGAAGAGTGTATCTGCCGCGAGCGCAGTAGGTGAGTTGCTGCTTGTTTTTGAGAAACTGCGCATTTTGAGACATCCAAAACTCCTTTTTTAGGCATGTGTAGCCTAAAATTTAAAATTGTCAATTTTTTCAATCATGCAGTTCAGTTATGGTATATTTAAGCAATAGTATTGAATGTCTGATAATTAAGGGCAATTCACTATTATACACAATCCTTTCCTAATTGACTGAGGAATCGTCATGTAAACACTTGTCAGGTATTGTAGTAAATTTTAAAATTGTCAATTTTCATCTGATTAACTTAAAATTTGAAGATGATGTGCATATCAGGTCACATAATTCAACCACCAATTATTTGTGAGGTCAAAATAATGCTCCACTGAGTGCCATTCTACGTTGTTCTCTTTTGCAAAGTGTCGCTCTATGAGTGATTTTTCATTTGTGTCACACATGTGATGTAACACTTGAATTCTGTGACCTGATATGCACATCATCTTCAAATTTTAAGTTAATCGGATGAAAATTGACAATTTTAAAATTTACTACAATATCTGACAAATATTTACATGATGATTCCTCAGTCAGTTAGGGAAGGATTGTGTATAATACTGAATTGCCCTTAATTATCAGACATTCAATACTATTGCTTAAATGTACCATGACTGAATTGCCATTACAGAGAGCTGGTTGAATTCTCAAAATCTATGCTTATTGCACACATCACCTCTCATCTGGCCTTTGTGAGGCTGTTCAATCACACTCTTCCCTCCAGAGATTCAAGCTAAATAATGCACTACCATCTTATGTCATATTTAGCCTCGTGTTGGCTTAGTGGTTAGGGTGCCGGCTGGGGATCCTAGGATCCTGGGTTCGAATCCCGGTCGATTGCTAAATTAACACCAGGGGGGTTGACTCAGCCTGTCATCCTTCCGAGGTCGGCAAATTGAGTACCAGCTTGCTGGGATGAATGATCCCGGTGTGTACCCCGATTCAGGATAGGTACACTGTATCCCTGCGCATCGTAAGAGCGTGACCAAGGGTTGGCGTCAGGAAGGGCATCCGGCCATAAAAACATTGCCTCAAGAAGGGAACCATGATTGTCATGGGACCCGCAAGGCTAACCCCTGCTCTAGCGGGGAAAATGGCCTCAAAACGATCATTCATTCATATTCATTTATCTTATGTCATATTCTGTCCTTGCATGCAAACTTCATTACACCGATGAAGTATTCCCAACCCAACCCTCTTACTTACAGATTCGTGTTTCCTCACCTCTCCTTCTCTTGCTCCCTTTCTCTATTCTTTTTCTATCCGTTCATTCCCACCTGTTACCCTACTGCCCCACTTTAAGTTAATCACCCTTTTAACCTCCTTGCCTAGTTCTTTCAAGAGCCTCAATCTTGTATAAGAAAACTAGAGCAATGCGACTATGTTGCCAATATGCCTCCGCGTAGTCCCTGCCCATGCCAATGGGTAGATGTTTACTGTTTTAAAAATAAAACAAGGTTGGTTTAAATCCCTTCAGCTCTTTTGCAGTATCATATTTTTACCACAGGACAGGTGTCACATCGATCGGTGAAGTATTTTCGGAGAAGGGATTTAAAAAAAAAAATCACCTTTCAAGCTAGTATGGCTGCCAAACCACGTGACATATGGCGTCAAAAATGTACACTCTGCATATGTATGGGTAGGGGATCATATTTGTCAAGTTTCGTGTTGATCGGATAAGGTTCGTTGTTCTATCCAAGATGGCTACCAAATCACATGACCTACATAGTCATAATTTTCAAACTATATGCAACAATGGTGTTAGATGACATTTAGTAAAATTTTGCATCGACAGAGTAAGCTGTTTCGGAGATATAATTATTTGATATTTTCCTTCAATCCAATCTGGATTTTGTTCCACATTGGGAGTATTTGACAATGTGCCAAGTTTAAAAATTTTCCATTCAACGGTTTCTGAGAAATATTTTTTAATTATTTGCATTTAATTCAAGATGGCTACCATACCACATGGCCTATGACATCACAATTATCATAAAAACATTCTGCATGGTTGTCACTCCTACCCTGAAAGTTTCATCTCAATCGGAGATATGGTTGCTGAGAAAAACGAGGTTTAGCCATTTACAGACTGACGGATGGACAACCCAAAAACATAATACCTGTGGGCACCTTTGGGAGCGGAGGCATGAAAAAGTATCTCTAATTTCCTTCTTTTTAATTTTTTTCAAAACAAGGTCTCGACTTGGGTATACAGGGTTTGAACCCAGGTCAGATCCAGAGGTTCTGTTGGAAATGCATCCAGGCCGACCTGAAATATTTAAGCAATAGTATGTGTATATCTCAGTGTCACTATTTTAAAATTTGCCCTATGTTCTCATCATCTTTAATACTCGAATGTTTTTTGGCTCGCCAAGTGTTCACAGGAAGGGGAGGCGAAAGCATCGTCGGAAAGAGCAAAGGGGACGCAGATCGAAGAAGGATTCGCCATGCAGGTCTCCTGGGGTTGTCTGCTTCTCGCATGACAATGACCATTGGCGCACTCCACCCTACTGGACCCGTGCGTTGCTCCTCGTATGCAGCATTTGTTTGCTTCAAAATTATTTGCACACATTAATTTATTAATTTATTGATTAATTTATTGATTAATTAATTAATTAATTATTTACTGTTGTCTGCTTACCCATTGTGTTGTGAGAAATGTGCGCCTTGCTGGAATAGTGAAACCGCTCGATTTTTGCAATAAGTATATGTTGCATCAATGTCAAGAACTTCACACGTGAACACGTCTGCTATCACAATGCATCATTATCTTTTCCTGGTCAGTGGCAATTCTGTGAACTCTGGGAGAGACATTGCGCAATTATTCGGGTAAATATAATTAAGTGCCCATACACGTAGCAGTGTTGCAAAATAAGCTTCTTCCTATCATTCTCACTTTACAACTGTGCATATATAATACACGTTTGGTCTCTGCATTTGCATTACTTTCTAAATTGGGAAGGTATAATCATGTTAAAACAGTATATTCCTTAAATCATTAATTCTAAGTCCCGACTATAAAATATGAATTGAAATAAACTCTGTCACGTTTATAATCGCAGATGGCAACTTCTGTGCCTGCACGACCTCCGTGAACAACACCTATTGGTGCCTGAGAACGATAAATGAGACCCACAACATCCTCTTCTGCAAATTCATCACTGGATTCATCGAGTACTTCGACCTGAATTCCGACCCCTACCAGGTGATGTATGAGGGGGCGTTCAGAAATTCCAGCAGCGAGATGCTAACTCCATTGTCCAAAAAACAGGAACTGTTTTATTTTTCAATCTACAGAATTGTTTTGATTAGTACGAAAATATTTTTCTCACTAATCATACCTACTTGTAGAATGGAAAATATCAAATGAAGCATCAGCTTATCTTGGACTATTGTGAATATCTCGTTCTGATGAATTTTTGAATGCCCTGATAACATAATGTCTGGTTACATGTAAATGTCCATGTATGTATGTCATTTATCCCAGAAGTTCATATCAGAGGATATTTTTCCACCTGTATATGGGTTTCTGCACAGTGTGAAATTGTAATTTACACATTATACAAGAGATACTCCGCACGCGTAATAATACCATGATAATATAATTACTCCGCACGCGTAGCGCAACTATTTACTCTGTGTGTCGTTCCATTTATGTGATTGAGGAGCTACTGAATTTCAATTGAATTATATATTCTGAACATGGTAGAACACGAATCGGATCATGATGAACCTGCAGTTTAGGAGTACTTTGGCAAATTGGATGGAGTTTCATCCCGAGTGTACGCATGGGCACAGCAATTGTTTCAGTCTGTCTGCCTGGTCTGGCAGTCAAGCAAAATTGAAACTCATTCCATACAGTAAACTTACTGTTTTGAGGGACATCATAAAGGACACAAACAGGTACGAACTAGAATGGCACTCGGTAGAGTACATACCTCCGCCAAGCAGAACAGTTTACGTGCAATTGTATCCTACTGAAAGGCTGAATCTGGATCCGAACCTGAACTAAAATCGAATCGGCTTGCTCTTGTCACCAACCAACTCATCTACCTAGTATTGTTGTAACTCATCAACAACTTTTTGAAATATCATGCTATATATAATTTATGGGTCCCATCTCTCAATGGTGAAAAATCAATTTAAAATTAAAATAATTCTGGTGTCTGGATTCGGATCTTCACCACGATAGAATCAATTCGTCCTTCTCACACACTCAACATGTCCACAAAGGTTTGTCATAAATCGTCCACAACTTTTTGAGATATCGTGATATATATAATTTTTCACCCTATCTCTCAATGGTGAAGAATCATTAAAAAATTTTTATTGTATCTGGATTCAGATCTTCACCAAAAATCTAATCAATTCTTCCTTCTCACACACCAAACCTGTCCACCAAATTTAGTCCGAATCCATCCACAACCGTTTGAGATATCGTGATATATATCATTTTTGGCCCTATCTCTCAATGGTGAAGAAGCACTTAAAACATTATTGTATCTGGATGTAGATCTTCACCAAAATCTAATCAATTCGTCCTTCTCACACACCCAACATGTCTACCAAATGTATTCGAAACCTGTCCACAATTTTTGAGACATCCTGCACACAGACAGACAGGGCTGAAAGCTTAAACTTCGTCCACCTTGACGATTGAGGTAATGACTAATTTAACGTATTAGATAGGGTGGTGTAAAAGATGGTGCATCAATGGCGATAAACGTGCGATCCAATGATTACTTTTAATTTTATTTTTTTCTACGGCCTTTAAAAGTTTTGTTTTATTTCAATTGAATTATATATTTGATCACTGAATAACGCAATTCGCCTTGTTTGCACTTCCAAGGTCATCAGTTTTGCAGTACTTGGGCCAAACGATATGCCGTCTCGACCAATCAATTTTGCTGCTCACTCTAAGGACGCGATGCAACGACAGATGCAAATAGCAGATATGCCATGCGCCCTGAGGGCTCGTAACAGTGAGATTCAGCCAAAATGAGGTCTAGCGATGCAATGACAGAGCTAACTTAATCCAAAAGATGTTAGTGCATCTTTTTCTCAAAGATTGTTCCTTAATCGTCGGTTTATCTGAGAAATGTTGGCAGAAGGTTCAACTCTGGAGTGTTCCGTTTGACGCATCGGTTTCGTGTGGTTGCCATCGCACATTATTCAAAGTTCATGAACAAAGCTAATGTAGATTGTGCTCAAACGCAAAGCAACAGTTGAAAATATCCTTCCCATATCCTTTTTCTTAAGACTGTGTGGGGTAAGGAGTTCTATGAACTCTATAATAATAAATCAACAAGTGCTCGTTTCTTCCATGTGACAAGTTCTTGTAAACATTGAATGATAAATCAAGAACGACAGAAGAAAAGCTGAGTAATAATTGAGGATTTATTTGATGCAAAAATCCATTGCTTCTCACCGCAGTTGCAAAATGTGGCTGCAACACTCACACGGGCTGCCCTGAATGAGCTTTTGTCTCGACTGGCACAGCTGAGACGGTGTCGGGGCCAGAGAGAATGTGACTCCTCTTGGAAACATCGGCCTCATATGCGGAAATCTCGAAGCAGGTACGAGGAGTGCGAATTTGTCTTTTGTTAATCGGCTGGATTTTGAATTACCAAAGAACGTGAATTCTCCCGTGGAATGCAGAAATAAATTGATATGCTCTTATATTAAAAATTCCAGCATCAAATGACAGCAAGCTACTATTACTACAACAACTACTACTACTACTACTACTACTACTACTACTACTACTACTACTACTACTACTACCACTACTACTACTACTACTACTACTACTACTACAACTACTACTACTACTACTACTACTACTACTACAACGACTACTACTACTACAGCTACTGCACTATAATGGTTAGAATTATTCCCACATTGTGGGATCGGGTAGGGAGCGTTCTATGGCCCAAGTCTTTCATCAACCGGTTGCCCAAGCCTGAAGTTCAACTGGAGGTGGCAGGGATTTGGAATTTGGCCAGGGCACCAGTGATAACTCACCTACCTTTTGCGAGATACCTGTGAGATCGTTAATGTTGGCATCCACCAATGGCCAGTGTTGCCAGACAGGTCCTCTGGTTTAACGTTCTTCAGAGGGACATCACACTCATTGTATGACAGTTCATAGCTGTGTCGAGATTTAAATCCAGGACAGACAGCTCAAAGGTGAGTGCACATACTTCAAAGTTATCCTGCCATCAAAAAGCATGACAATCTGTCTTCAAAATCGGCATTTATTTTGTAGTCAACATGCAATGTATGTATGTATGTATATATGTGTGTGTGTGTATATATATATATATATATATATACATATATATATATAGTGTCACGTGAAAAAGTAAGTACACCCCATGTAAAGTTTGGACTTTCCCAACATATTTCAACATACAGCTATTTGATCTTCATTCCAACAATATTGATAGATAAAGGTGATATAATATAACAAATATCATGAAACATTTACATTTTGTAATCCATTGTATAATTTTAATTAACATAAATGCAAATTTCACATGTGGAAAAAGTAAGTACACCCTTGGCTCTAATAGGTGGTATTGCCCCCTTTGGCAGAAACAACCTCAAGTAGGCATTTCTTATAACTGTCTACCTGTCTCTGACATCGACTGGGAGAAATTTTTGCCCACTCCTGCATGCAGAATTCTTTCAGCTGTGCGATGTTTGAGGGGTTCTTGCATGCACAGCTCTTTTCAAATCCCCCCACAACATCTCGATGGGATTTAGATCCGGGCTTTGACTTGGCCATTCGAGAACCCTCCATTTCTTTCTTTTCAGCCATTCCTTGGTGGATTTACTGGTATGTTTAGGGTCATTGTCATGTTGCAAGGTCCACCCTCGGTTGAGCTTCAACTTTCCGACAGATGGCCTCACATTATCCTCAAGCACCCTCTGGTACAATGAAGAATTCATAGTGGATTCTATGATTGTGAGCTGCCCAGGCCCTGATGCAGCAAAGCTGCCCCAAACCATAATATTTCCACCACCATGCTTTACAGTTGGTATCAGGTTCTTGTGGTCAAATGCTGTCTTTGGTTTTCGCCAAACATGTCTTCTGGTACTGTGGCCAAATAGCTCTACCTTTGACTCATATGTACAGAGCACATTGTTCCAGAAGTGCTGGTCTTTGCCGAGGTGTTCATTGGCAAACTTTAGTCTTGCCCTGATGTTCTTTCTGGACAGCAAAAGTTTCCTCCTGGCACACCTCCCATGTAGATCAAATTTGTGCAGCCTCTTTCTAATGGTAGACTCGTGCACTTTGACATCAACAGTGGCATGTGCTACCTGTAGGTCCCGTGATGACATTCTGGGATTCTTAGAGACTTCTTTCAGCATCTTGCAGTCTGCTCTCGGGCTGAACTTGCTGGGGCGGCCTTGCCTGAACAAGTTGGCATTTGTTTGGGATCTTCTCCACTTGTAGATGATCTTCTGGACAGTCGAATGATTGATTTCAAATTGTTTGGAGATCTTTTTAAATCCCTTCCCAGACTCGTAGGCATCTATAACCTCCTTTCTGAAGGCCTCAGAGAGCTCTTTTGATCTCGGCATGGTGACGCCGCACACTTCAACAACAAAGAGCAAACCAAACTAAATGTCTGAGGTTTAAATAAGACAGGTTCCTCCAAGATCCTCTCTAACGATGTTCTGCTCATTTGCACCTGAGCTGGTGCACCTGATTCTAATTTTAGGTATTTGAAGTAGTGATAAATGTAGGGGTGTACTTACTTTTTCCACGTGCGAAATTTGCATTTATGTTTATTTAAATGATACAATGGACTACAAAATGTAAATGTTTCATGATATTTGTTATATTATATAACCTTTATCTATCAATATTGTTGAAATGAAGATCAAATAGCTGTATGTTGAAATATGTTGAAAAAGTCAAAACTTTACATGGGGTGTACTTACTTTTTCACGTGACTGTATATATATATATATACATATATATATATATATATATATGTATATATAAGTTCAAAACACACCTGGTCACAAGTGTGCCTCACTGACCGGGTCCTCAGTCGAGGTCCTCAGCATCATCCCGTTTCTGCCCTTCAACCTCGATACGGTCAGCTAAGGTGGGCCAGCAGGGGCACATACCCCTCCACGTGCAGCCGCTCCACCCGGATGCACACACACACCCACCCCCAGCCAGTGAGAATACAGATGACAACAACAAAACTGCCTCCACTCCCAGAATCAACAGCCCCTCATCCACTAACTGCCACACCAAAAAACCGAAAAAACAAAAACAAAAAAAACAACCAACCATCACCCTTACAACATGCACTACTCAAACAAAAACATGTTCATTTCCATATTGTCCATTCATGTCCATTTCTCTTCCGTGCTCAGTCACTACCCCTTTAGACTGAAATGAACCATCCCCCACAACCTCAACCTACACCGTTCGACGTGCGTCCATAAACTTCCTCCATATCCAAAGTGAGCCTTTCAAGGCAACCTGGGCCACTTTGTCACACATCCTCCTTCTTTCTGTCCCACACACTCCAAGCCGAGCAAGAAATGCAGAAAAGGAATTGCCAATATACCCTCTACACCCCACCTCAAATGGTTGACAAGAAACTCGCCAACCCTTCTCCCGGCACTCTGCCTCCAGCCAACTGTACTTTCCTCTCTTCCTCTCGTGCACCTCCTCAATGTTCTCTTCCCAAGGTACAGACAATTCCCCTAAGATGACCTGTCTTGTTGCACCTGACAAGATGACAATGTCAGGCCGCAACCTTGTCACACAAATCTCCTCTGGGAATACCTATTGTGGCTTTAGGTCTGCCACCACCTGCCAATCACAAGCATCTGACAACCCTCTTGCTTTCCACCTCCTCCGCTTTCCACCTCTTACCACGTGGCCCTCTCTGAAAAAAAACACCTCTCCCCCATTGGTCTCCTTCTCCACTCTTTTCTCTCTCAATCTCAGCACCTCTTGTTGCACCATCTGCACTACCACCGCCAGCACCTGATCATGTCACCAATTGTATTCTCCTGCTGCCAATGCTACTGAGCATGCACTCAGTGCATGCTGCACCGTTCCCACAACTCCACACAAATAACATCTCTCCTCCTGCAACAACCCCCAAAATCTCAAGTTTACTGGTGACGGAAGCACATCATACGTTGCTCGGAACAGGAATCTCAACAATATTGGCTCCATCCTCCAAATCTCTTGCCACTTCAATGTCCTCGCCCGCACATCTTCCCACCGCGTTCAAGCACCTTGCTGTGCCTGTCCGACTGCTTTCACATATCTCCCCTCCTCTTCCAATCTTCTCACCTGCCTCTCAACCATCTTCCTCCTCTCTTTCACACATGCCTTTCCCCATCGCTCATGCTTCATCCACCCAAAGCCTTGCTTCCCGTGCTGTACCATCCCCACGACCTCCTCCTGTTGCAACCGCTCCTCCATCTCATCCACCTCTGCTCTTGCATTCCAATTCCGACTTCTCTTCTTCTCTGGGAGAGCATTCTTCACCACTGCATCACTTGAATCCCACAACATCATGAACTGCCGCACCCTCACCACCTTAAACTCCTCGGTTAATGATGTCAAGGGAAACCGGAGTTTTCCACCCTGACCATAAAAGGCAATGTTTGTCAAACAGCGTGGCACACCCAACCACCTCCTCACAAACCCGCTCACCACAACCTCCATCCTCTCTGCATGCCCAATCGCAATATCATACATCATCAATGGCCACAATACTCGTGGCATCAATCCAAACTTCAAACACCATACCTTCAACTTACCTGGCAAACCACATCCATCAATCCTCTTCAAACCTCTCACAGGCTTGTTCCTCACCTCGTCCACCCTTCCCACATCATTCAACTCCACTGTATACCATCTTCCCAAACTCTTCACAGGGGCCTCCACCAATGATGGAACCACCTCCCCTCCCAGTTCAAACCTGTGCATGTTATCCACCACTCCTCGTCTCACTACCACACTCCTCGACTTTCTTGCTTTAAAGCCCATTCTTGCCCACCGCATCAACCTTTCCAGTCGTCCCAGTACCTCTACTGCTGCATCAGCCGACTGTTGGACAACTGTCAGGTCATCCATGAATGCAAACATCGCTGGCAACCTCTGACCAGGGGCTAGCTCCACTTCTTTCCCATGTCCACTCACTGCACGTATCAACAACTCCATAACCAGCACAAACAAAACGGGGGAGATGGTACATCCCATCGGGATCCCCACTTCCAACTTCTGCCACTCTGTTACATTGGACTGTGTTGCAAACCGCATCCAAAACTGATCATAATATGCCATCAAAAAATCCCTAAATCTCCGTGGCACCCAAAATAAATCCATGGCATACCTGCCGGTATGTATATAGTATATACAATTTTATACATATACATATATATATATATAAATGGAGGTTGCTGATTACGTCTGATCGGGGTAAATGTCATAACCACAACACGTGCAATGCTGAATGATACCTCATTTAAGAGCTCATGTGTCCTGGCAGTGCATGAGGAGATTTTCAAATCTTCTTATTCATGCAATCTCGAATTATATTCATTTTTGTTGTGCACATGGTGTATATGCTCAGAGTTGTTGGTTTGCACATAAACCGGAAGTAAAAAAAAAATACAAATGCAAATTAATCAACCAATTCTGTCTCTATCTATCTATATATCGATATATAAAACCAAAAAACAGGATCGGTGAAGCTATCCGTGAAGCCGTGTGACTATGAAGTATTGAAGCCATATACCATATTGAAAACGTCATACTATAACTAAAGTAAAGTAACCTTTTGCAATGACATATTGAACTTCTCCAATGTAGGGACTTCGTTTTGACCTCTAAGCGTGATGGCTTGAATCAATACTGAACTACAGTCTCGTTTTTTGTGTGTTTCTGCATTTGAATGAATGAGATGCTATGCTGAGGCTGCAGATGAAGGAAACCCAATCAGCAAGTGCACAAATTATGGATGATCTCACCCTCGTGCTGACATGGGAACTCCGTGCACTATATATTCCACTTTCGCCTGAAACGTCCGAAAGGCTTTCAGCTCTCTTGGCATTGAGAGAGGCATTAACAATGGAACGTTTGAAAGTGTTTGCCAATCTCTGTCCAGGCAAACACAGTCGCTTACATATATTTAACCGTCTTGTATACATTCTAACGAAAGCAGATGTAGAGCTAGCTGCCTGTATCCTAAAAAGTCTTCCTATTGTATGGAATTCTCCAGAAGGTGGCAGGGCGACCAAAGCAATGTTTGGTTTCCCTTATTGAGGGCGTTGCTTTGGTTCCCTTAAAACTTGAAGGCATTCATTCGTTCCCTGCAGAATGTCGGTGCACGGATATGAACATTTGTCTTGCATATTTGAGCTTCACCCTTAAACGTTCCTCGGCAAACTCGTTTCCAAAGGCTGGCATTTCCTTTATATTTATTTCAGCAAAGTAAAGTGAACAAGTATGGTTTGATTGATCTTTTGCTCATGCATCTGTGTGCACAATCCCACCCATTGCTTTGTCTCCAAGACTTACCAAAAAATCTTTCTTTATCTTCCCCTTCATCTTCCACTTTTGTTCCCTTGTCATTGAACTTAAGGATTTGAATTGAAAAAACAACAAGCACAGAAAAACGTAAACATAAAGTGAGAATAGGATGTGCAATTGGCTTCTTTAATCGCGGTTATGGGGCTGGCTGGATGGCCTCGAAGTACTAGTCAGGTTCACCATGTCAATAAATTATATTTCGTTCAAAATGATTAGCAAACCTATACATTTTTGGAAAGGTTATAGCATAAGGAAACTAAAAATCAATGTTTACATTTGGAGAGATACCTGTATGGCGGACATTTTGGATTTTCTAAATGGCCACTGTAAAATACATATTTTGTTCTATTTCTGCCTCTAATTACCCTAAAAACTTTTTAAAATATACTAAACCTATATTTTCAGGGACAAGGAATCCAATGAAAGTATCAAATTAGTGCTATGGGGAATGGTAAGACACGAATCAAAGGTTTTGAATTGCAAACACATGCAGTCAGTATACCTTCACATCTACACAGGCAGTCAATGACAAAATATACACAGGCAGTCAATGGCATCAAACATACACGATTACAGAATATGCCATTTAGAGTTCGTCATCACTGTCCTGTGTGTCGTATCCGACAATATAGTCCGCATCGTTTTCACAGTCCGTTCCACACAAGCAAAGGTCGGTCAAATTGATTGGCAAATCGAATTGGTCGAATGGTCGATCGAATCGAATTCGATGAATCGAATCGAATCGAATCGATCGAATTATTGGTCGAATGGTCGAATGGTCGATCGAAACGATTGGTCGAATGGTCGAATTAGTCGAATGGAATTGGTCGATTGGTCGAATTGGTCGAATCGAATTGGTCGGAATTGGCAAATGTAAACATTGATTTTCAGATTTTCCATGTAATAACGTTTCCAAAAATGTATAGGTTTGCTAATCTACCATGATTTTGAACGAAAAAACATAGTGAACCTGACTATACGCACGCTTTCCTCGGAGCTGTCTAGCCTGGGTTTGAATCCCGACCCACCTACAAACAGTTAACCTGGTGATTCATCAATGTGTGTGCCGTTCAATTGGATGGGACGTTAAATTTGGTGTCCTGTCTGCCAGCATTTGTTGGTGGATGTCAAATAACCCACGTTGTACTTCACGAAGAGTAGGCAAGCTATCTCCGGCACGCCGAACAAATTACAAATTCCTGCCATAACCACTGCTGGACAAGCAATTAGGTAATTAAGTAATCCCAATGCAATTACGTAATTTTCAGAAAATATGAGCAATGAGAGAGATCCATAATTTGAAAAACGTCCATATAAGTTGTAGCGAATGCCCGGCTGTGCCACTGTTTAATCAGCTCTTTTTGTATACTGTAAAAAGTCGAGGCTCATGGAAGAGCTGGAGAAATGAAGAATTTTTCAAATTACCGGTACGCATCTTTCTTATACAGTATCTCATGTTTGAAGTCTCTTAATTTCTGAAAATGACGTAATTGCATTAGTCTGGCTGAATAGTTTGGAAATAGGTGCACAATCTCATTCTTCATTCGCATTCTTCCCTCCAGGTTTTCATTACAGCTGTTCACCATCATCTCAGATCATCCCCAATTCAAAAGCATCATCTTTTCAACCTTTGTTAATCCCCGCCCCGTCTCCACCCCAATACCCACTCCTTCCAAATTCCCAGTTTTTCCTTCCTCAGAGGTTCCTTCTGTATCCATCCTGTCCACCAGACATCCTTTCCTGTCCGTCTTTCCTCCCCACACCCATTGTTTGTCCAATCCTCCTCTACTTTGTCCTTCACCCCTGCTGTTGATATTTCTTTTTGTCCTGAAAACCGTTCAGTGTTCCATCTCTTCCACGAGCCTTCCCTCTGTATACAAAAAACCCCACCGAATGGATCAGAACACAACCGAACAAAGGGAAGAGCAGAAAGAGAAGGGGGGGGGGGGGGGGGACATATAACAGCATGACGGAGGGACAAAATAGACAGAGACGGATAAGCAAGGGAGGCGTGTAAGAGGGTAGGGGAGGATGCAGGGAGTGGACAATATAGATAGAGAAGCAAATTCGCAAGGAAGGAAAGACTGGAAATTTGGAAGGAGATTGGCCCTTGGGATCCGGTGGGGGTTCGACGGGTGTAAACGATTGTGGTTTTGGATGGGGGATGATCTGAGATGGTGGTGAACAGCTGTCTTTAAGACTTGGAGTAAAGAGTGAGATTGAAGAGAATGGGAGTTGAATACTGAAGGGGCTGAATTATCTTTCCTCCTGATGTCTCCATCTTTGATCTTTACGTATTCGGGTTCCTTCTGATGACTCCATCTTTGATCTTTACGTATTCGGGTTCCTTATGTTGACTCCATCTTTGATCTTTACGTATTCGGGTTCCTTATGATGACTCTGTAGCAGCTACCGCTGGGTATACACAATCGCCTTGCACCTACCGAGAACGCGGAGCGATCACCATGCCGGGCTCGCCCAGGACGCCCGGGCACGCCCCCTCTCGCCTTTCCCGGGCAAACGCTCCGGGATAATGTGTATATATATTGCTGCCCGATAAACAGGCTACTCAGAGTACCCGAGTTGATTTGACACAATAAAGAAACTCGGACGAATTCCAGCTTTTTGTCGCGTCCATTCTTTCGATTTACGTTGGAGCATAGCTCCTACATTGGTGACCCGACATGGACACGGCAGTTGCCCTCAAACTGCCTACCTTCTGGGAGGCTCACGCGGCAGTTTGGTTCGCCCAGGCGGACTCCCTGTTTGCCCTGCGAGGCATCACGGCCGACGACACCCGCTTCCACCATGTGGTAGCAGCACTCGGCTCAGCCACCGCGGCCCGCGCCCTGAGCCTCCTCGAGAGCCCGCCAGCCGCTGACAAATACGACGCGATTAAAAAGCTCCTCCTCGACGCTTTCGCCCTCTCATCAGCAGAACGCGCACGGCGCCTGCTCGACCTGCCCGAGCTCGGCGACACGCACCCTTCCAAGCGAATGGACTACATGCTTTCGCTGCTCGGCGAGCACTCTCCGGCATTCCTGTTCCGGGAGCTGTTCCTCCGTCAGCTGCCTAGCCCGGTACGCCTCGCCCTGGCAAGCACGACGATCACGGATCCCCGCGCCCTTGCCAGGGAAGCCGACAAGATCTCCGCGGCAGGCCAACGCATTGGAGCAGCGACCTGGAGCCCACCGCCGTCCGAAGCAACACCCATGGCACCCGAGTACCCGGCACGGTCGACGACCGAACTGCCGACGCAATTGGCGGCCGCTACGCCGCGCCGACCACCTCCAGCACGACGACCGGAGCCTCCACCTGACCAGGCGTGGTGTTATTATCATGCCAGGTTCGGACAGAAGGCCCGGACATGCCGACCCCCGTGCACCTTCGGCAAGCCGGGAAACGGCCGGGCCGGCATTCATTACCAGCCATTAACGCCGACCACACGGGCAACTTACTTTTCATCACGGACAAAGCGTCCGGACGGCGCTTCCTGTGTGACACCGGCGCCCAAATGAGCGTCATACCCGCCTCCGATCAGGACAGGCAGTCCGCGGTTTGCGGCCCCTCCTTGGTTGCGGCCAACGGATCGGCCATCCGCACCTTCGGCCCACGCAACGTCACCCTCTGCTTCGGCGGCCAACGCTTTAATTGGACTTTTGTAACCGCAAGCGTGCCCATGGCTCTGCTAGGCGCCGACTTCCTCTGCGCACACGGACTGCTGGTGGACGTCCAACGGCGTCGCCTCATCAACGCCGAGACCTTCAGCTCCCTGGCATGCACATTGAGCAACTCCGCCCCGACCGAGCTGGCATGCTCCTCCCGGCGGCGAACGAGTTTGCTCGCCTGCTCACGTGGGTTCCCGGCCCTCACGCAGCCGACGTTTTCGGCCGTCGCAGTACGACATGGGATCGAGCACCACATACCAACCACGGGCCTGCCGGTCTACGCCAGAGCCCGCCGCCTCGACCCAGCCAAGCTCGCCGTGGCCAAAGCCGAGTTCGACGCTTTGGAACACCTCGGCATCGTGCGGCGCTCCGATAGCGCGTGGGCTTCGCCACTACACATCGTCCCAAAACCAGGGGGCGGCTGGCGCCCATGTGGCGACTACCGCCGCCTTAACGACGCTACCACCCCCGAACAGGTATTCGATCTCGCAAATCCAAGACTTCTCCGCCTGTTTGGCAGGACGGGTCATTTTTTCAAAAATCGATTTAATACGGGGATATCACCAGGTACCTGTCAGGGTGGCCGACATCCCAAAAACGGCCATCATCACGCCGTTCAGCTTATTCGAATTCCTGCGAATGCCGTTTGGCCTCAAGAACGTGGCTCAGGCGTTCCAGCGCTTCATGGACGGCGTGCTGCGCGACCTGCCATTCCTCTTCGTTTACCTGGACGACATCCTCGTCGCCAGCACGTCCCGGGCCGAGCACCTCCTCCACCTCCGAACACTGTTCGGGCGCCTCAGCGAGCACGGCCTCATCGTCAACCCAGCCAAATGCCACTTCGGCACGACGGCCGTTGATTTTTTGGGCCACCACATCACCAAGAACGGGGCCGTGCTGCTGCCAACCAAGGTCGAGGCCATCACCACGTTTCCGCGTCCCCGCTCCATAAAGGCCCTGCAGGAATTCCTGGGAATGGTGAATTTCTATCACCGCTTCGTGCCCTGCGCTGCTCAACTCATGCGGCCCCTCTACGAAGCCCTCCGGGGCAAGCCGGTCAAGCACGACGTCGTATGGTCCGCAGCAATGGACGCGGCCTTTAAAAGCTCAAAGCGGGCCCTCGCCGACGCAACACTGCTCGCTCACCCGGTGCTCAACGCTCCCATCGCCCTCACCACGGATGCCTCCGACTACGCGGTGGGCGCCGTACATGAGCAATGGGTGAACGGGGTTTGGCAGCCACTCGCTTTTTTCAGCCGGCAACTCCGGCCGAACGAGCTCAAATATAGCACGTTTGACCGTGAGCTCCTCGGTCTACACCTGGCCGTTCGCCATTTCCGCCACCTCCTGGAGGGCCGACCCTTCACGGCGTTCGTCGACCACAAGCCGTTGGTTTACGCAATGGCCACGGTCACGGAGCCGTGGTCGGCCCGCCAACAGCGCCACCTCTCCGCCGTGTCGGAGTTTACCACGGACATCCGGCACGTCGCCGGCAAAGACAACGCCGTGGCCGACTGTCTTTCTCGGGCCAGCGCGAACGTGGTCCACCTCGGCGGCGGCTTATGGCGGCGGACCAAACCACCAACACCACGGTGCAAGCCCTCCGGGCGGCGGACACGGGCCTCCGCCTGGCCGACATCCCCTTCGCGGATACTGTCCTGCTCTGCGACGTCTCCCAAGGCCAGCCTCGCCCCATCATGCCCGTTACCTGGCAACACCGCATCTTCGCCTCCCTCCATGGCCTTTCCCACCGGGGCCGGAAAGCTTCCCAGAAGCTGGTGTCGGCGCGATTTGTCTGGCACGGCCTTCGACGGGACGTCCGCGATTGGACCAGCACCTGCACAGCCTGCCAACAGGCCAAGGTCCACCGACACACCCAGGCCCCGCTGGCACCTTTCACCGTGGCCGAACGACGTTTCGACCACGTCAACGTGGACCTGGTGGGCCCCCTCCCCCCATCACGGGGTTTCACACACCTGCTTACCATGGTGGACAGGACCACCAGGTGGCCGGAGGCCGTTCCCCTCGTCTCCACCACCACCGCCGACGTGGCGCAGGCTTTCATCGCCACCTGGGTCGCCCGCTTCGGCGCACCGGCGGACATCTCGTCAGACCGCGGACCGCATTTCACCTCTGAGCTGTGGGGCGCGGTCGCCCGCAACCTGGGGGTCAAGCTCCACCATACTACGGCCTACCACCCCCAAGCCAACGGGTTGTGCGAGCGATTCCACCGCTCCATGAAGGCCGCGCTCATGGCCGGCCTTCAGGACGGCGGTTGGGCCGACCGGCTGCCGTGGGTCCTTTTGGGCCTCCGCACGGCCCCCAAGGAGGACCTCCGGGCGTCCACCGCCGAGCTTGTCTACGGCCAGGCGCTACGCGTCCCGGGCGAATTCGTACCCGACGCTACCAGTCCCTGGTCCGCAGCTCACCAGCGCTCGGACCTCCAGGAGACCGCCCGACGGTTTGCCCTCGTGCCAACGTCCCACCACGGTGACCCCCAGTCCTACGTCCCCCCAGCGCTTCGCACAGCGGAGTACGTTTTTGTGCGTCATGACGCACATCGGGGGCCACTCCGGCCGCCGTACGACGGGCCCTTCCGGGTCCTGCGATGGGATGACAAGTCGTTCGTCATCGACATCGGCGGCAGGTCGGACCGGATTGCGGTGGACCGCCTCAAGCCGGCGCACGTGGACATCGACCAACCGCCACGGTTGGCCCTTCCGCCACGGCGAGGCCGCCCCCCGCCCACGGTGCCCCCCACTCGACCGCCCACCACCACACCGGACCCCCCCCCCCACGACCCGCCAGGGGTCGCTTCGGCCGGGTAATCAGGACCCCCCTTAAATTGACCCTGCCGGTGCAAGTCGATTCTGGGGGGACGTATGTAGCGGCTACCGCTGGGTATACACAATCGCCTTGCACCTACCGAGGAGGCGGAGCGATCACCATGCCGGGCTCGCCCAGGACGCCCGGGCATGCCCGCTCTCGACTTGCCAGGCCTCGTCCGGGACGCCCAGGCACGCCCGGGCATGCCCGCTCTCGACTTGCCAGGCCTCATCCGGGATGCCCAGGCGCGCCCGGGCATGCCCGCTCTCGACTTGCCAGGCCTCGTCCAGGACGCCCGGGCACGCCCCCTCTCGCCTTTCCCGGGCAAACGCTCCGGGATAATGTGTATTATATTGCTGCCCGATAAACGGGCTTCTCAGAGTACCCGAGTTGATTTGACACAATAAAGAAACTCGGACGAATTCCAGCTTTTTGTCGCGTCCATTCTTTCGATTTACGTTGGAGCATAGCTCCTACAACTCCATCTTTGATCTTTACGTATTCGGGTTCCTTATGATGACTCCATCTTTGATCTTTACGTATTCGGGTTCCTTATGATGACTCCATCTTTGATCTTTACGTATTCGGGTTCCTTATGATGACTCCATCTTTGATCTTTACGTTTTCGGGTTCCTTATGATGACTCCATCTTTGATCTTTACGTATTCGGGTTCCTTATGATGACTCCATCTTTGATCTTTACGTATTCGGGTTCCTTATGATGACTCCATCTTTGATCTTTACGTTTTCGGGTTCCTTATGATGACTCCAATGCAGTATTTGGTCTTCCGTTAGATTTGAAATTTGCAGTCATTTCCACAACAATATATGAGTATCTGGTGTTATAAACTTTGCCATCATACACTACTTCGCTTCAACCTGTTTAAGGCATAAAGACAATGATATCTGTGACACCTGATCCAGGTTTTGCTGAGCGTGGAGTAGAATTCTGTTGCAGCTCTTGCGTATTACTTGGCAGAGGTGTTTGCTTTTCCGTAGCTCTCGATCAACATGTTCCCAGACGTGTTTGATGGCATTCATGTCAAGACGTGTGGTGCCCAAGGAATAAGCTGCAGGCCCATTACATCAGATCCAGGCAGAGGTGGTTTTGGATGTATGTATGGCGTGTGGTACCATCTTCCTCCAGTAAATGTGCTCCACACTCCAAAATTCCTCGATGGCTTACAAGAAACTATACCTGCATGGAATTTTACAGTATGGAATGCATTTACTACAGGAAGATGGTGCCACGTGACTTCTGTCAGACCCCCTATACCTGGAAGAGACAGAATGGGCTGCAGCTTATTCCCTCGGCACCGCTGAGTCCTGACATTAATGACATCAAACAGATCTGGGAACATGAAGCGCCAGCTGAGGAAAAGCTGACTTTTGCCATGTAATATTCAAGAGCTGCAATAAAAATGTATTCCACATTTAGCAAAATGTGGCTCAGGCTGCCATACGGAATATCATTGATTTGAGGTCTTCATGGGTCCAAACATTGCATGATTCCAAAGCAGGTCCTAATACATGTCGTTAACTTAATTGTATTTGTATCACTGATTGTTAAAATAAAGTTGATTTATAATCATAGGTGTTCATGTTATTCTGGCAGGGAAATGTACCTGCCTTCTTCTTCTTCTTCTTCTTCTTCTTCTTCTTCTTTTTTTTTTTCCTAAATCATTGCAACACATTATTTCTCTCCTTTATTACAAGTTATTATGGAATTCACAGTAGGAAACTAGATATCTGTGATCACAAAGTGATCACTAAGGCTCTCTCGACTGGGGAGGCTTACCCTTGGCTTACCCTTACTTACCCTTACCCTTACCCTTGGCCTTTTATTTATTTTTTATTTTTTATTTTTGTATACAAGATCGAGGCTCGTGTAAAAGCTAACATCAATCACAAAAAAAAAAAAAACCGAACACACAAAACATACACAAAAGGGAGCGGGAGACAAGATTGGGAAAGAGAGGGAAGCACACAAGTACAACAGCAGAATAATTTTTTTGTTTGTTTGTTGTTGTTTTTTTGGTATATGGAACATTAAACAAAGGATAGATATTCAGGGAAGTTAGGGGGAGAAAAGGAAATCTAAGAAATTAAGCAATACAGCGAAGGAAAGAACTTAAATACACAAAACCGCCTGGGTGAGAGAAGCCTCAAGTTGCCAGGTCGCACACGTGGTGCGAGTAGAAAACGATTAAATTATACACAAGTTTGCGAATTGCAAACCAGGCTTAACTCGAAAACACACAGTACACATAGACAATGAAATAACGAGCGGAAATTTGACAAAGACACAAATTGGAAAAATACATAAAACTTTGAAGCCGTGCAGACGTCGAAGTCGCAGCCTTGCTCAAGGGACCGGAAGGCCTTGATTTTTTTTTTGCTTTACTAGACTTACTTGGCTATTTTTTCAACAATGATAGCCATATTTTTTGGACCACCATAGGACATTGACCTTCAACATGTAGGGCTAGAGTGTCATTTAGGAAAATGTGTCCCCATCTACAATCGATCCATAAAACTCAACCTCGTGAAAATCGGAGGACATTCAAGGTGTGATCAAAAAGGTGTTTTTTGTTTATTAGGACATGATCCAAAAAAGGTAATATCAGGTGCACAAGTAATATCAGGCCACTAATCAAATATCAGGTGCACAACTTCAGTGCGAGTTCGCTATTAGGATACAAGAACATCTTGGAAGGCCAAGTGGTCTTTGGGATTCCACGTTCACAAAATTGAGTGATGACGTGCAATGTCCAGGCCTGACGTTCATCTGGAGGTGGCAGGGATTTGGAATTTGGCCAGGGCACCTGTGATAACTCGCCTACTCTTTGCGAGATACCTGTGAGATCTTTAATGTTGGCATCCACCAATGGCCAGTGTTGGCAGACAGGTCCTCTGTTGGCAAACAAAAAGTTTTTTGTTTTTTTTAGACTAGCCACCATTTGACGTTGACCTTTAGGGTGGAGGGGTATGATGTAAATTTAGCGTAAATGTGCCTTGTCTGAGGCTATCTAGGGAAAGCAATTTCATTCCATTCAGAGAAATCTTAGTCGAGTTAAGTTGAAAAAATGTTAAAATGTTTATAATGGGGTCGTGACCTTAAAATTAGGTCAAGGTCAAAAAAAAATGTCAAGCCCATATACTTTCTATTCCCTTGATTGATGCAAAATTTCATTCCGAAAGTCCCACCAGATCTGAGATACAGCTGAAAATTTTTGGAACTTACGGGTGCATGAAGAATGTTTTTTTTTTATACAAATTATGGTTTAGTACTCCTCGGGGTTGAAGAAACTCTGTGATAATATTAAAAACTGGGGGCACCAATTGTAGAAAAAACCCTACTACAGCAATAAGCCTTCCCCTGTTGAGGAAGTCTTAATTAGGCATCCATATCTTGATGCAAGTCATACTATATTATATGGTATTACAGTTCTAAAGGGTAAAAACCCTCGTCATTAAAAAATGTAAGTTTTCAACACTAACATAGCGGCGCGCACACACACACACACACACACACACACACACACACACACACACACACACGATGATAAATATACATTTAGGATTGAAGAGTTTTAATGTGAACAAAGCAACAATGATATAAATAATAGTCTTTGGTTATTTATTTATCATGAACAATATTTGCAATGTGACTATTTTTCCTCCATTTTGTTTTTGTATGCAGAGTCAAGGCTCGTGGAAGAGCTAGAACACTTAGCGGATCAGGACATAACAGAACAAAAGGAACAGTGGAGAGAGGGGGGAAAACACCACCAGCAGGGCTGAATCACAAAATAGAGTTAGACTTGGACAAATAATGTGTGTTGGGAGGAATGAGAGGGAGGAGAGGATGCATGGGATGGACAAGATGGATACAGAAGGAAACTCTCAGGAAGGGAAAACTGGAAATTTGGAATGTGGGGAGTCTAGGAGGGGTGGTTAACAGGGGGTAGAAAATATAACGGTTTCTGATGGGGGTCAATCTGAGATGGTGGTGAACAACTGTCTTGAAGACTTGGAGGGAAGATTGAGATTGAGGAGAATGTGGAGGTTGGTTCCACTGACTGTGGTTAGTGCAGGATGTTGCACCAACTTCACAACAACCTTCTTCCAACAGACAGACTAAATTATTATTCATTCCTCTGTAACACAAGTCCTCGTCGTATGAGTTGCACAATTACACAACTTTCCCCTTCACCTCTATCATAGTTTGTGACTTTTGTGTAAAGATTGACTTTTCGAATGTTCCCATGGAAAATAATATCATGGATTTAATTTTGAGCTCCGAGCGGCCTTTGTAATTCCGTGGCAGACTGTTCGGATATTTGGCGAAATTATGCGTTCTTCAAATATTTCAAGGAGAAAGTCATTCGTTCGTTATTTTTTTATTTGATGGTTTATTATTTTTATTTTATTCATTATTATTATTTATTATTTATTATTAATTTTATTATTTTATTATTTATATTTATTTATTTATAAATATAATTTTTAATTTTTTTAGTGGTTTATTATTTTTTAATTTGGTGTTTTTTATTTATTTATTGTGTGGCCATTGGCAACTCAACGGTGGGCCGTTATGATGTTTGTTTTTCCTCTCCACTGCCAAACACGAACTCTTTACCTTCACATGTCTTTCCAAACACTTGTGATCTGCCCCTTTTCAAAAAGCAGATTATTTTGACATCCTCAAAAACTCTTAGACTATTCTCTCTTTCTTCACTTTTCTATCAATGAAGCTATTTTATTTAAGGCCTGGCCTCGATGAGGACTACATAGTCCGTGACTGGAACCTTCAACATAAATAAATAAATAGTGCGGGATGGTGCAACAACCTCGCAATAATGGAGTGCATCATCTTGTGTACTTTATTCTTCTTTCTCATGTGTAGCACTCGGCTGCTGGTTTTGCATCATTGTTCGGAGTTTGGTTGTGCAACTGATCTGCTGATGCATTCCAGGCCCCTTATATGTGAGAATACCAACTTAGAACTAGTTCCAGGGTTCTGACAAGAAATCGCCTTCCCTGCAAAAATGCACTTGGGAGATTTAACATTCACCAACTAATGCAAATAGACGAGACACCCATTTTGACGTCCGCCCAAAGAACGACACTCACTGACTCACTGATGCATGCCTGCAGAACAGCAATCTGACACTTTATCGTTGGTTTGGAATCAAATGTAGTCTAGAAGGCTAAAATATAATTGCACTACCTCTGCACCATCCTGTCAGACACCATCTGGTGTGGTCCATTTTTCACCTATGTATTGCATAAATATGGTAGAAAGTCGTTAAGAAATAAAACAAGATAATGTGAGCCGAATTAACTTTCTTCAATGAGTTTGTTCAGTTGAAAGACGTTTTTTAGTCACCATGTTCAAAAATACCCTGAGTACCCCACAACGTTCTCTCGATTATACAACGCAATAGTCTTCTTTTTCTTTCATACGGAGCATAGGGCTGTGGGTAGCATCATTTTCTGGGACGCAGCTAACGCATTTCCTCTTCTTGGTTGGAGCTCGACTATTCTTCGCGAAGGACACTGTGGGAAGGCACACACATTGATGTCTCATCGTGTTTGTGAAACACCGGGATGAAAGTTTATAGCTGGGTCGGAATTCAAACCCAGGCTAGACATGTCAGAGACGAGGGTGCGTACCTCGAGCACTATCCTATCATGGCCCTTGCAATGCAATGTATGGGGTGCACAATCGTTTCTTAGCAACCTGCAAAGACAAAGCCTTCGCATTTCCTGGGCTACGCAGTCTTTTTAACTTGCCTTTTTCGTCCTTTTTTGGTATGAAGTCGAGGCTTGTGTATGACCGGAGCAAGGAGGAAATAGTGGAAAGGTGGCACGGTAGATGGACAGCAGGGTCGACGTGAAAGAATCAGATCAAGGCGAGGAGAAGGAGGACACAGAGAGAGAGAGCAAGCTAGCTAAAAGTTCAAATGTACTCATAGCTTTTCCATCTTACCAGTTTTCTCTACTAGTGTTTATATTGGTCTGTTTTCTAAATTATAATGTACTTGTTGTATTTATCTACTGACCAAATCATTATCAGTCTTCCTAATGTGTTCTTCTCTCCCCTCCCTCTTCCCATCCCTTGGCCACACCACCCGAAGAAGAATGACTTGAAGATGCTGAAGATGGTCTCAAATGTGTCTCTGTAAACCAATAATAATTAATATTCATATAGTGCAAGGGTTCCAAGGGATCAGGTGGATAGAAAAGACACCCATGTCCTTATCTACCTTTCCTTGTTTCTTTTGCCAGCAATAGATTTATATAATGAGGGTGATATCTCCATTCTCTAATGGATACGCAAGACTTTCGTATTCGTTCATTTCTATTGGCTGAGACTCGTCTAGGTGTACAAGCTGCGGGTCCGATTCTTGGGGCAACCAGCTTCACTGCCATGTTTCTGACCATTATTTGAACATAGTTTACTAAGGTAGGCTTATATATAACAATATTCACCACAAACTACCATGTAATTCCTCGAGCACTGAGCACACCTTACCGTTATCGTGGCCTAGTGTGGCTTTATAGATCTGCATTCCTCTTCCCTTGAGGGTTTCTACCAGACAGTGCACTGCCATCTCATGTCATCCCCCATCTCTCCACAAAATATTTTTACCCCCCTTTAACCACATCCCTAACTCAACTGTCTTACTATGTTTCTGTGTTTACTGTGTTTACAACTGTCTTACTCAACTCTCGCTCTCTCGCACTTTCGCTCGCTCTCTCTATCGCTCTCTCTCTCGCTCTCTCGCTCACTCTCTCTCGCTCACTCTCTCTCTCTCTCGCTCTCTCTCTCTCTTGCTCTCACTCTCACACTCTTTCTCTCTCCCTCTCTCTCTCTCTCTCTCTCTCTCTCTCTCTCTCTCGCTCACTCTCTCTCTTTCTCGCTCACTCTCTCTCTCGCTCTCTCACTCACTCTGAGCGAGAGAGAAAGAGAGAGAGAGAGAGAGAGAGAGAGAGAGAGAGAGCGAGAGAGTGAGCGAGAGAGATACTCTCTCTCTCTCTCTCTCTCTCTCTCTCTCTCTCTTTCTCTCTTGCTCTCACTCCCTCTATCTCTCGCTCTCTTGCTCTCTCTCTCGCTCTCTCTCTCGCTCTCTCTCTCATTTTGCTCGTTCACTCCCTTGCTTATTGTATCCAAGTATTGCACCACTATTGAGCCTGCTGTTGACTTAACGGTTAAGGTGGCTGGCTTGAGATCTTACGGTCCTGAGTTCAAGCCCCTGCCATGTTGTTGAATTAACACCACGTTGGTTGACTCAGCCTGCCATCCTTCCGAGGTCAGCAAGATGTGTACCAGTTGACTGGGATGAATGAGCCATTCGAGTATCCTGCGTCGGAATGGCAATGGCGACCGTCCAGGATTGTGCCCAATAGTCAAGGAACTGCTTCGGCAGCCATATGCATCTGAAGATGCAAAGATGAGTGGTTGTCAATGCACAACTATCAGTTCACACCCTCCATCACCTCAACTCCCTGAATCTCATTGATTTGAGGTCTTCATGAGTTCCCAAGTGTAAAACTCTTCAATGAATCTCAATCCTGTAAACAAAAGGAGTAAGCAACTACATTATTGTGGAGATGATTAGAGAATATTAGTTCTCCACCCTGCATCTGCAATCTACCTTGATACCACTAGGCACAAATAATTTGGACTATTTCATCTGTATGACCATCTCAGGTGGAATGTCGCCTTTTGAATGCTCAGTGGTGACTCGTGTAGTCATGTTGGGAGCTTTCTGGGGATGCAAAGAGAGGGACGATTGTAAAGCTGAATGTGTAAGCCTCCATCTCCCATGTCACCACTTAAGTTGTGGGTGGGCTCCTCTTCAAATATTTATTGTGAAAAATCCCAGGGATTATCTAACATAGACAAGATAACAATTGCTTTGTTTCTACTTAAGCTAACTTTATTGAACACAAACATTCGTTTGCATTTGAGATTTTAAACCCCGTGTCGGTGTGCCCCTTTACGACTGAGTGGATCAGCTGAATTTTGAACACATTAAGCTCAGTACCACTTAATGTGGAAGGTCTATATAATACAAAAAAAAAAAATTGTTTTTGTTTTTTCTTCCACTAATCTATGAACTTTTCACTGGATACTCGCATGCATTTCTTTGTTCATCTGTCTAGTATGTATTGTGTTGAATACAATGCAGTTTCTCTCAATAAAGGATGTATATTGCTAAATCCATGTTTCTGAAATATCATATTTCATATTTTGCAATGCCAATATTTCCTTCAAGGTTTAGTTATGTACGACTGCAATGACGACGACGACGACGACTACTACTACTACTACTACTACTACTACTACTACTACTACTACTACTACTACTACTACGACTACTACTACCACTACTGATATTGTTGCTACTACTACTGCTACTACTACTACTACTACGACTACTACTACCACTACTGATATTGTTGCTACTACTACTGCTACTACTACTAATACTGCTACTGCTCGTACTGATATTGCTGCTACTACTACTGCTACTACTACTACTACTAATACTGCTACTGCTACTACTACTACTACTACTAATACTGCTACTGCTACGACTACTGCTACTACTGATATTGGTGCTACTACTACTACTGCTGCTACTCATATTGCTGCTACTACTACTGCTACTACTGATATTGGTGCTATTACTACTACTGCTACTACTCATATTGCTGCTGCTACTACTACTGCTACTACTAACATTGCTGCTGCTACTACTGCTACTAATGCTATTACTGCTACTACTGCTGCTACTAATGATATTACTGGTACTACTACTGCTACTAATGATATTACTGGTACTGCTATTACTACTAATACTGCTACTGCTACTACTGATATTGCTGCTACTACTACTGCTACTACTACTACTACTAATACTGCTACTGCTACGACTACTGCTACTACTGATATTGGTGCTACTACTACTACTGCTGCTACTCATATTGCTGCTACTACTACTGCTACTACTGATATTGGTGCTATTACTACTACTGCTACTACTCATATTGCTGCTGCTACTACTACTGCTACTACTAACATTTCTGCTTCTACTACTGCTACTAATGCTATTACTGCTACTACTGCTGCTACTAATGATATTACTGGTGCTACTACTGCTACTAATGATATTACTGGTACTACTACTACTACTACTATTCATATTGCTGCTGCTACTACTACTACTACTACTGCTACTACTGCTATTGCTGGTACTACTACTAATGATATTACTGCTACTACTACTACTACCACTACCAATGCTACTATTCATATTGCTGCTACTACCACTGCTACTACTAATATTTCTGCTACTACTACTGTTACTACTGATATTGCTAGTACTATTACTGCTACTAATGATATTACTGCTACTGCTACTACTACTACTACTACTACTATTGCTGCTACTGCTACTACTGATATTGCTGCTGCTACTACTACTACTACTACTACTACTACTACTACTATTACTATTACTACTACTACTATTACTACTACTACTACTACTACTATTGCTGCTACTGCTACTACTGATATTGCTTCTACTGCTACTAATGATATTACTACTACTACTACTGCTGCTACTGCTACTACTGATATTGCTTCTACTTCTACTACTACTACTACTACTGCTGGTACTACTACAACTGCTTTAATTATTCCCACTTTGTGTGGCTGGCTGGAGAACGTGTTTGGCCCAAGTCTTTCACGACCCGGGTGGCCGGCCCTGACATTTGACTGGAGTTTGCAGGGATTTTGAATTCGTTGAGAGTGTCGGAGATAACTCGCCCACCCTTTGCGAAACACACCGTGAGATCTTCAGTCCCCACCAATGGAGGTTTAGTAACCCACGGTGTCTTAATGATACACAGGCTAGACAACTCAGAGGCGAGTGCACACACCTCTAAAGGTATCCCTGGCAGCTCCTGCACGAGGTTCGAGTATAAAATGAACTTTAGTGGGGCGGCTTAGCCCAAATATTCAAAAGAATTGTGCATTTTGTGAAACAAGCACCAAATTTGGCACAAATGTACATTAATATGTTGCGAACATTTTCAGATATTGGGCCACTTGAAATTCCGTAATTTTTTTTTTCAAATTTTTTCAAATTTCGTAATTTCAAATTTTTCGGGTGACACCGTCACAATTTCGGTCTTCGAGGCCGGCCGATAGGCAAAGTGTGACCGGAAGGGACGAGGTTCTCCTGACCACGTGGTCCTCGATCTGGGAAGCGAGAGGCGTTCCATTAGTGGACGTGCCCCTCACGCCCGACTTTTGGGCGGCCCCGGCAGGCCGTTTGTTTTGACGTTCCGTGACAGGCCCCGCACCCCCACCTCCGGGCCGACCGGAAGCTTGTGCTGAGTACATCATACCTGAACAACTCAGTGAGGCAGAACACAGCAGTGCACACCAGGGTGACCCCTTCAGTGCATAAACCAATTAACCTGTCCACTGCAGGGCATATAGAAATGAAGTTATTTTCTGCATATAATAATAATATAAGTTCAGTTCTATATAACAATTTCTGTTATCACCACTACCACTACAACTACCACTACTACAAGCTTTGTCTGGAATTTTGTGGACTAACAGACAAACAGACATACAGACAAGCTGGGATCAAAACATTACCTCCTTCCACCATTGAGTGTAGAGGTAAACATCATGGAAATTATATCATGCCCTAGATTTAATTCATGCTTACCCGTGTATTTGCTTCACTGGTTCACAAGGTCTTTTGCATACATGTAATTCAGACTCTCGTCTTCATTGCTGACCACACAATGTTCGCAACATATTAATGTACATTTGTGTCAAATTTGGTGCTTGTATCACAAAATGCACAATTCTTTTGAATATTTGGGCTAAGCCGCCCCACTATATCGGCCGGCCTCGAAGACCGAAATTGTGACGGTGTCACCCGAAAAATTTGAAATTACGAAATTTGAAAAAATTTGAAAAAAAAAATTACGGAATTTCAAGTGGCCCAATATCTGAAAATGTTCGCAACATATTAATGTACATTTGTGCCAAATTTGGTGCTTGTATCACAAAATGCACAACAGGTTTGCTATGCTGCTACACTACTTTGCAATCACAGAATTGAAGTCAACAAGCAAAACTTTTAATGTGGAACCCGCGGATGTGATTACTTTATTTAAAGGCTTTTTCGGTTTGCGAAGTGCAAGATATAAGCAACATATTCATCAGCTGCCAGGAGACCTTTATCGATGTCATTTATGATGGGAATAAAGCTTTCATTATAAATCGGAATCATTAAATTTTATACCGTGTTTTATAGCTGATCGTTTTATACTGTTACCGGATACATCGGTCATTACTAACGACATATGATGTTTTACCGTCCAGTTTGTTTAATGAGAAATCGCATGGGGGCTTTCAACATGTGAGCTCACTTTGCTCCGACACACGTCACACCCAGGGAGTAATTAAAAACATTATTACAAGGGAGAAGGCGCCCGTGTCACGCCCGAGTGTGGCTGTGAAATGACAAATTTATTTCGCAATCGTAAAGGTCAAAAGCGCCGCGAAGGAGACTTATTTTGAAAATCATCCGTGACTCGACCTTTCTGCCCGCTCTTTTCACACGTTGGAAGGGTGCGCGCGGGTGCGAATTATCGCTCGCACGACCGGAGCGTGTGACGACCTGCGCGCGAGGTCACACGTCACCAGTTGCCCGTTGTGACGTCATTTCAATCGGCGGGAAGGAAAAACGGATTCGCACGCCTTCGGGCTTTGCGCTTGGGGAATGACAATTTCTATCGACGTTATCAAAAATAAATATTATTCTGATAAATATACGAGAGAGGGCAGAGGAGCTCAAAAAGTTATCGGGGCGAGGCATTCGCAAGCGTCCCAGAGTATTTTTTTTTATCTTTAAAGGTATAAGTATAAGTGCATTATAAAATGTGATACAATTTATTGTAATTAGGGACAAAGGGAAAATAAAAAGTACGATAGGCCTATTAGTTACCCCACGCATGCAAAGCGAAAAGCGGAGTTAAGCAATTGGTTCATGTCATGTCCATCTGTCCGTACGAGCTTACACCAAGGAACATACAACAGACGCGAATAGCTAATGCGAGATGTTATATAAGGTGATGTAATAGACACTGCAGAAATGGTGGTGAAAAACAGAATTTATTTATTTATACGACTTTTACATTTTCTTTTTGTATTTAAATTTAATTATATAATTTTGAACACAGTTGTACACAAATCGCCTGTCATAATACTTCCAAGAACCCCCAGTTTTTCAGTATTGTACTTCAATTTAAATAAGGTTCCATGGGGTTGTTGTTGTTGTATAGCCCCAGCCAATTCTCTCAAACAAGCCAGCGGCATGGCGACAGCCAATCTATCTCGCAGGAGCGACCCAGAGATTCATCATATCCAGGATTGTGTACCTCCCGCCTTCACGAAGCCAGGGCCACGACAGAGTTGGAGAGAGAGAAAGACACAGAAAGAGCCAGAGACAAGAGGGAAAGGGCCAGTCTATCGGGACCGATCAGCACTCTCATCGTGACTGTGCTGCCCTGAGAATCCAGGCAGCCGATAAGAATGGGGAAGATTTGGCCCAAGACCTGCGTTGGTGGGTACAGCCACCACGAAGAGGCGTCCCCGTTAACAATTGGAGTGGTATATAAGGGTGGTGTTTGGAAATGCTTCAATAACACGAAACTTCCGGATTTTTTTAACGATTACTTAACATCACTATTTTATTTAAGTTGTAGTGACACTGTATGGGGTATTGTGTTCTATGAGCTCTCTAGTTGCCCTCGCCTGAGAGGGTATTGCATTTGAGTCCGTTTGTTTGTTACTTGGCAAGTAACAAATAATGTTTTTTTGACAAGTATGTTGATCGCTCTGGTTTGTCTGTTTGTTTGTCTGTCCGCTCACTTATACTTGCCTACAGGTCACTATTTTATACCAATCTTCACGAAACCTCACCAAAATGGTAGAGTTTGTGGTCCAACAAAATCGTATATATTTTTGAGGTCAATAGGTCAACATAGGCCAAAGGTCAACCACTTTTTTCGAATTTCTAAAATCCTCAATTTTCATCCGATTCACTTGAAATTTGAATAGGATTTACATATCAGCTAACTGAATTCAACCACCAATTATTTTTGAAATCGACATAGGCCAAAAGGTCAACATAGGACAGATTTCTAAAATTGTCAATTTCCATCCGATTAACCTCAAATTTGAAGACGATTTGCACATCAGGTCACTGAATTAAACCATCAATTATTTTTGAGGTCAAAAGGATGCTCTACTGAGTGCCATTCTACTTTGTTCTCTTTTGCCAAGTGTCACGCTATGAGTGATTTTTCATCTGTTTGTTTGTTTGTCTATCTGTCTGTTTGTTTGTCCGCACAGAATAAATATGATTTTCTCTGCAACCATTGGTCCAGGAAATTGACAGGAATTTTCACCATACAATCACGTGAAAAAGTAAGTACACCCCATGTAAAGTTTTGACTTTTTCAACATATTTCAACACGCAGCTATTTGATCTTCATTTCAACAATATTGAAAGATAAAGGTGATATAATATAACAAATATCATGAAACATTTACATTTTGTAGTCCATTGTATAACTTAAATAAACATAAATGCAAATTTCGAATGTGGAAAAAGTAAGTACACCCTTGGCTCTAATAGGTGGTATTGCCCCCTTTGGCAGAAACAACCTCAAGTAGGCGTTTCTTATAACTGTCTACCAGTCACTGACATCGAGTGGGAGAAATTTTTGCCCACTCCTCCATGCAGAATTCTTTCAGCTGTGCGATGTTTGAGGGGTTTCTTGCATGCACAGCTCGTTTCAAATCCCCCCACAACATCTCGATGTGATTTAGATCCGGGCTTTCATTTGGCTATTCCAGAACCCTCCATTTCGTTCTTTTCAGCCATTCCTTGGTGGAGTTACTGGTATGTTTAGGGTCATTGTCATGTTGCAAGGAGGTCCACCTTCAGTTGAGCTTCAACTTTCCGACAGATGGCCTCACATTATCCTCAAGCACCCTCTGGTACAATGAAGAATTCGTAGTGGATTCTATGATGGTGAGCTGCCCAGGCCCTGATGCAGCAAAGCTGCCCCAAACCACAATATTTCCACCACCATGCTTTACAGTTGTTATCAGGTTCTTGTGGTCAAATGCTGTCTTTGGTTTTCGCCAAACATGTCTTCTGGTACTGAGGCCAAATAGCTCTACCTTTGACTCATCTCTCCAAAGCACATTGTTCCAGTAGTGCTGGTCTTTGCCTAGGTGTTCATTGGCAAACTTTAGTCTTGCCCTGATGTTCTTTCTGGACAGAAAAGGTTTCCTCCTGTCACACCTCCCATGTAGATCAAAGTTGTGCAGCCTCTTTCTAATGGTGGACTCGTGCACTTTGACATCAACAGTGGCAAGAGCTACCTGTAGGTCCCGTGATGACATTCTGGGGTTCTTAGAGACTTCTTTCAGCATCTTGCGGTCTGCTCTCGGGCTGAACTTGCTGGGGTGGCCTGGCCTGAACAAGTTGGCAGTTGTTTGGAATCTTCTCCACTTGTAGATGATCTTCCGGACAGTCGAATGTTTGATTTCAAATTGTTTGGAGATCTTTTTTAATCCCTTCCCGGACTCGTAGGCATCTATAACCTTCTTTCTGAAGGCCTCAGAGAGCTCTTTTGATATAGGCATGGCGACGCCGCCCACTTCAACAACAAAGAGCAAACCAAACGAAATGTCTGAGGTTTAAATAAGACAGGTTCCTCCAAGATCCTCTCCAACGATGTTCTAAGCATTTGCACCTGAGCTGGTGCACCTGATTCTAATTTTAGGTATTTGAAGTAGTGATAAATGTAGGGATGTACTTACTTTTTCCACATGCGAAATTTGCATTGATGTTTATTTAAGTTATACAATGGACTACAAAATGTAAATGTTTCATGATATTTGTTATATTATATAACCTTTATCTATCAATATTGTTGAAATGAGGATTAAATAGCTGTATGTTGAAATATGTTGAAAAAGTCAAAACTTTACATGGGGTGTACTTACTTTTCACATCTCCACCTGTATATATTTTTTCATGATAATTATGACGTCACAAGTCATGTGGTATGGGCGCCATCTTGAAAAAACCGAAGAACGTTGCACCTCTATATCTCCAAAAGTGCTGCATAGAAAAAAATTGAGACATGGCTCATTATAAAGAACTCTCCATGGGGAATAAAATATGTTAATGATAATGTCATTGGTGCCTTCATTATGACATCATAATTCGACAAGAACAAAACTTCATCTGATCAAGATGAAATTTCTTGAGCATCAGCTAGGGATAAATTGGTGGAGAAAAATAAGATGATGTCATCGGTCACTGGTTCGGCCGCCATATTTGTTTTAACACAAAAGCCATAAAAACCACCAAAAACATGTCCTAGCGAGGGTCTGCAATTTCTGATTGCTCTTTCTTGCTTTATTTGTATCAGGGTGGATCCAGAATTTTTTGAAAAGGGGGTGGAGGAAGTGTCCATAAATCAAGGGAATGGGTACATGCTCTCCCAGATGTTGCGAGCATGAAGTCACTGAGTGTGTGGACCTGCTTAAGGACTCCGTAAACTTTGGGATTTTAGATGCTCTCGGGTGCACTCTGAGCATCTACGGACCACATTGGCTATGTTTTGGGAAGGGAAAACAAATCATTACTTTCCATTTTAAAATATTTTTTATTTGCCTATTTATTGTTAATTTTGACATGGATGTGTTGGAACCTGTGGCTTTTTAAACTTAACGGAACACCAGTTACTCAACAGTCTTCTCCAACAATTATCCTGAATGATGTTTGTGACATCCAGAGGGCGAAAAATCAAGTGTGATATGCAAACATGAGCCTCAACCAATCAGTGAACCTTCCAGCCCTGATTTCTCCCAATGGCACGTCTTCTCTTCTGGACTGGAATGCTCTCTTCCTGGAAGACAAATCTGACCAAAGGCAACCTCAGATTGCTCAACAAAGCCACTTCCTAAAGGAATACACCTCTCATCGTGAGACTGAATTCATATTTTACTTGTATTTTTCTAAAAAAAAAAGAGAAAGAAAAAGTTTAAAAAAATTTATCGCTTTTTTTTCTCATCCCCCTTATTAAATATTAATCTTAAATGTAATAACAAAGATAACTAGATATAGAATAGGTGTCCTCAGCAGATCTCTTGCTGCTACTATACTACTACTACGACGACTACTGCTACTACTGCTGCTGCTGCTGCTACTACTATTACAACGGCTCTAATTATTTCCAGCATACTGTGATGTCTACCTGTCCACAAATTCCAAATTATGGAATCATAAGTTTTACTAAACAATAATTGAGGAGGAAATTTCCCCCTTTTTGCTCGACTGCATGGAATTGACATTGCAGCAATGATGAGGCCTCCTTCCCACAAGCTATAGTGAATAAATCATGTTGACACGATTGAGCAACTCCATATTTTTTCCCAAAGACAATACTTTCCTTGTCCTCTTCAAAATACGCTCAACAACGCCACTAGTCGGATGCTTGGAGGCCACGATTAATGGCAAAAATGAGTATAAATTGCAAGACAAATGGCAAACACTCACGAGGTCTATTCCGTAAGAGGGACAATATGAGAAAGAACGAGGCAGGTAAGCGTGGGTCACCGTGCTTGATGCGCTTGAACACGGCGGTGGGACATTTGAAACGGAGGACGGCAGACTGATGTGCCTTCGTGGAAAACCGCGGTTACTCAAAAATGTGTGCAGTGGTTTGCAAAATGTTATACAGAATAATAAGAGTGGATACTCGAAACCGCGGTTGGCAGAAGAATGCATGAGACACAACACAGGTCGGTCAGACAAAACAAAGAGCAACTGAGATTGGGGGAAGTGCCATCACTACTCAGACACTCTGGGTACCAGCGACGTCACCACAATGGCACTGCCTTTCTCACCACACTCAGTAAGGAGTTTCCGAAGGAGGAATTTCCTACTCTCCATGGATGACAACCTATGTCAAGCAAGGAAGCATCAGGTACCATTTTAAAAATCTTTGGTATGACTCGGCAAGGGTTTGAACTAGTTGACCTGTCAGACTCAGTGTGGACGCTCTAATCTCTAACCATGACACCACTGAGACTTCTTCAGATCTACAACCTATATAATTAATGCAGAAAACGTTTATAATTTAAAACAGCTGGACTTACTAGACGGTCAAACCGACATTTCTGAGAGAAATCACTTGCCTTGGTCACGGCAGATGTTGGAGTGAAGAAGAAGCTTGAGAATCACCACGTGAATTCCACAGTTGGTAGGGTGAGTTTGTCTGTAGACCAATCTGGGTGTCAGGTGACGATTTCAGACGGCGTGGGAGAGATGTTATAGTCTTGTCCCATGTACGTGACAGATTATGGATTATTATTTATTATCTTATTTATTATTATTATGGATTATTATCTTCAGATTATTACTGAAGAACGCCATGATGGCGTTCTTCAGTGCATGATGGGTCTCTACATCTGATGTCATACACCAAGTCACATTTCCTATCCATCTGGATCTCAACATGAACTAACTTGCACAGAATTATGTGGTTTATATGATGTAACAATTCCAAACTTGGAGAAGGATCTCACTTTCTCAGAAAGCCCAGCCACACACGGAATGGTAACTCGTGTCATATTTTCTTGAGCTGTGTGTGCGTCCTGTTGTTGCTCACTGGATGGCAGGCAGGCCAATCAGAGATCTTTGGTGGAAGACGATGTTGTACTACGCTACATTGCACTACACTGCACCACACTATCATACTGAGCATTCTCTCCCTCCTCCTCCATGTATCAGGGTCCGTACCCATTCATCGGCAGTGCTCAAGTAAGACAAGGGGTGACCCTAAGCCCTGAACTCATTCTCCCCCTCCTCTATTTCTTTCTCTCTACCTTTCCTCGGAGCATGATTCTGCTAGGCCCATGTGATGTGTGTAAATAATTAAGTAAGACTGGTGATGGGATAAGCGTTAAGTGGGAGTAATCTTTTTGGGTTGTGATTATTGACTGTGTGGTATTTTATTGTGTCTTGTGCTTGTAAATTATAATTGTGCTTGTAATTGCTCTCTGTTTGACCATTGTACAGTTGCTGTGTAAACGTGTTGCTTTATTGTTGCTTGTAAATGCTCGTGTGAATTCCTTTGGCAAACAGCTGTTGCCAACCTGCCTATTTCGTCTCTTTTCCTATTGACTCAGCTAAGGTGCAATATGGTAGCAGGGGCGACGGGCGTTCTTCCCAAACCAATTGGCTCCACAGTATTAGCCGGTCCATACTCGACAGTTCACTTGGCTGCTCCTGATTAGATATGATATATGGTGGGTATGAATCGAGGGCACGATCTCCAGTTAGGTTGGCCACGTCACCCCCAGGTAAATGGTGTCAGAAGGAGGACCCTGGGAAATTTGGCCATTTTATTGGCATTCGAAGTTGATTAGCAACCTACCAGGTAGAGGGGTTTCCGTAGGACCGGTGGCCTCAGGACCAGTAGTCAGGAGGAGCCCGATAAGTCCCCTCGTGGTGAACCCCGAAACTTGGATCCATAGCAATATGTTGATTCAGAGTGAATTTGTCTTTCTCTTTCTCTCTCTGTGGGTCTGTTCCTTATGCACAGCCACATCTTGAAAGCTACAAACTCCATACTCGGGGAACCAATACAACTTTGTTCTGGAAGTAACATGGGCTGTGTGTCTGCAGCCTCAGTCTGTTTTGAGGCCACAAATTGAGGCCAAGGTGACAAACAACAATTTTTTGCAAACAGGAAGACCAATTGGTCTCAAATTGAAAGGCCGGATTTTTTGAGTGCAACACAATTGACCTTTTTAGAGTCAGTGAAAAACTGAAATTGATAGATTAACATAAACTTTTACCATCACTAGGGATAGGTACTTTTGCTATCGTAGATAAAATACATCTTAACAGATGCCCCACATACTCTTAACGAGTAATTTTGGAAGTTTTGTGGTTTTAAATATCGGAAATGTGCAATGAGATAGTGGAGACAAAATTCCAACGATTACTTTGAGGGGGTGGGGGTTCAGACTGGTGCATACAACTATACAAGGGAAGCCGAGACTTTTCACAGAACATATGGGGCACTTACAAGTTGTGAATGTTCCCATGGCAATAAGCCAATCCTGGAAAGGTCGCCACTCCCTCACATGTGCGGAAATGCTGCTGTGCAGCTATGGGAATGGAATCTATACAAGTGAGGGCCACACAGCAAGATTTCATCCACTCCACGACCAAACTGCTAATTCAGTGACATGGTGGTCAAAAATTCTGCCATATTTGCATACACAATGCTGGAAATGCTACACGAGACACAGCATTTTGTGGACATCCTGACCTTCAGACAAGAAGTCAAATCAGTCACTTTTCACTCTTCCTGTTAACTGATATCTCCTGTATAATCAGGCACTTGCTTGTCAACCTTTTTTAAAAATCAGGTGACATCCATTGTTTGCTTTATCCCTGGTGTTGGCTAGTGGCTAGGGTGCCGGCTTAGGATCCTAGGATCCTGGGTTCGAATCCCGGTCGATCGCTGAATCAACGCCAGGGGGGTTGACTCAGCCTGTCATCCTTCCGAGGTCGGCTAATTGAGTACCAGTTCACTGGTAATTCCCTGTTTGTCGTTAAAGGCGGCAAAAAGGGTTGGCGTCAGGAAGGGCATCCGGCCGTAAAACATTGCTTCAAAAAGGGGACCGAAAAACAACAACAACCACGGTTCCCGAAAAAGGCCAACCCCCGCTTTGCGGGGAAAAATGGCCTCTAAAGGTGGTTATCCATTGTTTGCTTTCCCCCAGTTATATCATCTTCAACAATATTAGTTAATGTTGCTATTCAATTTGATAAGATATTCACCCAATATTTGTATAATTCGTCAAATATCTGAGGTCCAATAATATTTTACTTTAATCGACAACCTTTAAATATATATATATATATACAGTATATTAGTGCAATTTTGTTGCTTGATAAACTTTTCTATTTTAGTGACATATTGTAACAGCAGTCGAATCATAGTGTCATTCATTGTCTCCAAAGGAAGAAATCAAAACATGGTTTCTTGCAATGCAATTCAAGGCTTCCAATATTTGTATTTCTTGCCAGGAGGAAGAACCAGTTGCTTTCATTATGGTCGGCTTTGTGGTATGGGTGTTTTCTTTTTCTTATTGTATGTCTGTGTTGAATATATGACTGACAGCATGGTGATTCTTCACCATTGAGATATAGGGTAAAGACGATATATAGTATGATACTTCAACAAGTTGTGGACGAATTATAATAAACCTTGGTGGATGAGTTGGGTTGGTGACAAGAACAATCCAATTAGAATTTGGTTAAGGTCTGGATGCAGATCCGGCATGTCAGTGTAATACAAAATGTAAACTGTTCAGTCTGGTGGAGGCATGCCCTCCACCGATGTATGCATTAATATTATAGTTCTGCCACCATTTTCACTTTTATTTGCTTTTAAATTCGTGTTCTCTGCAACAGAACTTGTTGTCACGATTTTGTCACAGTGACAAAGTTCTCACTCAAGCTTTTGGGTCTCACTATCTGCCATGATCTTTCCTGGGAAAACCACATTTCAAATCTGGCCTCCAAAGCCAGTCGCCGACTGGGCATCCTCCGTCGTGCGAAGTCCTTCCTTGGCACACCTGAGCTCCTCACCACATACAAGGCTTTCATCCGCAGCTCAATGGAATACTGCTCTCCCCTCTGGGCTGGTGCTCCTGCCGAACACCTAGCTCGTCTTCACGCTGTTGAAACCAAAGCATTAAGAATCATTGGAATCTCCCGCGATGAAGCTAACTTCAAGGGCCTCTCACTCACTCACCGCAGGCAGGTTGGTGGTCTTTCCGTCTTCTACCGACTCCTCTCCGGCCTTGCTCCTCCAGCTCTCTCTGGGCTCTGTCCCCCAAATATTCCTACAGGCCGCACAAGATCTGCCTGCAACCCTCTTATGGTTAAACTGCCAAAATCAAGACTCTCTGCTCACCTTCACTCCTTCATTCCGCATTTCTCCCACCTCTGGAACAAACTCCCTCACTCCCTTCAATCCCACTCCTCCCTCCAGGTCTTTAAAACAGCTGTTCACCACCATCCAAAACCTTGATCTTTTCTACCCCCGCTAATTTCACCCCAAATCCTCTTTTTTGAAATTTTTGAAATACCAACTTATTTCCTGGAAGTCTTTGGTGTCCTTGTGTTTATACTTCTCCCACCCCCCCCCCCTTCCCACGCCGCCTCCCCCCAAGCCCTCTCCCTCCCACACATTCCCGATGTCCCTCACAAATGTTGTTTATGTGCTTCCCCTTCAACTCCCCATCTTGTCTACCGCTCCCATTTTTATATACTTTGGTTCTTTGTCTGTTGATTTGTTTGTGTGATAAATGTTAGCTCTTTCACGAGCCTCGATTATGTATACAAAAAAAAAAAAAAAAAAAAAAAAAAAAAAAAACGCTTGTCTGATCAATGCAAATGTTTCAACATACCCAATGGATATTTTTTTTTATTGATAACACTGGTCAACAGCCAAATTGGTTCTGACTTATTTTCAACTATTTATAACTAATTTGGTGCCCACGAATCCGAATCTGTCCTTAAAATTTTGCTATCACGTAACCTTGACGTAGTACATCATAAGTGTGGAAAAAATCTTTAGAGCTTGCGAATTTCTTGATTAAGTCTCAATAAGTCTATTTATTGTCACAAAAAATAATATGAACTTTAAGTTTTTATTTACATCACATAAAAAAATGTAAATCTCCAAAAATCATATGAACTTTTTTATAAAATATCACAAAAAATAATATGAACTTGAAGTTTTTATTTGCATCACATTAAAAGTGCTTCTGAACTTTATTTTTACGTTTGTAGGAGCAATCACTTTCACGCTGTAAAGTCCAACAGTAGTCGTCCATCATGTTTGGATTGAATCGGCCTTGATATCGAGTCTCCATGATGGCAATTTCCTGGTGAAACCTTTCTCCATGTTCATCACTGACATCGCCAAAATTTTGTGGAAAGAAGTCCAGATGAGAATGGAAGAAATGTATCTTGAGTGACATTCGAGCACCGAGCACCTGGTAACTCTTCAACATCTTGTCCACAAGCTCGTCATAATTTGGTGCTTGAAAATTTCCAAGGTAATTGTTAGCAAGAGCCACAAAGCTATCCCAAGCAACGCTTCCCAGCTCAGATAGTCTCGTTACAAAGTCCTGATTAGTGAGTACAAGACGAATTTGACCCGAATTTCGGGTGTGGCTGATATTCCTATGGAATACTGGTTCTCAAAAACTGGATGTGCTCGTGAAAATTGGATATCATAATCGAAATCTACAGGTTCATGTTGGTTATAATCACCTCAAAATATACTAGAACCATAAAACTTTAAAAATTTCGTTGACCAGTGTAATTCCAACATCATAGGTAACGTGATATTGCAGCCATATTGGATAAATGGAAAAGCTTTTGACATCCCAGAAACTGCTCAACGAAGAAAATTTAAACTTGGCACTTGTCACGTACTCCACAGGGGAATACATTTTGATAATGACTTAATCTGTGCCCTAATGATATCATAATTGGATATGTCAAAATCCTCATCTTATCGATACGAAAATGATTGTGGGTGGTCTACTAAGGAATTTGGAAAGAGAATTAAATTGATGACGTCATCGGGCATGTTGTCTGGCAGGATATTGTTTTGAAAAAAAAACCTTTAAAAAACCTTCTCCAAAACAGCTTACCGAATCGATGCAAACTTCATTCATATGACCGACAAGTCATGTGGAATATAGTTCGAAAATGTAAATGTAATAGGTCACATGGTCTGGCAGCCATGTTAGATTTAAGCTAAAACATTAAAAAAACCTTCTTCTCTCAAACAGTTTGAACCAATGAATGCGAAGCTTGAAGTATATCAGCAACTACGCATGGGGATAAAAATTGATAACTAAAACATCATTGGTGAAGTGGTCTGGCAGCCATATTGGATTGAACAAAACCTTAAAACAAATTCTTATTTTGAACCATTTAATCGATCGTTGTGAAATTTCATATACACTATATGATTGACTTGCCGTGGGAAACACTGTATGATTGACTAGCCATGGGGAATATAGTTTGAAAATTCAATCGTCATTGGGCACATGGTCTGGCAGTCATGTTGGATTGAAGGGAAAACCTTATAAAATTGTCTTCTCTCAAAACACTCAACCAACAGATGTAAACCTGCACATGTATGATCGACTACCCATGGGGAATATAGGTTCAAATTAAAAATCCATAGGTCACGTGCTCAGGCAGCCATATTGTTTAGAAAAAGAAACCATATCAGATCAATGCAAACCTTTAAATATGTGACCGACTACCCATGGAGAAACAGGTTTGATAACAATGAGGTCATGGGTCATGTGTGCTATCAAAGTGGGGTTCAATCAATGTAGGGCAGCTTGGTCCCCGGCATAACTTCTCACAGTTATAAAGCATGCTTCGAGTTATTATTATTAAGTAGTGGCCATAGTAGTAGTAGTAGTAGTAGTAGTAGTAGTAGTAGTATTTATGTTTTCAATATATCTCTTTCCCCTTTTTTATCCCTCCAGCTTCACAACTTAGACACCACTATCGATAAACATTCTCCTGATCCATCATTCTAAGTTAATGTGGATTGGTAGACCCCGCTCATATGTTCGCTTGATTTATTGAAAGAGTTATCTAACCTGAGTTTATTCAGTACTGCTCTTTGTATACAACAGAGACTATGGCTACATAGATTAACTTCTCGCCTTCATGATGTTTTTCCATCACTACCCCATAACAGCTCCATCAAAAGTATGTGGTCTGTTGACCGCAATACGCTTAGAACTGACCTTTAACCTCCAGAAATGTAACTTTTATCGTACTTCTGCACTGTGAGTTTGTTAGCTTCGATACTGTTCCATAAATGAACCGAAATATGAACCTTTAAACATGTATGAAACTGTTATTACAGAATTACCAACATTTTCCGGAAAACGAAATGCAACCATTTAACAACCAATTGTTGCAATGATTAGGAAAACATATTCTAAAGTTTGCAAAAGACATTAGGTCTTTGTGTAAACCATCACTCCTTAAAATCTCTTTATTATAAAGTGTAAAGCTATTAAAAATGATAAAGTACACTTTCAACCTCGTTAGCTTCGCTTATGTGGATAAGTAAACATTTATTGGGAGTTCCAATTTAAACCAAGTAATGAATATACTGTAATGTGCAGACCCGACAAATTAATCATCAAATGTTTAATTATATATATATATATATATATATAAATCGAAATACAATGTACTTTGAAAGATACATGGCATTTTAATGTTGTGGGTATACCTTGGCTGTGACTAATCTTATCATTGTCTACAATTTTTGTTCCCTTAATTAATGCCCTTTGTGCTTCCATGACCACCACCTACTCCTTTTTCCAGTCACCAACTACACAATCACCGGTGTTGTAAAGGACCCTTTTCATTACGAAAAAGCCAAACATATATTGTTGTGTCGATTTCATGCATCCAGTGAGATTTCACGAACCATCATCTTTCAAAAGGTCAGCCATACTGGAGGTGTGCCACTCTCTCCTCCATGTGTATATAAATAATATCGTTGAACAGAGACTAACTACAGGTTTGTGAATTCCTCCCCAAGGTAAGCGGTATTGATAGAACATCTTATATAATTATTATAATGTGGTCGAGATATTGATGGAAATAAAAAAGGTTTTTTCATTATTCCTTACATGGTGAATAAAAAGTTTGAATAAAAAGTTGGTTGACAACCTATCTCAAAGGTAGTGAACTGATCGCCTATTTGATTACTGTCTATTTTAGATTTCATGACTGACCCAACTACTCTAGATTTGATTCCTAACCTGACTACTCTAGATTTGATTCCTGATTTGATACCCGACTGAACAAATCGAGATTTGACACCCGACCCAACTACTTTAGATTTGATTCTTCATCTGACTACTCTAGACTTGAGTCCTGACCCAACAAATCTAGATTTGATTCACAACCCAATAAAACTAGATTTGATTTCTGACTTGGCTACTCTACATTTGATTCCTGCCTGGGCTACTCTAGATTTGATTCCTGACCAGACTACTCTAGATTTGATTATTTACTGGGCTACTCTAGATTTAATTATTTACTGGGCTATTCTAGATTTGATTCCTGACCAGACTACTCTAGATTTGATTATTTACTGGGCTACTCTGGATTTGATTATTTGCTGGGCTGTTCTAGATTTGCCTCCTGACCTGACTACTCTAGATTTGATTATTTGCTGGGATATTCTAGATTTGCCTCCTGACCTGACTACTCTAGATTTGATTATTTACTGGGCTGTTCTAGATTTGCCTCCTGACCTGACTACTCTAGATTTGATTATTTACTGGGCTATTCTAGATTTGATTATTTACTGGGCTATTCTAGATTTGATTCCTGACCGGACTACTCTACATTGGATTATTTACTGGGCTATTCTCGATTTGATTCCTGACCGGACTACTCTACATTGGATTATTTACTGGGCTATTCTCGATTTGATTCCTGACCTGACTACTCTAGATTTGATTATTTACTTGGCTACTCTAGATTTAATTATTTACTGGGCTATTCTAGATTTGATTCCTGACCGGACTACTCTACATTGGATTATTTACTGGGCTATTCTCGATTTGATTCCTGACCGGACTACTCTACATTGGATTATTTACTGGGCTATTCTCGATTTGATTCCTGACCTGACTACTCTAGATTTGATTATTTACTTGGCTACTCTAGATTTAATTATTTACTGGGCTATTCTAGATTTGATTCCTGACCTGACTACTCTAGATTTGATTATTTACTGGGATATTCTAGATTTGATTCCTGACCTGACTACTCTAGATTTGATTATTTACTGGGCTATTCTAGATTTGATTCCTGACCGGACTACTCTACATTGGATTATTTACTGGGCTATTCTCGATTTGATTCCTGACCTGACTACTCTAGATTTGATTCTTGACTGGGCTACTCCAGATTTGATTCCTGATCTGACTACTGTCGATTTGATTCCTGACAGGGCTACTCTAGATTTGATTCCTGACATAACTACTCTCGATTTGATTCCTGACCGGACTACTCTGGATTTGATTACTGACCTGACTACTCTAGATTTGATTCCTGACATAACTACTCTCGATTTGATTCCTGACCAGACTACTCGAGATTTCATTCCTGACCTGACTACTCCAGATTTTATTCCTGACCTAACTACTCTAGATTTGATTCCTGACATAACTACTCTCGATTTGATTCCTGACCAGACTACTTGAGATTTGATTCCTGACCTAACTACTCCAGATTTTATTCCTGACCTGACTACTCTATATTTGATTCCTGACTGGACTACTCTATATTTGATTCCTGACCTGACTACTCTATATTTGATTCCTGACTGGGCTACTCTATATTTGATTCCTGACTGGGCTACTCTATATTTGATTCCTGACTGGGCTACTCCTGACCGGACTACTCTCGATTTGATTCCTGACCTGACCACTCTAGATTTGATTCCTGACCTGACTACTCTAGATTTGATTATTTACTGGGCTACTCTAGATTTGAGTATTTACTGGGCTATTCTAGATTTGATTCCTGACTGGACTACTCTAGATTTGATTATTTACTGGGCTACTCTAGATTTGAGTATTTACTGGGCTATTCAAGATTTGATTATTTACTGGGCTATTATAGATTTGATCCCTGAACGGACTACTCTACATTGGATTATTTACTTGGCTACTCTAGATTTGATTATTTACTGGGCTATTCTAGATTTGATTCCTGACCTGACTACTCCAGATTTGATTATTTACGGGGTATTCTAGATTTGATTCCTGACCGGACTACTCTAGATTTGATTATTTACTGGGATATTCTAGATTTGATTCCTGACCTGACTACTCTAGATTTGATTCTTGACTGGGCTACTCCAGATTTGATTCCTGACCTGACTACTGTCCATTTGATTCCTGACAGGGCTACTCTAGATTTGATTCCTGACATAACTACTCTCGATTTGATTCCTGACCGGACTACTCTAGATTTGATTACTGACCTGACTACTCTAGATTTGATTCCTGACATAACAACTCTCGATTTGATTGCTGACTGGGCTACTCTAGATTTGATTCCTGACCTGACTACTCTAGATTTGATTCCTGACCTAACTACTCTAGATTTGATTCCTGACGAGGCTACTCTAAACTTGAGTCCCAACCCAACAAATATAGATTTGATTGACAACCCAATGAAACTCGATTTGATTACTGACTTGGCTACTCTAGATTTGCTTCATGAGCAGACTACTCCAGATTTGATTCCTGACCTGACCACTCTAGATTTGCTTCCTGACCTGACTACTCTATATTTGATTCCTGACCGGACTACTCTATATTTGATTCCTGACCTGACTACTCTGGATTTGATTCCTGACCTGACTACTCTATATTTGATTCCTGACCTGACTACTCTGGATTTGATTCCTGACCTGACCACACCATATTTGATTCCTGACCAGACCTCTCGAGATTTGAATCTTTACTGGGCTATTCTAGATTTGATTCCTGACCTGACTACTCCAGATTTGATTTTTGATCTGACTACTCTAGATTTTTTTTCTGACCTGACTACTCTAGATTTGATTCCTCACTGGGCTAATCGAGATTTGATTTCTGACCTGACTACTCTAGATTTGATTCTTGACTTGTCTACTCTAGATTTGATTCCTGACCTGGCTACTCTAGATTTGATTTTTGACCTGACTTCTCCAGATTTGATTTCTGACCTGACTACTCCAGATTTGATTCCTGACTGGGCTACTCGAGATTTGAGTTCTGACCTGACTACTCTAGATTTGATTTTTGACCTGACTACTCTAGATTTGATTTCTGACCTGACTACTTTAGATTTGATTCCTGACTGGGCTACTCTAGATTTGATTTCTGACCAGACTACTCTAGATTTGATTCCTGACTGGGCTACTCTAGATTTGATTTCTGACCTGACTACTCTGGATTTGATTCCTGAGTTGTCTACTCAAGATTTGATTCTTGACTGGGCTACTCTAGATTTGATTCCTGACCTAACTACTCTAGATTTGATTCTTGACTTGTCTACTCTAGATTTTATTCCTGACTGGGCTACTCTAGATTTTATTCCTGACTTGTCTACTCTCGATTTGATTTCTGACTTGTCTACTCTAGATTTGATTCCTGACTTGTCTACTCTAGATTTCATTCCTGACCTTACTCCTCTGGATTTCATTTCTGACCTGACGACTCCAGATTTGATTTCTGACCTGACTACTCTAGATTTCATTTCGGGCCTGACTACTCTAGATTTGATTTCTGACCTGACTACTCTAGATTTGATTTCTTACCTGACTACTCTAGATTTGATTCCTGATTTGTGTACTCTAGATTTGATTCCTGACCTGACCACTCTAGATTTGATTCCTGACTGGGCTACTCTAGATTTGATTTCTGACCTGACTACTCTCGATTTGATTTCTGACCTGACTACTCTAGATTTGATTTATGACCTGACTACTCTCGATTTGATTCCTGACTTGTCTACTCTAGATTTGATTTCTGACCTGACTACTCTCGATTTGATTCCTGACTGGGCTACTCTAGATTTGATTTCTGACCTGACTACTCTAGATTTGATTTCTGACCTGACTACTCTCGATTTGATTTCTGACCTGACTACTCTAGATTTGATTTCTGACCTGACTACTCTAGATTTCATTTCTGACCTGACTACCCTAGATTTGATTTCTGACCTGACTACTCTAGATTTGATTTCTGACCTGACTACTCCAGATTTGATTTCTGACCTGACTACTCCAGATTTGATTTCTGACCTGACTACTCTAGATTTGATTCCTGACTGGGCTAATCCAGATTTCATTCCTGACTGGGCTAATCTAGATTTGATTCCTGACTGGGCTAATCCAGATTTCATTCCTGACCTGACTACTCTCGATTTGATTCCTGACCTAACTACTCTCGATTTGATTCCTGACCTAACTACTCTCGATTTGATTCCTGACTGGGCTACTCCAGATTTGATTCCTGACTGGGCTAATCCAGATTTCATTCCTGACCTGACTACTCTCGATTTGATTCCTGACCTAACTACTCTCGATTTGATTCCTGACCTAACTACTCTCGATTTGATTCCTGACCTAACTACTCTCGATTTGATTCCTGACTGGGCTACTCCAGATTTGATTCCTGACTGGGCTAATCTAGATTTGATTCCTGACCTAACTACTTTCGATTTGATTCCTGACTGGGCTACTCTAGATTTGATTCCTGCCTGGGCTACTCTAGAATTGATTCCTGCCTGGGCTACTCTAGATTTGATTCCTGACCTGACTACTCTGGATTTGATTCCTGACCTGACTACTTTAGATTTGATTCCTGACCTGACTACTCTAGATTTGATTCCTGACCGGACTACTCTAGATTTGATTATTTACTGGGCTACTCTAGATTTGAGTATTTACTGGGCTATTCTAGATTTGATTCCTGACCGGACTACTCTAGATTTGATTATTTACTGGGCTACTCTAGATTTGAGTATTTACTGGGCTATTCAAGATTTGATTATTTACTGGGCTATTCTAGATTTGATTCCTGACCTGACTACTCTAGATTTGATTGTTTACTGGGCTATTCTAGATTTGATCCCTGACCGGACTACTCTACATTGGATTATTTACTTGGCTACTCTAGATTTGATTATTTACTGGGCTATTCTAGATTTGATTCCTGACCTGACTACTCCAGATTTGTTTATTTACGGGGTATTCTAGATTTGATTCCTGACCGGACTACTCTAGATTTGATTATTTACTGGGATATTCTAGATTTGATTCCTGACCTGACTACTCTAGATTTGATTCTTGACTGGGCTACTCCAGATTTGATTCCTGACCTGACTACTGTCGATTTGATTCCTGACATAACTACTCTCGATTTGATTCCTGACCGGACTACTCTCGATTTGATTGCTGACTGGGCTACTCTAGATTTGATTCCTGACCTGACTACTCTAGATTTGATTCCTGACCTAACTACTCTCGATTTGATTCCTGACTGGGCTACTCCAGATTTGATTCCTGACTGGGCTAATCTAGATTTGATTCCTGACCTAACTACTTTCGATTTGATTCCTGACTGGGCTACTCTAGATTTGATTCCTGCCTGGGCTACTCTAGAATTGATTCCTGCCTGGGCTACTCTAGATTTGATTCCTGACCTGACTACTCTGGATTTGATTCCTGACCTGACTACTTTAGATTTGATTCCTGACCTGACTACTCTAAATTTGATTCCTGACCGGACTACTCTCGATTTGATTCCTGACCGGACTACTCTGGATTTGATTCCTGACCTGACTACTTTAGATTTGATTCCTGACCTGACTACTCTCGATTTGATTCCTGACCGGACTACTCTCGATTTGATTCCTGACCGGACTACTCTAGATTTGATTCCTGACCTGACTACTCTATATTTGATTCCTGACCTGACTACTCTGGATTTGATTCCTGACCTGACTACTCTAGATTTGATTCCTGACCTGACCACACCATATTTGATTCCTGACCAGACTTCTCGAGATTTGAATCTTTACTGGGCTATTCTAGATTTGATTCCTGACCTGACTACTCCAGATTTGATTTTTGATCTGACTACTCTAGATTTTTTTTCTGACCTGACTACTCTAGATTTGATTCCTCACTGGGCTAATCAAGATTTGATTTCTGACCTGACTACTCGAGATTTGATTATTGACTTGTCGACTCTAGATTTGATTCCTGACCTGGCTACTCTAGATTTGATTTTTGACCTGACTTCTCCAGATTTGATTTCTGACCTGACTACTCCAGATTTGATTCCTGACTGGGCTACTCGAGATTTGAGTTCTGACCTGACTACTCTAGATTTGATTTTTGACCTGACTACTCTAGATTTGATTTCTGACCTGACTACTTTAGATTTGATTCCTGACTGGGCTACTCTAGATTTGATTTCTGACCGGACTACTCTAGATTTGATTCCTGACTGAGCTACTCTAGATTTGATTTCTGACCTGACTGCTCTGGATTTGATTCCTGAGTTGTCTACTCAAGATTTGATTCTTGACTGGGCTACTCTAGATTTGATTCCTGACCTAACTACTCTAGATTTGATTCTTGACTTGTCTACTCTAGATTTTATTCCTGACTGGGCTACTCTAGATTTTATTCCTGACTTGTCTACTCTCGATTTGATTCCTGACTTGTCTACTCTAGATTTGATTCCTGACTTGTCTACTCTAGATTTCATTCCTGACCTTACTCCTCTGGATTTCATTTCTGACCTGACGACTCCAGATTTGATTTCTGACCCGACTACTCTAGATTTGATTGCTGACTGGGCTACTCTAGATTTGATTTCTGACCTGACTACTCCAGATTTGATTTCTTACCTGACTACTCTAGATTTGATTCCTGATTTGTGTACTCTATATTTGATTCCTGACCTGACTACTCTAGATTTGATTCCTGACTTGTCTACTCTAGATTTTGATTTCTGACCTGACTACTGTAGATTTGATTTCTGACCTGACCACTCTAGATTTGATTCCTGACTGGGCTACTCTAGATTTGATTTCTGACCTGACTACTCTCGATTTGATTTCTGACCTGACTACTCTAGATTTGATTTATGACCTGACTACTCTCGATTTGATTCCTGACTTGTCTACTCTAGATTGGATTTCTGACCTGACTACTCTCGATTTAATTCCTGACTGGGCTACTCTAGATTTGATTTCTGACCTGACTACTCTCGATTTGATTTCTGACTGGGCTACTCTCGATTTGATTCCTGACTTGTCTACTCTAGATTGGATTTCTGACCTGACTACTCTCGATTTAATTCCTGACTGGGCTACTCTAGATTGGATTTCTGACCTGACTACTCTCGATTTGATTTCTGACCTGACTACTCTAGATTTGATTCCTGACTGGGCTAATCCAGATTTCATTCCTGACCTGACTACTCTCGATTTGATTCCTGACCTAACTACTCTCGATTTGATTCCTGACCTAACTACTCTCGATTTGATTTCTGACTGGGCTAATCCAGATTTCATTCCTGCCTGGGCTACTCTAGATTTGATTCCTGACCTGACTACTCTGGATTTGATTCCTGACCTGACTACTTTAGATTTGATTCCTGACCTCACTACTTTAGATTTGATTCCTGACCTCACTACTCTCGATTTGATTCCTGACTGGGCTACTCCAGATTTGATTCCTGACCTAACTACTATAGAGTTGATTCCTGACTGGGCCACTCTAGATTTGATTCCTGACTGTGATAATCTAGATTTGTTTCCTAATCTCATGAATCTAGATTTAATTCCAGACGTGACTATTTTAGATTGATTTCCAACCAAACAAAAGACGATTTGATTCCCTAATTAGCACTCGTCACCGATTAATCTTTGAGGTTTGATATGACGTTTTTTTCAGGTTTGCTTAGGGGAAGCAAAGAATGGATAGGGGAAGCATCGGGCAATCAATGTAGAAAATACTTGTGAGAAATTTAGTAAGATTATTGGATAGATCAAAAGGTATGCATCATTTCCTCTGCTGTAAAGCAATGAGTTGGCAGCTCTCGAAGTATGCACAGTGCACACTCTCCTGTGAGCTGTCTAACCTGTGTTTGAATCCCAGCGCAGCGATAAGCTATCATCCTGGTATTGTGAGTTTGAGTGCCATCCCTCGGATGGCAGTATTATTGGTGGAAGATAAATATCCCCTAGTGCCTCTTACGAAGAGTAAGTGAGTTATCACCAGTTTCCAAAACAAATTCCAAAACCCTGCTCTAACTTCCAGGGGGCATTGCATCATAGGCTTTGTTGCGCCCCTGCAAGTGTTGATGCAAACCCACAACCAGGTGCTGCATACAAAACGAACACTGAAGCAATCAGAGCTGTAGCAGTAGCTCATGACTTAGGAATGTTTAATATAACGCAAAGCAATCCTCTTGATTTATACTTCCAATTTTTATTGTTTTGGTTTGATTCACCCTGACAGTGCTTACTTTGCTTTGGTACAGGTGAAAATGATTGCTGCTGCCACCCTTCACTTCCTGCTGCTTTCTTTGCTGAGTGTTGGCTCCCAAGCTGCACCATTTGAACAGCGTGCCAAAGGTCCATTTGATCCGAACTTGATTTCTTACGAGTCCTGCTTGCCCTGTCTCAAGGAAGTTCAAGTATCTCAGGTATACAGTATGTCTGATAGCAAAGCAATACCTTTATTGTCTCCCGTCGCACCGCGGAGCGAAAGGGGGACTATGGTTTTCCCCTCCGTCTGTGTGTGCGTCTGTCCGTGCGTCCGTCCGTGCGTGCGTGTGTCCGTCAGTGCGTGCGTGCGTCCGTCCGTGCGTGCGTGCAGGCGTGCGTACGTGCGTGCGTGCGTGCGTAAGCGAAGGGCCGAATTCTAATTTGGTGTGTGGGTGCAACCCACGTCAAAATCCAAGATGGCCACCGCCATGTATGTCTGAACCTTGTGAGCGAAATATCTTGAAAAATAAACGAACTACTAACTTCTAATCTGGTGTGTGGGTGTATCTAGGCATAAGGAAGAAATCTATTGAAAATTGGGTCGCCATGTCAAAATCCAAGATGGCCGCCATCATATATATGTCTGAACCTTGTGAGCGGAATATCTTGAAAAATAAGCGAAGTAACAACTTATAATCTGGTGTGTGGGTGTATCTAGGCATAAGGAAGAACGCTGTTGAAAATTGGGTTGCCACGTCAAAATCCAAGATGGCCTCCACCATATATATGTCTGAACATTGTGAGCGAAATATCTTGAAAAATAAACGAACTACTAACTTCTAATCTGGTGTGTGGGTGTATCTACACATAAGGGAGAACCCCATTGAAAATTGGGTCTCCACGTCAAAATCCAATATGGCCGCCTTGCGTCTTCCACTTTGTCAACTCACATCACTTCACCGACGGGGGACCTAGGCGGAACACTTGTTGTCCCCCGTCGCACCGCGGAGCGAAAGGGGGACTATGGTTTTCCCCTCCGTCCGTGTGTCTGTCTGTGCGTCCGTCCATGCGTGTGTGCGTCTGTGCATCCGTGCGTGCGGGCGTGCATGCGTACGTAAGCGAAGGACCGAATTCTAATTTGGTGTGTTGGTGCAACCCACGTCAAAATCAAAGATGGCCACCGCCATGTATGTCTGATGCCATGTATGTCTGAACCTTGTGAGTGGAATATCTTGAAAAAACAAGCATTCTGAGTATTGCGCTGCAATACATGTCCCCTACCGGCAGTCTGTCGTCCGGAAAACTGTTGGGGAAATTACCAAAGTTCAAAGTGCCATAACTTTGTGAGAAATGATCGAAACGTCGTGAAGTTCGAACTTGATCTGTAGCTTATGATGAGGAAACCATGCACCAAGATTGAAATCATTAGCATTAAGAGTTTAGAAAAAAAGTCCGGAAAACCGTTCTTTGTGTGACGGACGGACGGACGGACGGACGGACAGACTGACAGACTGACAGATTGACAGACTGACAGACGGAGGGAAGGAGTGCAAACCTATAGTCCCCTCTGGTGTACACCGGTAGGGGACTAATAAGCCCACAAGGTCGCTCCGTGGAGCAGCCCACACGTATTGCACTGTGTGAATTATATAATTACCAACTCACGTTCTGAGATAACTCGGCTAAAAATTATCCGATTTGCACCAAATAAAGTTTATGAATGGTTGCACAGACCCATACTTCTCACTAAAAGGGGGAAAAGAATGTAAATCGGAGTTAAAATAAGCCTGCAAGGTCGCTCCGTGGAGCAGTCTGCACGTATTGCACTATGTGTGAATTATATAATTACCAACTCACGGTCTGAGGTAACTCGGCTAAAAATTATCCAATTTGCATCAAATAAAGTTTATGAATGGTTGCACAGACTCCTACTTCTTTAAAATGAAACAGAATGTAAATTGCAGTTAAAATAAGCTCGCAAGGTTGCTCCGTGGAGCAGCCTGCACGTATTGCACTATGTGTGAATTATATAATTAGCAACTCACGGTCTGAGGTAACTCGGCTAAAAATTATCCAATTTGCACCAACTAGAGTTTATGAATGGTTGCACAGACCCCTACTTCTCACTAAAAGTGGAAACAGAATGTAAATTGGAGTTAAAACAAGGAATTTTAACAGCTTTGACTTACCGCACTCCAAATTATAGTCCGGAATACTGTTGGGTAAATTACCAAAGTTCAAAGTGCCATAACTTTGTCAAAAATGATCGAAACGTCGTGAAGTTCGAACTTGATCTGTAACGTATCATGAGGAAACCATGTACCAAGTTTGAAATCATTAGCATTAAGAGTTTAGAAAAAAAGTCCGGAAAACTGTTCTTTGCATGACGGACCGACAGACGGACAGACGGACAGACTGACAGACTGACAGACTGACAGACTGACAGACTGACAGACTGACAGACGGAGGGGCGGAGTGCAAACCTATCCTCCCCTCCAATGTACACCGGTAGGGGACTAATAACCAGTTTATACAATTATTTTTCATTAAAAATGGAAAAAAAAGTCAAAGAAACAACATCAATGGAAAACAATCAATATCTAGTGCGACATAAATACAAGCATTCTGAGTATTGTGCTGCAATACATGTCCCCTACCAAAGTTCAAAGTGCCATAACTTTGTCAAAAATGATCGAATATGCAAATTTATGCACGGTTGATGCTGGTTTTCAAACTTGATCTGAGGTATGCTGAGACACGTGTGTTACGCCTCGCCTCGTTGATAAGCCCGCAAGGTCGCTCCATGGAACAGCCTGCACGTATTGCACTGTGTGAATTATATAATTACCAACTCACAGTCTGAGGTACTGGCGATTCAAGAGATATCCATTTTTTAATATATTTTTGTTTAATTAACGATATCTGCCAAACTACGTGACCTATCGCAAATTCCAAAAGGACATTTTAGTAGACTGACATGCTGAACAGATCTGTGAAGTTTCCCCTCGATTGGATAAAAAATTAGGGAGGAGCTCGGTTTTAATGGTTCATGCTTAAAAACGTCATAACTCTGAAACCATGTGATGCATGACGTCATGCTCGCTGAGGTTTTTGTTCGGCATGGGTATGTGATTCTGCCTGCAAAGTTCGGCCTCGATCTGTTCAGCCTATGCACAGAAAAAGGGGTTTTCGTGATTTCACGAAAAACAATATGGCGGCCGAACCACGTGACCTGTGATGTCATAATTACCAATAAAATATTCTACAGACCGAGTCTCCCCTACGGTGAAAATTTGATCTCAATCGGTCCAATTATTGCAGAGAAATCTTTTTTAAAGGAAATTAAAACTTAAAATGGCCATGAGTTAAGGATCATCAGAATTATCAGAATTACAAAAGTTCAAAGTGCAATAACTTTGTTAAAAATGATCGAAACGTCGTGAAGTTCGAACTTGACCTGTAACTTATCATGAGGAAACCACGTGCCAAGTTTGAAATCATTAGCCTTAAGCGTTTAGAAAAAAAGTCCGGAAAACTGTTCTTTGCGTGACGGACTGACGGACAGACGGACTGACGGACTGACGGACTGACGGACTGACGGACTGACGGACGGAGGGACGGCGTGCAAACCTATAGTCCCCTCCGGTGTACACCGGTAGGGGACTAATAAGCGAAGTACCAACTTCTAATCTGGTGTGTGGGTGTATCTAGGCATAAGGAAGAACGCTATTGAAAATTGTGTCGCCACGTCAAAATCCAAGATGGCCGCCACCATATATATGTCTGAACCTTGTGAGCGAAATATCTTGAAAAATAAACGAACTACTAATTTCTTATCTGGTGTGTGGGTGTATCTAGGCATAAGGAAGAACGCTATTGAAAATTGTGTCGCCACGTCAAAAGGCAAGATGGCCGCCACCATATATATGTCTGAACCTTGTGAGCGAAATATCTTGAAAAATAAACGAACTACTAATTTCTTATCTGGTGTGTGGGTGTATCTACGCATAAGGGAGAACGCTATTGAAAATTGGGACGCCACGTCAAAATCCAAGATGGCCGCCTTGCGTCTTCCACTTTGTCAACTCACATCACTTCACCGACGGAAGACCGAGGCGTAACGCTTGTTTACTTTATTTTTTTAGCTTTCTGACTCCAAACAGCAACATCGTTTTTTCCAGCAGGAGAGGGGCAAGTCTACTGGATGGGTTAATGCTATCATAATAGCATTGATCGCAGGCGGACATCAAATCCCATTATGTCTTTTGACGAAGAGTAGGTGATATCACTGGTATCCCATCAAAAATTCGAATTCTTGCCTCACAAGCTTAACAAGGCCCAACCCCCAATTTGGGATTCTGGCACTCCGCCACCCACATGGACCATTGGTTCATGACAGAGCAGAAACATAGCTGAAATATGTAACAACAAAAGTTCTGACAAAGACAGATAAAGCGTCAACTTCCACCTGCATATTTTCTCCCCATTGTACTTGATGGCAAGCAGTGTATTTTTTAGACGGGTAACATGACAGCCATGTTCTCTTCCTGCAGCATTGCTGGCCAAAGTGTGAAAACACTGGAGCACACCAGATACCGGGTACTGACGGAAATCCAGAAATCAGTCTTGGAAGCTCAGGAAAACCATTTAGGGAAGATGAAGCTGTGGTGGAGATTCAAGGCAAACGCACCGTTACAGAGGGCCACTCTCCTCCATCCGTCATAGATCATTTCCGCTGGGGTGCGCCAATGGGAAAGAAGAACCAGGTCAACCGTTCAGAAAAGGCAACAATGCAACAGGGACTGCAGAGTATGCATGAAAGACAGGTGCATTACAGTTTGGCTGTTACCCCAATGGAGAATACCTCGTTGTCAAATCTCGCTCCTGGAATTTTGCACAACTGCTTGAAACGTGCCTTGAATGGACACATCTCATGGAAAAAAGGGAGCAAGCCACCTAATAAAATTGGGCATTTTCGTTGGGGACAACCACCTAAATTCAAGGACAAACGTCATTTTGATTCTGTTCCTGAAGCAGGTGACTCCGGAACTGAAACATTGGAGCAGAACGAGATTTGATGATACTTTAGTGTAGTTTGTTTTGCTCGTCTTGGCAGCTGGTACGTTTCTCAAGTAGGGTGCCTTCTATGATTTGTTGCGTGACAATTGCAAGCATGACATATTAAAGATTACCTTCTGCAAGATTGAAAGGTGTTGTGTGATCTTTTTAGATGTGTCCACCCTCATTATTATATTATGATAATGATTTTTACCCAGTGCATGCGGAGCGAAAAGTGGGGTTAAGCAATTGGTTCATGTCTGTCTGTCTGTCCATCCGTCCGTCCGTCCGTCGTATCAGTTTACGATCATCAGTTTATGATTGAGGAACAGCCCATTTAAATTGAATGTTATATTTTGAACACGAATCGGAGCATGAATAGGAAGACACGTTTGCCGTTTAACTGAACTTTGACTCTGAAGCCGTCGCAATTGCATGTACATGTGCAGAGAGGTGAGAGATAATATTTTCACAATGTCTGCCTGTCTGGCAGTCAAAAAGGATTGAAAATCATTCCAATCAGGAAACTTCCTGTTTTTACAGACGTTATAAATGACATAAACAACAGGTACGGAGAATGAGCGTAATGAAGGAACTGCGCTCCAACGCGAGTCGAAAGAATTGACGCGACCAAAGACGGAATTCGTCCGAGTTGCTTTATTCAAACAAAACAGCTCAGGTATTCTGACAAGCCCGTTTATCGGGCAGCAATATATATACACATTTATGTCGGGAAGTTTGCCCGGCAAAAGCTATACCGGGCATGCCCGGGTGTCAAGGGCGAGCCTTGGAAAGGCGAGTCTGGACCTGCCCGGGCGTGTTTGGCTGCGGCCTGGCAAGTCGAGGCTGGGCGTGCCCGGGCGCTCTGGGCGAGCCCTGGAAAGGCGATAGCGGGCATGCCCGGACGCTCTGGGCGAGCCCTGAAAAGGCGATAGCGGGCATGCCCTGACGCTCTGGGCGAGCCCTGGAAAGGCGAGAGCGGGCATGCCCGGGAAAGACGAGACCGGGCGTGCCCGGGAGGTTCGGGCGTGCCCGGGAACAGTGAGTCCGGGCATGCCCGGGAGAGGCGCGTCTGGCCGTGTTCTGGCCGGTGCAAGGCGATTGTGTGCATCCAGCGGTAACCGCTACACACGCCCCTCCAGAATCGACCTGCACCGGCAGGGTCAATTTAAGGGGGGTCCGGATGACCCGGCCGAAGCGACCCCTGGAGGGTCGTGGGGAGGGGTCCGACGTGGTGGTGGGTGGTCGAGCGGGGGGAACTGTGGACGGGGGGCGGCCTCACCGCGGAGGAAGGGCTAACCGTGGTGGTCGGTCGACGTCCATGTGCGCCGGTTTGAGGCGGTCCACAGAAATCCGGTCCGGCCGGGCGCCGAAGTCGACGATGAAAGACTTGTCGCCCCGTCGCAGGACCCAGAAGGGCCCGTCGTATGGCGGCCGGAGTGGCCCCCGGTGCGCGTCATGACGCACAAAGACGTACTCCGCTGTGCGAAGCGCCGGGGGGACGTAGGACTGGGGGCCACCGTGGCGGGACGTCGGCACGGGGGCAAATCGTCGGGCGGCCTCCTGGAGGTCCGAGCGCTGGCGAGCGGCGGACCAGGGACTGGTAGCATCGGGCACGAATTCACCCGGGACGCGGAGCGGCTGGCCGTAGACGAGCTCGGCGGCGGACGCCTGGAGGTCTTCCTTGGGGGCCGTGCGAAGGCCCAAAAGGACCCACGGCAGCCGGTCGGCCCAACCGTCGTCCTGAAGGCCGGCCATGAGTGCGGCCTTCATGGAGCGGTGAAACCGCTCGCACAACCCGTTGGCTTGGGGGTGGTAGGCCGTGGTGCGGTGCAGCGTGACCCCCAACGAACGGGCGACCGCGCCCCAAAGCTCAGACGTGAACTGTGGGCCGCGGTCGGACGAGATGTCCGCTGGTGCGCCGAAGCGTGCGACCCAGGTGGCGATGAACGCCTGCGCCACGTCGGCGGTGGTGGTGGAGGCGAGGGGCACGGCCTCCGGCCACCTGGTGGTCCTGTCCACCATGGTGAGCAGGTGGGTGAACCACCGCGAGGGGGGCAGGGGACCCACCAGGTCCACGTGGACGTGGTCGAAACGCCGTTCAGGCACGGCGAAAGGTGCCAGCGGGGCCTGGGTGTGGCGGTGGACCTTGACACGCTGGCAGGCCGTGCAGGCGTTGGCCCAGTCGCGGATGTTTCGTCGAAGGCCGTGCCAGACGAAACGCGCCGACACCAGCTTCTGAGAAGCTTTCCGGCCCGGGTGAGAAAGGCCGTGGATGGAGGCGAAGATGCGGCGCTGCCAGGAAACGGGCACGATGGGGCGAGGCTGGCCCTGGGAGACGTCGCAGAGCAGGACGGTGCCCGCGAAGGGAATGTCGGCCAGGCGGAGGCCCGTGTCCGCTGCACGGAGTGCCTGCACCGAGGCGTCGGTGGTCTGGTCGGCCGCCATGAGCGCGAAGTCTACGCCGAGGTGGACCGCGTTCGCGCTGGCCCGAGAAAGACAGTCGGCCACGGCGTTGTCTTTGCCGGCGACGTGCCGGATGTCCGTGGTGAACTCCGACACGGCGGAGAGGTGGCGCTGCTGGCGGGCCGACCACGGCTCCATGACCTTAGCCATTGCGTAGACCAACGGCTTGTGGTCGACGAAAGCCGTGAATGGGCGGCCCTCCAGGAGGTGTCGGAAATGGCGAACGGCCAGGAATAGCCCGAGCATCTCGTGGTCGAACGTGCTGTAGTTTAACTCGTTCGGCCGGAGTTGCCGGCTGAAAAAAGCGAGTGGCTGCCAAACCCCGTCCACCCATTGCTCATGGACGGCGCCCACCGCGTAGTTGGAGGCGTCCGTAGTGAGGGCGATGGGCGCTTTGAGCACCGGGTGAGCCAGCAGCGTTGCGTCGGCGAGGGCCTGTTTTGCGCTGGCGAAGGCCGCGTCCATGGCCGCGGACCAAACAATGTCATGCTTGGCCGGCTTGCCCCGGAGGGCCTCGTAAAGGGGCCGCATGAGCTGAGCAGCGCGGGGCACGAATCGGTGATAAAAATTCACCATGCCGAGGAACTCTTGGAGGGCCTTGATGGAACGGGGACGCGGGAACGTGGTGATGGCCTCGACCTTGGTCTGCAGCGGCACGGCCCCGGTCTTGGTGATGCGGTGGCCCAAAAAGTCAACGGTCGTCGCGCCGAAGTGGCATTTGACCGGGTTGACAATTAAGCCATGCTCGCTGAGGTGACCGAACAGTGTTCGGAGGTGGAGGAGGTGCTCGGCGCGGGACGTGCTGGCGACGAGGATATCGTCCAGATAGACGAAAAGAAACGGCAGGTAGCGTAGCACGCCGTCCATCAAGCGCTGGAACGCCTGGGCCGCGTTCTTGAGGCCAAACGGCATCCGCAAAAATTCGAACAGGCCGAACGGCGTGATGACGGCCGTCTTCGGGACGTCGGCCGCCCGGACAGGTACCTGGTGGTAGCCCCGTATCAGGTCAATTTTCGAAAAGATGAACTGTCCCGCCAAACGGGCGGAAAGGTCCTGAATATGCGGGATCGGGTACCTGTCGGGGGTGGTAGCGTCGTTGAGACGGCGGTAGTCGCCACACGGGCGCCATCCACCCCCCGGCTTTGGCACGATGTGCAGTGGCGAGGCCCATGCGCTATCGGAGCGCCGCACGATGCCGAGGTGCTCCAACGCGTCGAACTCGGCCTTCGCCACGGCGAGCTTGGCCGGGTCGAGGCGGCAGGCCCTGGCGTAGACCGGCGGGCCCGTAGTGGGTATGTGGTGCTCGATCCCGTGCCGCACCACGACGGCCGAAAACGTCGGCCGCGTGAGGGCCGGGAATTCCGCGAGCAGGCGAGCGAACTCGTTCGCTGCCGGGAGGGCGCACGCCAGTTCGGTCGGCGCGGAGCTGCTCATCGTGCACGCCAGGGAGCTGAAGGTCTCGGCGTTGACAAGGCGACGACGTTTGACGTCGACCAGCAGCCCGTGCGCCCAGAGGAAGTCGGCGCCCAGCAAAGCCATGCGGACGCAGGCGGTCACAAAAGTCCATTGAAAACGCTGGCTGCCGAAGCAGAGGGTGATGACGCGTGGGCCGAAAGTGCGTATGGCCGAGCCATTAGCAGCGACCAAAGAGGGGCCGCAAACGGGTCCCGTCTGTCCTGCTCGGAGGCGGGTATGACGCTCAGTTGGGCGCCGGTGTCACACAGGAAACGCCGCCCAGACGCTTTGTCCCGAATAAATAGCAAGTTGCCTGAGTGGCCGGCGCTCATGGCTGGGAATGAACGCCGGCCCGGCCGTTTCCCGACCTGCCGAAAGTGCACGGGGGCTGGCACGTCCGAGCCTTGTGTCCGAACCTGGCGTGGTAATAACACCACGCCCGGTCAGGTGGAGGCCCCGGCCGTCGTGTCGGAAGCGGGCGGTGCAGCGTGGCAGCCGCCAGTTGCACCGGCAGTTCGGCCTCCAACCGCGCAGGGCGCTCGGGCATCGTGGGCGTCGCCTCGGATGGCGGCGGGCTCCAGGTAACCGCGCCGATGTGCTGGCCCGCCGAGGAGATCTTATCGGCTTCCCTGGCGAGGGCGCGGGAATCCGTGATCAACGTGCCAGCCAGGGCGAGGCATACCGGGTGAGGCAGCTGGCGAAGGAACAGCTCGCGGAACAGAAAATCCGGAGAGTGCTCACCGAGCAACGAGAGCATATAGTCCATGCGCTCTGACGGGCGCGTGTCGCCGAGCTCGGGCAGAGAGAGCAGGCGCCATGCGCGTGCTGCCGGTGAGAGGGCGAAAGCGTCGAGGAGGAGTGTCTTCAGCGCGTCGTATTTGTCAGCAGCCGGCGGGTGCTCGAGGAGGCTCAAGGCGCGGGCCGCGGTGGCGGAACCGAGCGCCGCCACAACATGGTGGAAGCGGGTGTCGCCCGCGGTGCCTCGCAGGGCGAACTGAGAGTCCGCCTGAGCGAACCAAACAGCCGCGTGAGCCTCCCAGAAGGTAGGCAGTTTAAGGTCACTGCCGTATCCATGTCGGTAGGTCACCAATGAAGGAACTGCGCTCCAATGTGTAAAGTATCTCGACAAACTGCGATCAATTGTCGTACGCGTTTATTCACTCTGCCAATCAAGGCCCGATTCACAGCAGCGCCATCCGAGCTCTGGCGTAGGGATACAACCCGGTCCCGGTGTAGGGATACAACGGTGAACATTTGCACTGCATACATGACATCCTCCCCTTTAAGTCCAAAATTACCAAGAGCAATATACGTGCTAGATTTCCAGAAATGACATTTCAAAAGCAACATTTCCAAAACATGTGAAAATATGTGTGCAAACGGTTATGAGAATAATGAAAATACGTGAAAATAGAACATGTGTCAACGTGAAAAAAAACATCTTCAAAGATTCAACCGGTCGGGTGCTTTTCTCTCACGCATTGAGCGTCGCGGTGTACCAGTGGATACAGAGTCCGAGGTGATTCCTTTGGGTCGCGGTGTACCAGTGGATACAGAGTCCGAGGTGATTCCTTTGGTCTCCACGAAGGGTGTAGCGTTTGCAGAGGTTTTCGGGGCATCCGAGCTGGCTGGAGCGGCCACGACGATCTCCGGCAGTGGCGGGTCGAACTGTTGTCCTGACTGTGACGATGCTACAGGCTCCATCGACTCACAGTGACGGTAGGTTATGTGGTCCTGATGTCGACGAATTTTGCGGCCGTCCTGCAGGCGAATCACACTGGACAGTGGACCTGGCTTCTCGATGATGTCTCCCGGTAGCCACGTCGCACCTGCACCAAAATTTCGGGCAAACACTGGATCTCCAATGTTGATACATCGACTGTTGGACGTCTTATCGTGCACCAACTTTTGATTAAGCTGGCTCTGATAAACATTTGATGATATGTCTGGTTTGAGATTGTCAAGTGTCGATCTCAAGTGTCGTTTCATCAATAACTCAGACGGAGCTGCTCCGGTTGTTGATTGTGGCGTGATGCGGTATTTGAACAGGAGACGAGACAGCTTTGTTTCCAGGGTTCCCTCCTGAAGTTTCTGCAATCCGGATTTGATGATTCCCACGGATCGTTCGGCCAAGCCATTTGAAGCCTGGTGATGTGGGCTGACAAACTTATGTTTGATGCCGTTCTGACGTGTGAACTTGGCAAACTCGGTACTGGAAAAACACGAACCGTTATCACTCACGATCATCCTGGGCAGACCATGAGTGGCGAAACAGCGTCTGAGTCTTTCGATGACAATGGCTGACGTAGTACCACGCGTCACATAGGCATCAATCCATTTTGTGTGCGCGTCCGTAATTATTAGAATCATGCTGCCGTTAATAGGCCCGGCATAATCGAGATGTAGGCGATGCCACGGTTCGCTGGGCCATTCCCAGGGATGCAGTGGCGCTTTCGCAGGTGTATTCCGGGTGCTCTGGCAGGGGTAACAATGTCGAACATGATGTTCGATATCAGCATCAAGATTCGGCCACCACACATAGTTTCTGGCGAGTGACTTCATCTTCACAATCCCGGGGTGACAGTCATGGATTTCATCCATGACCCTGGAACGCAGATTTTTCGGGATCACGACACGACATCCCCAGAGTAGGCAACCATTTTCCACGCTGAGTTCGTTTTTACGTGCTTTAAAAGCCGCAAAATCTGGGTCACCCTCAGGTAGCAAATGCCATCCAAGCTGTACAGCCTGGACAGTTCTGGACAGAACGGGGTCTCGTCGAGTATGAGTGCGGATCTGGCCAGAATCGACAGCACAATCTTCCAGATGATCCATCAGTGCGATAATGGATCCTGGTGTAGGGGAATCATCAACGGATTCTGGAAGGGGTAACCGACTCATGGCATCTGCATTTGTGATAGACGAACCGGGCTTATAACATATGGTGTAGTCATAAGCAGCGAGAAACAGGGACCAGCGGATGATCCTGGGTGGTAGTGTGTCAGATGTCGCCTTAGTTGGACCAAACAGACTGATCAGCGGCTTGTGATCAGTGCGAATCGTGAAATGATGTCCAAGAAGGTACTGGCGAAATTTGCCAACGCCGAAAACGATTCCCAATCCTTCCTTGTCAAGTTGGGAATAGTTTTTCTCTGCCGGGGTCAACGTTCTGGATGCAAATGCAACCGGTCTTTCTGTACCATCAGGCATCACGTGCGATAATACACTCCCCACTCCATACCGACAGGCATCGCATGTCAGCACAAGATCCTTCTCTGGATCAAAATGAACGAGAACATTGGACGATTTGAGCAGATCCTTAGAGGTCTGGAATGCTGATTGTTCACTAGACCCCCAGCTCCAGGAGACTCCTTTCCTCAAAAGCCGATAAAGGGGGCCCAAAACGTCGGTCACATTCGGGATGTAACGACCATAGAACTGAAGCAAACCGAGGTATGACTTCAATTCGGTCACATCTCGTGGAGAAGGAGCATCCTTGATAGCTCGGACTTTCTCATCTGTCGGGTGTAGACCCTCGGCATCAATCGTATGACCCAGGTACGTGACTGATGGCACCATAAACTTGCACTTGTCTCGACGCAAACGTAGGCCGGAGTCCGAAATCTTCTTCAGAACTCTCTCCAGGTTCTGTAGATGTTCCGCGTCCGTACGACCAGTAACCAGAATATCATCCTGGTAACAAACGACGTTGCGTTCGGCGGCAAACAAACTGTCCATGACACGCTTGACACGCTGATAAATTCCAGGTGCAGATTTCACTCCAAAACTAAGTCGGTGGTACCTATACAACCCACGATGCGTGTTGATGGTAAGATACTGTTTCGAATTCTCGTCCAAGCAGAGCTGTAGATAGGCGGATTTGAGATCGAGTTTCGTAAAAGTCTTGCCTCCCGTGAGACGAGCATAGAGGTCTTCGATCCTCGGGATTGGATATTTATCCAATGAAGAACACCTGTTCACGGTCATTTTATAATCTCCACATATGCGGATGGACTGGTCCGATTTTATGACTGGAACGATGGGCGCCGCCCATTCGGCATACTGGATTTGCTCGATGATCCCCAGATTTTCAAGATGATCCAGTTCCTTGTCAATCCGCTCACGCAGGGCGAAAGGGACTGGGCGAGCCCTGCAAAATATAGGATTGGCATCCCGGTCAACCCTGAGTTTAGCCGTATGTCCTTTCAAGGTTCCAAGCTCATCCTTGAAGACATCCGGGTACGTATCCAGCACATTTTTGAGTGTGTATGCTGCGGTAGGAGAAACATTGGCTGCCCGGAGTTGATGAATGCTTTCCCACTTCAGTCAAATTATGCTCAACCAGTTCCTGCCGAGTAAGGAAGGGCCCTTTCCAGGAATGACGATCAGGGGTAGGTGAAACTCACGGTTATCGTAGCCCACCGTGACATCACATGTACCGCAGGGAACAATCTTCTCACCTGTATAGGTGGAGAGTCCATAGGTAGTAGGTTTCAGATGGGGTCGGTCAGCATCACTCCACAGGTTTGTGAAAACAGCATGGCTGATGAGCGAGACGGCCGCACCAGTGTCGACCTCCATTTGCAATGGTCGATTGTTGACGACAACATTGGCAAGAAGAGGGTCCCGCCTATGGTGAGAATCAATATGAAGCAGGTCATACGATTCTGAGTTGTCGGAAACAGAGCTCACCTGGTCAAGCTCGGGTTCCTCCGAACCGATAAACTGATGAATCTTGTCAGCAGCTTTTCCTTTTCCCGATTTGCGAGTGATGCAAGCTGGAGCAATATGGCTAGTTTTCGAACAGAAATGGCAGGTGGCATCTTTGAACCGACACGTCTCCGGAGGGTGCTTTCCGTTGCACCGAAAACAGTTGTTGTGGGTTTGAGACTGCACTGGCTTCTGACGAGGAGCCTTGTTCCAACGTTGTGGCTGAACATGATCCAACCGATTCACAGCAGGGCTGGTACCAGATGAGCGAGTGGCACCGATGCTTGTAGCGTTGCGTTCAGCACTTTCCATGGAAATTGCGGTGTCTCTGGCATTTTGGAACGTCAGTCTTCTCTCAGCAAGCAGGCGTCTACGAGTGCGGTCATCGGACATGCCAACCACCAGCAAATCACGAAGCATGTCATCAATCGTGTCCCCAAACTCACACAGATGTGACAGTTTTTTGAGGTGTGCAATGAAGTCTGCGATCGACTGACCTTGCTGCTGTCTGCACATGTAAAAATTAAACCGACACAGATGACTGAAGGAGATGGGTTGCAATGTTCCTTCAAAGCGGCCTTGAGCTCTGCATACGTGAGCTCCTGGATTGTCCGAGGCCGAATCAGGTTTTTAACGAGTGTGAACGTCTCACCTCCGCAAACGGACAGGAAGACGGCCTTCATCAGGCCTTCGGTCGCAATGCCGTTCGCCTCGAAGTAGAAAGACAAACGCTCAGAATACGTGTCAAAATCCCCCTCATGAGGGTCGAATTCATCGATATGGCCGAAAGATGTCATGACCGAGATCCCACCTTCGTCGCATGTAAAGTATCTCGACAAACTGCGATCAATTGTCGTACGCGTTTATTCACTCTGCCAATCAAGGCCCGATTCACAGCAGCGCCATCCGAGCTCTGGCGTAGGGATACAACCCGGTCCCGGTGTAGGGATACAACGGTGAACATTTGCACTGCATACATGACACAATGCGAGTCGAAAGAATTGACGCGACCAAAGACGGAATTCGTCCGAGTTGCTTTATTGAAACAAAACAGCCTCAGGTATTCAGACAAGCCCGTTTATCGGGCAGCAATATATATACACATTTATGTCGGGAAGTTTGCCCGGCAAAAGCTATACCGGGCATGCCCGGGTGTCAAGGGCGAGCCTTGGAAAGGCGAGTCTGGACCTGCCAGGGCGTGTTTGGCTGCGGCCTGGCAAGTCGAGGCTGGGCGTGCCCGGGCGCTCTGGGCGAGCCCTGGAAAGGCGATAGCGGGCATGCCCGGACGCTCTGGGCGAGCCCTGAAAAGGCGATAGCGGGCATGCCCGGACGCTCTGGGCGAGCCCTGAAAGGGGCGATAGCGGGCATGCCGGATGCTCTGGGCGAGCCCTGGAAAGGTGATAGCGGGCATGCCCGGACGCTCTGGGCGAGCCCTGGAAAGGCGATAGCGGGCATGCCCGGACGCTCTGGGCGAGCCCTGAAAAGGCGATAGCGGGCATGCCCGGACGCTCTGGGCGAGCCCGGGAAAGACGAGACCGGGCGTGCCCGGGAGGTTCGGGCGTGCCCGGGAACAGTGAGTCCGGGCATGCCCGGGAGAGGCGCGTCTGGCCGTGTTCTGGTCGGTGCAAGGCGATTGTGTGCATCCAGCGGTAACCGCTACAGTAACGTGTTAAATTGAGTGACGTGATATCCACTGGGAAAACTGGTAAAATCCGGAATTAATTTACATATACCGGTACACCATTAAAAATCTTTATTTAAATTGAATCATATACTTAAAAACTGTATAACACAAATCGCCTTCATCATACTTCCAAGAACCATGCAATATATCGATATATATAGCATGAGAGGGCATGGCTTGTGGGAGTGTTCACATCGAGTGAAGAAGACCAAGATGGCGATGTACGATGCCAATGTAATGTTAATAGGGATTTATTCACCTAATTAATTACCATGGACTGTTAACATAATAACCTCTCAAACCTTCAAAATCATCATCACCATCATCTCCATCAACTTGTCTGTATTGCGCCATCATCAATATCACCATTGCATTATTCTATCACGTTATCATCATTATTATTAAAGGTAAGTTTCATGAACTTATTAACTCAATAAAATAAACTTTCTTTTATGTTCTTAATACAGGAAAATGAGCCTGGTATTGGATTAATGGTTAAGGTTGTTGGCTTAAAATCTTCGGGTCTTCAGTTTGAACCCCTGTCGTGCTGTTAAATAGCACCAGGTGGGTTAACTCAGCCTGCTATCGTTACAAGATGGCAAAATGAGTACCAGATGACTGGAAACAGGTGACACTGCATCAGTGGCACAGCTGTGTTCTCAGCAATGATTCAACCAGCAGACACTAGCTGCATATATGATATAATAATACTTTATTTCATGTTCTTATAACCCTTTCAGTCATAAAAATAAACAGCGCAAAATCAATGCACAAACATGTCAATTAGTGTACATTTTTGACAATTTTTAAAGTTGAAGTCCCTAACCCAATTTTCCCCCAAATACTCCTAAGGTTGCGGATTTGTGGTTCACGAGGATTTTCAAGAATGTAACCCCCGTGAATGGCAAGGCTCTCATGTACACTTAATTACACAAGTATATAATTAAACACTGAGCAAGGTAAAGTGTTCTATTAATTCTCTAGTTTTTATATGTAATAAGCTCATGTAAGATTTTGGCTCATGAAAGAGCGAGATGACGGGGGTAAAAAAAAGCAACAACTGACAGAGGGGCACAGGTGAACAAAGCAAAAAAAAAATAAACGACTGAGAAAAGAGGAGAGAGAGGATGGGGGGAAGCACAGTAACCTGTAATTAAGAGTGTTCGTCGTGTCTGGGAGAGTTGACTGGTGTAGTAACTATCAGGGGTAGGTATGGGAGAAGACTGGAGATGATGGTGCATTGTCAGCTTGAAGCCTTGGGGAGGTTGTTGGATTGATCCACCTCAGGAGGGCAGTTAAAAAAAACAGGACGAAAAAGACATAAATTGTCATAGCCCCTGTGGTTTTAGTAATCCTGCTTGTACAGTGTTAAAGGCCGTCAGTCGGCCATCTTTGGTCAGATTACAAAACAAAATCTTCTGCATATGTATCCTCTCATGTGTTGTCTTTGTGCCAAATTTGAACAAAATTGGTTCATGCATGTCCGAGAAATTTTTGGAGACACGTTGAGGTAACAAATTGGCCGCCAGTCGGCCATCTTGGATCTGATATCGAAAATAAATGACGTGCATATGTATCCCATCATTCGTTATCTGTGTGCCAAGTTTTAACAAGATCAGTAAATGCATGTCCGAGAAATGGTTTGAGGACGTGGTCAATATCGGGTTTTTTTTATAACTCAAATGGCCGCAGGTGAACCAATTGACCATCTTTGATCAGATCGCAAAATAAAGTGAGATGTACTTGTATGCCATCATGTACTGTGCTTGTGACAAGCCTGAACAAAATTGGACCATGCATGTTCAATAAATGTTTGGGGACATGTTTAAGAAACAAAAATGTCTGCCAGTCGGCCATCGTGGATCGGATCTGGAAAAGAAATGACGTGCCATCATCATTACCTGTTTGCCAAGTTTGAACAAGATCGGTAAACACATGTCCGAGAAATAGACGAGGAGGTGTTCAAAATCGGAATTTTTACAACTAAAATGGCCGCAAGTCGGCCATCTTTGATCGCATCGAGAAACAAAACGATGTGCATGTGTATACCGTCATGCATTGTTTTTGCCAAGAAACACGATCCATAAGCCCCCGTTTCGGACTAAGTTCAGCGGGGGATAATAAAAATAAAACACAAAAAAGGGAACAAGAGAGTTGAGGTGGGCAGAAAACGTGATTTTAGAAATCCAACCAGGAGGGGCAACAAGAATAAGGGGTGCATCCTGGAAGATCTGGAGAGGTTTAGATGGCTGAGACAGCCAAGGAAGATAGATCGGAGGAGAGCCTGTGTTGTGAGATCACCAAGCCTCGTTCCGATATGAATTAGGAATTAAATGCTCATATTGAGAAAGAACAACGAAATGTCTGCAGGAAAGGTAAATGTCATCGCTGTTCCATGAAAATAGAAAAATGGGGAAGTAGTGGTAAAGTCAAAACCCTATGTGATAAAATCCCAAGTTGGGATGTCACATAGGATCGTCGACCAGACACTTCGAACACTTGTACTGTGTGTATATGCATTACATTCAGAACAATGGTATTAAGTAAATGGGATTGGTGATGGAAATATAATATTATATACAGTAATGGTATTCCGTGTGAACATAAACTGACAGCTGAATCAAATTTACAATGTAGGCCGACTTCACAAGTTTACTCAAAGTACCAGATATGGAAGAAAGTTAAAGTGAATTATGGGACCAAGAATGACCACACTGTGGTAAATATCTGCAACAAAATCCAATAACTGGCCGATTGGGAAATGCCCATTTAATGCGCCATTAAAAAATTAACTCAACACCTCTTTCTTATCCATGTCACCCTCTGCCATAGTTATAACAGAACGAGCTGATTTATCACATGGCCACGGATTGTTTAGGGTTATCAAATCTCAACTTTAAAAAAAGGAGGGACACTGAAAAAATAGGACATCCTGGAGAGAGACACTGAAAAAATAGGACACTCCAGAGAGAGACACTGAAAAAACAGAACATTCCGAAGAGGGACATTGAAAAAAAGAGGACATCCTGGAGAGGGACACTTTTGAAAAAAGAGGACACTCCGGATAGAACAACTGAAAAAGAGGACACTTTGGAGAGGGACACTGAAAAAAGAGGACACTCCAGAGAGGGGCACTGAAAAAAGAGGACACTCCAGAAAGGGACACTCAAAAAATAGGACACTCTGGAGAGAACACTGAAAAATAGGACACTCCGGAAAGGGACACTGAAAAATAGGACACTCCGGAAAGGGACACTGAAAAAAGAGGACACTCCAGAGAGAGACGCTCCAAAAAAAGAGGACACTCCAGAGAGAGATGCTCCAAAAAAAGAGGACACTCCAGAGAGAGACGCTCCAAAAAAAGAGGACACTCCAGAGAGAGACGCTCCAAAAAAAGAGGACACTCCAGAGAGAGACGCTCCAAAAAAAGAGGATATTCTTGAAAAGAGTTTCCCTTATGTATTGATCAATCCTATCGGCAGTCTAATTAGGTGTGTTCTGGATCTGAATTAATGTTGCTGTAAACCGCTGTTTTCCATTCAAAATACTGAATTATTACTGGAAACATATTGTTACGGACCGCGGATAAGATGTTAATTTGCCGAGCGGATGGCGCCGCGGCCCTAACAGTTACCCCGACTAACCCGATTCCTGAACGTTGGCCAAAATCGCGCCACAGATATTCAATAGGGAAAAGACAAAGGTGACACGGATGTGAAGAAGAAGAAGAAGAAGAAGGAGACTAAAAGGTTTGAAATGCTACTAAATTTATTCCTACTATTTACACAATCAAAGAAACCAAGGAGAAGGAAGGATAATAAAATAATTTACAGAAGAAATCAGAGACACAGTGAAAATCGCTAGCTTATCTAAACAGGCTTAACTTATTACCCAGACAGAACAAACAAAGACGGACTCACACGGGGAATTGCAGAGTGGATTGGCTGGAAGGAGGTGGGTGGCTGGAGGGGGAGGAAGGCACGGAGCTGGCTGGAGCTTGATCCCGCACGGGACGTCGGGCTGGACCTTGACGGCCGCCGATGCCACCGATCCTGTCATGTGCGCGGGGTAACGGGCCGGAGCTGCTTGGTGGAGCCAACGCGCTGGTGGGGGGGTCTGGCGTGACGGGTTCTCTCTCCCTCTCTCACAAACTCCAGGACTCTTTCTCTCTTTGCTTCGCTTCGCCCCTTCTCTCCTCTCTCTTTCTTAGTCCAACCTAGTCCAACAACTTCCTCTCTTGCTTAGTCCAACTACTTCAAGGCTTTTCTGTGTTCTGATCTCCTCCCTCCTCCACTCTTCTGGGGGCGTCTTCCTCGGGTTATATAAGCCCCACCCTTGACCCTTTTGCGAACCTCCCCCAAACGTTCTCTCTCCGCCCTCTAAAGCCAACCCCTTGTTCTGGGTTGGTCGGCAAGGGCTGGTTCACTCCTCCCCTCTATGACGAGGTGGAGACACGCCCTTCTTCCCCGACCTTGCCTCGTGGCCAATGGTGGTTTTGGGGCGATTCGAGCTAGCCCCAGCCAAAGGGCAGCAATGGCGAATGAAGAAAACAGCCCAAAATGCAGTTGGCAATTGCAGCAAAGTGGACGGCAGATGAAATGCAGCAAAGTGGACGGCAGATGAAATGCAGCAAAGTGGACGGCAGATGAAATGCAGCAAAGTGGCTAAACCTGGCACTTGGAAGATGCCATGTCGGAGGGATCTACTTTATTTAATGCAGTGCAATGGAGTGTCAAATTAATGGAAGACAAATCCTTAGCCTAATACACATAATAAGGAAATAACTGTCAACAAGGGGGGAAATCTATGATTGGCTAACGTGAGTGCTTATGAACTAATTACGGGACGCACTTTGACCTTTATACATAACTGGAGCAAGGAGGGCGATATTTTTACAACAATTTACACAACAACAACAACAAAAAAAAAAAACACCATTCTCATATCCACAACACTATTGTGAAAGTTGAATTTGTTGTTTAATGGTGCATTTTATGATTCATCATCATCAGCTTTTACCAGTCCACAGCAGGACGAAAGCCTCAGCATTCACCATGTTGCTCTGTCTCTTGCTTTGTTGTTCCAACTGACTCTTCCCCAATATTGATCTATTTCATCCCTCCATCTTGGACGTGGCCTTCCTCTGCTCCTGTTGCCATCCACAGTTCTCCATGTTGTTGCTGTTGTTGTCCACCTGTTATCTGACCTTCTGCTTATGTGTCCTACCCATTTCCATTTTATGATTAGAAAGATATAAAGTGGAAAGTTTCATAACGATCAGATTTAGCAAGTCTCAGTTTTTTTAATCCGCTTTTTGTTTCACCTTAAAAAGACGACATGAAGCCAGTCATCATCATCATGTACCATATGCCCTCTCGGCGGAGTGCTGGTGATGCCAAAGCAGTTACTGGGCTACAATCCTGGTTGGGTCGCCATTCCGCACAAGCCTGGTATTGGCTTATCGGTTAAGGTTGCTGGCTTGAGGTTTCAGGGTCCTGAGGACGGCGCACACATTGATGAATCACCCTGTATGTGACACACCAGGATTCGAACCCAGGCTAGACAGCTTAGAGTCTTTCCAGCCGAAGAAGGCATTACTTAATATAACAACAATGCTGCAATGATTCGAATGATTCGATTTGAGTTTTGTAACAGGTGAATATGCAACAGGAAACACAGAATAAAACAATACGTGTATAATTGCATTATTATGCATTCAGTGAAGTGAACCTTTCCTATTTCATCTGTTATAGCAACGCATTGTGGGAAAAATTAATTCACTCCATTGCGAAATGATTATGATTTAATCGCAGTCCAATTTTCCGTCATCCTTGCACCAGGAGCCACAAATCAATGAAAAGGACGAGATGAATAGGATTAATGTGAGCCTTTCATTACATGAATCAGCTTTTGGGTTGAAAAAATTAGTTTCTGTGTTTCTGTCTGCGATGACTTTAAAATTGACTAAACTGCAAACTCAAAAAGTCTTTAAAATTGTAGAGTTGCCTTGTATAGGTCATGCCTCAGGTGAATTCAATTTATGTGTGATCCGAGTTAACCTTTGCCATTTACGAAACAGAGCAGCCAGGCAAGTATCTACCGTGGATGGATTTGTACATTTAGAGTAAAAAAACAAAACTATGCATCTTACTTTACAATCTCGGGTTAACACTCGTGGCTTTCCGCAATTCATCTTGTGTGTTTCCATTCCCAACCATTGGAGCTTTATGTGCACCCCCTCTTGCTGGTGGTTGTTTTCCCACAGCTTTCCTGTTCAAGTAGAGCAGAGAGATCACCTTAATAAATACCATCAATTTATCTATCAATTTATCAATTTATCATCAATTTATTTTATTTTAAACGATTCTTATGAACATCCGTTAAATCATATCACACGCAAATCATCAAAATCTAAACAGTATTTGTAGAGTTTCAATAAAAGCCACATCACTGTTCATATCGGTAAATATTATTACCTTCGCAAAAGCGGAAGGTTATGTTTTGATCGCTGTGTATTTATTTGTATGTCTGTGTGTGTGTGTGTGTATGTTATTCGCATAACTCAAAAAGTATTCAACCGAATTGCATGAAATTTGGTGGGATGATTGGTTATTATACGGGACACATTTGATTAGATTTTGGGAGCAATCGGGTCAAAGGTCAAGGTCAAGGTCACGAAAAGGTCAAAATCGTATTTTTGTTGTTCTGTTCCCTACACTCCCATGCCAAGTACAGAACAGTAGCTGCGGCGAAGGTATGCGCTCTACCGAGTGCCCGTTCTAGTTCCATCGTGTTTTGAAAAACTGGAAAATTGGAAAATTGGAAAAATTGGAAAATTGGAAATTTTTGGAAAAACAATATAGCCTATTTTACTCCAGGGGGTCCCAGGATTACCCACCCAGAATTTGGTTGCGATCAGTTCAGCCGTTTTTGCGGTACCTGGGGACAGACAGACAGACATTTGGTGAATTATAGTAAGATTATTTAAGTGATTCTTCACCACTGAGAGATGAGGTCAAAAATAATACATAGCACAATATCTCAAAAAATTATGGACGGATTTGGACGAAACATGGTAGACTGTTTGGGTTTGTGACAAGGACGAATCGATTCGATTTTGGTGAAGATTCGAATACGGATCTGGATACGAGAATTTTTTTTTTAAGCGATTCTTCACTATTGAAAGATGGGGCCAAAACTATATATAGCATGATATTATTGTCCATGACTTATGACAAAACTTGGTGGATGAGTTGGTTGAGTGACGAGAACAAGCCGATTAGATGTTGATTCAGGTCCAGATCCAAATCTGGCCTATCAGTGGGACACAAAGGTAAACTGTTTAGCCGAGCGGAGGTCCTCCGTTAGTTCGTTGGCTCTACCGAGTGTCATTCTAGTTTATTTGTTTGTTTGGTCTAAGGCTCATGGAAGAGATATCACAGAAATGAAGCTCACACATGCAGACAGATACGAGACGATACAGAGACCTGACTAAAGACAAAAAGACGGTGACTTTAAGAGAAGTGACATAACTTCTTAGTGCACTCAGGATGTGGGCGATGCTATCTTGTGACTTGGATTTTCTCTCCGCACCCAGAGAGGAAATTAATGAGAACCCACCACCACCACCACCATTTTTAACGGATGCCAATATACATGGAGTCTATCTGTGCTATATCCTTTATCTGTGTTTATCCATGCTATAAATGCTGAGTATCAAGCCAGGACACAGCACAGCACAGATATACATACATATTATATACATTTGCGTTGTACACAGCATAATATTGTTACGGACCGCGGATAAGGATGTTGATTTGCCGAGCGGATGGCACCGCGGCCAAACAGTTACCCCGACTAACTCGATTCCCGAACGTTGGCCGGATCGCGCCACAGATATTCAATAGGGAAAAGACAAAGGCGACACGGATGTGAAGAAGAAGAAGAAGACAAAAAGGTTGGCAATACTACTAAATTTATTCCTATTATATACACGCTCAAAGTAACCAAGGAAGAAGGAAAGATAAGAAAATAATTTACAGAAGAATTCAGAGACACAGTGCAACGCTAGCTTACCTACAGTCTTAATTAACCCAGGGACAAGACACACAGAACAAACTCACGTACACAAAAGGATGGAAAGGCAGGAGGTGGATGGCTGGAGGGAGAGGAAGGTCCAACGGGTCCTGCAGCACGATCGGCGCGTTTCGCAGCCGCCGTTCCTTCGCGGCCCTGCTCAAAACTGCCGTCCAGGCCCCAAGCGGCTGTTGTTGCTGCTGTGGCTGCTGCTGCTGCTGCGGCTGTGTGGACGTCGCGTGCTCTTTTTAGGACTCGTCTCTCTCGTCTTGTCAAAGCTCATCTGGTCCAACCACTCAACTCAACAACAACAACTCAACAACCCAACAACGTCCTTGCTTCTTGCGCGCGCGCTTTTATAGCGCCTCAGGCGATCAAGCCGCCGGCCTTCAGGACATGCCCATCAGTCAGCCCGCCTCGGCCCTGATTGGTCGGCACGGCCCTCTGGCTCCGCCCTTGATGACGATGGGCGGGCACACCCTTCTTCCCCGAGCTGAGCACATGCTTAATGGCGGCTTTGGGGTGAAATCAGCAACCCACCGCTATAACAAACCTGGCAAACTGCCCAGTGCGGTTGGCAATGGAGACTTGGAGGGGATGTAGCTGGAAATGGAGATTTTGGGAATGGGAATGAAAGGGGATCTATCTTGTTTCACTTGGTGCAATGGAGTGTCATCTTAATGGAAGACAAGGCCTTACCCTAATACACATAATAAAGATATAACTATCAACAAGGGGGAAATCTATGATTGGCTGACGTGATTGTTTATGACCTAATTATGGGACGCCCTTTGACCTTTATACATAACTGGAGTAAGGTGGGTCCAGAATAAAGCACTAATAATAAAAAACACAATAAAAAAAACACAATCCTCATATCCACAACAATATATTGTTACGTTTGTGAGGTAGGCGATGAAATATTCAGTGAAGTCAGGAATGTATAGTTTAGCATGGACCATGTGACATGTAGAAAGCCTAATTCAATGTACATAAGCAGGGTAAACGTGCAGGTTAAGAGTGTTTGCCTGTCGCCATAAAGGGGCATGACTTTTGTATTAACTAGTTCTAGGGTGTAAGATTAATAAACCCCAGTGTGTAATTGGCCCCCTGTGATTTTCCCCTTTGTTCTTATAAAATTCACTCGGCCAGCCATGCAATCGGCACATTGCCACAACCATACCGGCAACCCCTACAGAAACCCAGCACATTTGGCGATCGGCCAGGGGAACCCCGCCCCCGAACATTATGAACAATCTCGATGGGCATCAAGAAAGGCCGTGAGGCCCCGCCCCAAAGGGAATGATTGGTCATGGCCATGGACTGAAGTGGTGGGGTGCGGGGATTAGTTTGAGTGTGATGTCAGCAAGAAGAGGGGAGGGTGCATTTCCCCCTCTCTCGCTCTCTCCTGGTCCTGGCTTCGTGGCAAGTGGACGCTTTCTGTCTTAGGCACAGGGTGGCATTTGGCTCATGTGCGCTTGTGAGGAGAGCTTTTCCGGAGCTGTTGTGGACAGGAGAGCTTTTCTGGAGCTTCCCGTGCTGGTTCGATGACCAGAAAGTCCTACCAGCTATTTGGGAATACAAAGCTGAGTGCCGGCTGATTATATGCTCATTTTATTTTCCTTATCTTTCCCTGTGTCTGTAATTGAGTCCACTGGAGGGCCCCTCACCTTAGCCTATTACTATTAGTTTTACCTCAACATTTTTATTGTCTGCATTTATTATCATTAAATTCATTATTTGTTGCATCATACTTTTGTGTGTCTTGTTTTGTTTCTTTGTTCTGTGGGTTCGGATTAACCCCGTGTGTTCTCGATTAGATAAGGCTTCGGGTCTTTCCCTCGCGTGCCAAAGACAATCCCGCCAAGTTCGAAATACACCTCGGAGTTAAAGCTTGTTTCGGTCATCCGTCACCCAGGGGTCTTAACCCCTGGGACACGACAATATATATATGATCCACCAAAGGATTTCTATCACAAGAACCCGGGTTACACTCCCCCTAAAATAGATTAATTAATTCTGTAAAATGATTCAAAATCACGGGGCAACCCGGTTTACCGCGTGTTGGATCATATATGAATGCAAGTTGCCTGATGGCGTCTGATCTAGGTAAATGGCATAACCACCGCAAGTGCAATGCTCAATGATACCTCATTTAAGAGCTCTTGGGTCCATACAGTGCATATCGTGGTTTTAAATGATTGTTATTCATGCAATCACGAGTTACACCACATGGCCAAAATTATGCAGACACCCCTTCTAATTAGAGGATTCGGCTGTTTCAGCCACACCCATTGCTGACAGGTATATATAATCAAGCACATAGACATGCAATCTCTATAGACAAACATTGGAAGTAGAATTGGACTGTACTGAAGAGCTCAGTGACTTTCAACATGGCACCGTCATAGGATGCCACCTTTCCAACACGTCAGTTCGTCAAATTTCTGCCCTACGAGAGCTGCACCGGTCAACTGTAAGTGCTGTTATTGTGAGGTGGAAACGTCTTGGAGCAACAACAGCTCAGCCGCGAAGTGGTAGGCCACACAAGCTAACAGAATGGGACCGCCGAGTGCTAAAGCATGTAGCACGTAAAAATTGTCTGTTCTCAGTTGCAACACTCACTACTGAGTTCCAAACTGCCTCTGGAAGCAATGCCAGCACAATAACTGTTCGTCAGGGGCTTCATGAAATGGGCTTCCATGGCTAAACAGCCGCACACAAGCCTAAGATCACCAATGCCAAGCGTCGGCTGGAGTGGTGAAAAGTTCACCGCCAATGGACTCTGGAGCAGTGGAAATTCTTTCTCTGGAGTGATGAATCACGCTTCACCATCTGGCAGTCCGACAGACAAATCTGGGTTTGGCGGATGCCAGGAAAATGCTACCTGACCGAATGAATAGTGCCAACTGTAAAGTTTGGTGAAGGAAGAATAATGGTCTGGGGCTGTTTTTCATGGTTCGGGCTAGGCCCCTTAGTTCCAGTGAAGGGAAATCTTAACGCTACAGCATACAATGACATTCTAGACGATTGTGTGCTTCCAACTTTGTGGCAACAGTTTGGGGAAGGCCCTTTCCTGTGTGAAAGATGTATGGTTTCTTTGCAGAGATATTTGTAATGCTAAATGATGCAAATGCAATAAATTGAACTGACAACAATGGATGGATTCGACGAACAAGGAAATGCTTTTGACGATCAGATTTCACTGACTGACTTCTATACCTGTTTCAGCATGACAATGTCACCGTGGACAAAGCAGAGTCCAGACAGAAATGGTTTGTCAAGATCGGTGTGGAAGAACTTCACTGGCCTGCACAGAGCCCTGACCTTAACCCCATCGAACACCTTTGGGATGAATTGGAACGCGGACTGTGAGCCAGACCTAATCGCCCAACATCAGTGCCCGACCCCACTAATGCTCTTGTGGCTGAATGGAAGCAAATCCCCAAAGCAATGTTCCAACATCTAGTGGAAGGCCTTCCCAGAAGAGTGGAGGCTGTCATAGCAGCAAAGGGGGGGGGGGGGGGGGGAGGGGGAACTCCATATTAATGCCCATTATTTTGAAATGAGATGTTCGACTAGCACATATGGGTGTGATGTTCGGGTGTCCACATACTTTTGACCATGTAGTGTATATTCATTACCTCTGCCACCAAAGGTGGATGGAGGTTATGTTTTCACCCCTGTCTGTCTCTGCCCAGTTGTGAACAATATATCTCAAAAAGTTGTGGACGGATTCGGACGAAATTTGGCAGAGATGTAGCGTACAGTCACATGAAAAAGTAAGTACACCCCATGTAAAGTTTTGACTTTTTCAACATATTTCAACATACGGCTATTTGATCTTCATTTCAACAATATTGATAGATAAAGGTGATATAATATAACAAATATCATGAAACATTTACATTTTGTAGTCCATTGTATAATTTAAATAAACATATATGCAAATTTTGCATGTGGAAAAAGTAAGTACACCCTTGGCTCTAATAGGTGATATTGCCCCCTTTGGCAGAAACAACCTCAATTAGGCCTTTCTTATAACTGTCTACCAGTCTCTGACATCGACTGGGAGAAATTTTTGCCCACTCCTCCATGCAGAATTCTTTCAGCTGTGCGATGTTTGAGGGGTTTCTTGCATGCACCGCTCATTTCAAATCCACCCACAACATCTCGAAGGGATTTAGATCCGGGCTTTGACTTGGCCATTCCAGAACCCTCCATTTCTTTCTTTTCAGCCATTGCTTGGTGGATTTACTGGTATGTTTCGGGTCATTGTCATGTTGCAAGGTCCACCTTCGGTTGAGCTTCAACTTCGGACAGATGGCCTCACATTATCCTCAAGCACCCTCTGGTACAATGAAGAATTCATAGTGGATTCTATGATGGTGAGCTGCCCAGGCCCTGATGCAGCAAAGCTGCCCAAAACCATAATATTTCCACCACCATGCTTTGCAGTTGGTATCAGGTTCTTGTGGTCAAATGCTGTCTTTGGTTTTCGCCAAACATGTCTTCTGGTACTGTGGCCAAATAGCTCTACCTTTGACTCATCTGTCCAGAGCACATTGTTCCAGAAGTGCTGGTCTTTGCCTAGGTGTTCATTGGCAAACTTTATTCTTGCCCAGATGTTCTTTCTGGACAGCAAAGGTTTCCTCCTGGCACACCTCCCATGTAGATCAAATTTGTGCAGCCTCTTTCTAATGGTAGACTCGTGCACTTTGACATCAACAGTGGCAAGAGCTACCTGTAGGTCCCGTGATGACATTCTGGGGTTCTTAGAGACTTCTTTCAGCATCTTGCGGTCTGCTCTCGGGCTGAACTTGCTAGGGCGACCTGGCCTTAACAAGTTGGCAGTTGTTTGGAATCTTCTCCACTTGTAGATGATCTTCCGGACAGTCGAATGATTGATTTCAAATTGTTTGGAGATCTTTTAAAATCCCTTCCCAGACACGTAGGCATCTATAAACTTCTTTCTGAAGGCCTCAGAGAGCTCTTTTGATCTCGGCATGGTGACGCCGCACACTTCAACAACAAAGAGCAAACCAAACTAAATGTCTGAGGTTTAAATAAGACAGGTTCCCCCAAGATCCTCTCTAACGATGTTCTAATCATTTGCACGTGAGCTGGTGCACCTGATTCTAATTTTAGGTATTTGAAGTAGTGATAAATGTAGGGGTGTACTTACTTTTTCCACATGCGAAATTTGCATTTATGTTTATTTAAATTATACAATGGACTACAAAATGTAAATGTTTCATGATATTTGTTATATTATATCACCTTTATCTATCAATATTGTTGAAATGAAGATCAAATAGCTGTATGTTGAAATATGTTCAAAAAGTCAAAACTTTACATGGGGTGTACTTACTTTTTCATGTGACTGTATATGACAAGGACGAAATCATTGGATTTTGGTGAAGATCCGGATTCTGATCCGGCTACTAGAATTTTTAAAGTGATTCTTCACCATTGGGAGATGGGGACAAAAACGATATGTCGCAGGATTTTCTCAAAACGTTGTGGACGGATTTGGACGAAACTTGGTGGACTGGTTGGGTGCCTGACAAGGACGATTCGTTTCGATTTTGGTGAAGATCTGAATATGGATTCGGATATGAGAATTATTTTAATTTTTAAGTGATTCTTCACCATTGAGTGATAAGACTAAAACCAACAGATAGCAAGATATCTCAAAACGTTATGGACGGATTTGGACGAAACTTGTGTCAAATTCGAATCAATTCTAATTCAATTCTAATTCAATTCAATTCTAATTCAAATTCTAATCAATTAAATGTGACAAGTTGTGCGTGTGACAAGGAAGAATCGATTCAATTTTGGTGAAGTTTCGGATCCGGATCCGGCTAGTCGAATTTTTAAGTGATTCTTCACCATTGGGAGATCGGGCCACAAACAATATGTAGCAGGATATCTCAGAAATTTGTGGACGGATGATTTTGATTAAATGTGATTCTTTATTGTGATTTCCTGGTGTACCCTGGGATACAAAACGTAAACTGTTCACCTGGCGTAGGTATGCTCTCTAATGAGTGCCGTTCTAGTTTTTGTTGTGGACATTGTGTATATGCTCAGAGTTGTTGGTTTACACATATACCGGAAGTAATAAAAAAATACAAACAAATTAATCAGTCAATATATATATTGTTACGGCCCGCGGATAAGATGTTATGTTTGCCGAGCGGATGGCCCCGCGGTCGTACAGTTACCCCGACTAACCCGATTCCCGAGCATTGGCCGGATCGCGCCACAGATATTCAATAGGGAAAAGACTAAGGCGACACGGATGTGAAGAAGAAGCAGACAACCAAATGGTTGGAAATACTACTAAATTTATTTCTACTATTTACATGCTCAAAATAACCAAGGAAGAAGGAAAGATAAGAAAATAATATACAGAAGATTTTAGAGACACAGTGAAAATACTAGCTTATCTAACAGGCTTAACTTATTCCCAGGGACAAGACACAAGACAGACTACGAACACACTTACACGGGGGATGATGATAGGAATGGCAGGAGGTGGATGTCTGGAGGGGGGAGGCCGGTCCACGGATACCGCAGCCCGATCGGCGCGTTTGGCAGCCGCCGTCCCTTTTCGGTCCTGCTCAAAACGTCCGTCTGGTTCCAAGCTGCTGTGGCTGCAGTTTCGGTGGCTCAAGCTGCTGTGGATGCAGTTTCTGTGGCTCAAGCTGCTGTGGATGCAGCCGCCACTCTTGTCATGGACCTCTCTTTGTCATGGACCTCTCTTGTCATGGACCTCTCTACGCAACTCTTGTCATGGACCTCTCTTGTCATGGACCTCTTTACGCAACTCCTGTCCACTCTTGCGCGCGCGCTTTTATAACGCCTCCGGTGATTAAGCCGCCGGCCTTCAGGACACGCCCATCAGTGTGCTCACCTCGGCCATGGTTGGTCGCACGACCCTCTGGCTCCGCCCTTGATGACGACGGACGGGCACGCCTTTCTTCCCCGACCCGAGCACATGTTCAATGGTGGTTTTGGAGGGGATGTAATTGGCAAATTGAGGCTTGGCCATGACGAAAGGGGAAATGGAGGTTTTTGGGAATGGGAATGAAGAATGAAGGGAATCTATCTTAATTCACTTGGTGCAATGGAGTGTCATTTTAATGGAAGACAAAGCCTTAACCTAATACACAGAATAAGGAAATAAACTACTGAACAGGGATATTATAGTGTCCTTCATGTATGCTTTATGGAATTAACTACCGGAACGCCCATTGACCTTTATACAACAGACTGGAGCAAGGAGGGCTCAGAATAAAGCAATAATTCATAACAATTTACAATACAATACAACACAATCAAAAAAACACAATCCTCATATCCGCAACAATATTGTTGCGGATCGCGGACAGATGTTATATTGACCGAGCGGTGGTGTATTACCGCGTCCGAACAGTTACTCCCCGATTAGAACCCGATCCCGCCCGATTCCACTCGAACGTTGGCCGAATCGCGCTACGCTAAATCAATGATGGAAAGGACACAACGGCTGGGTTAAATGAAACGACACAAGGGGTACAGTTCTCAAGACCTCCGGAGGAGGATATAATTGGTGATGCAGAAAAGGGGTAGATTACAGGGTAAGAGGTAAAGCACAGAAAAGATGGGCACTTAGACACAGTCTTATCTATCCCCGACAGACCACAGACAAATGGGACAAGACTGACTTACACGGGGATTGATGGCAGGGAAGGACAGGCAGTCGATAGCACAAGGTGCACCTTGGCTCAGGGACAGGATACAGCTCGGTCCAGTCCAGAGATGCGGGGAGGTATTGCCGCGCTCGGAGGTGGCGTCTTCTCTCTCCAAGCTGAGGGCGCATCTGACGTCACCTCCCTCTTCCTGCGCATGCTCAGCGGGGAGTGACACGCCCTCGGCTCGTTGGCTCCGCCCCAGATGGAATTGGTCCGCCGCTTCTATTGGGTGCGGGGGGTTACCGGGCTCCGCCCTTGACGAGGAGCTGACAGCGAGCCCCTACGTGGTAACCCCGTCGGAGCACATGTTCGATGGCGGCTAACCAAGCCGGAGTGAGGACGCGCACTCCCCGCGCCGCCGCCGCTGTTGTTGTTGTTGTTGTTGTACCATGAGGAAGAGCTGCGGGGAGGTATTGGGAGGTCCTAAACTTTCTAACGGTGCCATACAATCACATTCTGGTGCAACGAAGAGTCAGAATTAATGGAAACGAGTCCTTAACTGACATAGACTAAGAATAACTAGCAAGATGTCCTATAGTTGTCTACGTGAGATGCGGTGGACCTGGATGCGACATTTAATGGGGGAAATAGGGGAAGGTCGGGTCTACAGAGTGTTGTTTACAGAAAATGGGACTAGGGAATGGGGAATTGGGGATAGTTGGGAAGTACTGAGGAAATAGGGGAATATTTACAAGCGGATATGGATGGATGCCAATCTCATATCCGCAACATTGCACCCTTCTCTACCTCGGGGCGTCCCGACCTGATAAATTTTTACCTACGTTAGTGTGGCACTCAGATGTAGTTCCCTCTACTATTAACTCAACCCTGAGTGCGACAGTTTTACAGATGTTCACAAATGAGTAAATATGTCCCCCTGCGACGTTGCACCCTTCTCCTCACAGAAACACACCCACAGGATAACCGAATCGCGGAAAGAATCCTCAAACTAAACATACAGCCGGTAGGGAGCATTATTTATACAAGACTGATATTTACACTACGATCCAGGACCTGTTCTTTGAGGAACACATGCAGATGTTATGCATAGAGAGAGAGCGCACGCATGCCAGCATCGATACACCAACCCACGAGTGCTCTGTGGCCTTACGGCCTTTAATAATGTGCAGAGCACCCCATCCAAGCACCAAAAGCACCACCCCATCATGTACAGTCAGCACCATCCGGTGCACCAATAAAGTGTTCATAGTCACCGGTGGTGTCGCAGCCGGCCGATGTTCTGCCGCTGGTCTTGCCTTCTTGGAGTGCCTTGGCCTTCTGGCTTCTTTAGAAATAAAGAAAGGCGCCAACCGCGTCCATTTCTAAACTGTGGCCGTCAGGGGGGCCAACTATAAGTGGTTCACCTGTATGGCATAGGTGCCACGTTGACCCAGAGGTCCATCAACGGGTGGTGCTTGCCCGCAAAAGAACTGCGGTCCATTGTGGGCAGCCACAAAAATTGCGGTCCATATGGTGTATCGATCCAGGCAGCAAGCAGCGAAAGTACAGGCCCACAACTGCGGAGCCAGCACCCCTCTCTCCTCTCTCTCTGCCCCAAAGCCAGATCCTCGGAGGTGGGAGACAAAAGAAAAGACAAGTGAGTAAGGTGGTAAGGGCGCAAAAGTGCACGCAATATTAGGTAATGCACACTAGGGGCACATGGGAACCAGGTGAGACAGGTACGTTCCTACCGTACGCCCCCCCCCCCACCAGGTAACCTACATTGCCCCTCCCTTACCCCTTACTGTATCCACAAAACACAACACTACCCATAAACATCTACTTTACACATCAACAAACGTCCCTACTGTCTTCCCCGTTCCTCCCATAAACCAAATTCGTCTTCTCTCCCTCCTAACCAATCAAATTTGCCATTTCCAACTCTCATCAAAATTTGCCATCTCCAACTCAACATCAAAATTTGCTATCACCAATTCATCATCAGTCCCTCCTAAGGAGGGAGAGATGGAATCACCCCAATGTCTCATCCACGTCGTGATGCGTCTCACAACTCCACACAGCAATTCTCATTTCCTGCAACACAGAACAAAGGAACACAGGTGTGGAGTCATCATCACCACAGGTAAGTGGCTGCGTATGGTGCGACAGGTTCGTCAATCCTAACTATTTCCTAAATGACTTTAACAACTTTATATTACCCGGGGTCTTTCCCTGCCAATCCATTGGCCAACTTACACTATGGGTTCTAAAAACCAATTCCCATTGACCAAACTGTGGTGCTTCTCAATTTGGGGTCTCACTCCCCCGATTCATCTCCCGGTGCCCTCGCACAATTTCTGGGCTGTGACGTGTAGCTCTCCCAGCAGGTCTACCCACCTGCACACCTCCACCACTGTAGTTGCCACCCGAGCTTAACTGCTCCTCACCCTAACCTAACTAACTGGGGAAGGCCCTCTCGCACTCTCACCCCCTCAGTGCCCTCTCTGGCATGGGCTGCCCGATCCACACCCGGGATCCTCAGGCACCCACTGACACTAACGGCTCCCAGAGCCCACCTGCGGCCTCACCTGGCCGACATCCTCACAGTGGTGGAGTGCCCAAACCAACTACACACACTAACAGGCTACACGCCCAGCCATTTCCACAACACTAATGCACCCATCCACAATACCATTCTGCAACCGCACCACAAATGCCAATATCCAACCACAATTTACCTATACCCTCTACCTAACACTTACACTACCCGCCCCGGGTACTCGTGAAAGGGGTCCACTCTTCCCCCATCCACACCTTCGCACCATGCACACCACTCCGTACCACTTACTCCAACTCTCTCCACACCACTCATTCCAATACTCCCTGTATTCCACACACCTGTACTTGCACACCTGTGCTCTCATACTTGGTGCCGCCTGCACCCTTCTCTCCCCCAAGCGCATTCGCGCTGATCCACAACACTCACTACTCATACACTGCTCCACACACCTGTCCAGTTCTCACACAGCATCATCTCATCTAACTACTCCCCTCTGAAACTTGCGCTTCCCAGTCGTCCCTTTAAACTATTGCGCTCCCTCGTCATTATCATCCAATCTACTCTACCTGCGTCCCCACTACAGGTATCCTTGTCACTACCTAACCTTAACGTCACCTAATGTCATCTTCGCTAGATCCCTACACACGATATATCCTAACCCACCCGGGCTAGTTTTCACTGCCATCACCCCATAATCTATAGCGCATTTGCCCCACGTTTGTGAGGGATGACAGAGTTGCCATCCCACCACATCGGGCATCTCCCACTACCAATTTTGCACATCAAATTTCAACAAATCAAAAATTTGCCAATCACTACTCATCATCTGCCAATCATTACTGCCAATCCTTTGCCAATCACCAAATTTTGTTTTTTCTAATTTCGGGGCCAAAACACTATCCTCGTCATTACAGTCTACTTATTAGATCCTCTCGGTGCGCCAATTCACGTCTACAGCCCGGCTTCGTACAGCCGAGCAATGAACGCGGGTCGTTTTGTGCCAGCGGCTGGATACGTCCCGCATTCGGTGCAGGGAAGGAGGTTTACCCGGGCCGAGGTCCCACGCACCATCTCGGCACGGAGCCATCCCATGGCCCGATCTCGACCTGCCGGCACGTCTCACCAAAAAGTGGTCGCCATGACGACCCTTCCTATCGGGCTGCCAGCTCCGCCTAGTGGAGCACGGATGCGGCCGTTCAAAGCGAGGCCCAGCGTGGATCGCGTACGGCGGTTCTTTCGAAACCGCCGTGGTTCGGATCCCCGCTGGTCCTCGCGGCACGCGAAGCCCGGCACACACCGAGGGCCCGATTCGGCTATAAGTCGCTCTGACCGCTAACCCGGTTACCCTCGATGCTTCACCTGCATGCTTACATGCATACGCTACCCCTTTCTTGCTCATACATCCAGCCGTTTCCATGCTCCTCGTCGTACCTTCTCTAACACACCCAGGTACACTCATTCCACTCACAGCCTTGGTCACACACCTGACCACCGAACACTTTGGCACACATTCGTTGTTCGCACACCTCACCAACACACCTCTTCGCGCCCCCTCCTCGGTCACCTCCTCTGTGATAATCACAGGTGTGCTCTCACCCGCACACCCAACCACGTGCCTCACTACCAATTCCAGCGTGCATTCCCACACACGCTCTACCATTCCAGGTGTGCATCCTTCCATGCCAGGTGTACATCCTCGCTCACCTGTCACAACCAACTCACGCTCCATGTCACTCTCACTACTCTCACCTCCACTCTCAGTCGCGCACTCACCCTTACTCTCGACAGCGCACTCTTTCCTCATGCACCTGTCCGTTACACACCTTTCTCGCGCACACTCTCCCGTTACACCCTCTGTAACACTCACCACAGGTGTACACTCTTCCTTACTTTTGACAGCGCACTCTTTCCCCATGCACCTGTCCGTCACACATCTTTCTCGCACACCCTCTCCCGTTACATCCTCTGTAACACTCACCACAGGCGTGCATTCTCCCTTTACACCCTCCGTAACACTCCTCACTACGCGCTTCCATGTGCTCCCTCACACACGCGCTACGACCGACTCACTCTCGACAGCACCCTCACTCCTTGGCACGCACTTTTTTCTCACACACCCCAGAGTCGGACTTTCTCGCACACCTCCTTTTTCGCACACCAGACCTGTCGCACACTTCACCAACGGCCTCTCACGAACACCCGGGTCCATCTCGACCCCCAAGCTCATTAAATCACCTGGCGCATCATACGCACGACCATATTGGTCACCACTTACACCGGGTCCTCTTTCTCTTCGCTTCTCCTCCATCACCTGCGAATCCCTCATCCGGTTAATGAGCACCTCATCACGATCCGAACACAGACTTTGGACCAATTCTTTTACTTCCTCCTTTATCTCTTTCTTATCCTCTCTCCGTCGCTTCTTAATTTCGCTCACCCCTTCTTCCACTTCTTCTAATTTCTGCTTCACCCCTTTTATGTCCCGGTACGTCTCCTCAAGCTCATCCTCTAAGGCTACCTTGACCGTTTCCATGTGCGTCCTCACCTGCCGGTCCTTCGTCTCCATTACCTCTGTCACCTCGTCCAACCTCATTGTCAGTCCCTCACGTACCATCTGACATTGCCTCTGTGTCGCTATCAAGTCATTGTTTCGGTCATTTTGTGTCGCTTTTAACCCTCCTATTACCGCTGTGTTCCTTTGAACCTGCCCCGTTAGTTCTTTTTGTCCCTCCGTCAGCTGTTCTACTCCCAGCGTCAACTCCTCTATACCACCTTGCAATTTTACAGTCCCCTTTCTCACCTCCTTCTCCATGCGCTCCTTACAGTGCCTCACCTCCTCGCGCACTCCTCCGACCTCCTCACTCACCCCTCTTCTGATCTCTTCCCCCATCACTTGCATCTCCTGCCCAGATGCCACCCTCATCTGCTCCATTTCCTCCCTGTGAGCATCCAATTTAGTTTCTACCCCCATTCTGACCCCCTCTATCTGCTGCCCCATTTGTTTAACTTCCCTTTCCGCTTGGTCCCTCATGTCCCTCAATTTGCCTTCCATACTGTTTTCTAACCCCTCTAACCCCTTTTGCATCCCTTCCATTTGATTCTCTTGAGCGGCCATTCTGTTTTCTACCCCCATTAACCCCTCCTGTATTTCCCCTAATCTATTGTCTAATCCCTCTATTCTACTCCCTAACCCTCCGATCTGGGCCCCCATGTCCTCCCTCAATTTCTCGCTATTGGACCCCATCCTTTGTTCTAACCGTTGGCTATTGGCCCCCATGTCCTCCCTCAATTTCTCGCTATTGGACCCCATGTCCTCCCTCAATTTCTCGCTATTGGACCCCATTACCCCCAATTGCTCACTCTGCAGTTTGAGGGACGCCTGCATTTGCGCCATAAATTGCTCCATGAGGGCCTGCATTTGGGCCATCCCTACCACTTGTGCAGCGGGTGCGGCCGCCGCAGCCATGTGCGAGGCGCCATTTTGCGAACCTGCCGTCCTCACTGCTTCGCTCTCCTCTTGTCCCTCAATTTGGTCCTGGATCGACCCTGCCTCACTCTCCTCTACCGGAACCCAGCCGTCTTGATCCGCCATAGTGCGACTTTCAAAATTCGGGTTTTTATTTTAAAACAAAACAAATTTCACCGTTAATAATTTCGAGCGCGTGAAGCGCGCTTCGGGTCCGATCTCACTCCTCGACACCAATTGTTGCGGATCGCGGACAGATGTTATATTGACCGAGCGGTGGTGTATTACCGCGTCCGAACAGTTACTCCCCGATTAGAACCCGATCCCGCCCGATTCCACTCGAACGTTGGCCGAATCGCGCTACGCTAAATCAATGATGGAAAGGACACAACGGCTGGGTTAAATGAAACGACACAAGGGGTACAGTTCTCAAGACCTCCGGAGGAGGATATAATTGGTGATGCAGAAAAGGGGTAGATTACAGGGTAAGAGGTAAAGCACAGAAAAGATGGGCACTTAGACACAGTCTTATCTATCTCCGACAGACCACAGACAAACGGGACAAGACTGACTTACACGGGGATTGATGGCAGGGAAGGACAGGCAGTCAATAGCACAAGGTGCACCTTGGCTCAGGGACAGGATACAGCTCGGTCCAGTCCAGAGATGCGGGGAGGTATTGCCGCGCTCGGAGGTGGCGTCTTCTCTCTCCAAGCTGAGGGCGCATCTGACGTCACCTCCCTCTTCCTGCGCATGCTCAGCGGGGAGTGACACGCCCTCGGCTCGTTGGCTCCACCCCAGATGGAATCGGTCCGCCGCTTCTATTGGGTGCGGGGGGTTACCGGGCTCCGCCCTTGACGAGGAGCTGACAGCGAGCCCCTACGTGGTAACCCCGTCGGAGCACATGTTCGATGGCGGCTAACCAAGCCGGAGTGAGGACGCGCACTCCCCGCGCCGCCGCCGCTGTTGTTGTTGTTGTTGTTGTTGTACCATGAGGAAGAGCTGCGGGGAGGTATTGGGAGGTCCTAAACTTTCTAACGGTGCCATACAATCACATTCTGGTGCAACGAAGAGTCAGAATTAATGGAAACGAGTCCTTAACTGACATAGACTAAGAATAACTAGCAAGATGTCCTATAGTTGTCTACGTGAGATGCGGTGGACCTGGATGCGACATTTAATGGGGGAAATAGGGGAAGGTCGGGTCTACAGAGTGTTGTTTACAGAAAATGGGACTAGGGAATGGGGAATTGGGGATAGTTGGGAAGTACTGAGGAAATAGGGGAATATTTACAAGCGGATATGGATGGATGCCAATCTCATATCCGCAACAATATATTGGAGCACACGCTGGATCAGCTATATAAGAGTGGCTAAATGGTGTGTCTGAGTGTCGCCATTTTTCTCAGAGATGGCTGAACGGATCTTTGTCAAACTTTCAGGGGTTCATCAGTGAGTGCCTGAGAGTGTTTCTGGCAAAATAAATAAATAAATAAAAAAATAAAAAATCGCTATCGTGCCGAAGCCTTTTTGATTGACAGTTTTGTACAAGTACACACTCGCATAAATAAATACAAAACAATCACCAGACATTAGAACACAAATAACAAAACAATTCTGGAAGCGAGTGAAGTTGATGGTAAGGCTTCTTTTTCTTCATGAACGCATCATACTTAATGCAGAAACGTGATGAACAGTACGTTCACAAGCATATATTGAACGAAAAGGTGAAATGATGATTTGACATTTGTGATGGATTCTGATTTTGATGTAATTGCTTTTCCATTATATTTGCCCTCATTTCAAATATGTTAATGTTTCTTTTTCGCTTGAGCAACGCCGGGTACTCCAGCTATAAACGCTTTTACACTTTACTCAGGGTACAAATACAAATATAATTTTGTCTGTGGGGTAACATAGGCTATGTGCCTCGGTCTCATTCTGGGGTCTGGGGGACCGGGAGAGGGGGTGTAAAGTCTCTCTGTAAATGTGTACCATGTAGCGCCACTTGGTGATGGTGGCAGAAGGTAATACAATTTCCTTTTTGTCCCCCGTCGCACCGCGGAGCGAAAGGGGGACTATGGTTTTCCCCTCCGTCCGTGTGTCCGTCCGTCCGTCCGTCCGTGCGTGCGTGCATGCGGGCATGCGTGCATGCGTACGTGCATACGTGCATGCATAAGCGAAGGACCGCATTCAAATTTGGTGTGTGGGTGCAACCCACGTCAAAATCCAAGATGGCCGCCGCCATGAAAGTCTGACGCCATGTATGTCTGAACCTTGTGAGCGGAATATCCTGAAAAATAAGCGAAGTACCAACTTCTAATCTGATATGTGGGTGTATCTAGGCATAAGGAAGAAGGCTGTTGAAAATTGGGTCGCCACGTCAAAATCCAAGAGGGCCGCCACCATATATATGTCTGAACCTTGTGAGCGAAATATCTTGAAAAATAAACGAACTCCTAACTTCTAATCTGGTGTAAGGTGTATCGACGCATAAGGGAGAACGCTATTGAAAATTGGGTCGCCACGTCAAAATCCAAGATGGCCGCCTTGCATCTTCCACTTTGTCAACTCGCATCACTTCACCGACGGGGGACCTAGGCATAACGCTTGTTTACCTTTGCAACACTGAGGTTATGAAGCACTCTTTGCATGGGAAATTCTTCCTCCTTTCCTTCTTCCTTCCCCCAAAATGGAGGGGCCTGTCAAAGCCCTACCCTACCCCCACCCAAAAAGATGTATGTGTAGTATACCTTTCCCCTCCACTGCTCCTCCCTTCCCCCCCTCCCCCCCGGCCGGCAACGCCGGGTACTCCTGCTAGTGTGTGTATATATATATATATATATATATATATATACACACACATAAAAAAAAAAAAAAAATAAATAAATATATATATATATATATTGTTACAGACGCGGTTTTAAGATGTTATTTTACCGAGCGGTTGGTATTACCGCGTCCGAACAGTTACTCCCCGATTAGAACCCGATTCCACCCGACGTTGACCAGATCGCACCGCAGATATTCAATCGGGAAACCTCTAAAGCGACCGAAAGAGAATGAAAAGAGAAGAAGACAGAGTACGGAGGAAGAACAGATTTATTATACACACACAAGCAATGGATGGAAGAAGCAGTCACACAGCGAATCGTTAACTTACACTATTCATTTTACTTAATCCCAAGACAACGAGTAGGACAGACGACGTTCACACTTACACGGGGGATATTGCAGGCAGGTAGGGCTTGAGGTGGATTGCTGGAGAGGGAAGGCAGGGTCGGAGGCAGCAGCTCTCAATTCCTCGCGCTTTTGGCGGGAAAACCCTCCGTCGCGTATCCGCTGCTGTAGACGTCACGCGCTGGCTCGGCACACCTGCTCCTCTTCTTCTGGTGGAGCCGTCTCCCTCCTTTCAGCGCGTCTCTCCAAAGCTGGTTTCCTTTCCGAGTACCTCTCCTCTTTAGCTTGGAGCGTTTTGCATCTCACCGCTCCTCTTGGTGTCGCCTCTTCGCTCATCTCCCAGGTCATCTGGTGAAGCAGTCCCTTACAGTCGCTTTTATAACTCAGGGCGGAATCAAGCCGCCGGCTGCGAGGGCACGCCTACCGGGTCGCTCACCGCGGTGATGATTGGCCATGCGACCCTCTGGCTCACTCCTCCCCTCTATGACGAGGTGGAGACACGCCTTTCTTCTCCGAGATTAGCACATGGGCAATGGCGGCTTGCGGGATTGAACACAACTCGCACCCTTTTGAAAGGAACTTTGGAGAGCGGAGATGTTTGGGGAAATTGCAAGGGCCTACGCTTATTTTGTTTGATACAATGCAAAGTCAATCTAGTGGGAAACACATATTTAGCCTACATGGAATAAGGAAATACACTATTTAAAAAGATATATCGTGACCTGCGTGTAAGTTTCATGGAATTAACTAGGAGGACGGCTGCGACCATTATTTACATTACCAGGGTGTTACACATACCAAAACCATACTTTTTACATTCGTTACACTTCCTCCAAAATTGTTACACTCCTCAAAAACCATTACACTTCTCAAATTCGTTACCCACTTCTCAAAACCGTTACACTGCACCCTCCTTTCTTCAGGCCCGATCTCGGGCCTACAAAACTTTAACTTAGTGTGACACGTAGGTGTAATTCCCTCTACAATTAACCTGACCCTGAGTGTGACAATCTTAAAACACAAATAAGTATGTCCCCCTATTGCATTGCACCCTGTCTAACAGACTCAAGCGCAAAGCTAACCGAATTACGGAATTATTCTCAAACTATACATTTACGGTGGTGAGCATTATTTACAATGACGTGATTTCTTATTTACAACGCAACCCAGGACCTGTGTTTTTTTTTGTTTTTTTTCTTAGGGAACAAGAAAAAGAAATTCCTGTTGGGAGGGAGGAGACAGCACGCATTGCATCGATGCACCAGTACCAATACCACCAAAGCACCCAAAAGCACCAAAAGCACCACAAGCACCACAAAGCACCAAAAGCGCCACTCGGTGCGCAGTCACCATGGTTCTTAATAAACACAACAAAACAACTGGTGGTGGTCTTCACTTTCTCTGCTGGGCCGATGTTCTTCCCGACGTCTTCTGGCTTCATGCGGCCTATTTGGACATAATAAAAAGCACAACTTGTGTTCGTTTTTATTTAGGGCCTCAGGGGCCAACTAAGGGTGGTCCACCTGTTTGGCATAGGTGCCACCTTACCGAGGTCCGCAAGCAAGATTCCCTGGCCACTATGGCCGGTCTCCAACAGAGGTGCCCTGCCCCAGAACCTGGGGTCCATCAAGTGGTACTTGGCCGCAGAACAGCGGTCCATAAAGTGGTACATCAACGCAATGCATGCTGGTTCTGGGAATCTCGGGCGCACAATGGCCACCTCACGCACGCTCCCCTCGGCACCCAATGGCGCACAGGTCATGTGGGAGACAAAAGAAAGACAATTGAGCGAGGGGTAAGGTCACAAGGGTACACATCAATAAGGCAATGCAAGGCGAAATGCGTACGGAGGGCGAAGTGAGAAAGCTCGTCCCTACCGTACGTCACCCCCCTGTCACCTACCCTACCCTTGCCCTTACCCCATATTTACAAAATATACCCATTTACAAATTCGTCACTACTGTCACGTCTTCCCCATATTTCCCCTATACCAAATTCGTCTCCACAATCCCTCGACTTCAAAATTTGCCATCACCCAATTCGTCATCAATCCTCATAAGGAGGCAGAGATGGAACATCAAAGCACAATGTCACACCCACGTCATGATGCGTCTCACAATCCAAACATTTGCATCATAAAAAATAATCAAAACATGGCATGGTGTGGAGTACCTGTCACCTCAGGTGAGTGGATGCAGATGGTGCGAGGAGATCCTTCATCCTAACTACTTTCTAAATGACATTAACACACTTTACACTACCCGGGGTCTTTCCCTGCCAATCCATTGGCCAACTTACACTATGGGTTCTAAAAACCAATTCCCATTGACCAAACTGTGGTGCTTCTCAATTTGGGGTCTCACTCCCCCGATTCATCTCCGGTGCCTTCGCACAATTTCTGGGCTGCGACGTGTAGCTCTCCCAGCAGGTCTACCCACCTGCACACCTCCACCACTGCAGTTGCCACCCGAGCTTACCTAGCTCCTCACCCTAACCTAACTAACTGGGGAAGGCCCTCTCCTGGCTCTGTCACCCCTTGGTGCCCTCTGGCACTGGGCTACCCAGGTCCGTCCTCTGGATCCTCGGGCCCCATCCACAACTACCGGCTCCCAGAGCCCACCTGCGGCCTCACCTGGCCGACATCCTCACAGTGGTGGAGTGCCCAACCACTACTCACACTAACAGGCTACACGCCCAGCCATTTCCACAACACTAATGCACCCATCCAAAGACCATTCTTTCACCCGCATCACAGATGCCAATATCCAACCACAATTTACCTGTACCCTCTACCTAACACTTACACTACCCGCCCCGGGTATCCGTGATGGGGGTCCACTCTTCCCCCATTCACACCTTCGCACCATCCACTCCACTCCACAATTTCCACCATACTCACTCCACGACCATCCATTCCAATACTCCATTTATTCCACACTACCATTCTCCATACCTGCTGTTGCACACCTGTGCCCTCACACCTGGTGCCACCTGCACCCTCCTTTCTTCCTGGACCATTTGGTCATCACAATACACATCATCATCACTCACTCATACACTGCTCCACACACCTGTTCAGTTCTCAAACACACGGCATCATCTCAGCTAACTACTCCCCTCTGAAACTTGCGCTTCCCAGTCGTCCCTTTAAACTATTGCGCTCCCACGTCATTATCAACCACACTAAACTACCTGCGTCCCCACTACAGGTATCAGTCACTATCTAAACCTTAACGTTACCTAATGTCATCTTCGCTAGATCCCTATCAATATAACCAAGCCCTCCCTGGCTCGGTTGTCATAGCCACCCCATAAACTATTGCGCATTTGCCCCCACCTTTCGTGCGGGATGGTGGATTTGCCATCCCACGACATCGGGGGTCTCTCACTATAAATTTTGTTCGTCCAAATCCAACAAATCAAAAATTTGTCATTTACTGCTAATCACGGTCCCAATCATCAAATTTTGCCTTTTTCTAATTTTGGGTCCAAAACACTATCCTCATCACCCGTCTACTTATTAGATCCGCTCGGTGCGCCAATTCCCTTCCAAAGCTCGGCTTCGTACAGCCGAGCAATGAACGCGGGTTCTTTGGTGCCAGCGGCTGGATACATCCCGCATTCGGGGCAGGGACGGGGGCTTACCCGGGCCGAGATCCCACGCACCACCTCGGCGTGGAGCCATCCAATGGCCCGATCTCGACCTGCCGGCACGTCTCAATAGAAAGTGGTCGCCATGACGACCCTTCCTATCGGGCTGCCCGCTCCGCCTAGTGGAGCCCGGACGCGGCCGTTCCAAGCGAGGCACAGCGTGGATCGCGTACGGCGGTTCTTTCGAAACCGCCGTGGTTCGGATCCCCGCTGGTCCTCGCGGCACGCGAAGCTGCCCGACGCGCACCAAGGGCCCGATTCGGCTATAAGTCGTTCTAACCTTTAACCCGGTTACCGTCGATGCTTCACCTGCATGCTTACATGCATACGCTACCCCTTTCTTCCTCATACATCCAGCTGTTCCCATGCTCCTCGTACCTTTCCTTACACACCTCGGTACACTCATTCCGCTCACCGACTTGGTCACACACCTGACCACCGAACACCTTGGCACACATTCGTCGCTCGCACACCTCACCAACACACCTCTTCACGCCCCTTTATCGGTCACCTCCTTTGTGACAATCACAGGTGTGCTCTCACCCGCACACCCAACCACGTGCCTCACTACCAATTCCAGCGTGCATTCCCACTCACGCTCTACCATTCCAGGTGTGCATCCTTCCATTCCAGGTGTACATCCTCGCTCACCTGCCACAACCAACTCACGCTCCGTGTCACTCTCACTACTCTCACCTCCACTCTCGGTCGCGCACTCACCCTTACTCTCGACAGCGCACTCTTTCCTCATGCACCTGTCCGTTACACACCTTTCTCGCGCACACTCTTGCGCAAACTCTCCCGTTACACCCTCTGTAACACTCACCACAGGCGTACACTTTCTTGTTACATCCTCTGTAACACTCACCACAGGTGTACACTCTCTCGTTACTTCCTCTGTAACACTCACCACACCGCGCTTCCATGTACCCCCTCGCACACGCGCTTCGACCAACTCACTCTTGATGGCACACTCACTCCTTGGCGTGCACTTTTTCCTCACACACCCCATGGTCGGACATTCTCGCACACCTCTTTTTTCGCACACCAGACCTGTCGCACACTTCACCAACGGCCTCTCACGAACACCCGGATCCAAACCAATCCCCAAGCCGCCTGAAGCTTTCCTCACATCATATACATTGCCACTCACCTCCGTACCTCGTCGTCGCACCTCCTTTGCCACCTGCAAACTCTTTATTCGGTTAGTGAGCATCACATCATGAGTTGAGCACCGACCTTGCACATATTCCATCACCTCCTCCTGGATTTCTCTTTTAGTTTCTGTCCGTCCCTTCTTAATTTCACTCACCTCTTCTTCCACTTCCTCTAATTTTTGTTTAACCTCTTTTATTTCTCGGTGCGTCTCCTCAAGTTCGTCCTCTAAGGCTACCGTGACCGTCTCTATGTGCATCCTCACCTGCCGGTCCTTTGTCTCCATTATCTCTGTCACCTCGTCCACCCTCATTGTCAGTTCCTCCCATACCATCTGACATTGCCTCTGTGTCGCTATTAAGTCATTTTTAATTTCTTTTTGTGTCGCCTTTAACCCTCCGAGTACTGCAGTGTTCCTTTGAACCTGCTCCACTAACTTCGTTTGTCCCTCTGTCAGCTGTTCCACCTCCTCCGTCAGATCTTCTATTCCCCCTTGTAACCTAGCCGTATTATTTCTCACCTCTTTCTCCATACGCTTCTCACCTCGCTTTACCTCCTCGCGTAGCCCCGAGACCTCCTCACCCACACCTCGTCGTATCTCCTCCTTCATCTCCTCCATCTCCTTTGTAGATGCCACCCTCATCTGTCCCAATTCATCCCTCTGAGCATCCAATTTGGTTTCTACCCCGATTCTTACCTCCTCTATCTGCTCTCCCATTTGTTTAATTTCTCGGGCGGATTGCTCCCCTATCTCCCGCAATTTGCCTTCCATCCTGTTTTCTAACCCCTCTAACCCCTTTTTCATCCCTTCCATTTGATTCTCTTGAGCGGCCATTCTGTTTTCTACCCCCGTTAACCCATTCTTTACCTCTTTTATCCCATTGTCTAACCCCTCACCGGTACCCCTCGCTTCATCCCTCATTACCCCCATTTGGCTTCCCATTACCCCCATTTGGTTTCCCAATCGCTCACTATCAGCCCTCATTTGCTCACTCTGCAGGTTGAGGGACGCCTGCATTTGTACTATACTGTCGTTTTTTTTCTGCATTTCCACCATGAATTGGGCCATGAAGGCTTGCATTTGGGCCGCGCTCATTGGTTCCGCGACCGTGGCCCCCTCAACCACGTGCGCGAGAGCGCCATTTTGTGCGTCTGAAACCTCCGCAACCACATTGCTATTTTTCTCCTCCTCCCTTTCCTCCACATACATTTCCCCGAGGTCCTGGGTCGATTCCACCCTGTCTATCTCTCCCACCGACATCCGATCGCCTTGATTGTCCATGGCGCGATCTCAAAATTCGGGTTTTATAAAACAAAATAAATTTCGGCAGCTTGTAATTTTGAGCGCGTTAAGCGCGCTTCGGGTCCGATCTCACTCCTCGACACCAATTGTTACCGACAATAGTACAATTGGTGTCCAAAATTTGGGCCTAACAAATTTAGTCCCAGGTCCGAATCCAACTCCTGACAACCAATTGTTACAGACGCGGTTTTAAGATGTTATTTTACCGAGCGGTTGGTATTACCGCGTCCGAACAGTTACTCCCCGATTAGAACCCGATTCCACCCGACGTTGACCATATCGCACCGCAGATATTCAATCGGGAAACCTCTAAAGCGACCGAAAGAGAATGAAAAGAGAAGACAGAGTACGGAGGAAGAACAGATTTATTATACACACACAAGCAATGGATGGAAGAAGCAGTCACACAGTGAATCGTTAACTTACACTATTCATTTTACTTAATCCCAAGACAACGAGTAGGACAGACGACGTTCATACTTACACGGGGGATATTGCAGGCAGGTAGGGCTTGAGGTGGATTGCTGGAGAGGGAAGGCAGAGTCGGAGGCAGCAGCTCTCAATTCCTCGCGCTTTTGGCGGGGAAAACCCTCCGTCGCGTATCCGCTGCTGTAGACGTCACGCGCTGGCTCGGCACACCTGCTCCTCTTCTTCTGGTGGAGCCGTCTCCCTCCTTTCAGCGCGTCTCTCCAAAGCTGGTTTCCTTTCCGAGTACCTCTCCTCTTTGGCTTGGAGCGTTTCGCATCTCACCGCTCCTCTTGGTGTCGCCTCTTCGCTCATCTCCCAGGTCATCTGGTGAAGCAGTCCCTTACAGTCGCTTTTATAACTCGGGGCGGAATCAAGCCGCCGGCTGCGAGGGGCACGCCTACCGGGTCGCTCACCGCGGTGCTGATTGGCCATGCGACCCTCTGGCTCACTCCTCCCCTCTATGACGAGGTGGAGACACGCCTTTCTTCTCCGAGATTAGCACATGGGCAATGGCGGCTTGCGGGATTGAACACAACTCGCACCCTTTTGAAAGGAACTTTGGAGAGCGGAGATGTTTGGGGAAATTGCAAGGGCCTACGCTTATTTTGTTTGATACAATGCAAAGTCAATCTAGTGGGAAACACATATTTAGCCTACATGGAATAAGGAAATACACTATTTAAAAAGATATATCGTGACCTGCGTGTAAGTTTCATGGAATTAACTAGGAGGACGGCTGCGACCATTATTTACATTACCAGGGTGTTACACATACCAAAACCATACTTTTTACATTCGTTACACTTCCTCCAAAATTGTTACACTCCTCAAAAACTGTTACACTTCTCAAATTCGTTACCCACTTCTCAAAACCGTTACAATATATATATATATATATATATATATATATATATATATATATATATATATATAGAGTATATATATATATATATATATATATATATGTATATATATATATATATATATATGTATATATATATATATATATATATGTGTATATATATATATATATATATATATATATATATATATATATATATATATATATATATATATATATATATATATATATATATATATATATTGTTACGTGCTCCTCCACAAACCCCGGTCACGGTGTACCTCTCTGCTTTCTTCATATGAACTCGGACCTCCAAGTTATAATATTTGGCCAATATCATGAGTTCCGATCTTTTTAACGCCTGGAACTGTGCCTCGTTAGGGGACGTCGCAAACTTTTCTATGCCAAACACCATGGTGACTATTAGTTAGCACCTGTTAACCTTCACACAAAAAATTCCAACTTTTCAGAAATACAAATTTGGGAATGTTAGAAAATTCCAAATTTCGGAATTTTGGGAATGTTAGGGAATTCTATCCTGGACGAGCCCCCAATTTCTGTTACATGCTCCTCCCCAAACCCCGGTCACGGTGTACCTCGGAGCCCCGAAATGAGTCACGGCAGAAAGATGTGCTATTATGTGTGCCAATGACCAATGGTGAAACCACACCAATCAATTGATACCAAAACCAAGTATTGTATTAATATCACACAATAATAACAACTTGCACAAGTACAATAAAACCTCAATTGCACAACAAACACCATATAATTCCTATGATGGTACCACCAGTTTCTTAACTCAATAACTCACGGTACTCCATGTGAGCGAACTGTAACACCCCCAAAGTCACTGTCACGACACCAGGCCCAAAGTCGATCCACGCTCCAGTGATCACAAGAAAACATGTCATACTGAGACCTGAACCCAGGACGGCCGACAGTCGACGCTGCCGAAGAGCCACTTGGTGAGGTGTTGGGCCGACGTCGATCAGGCAAAAGTTCACCCAAAAGGCGACTGGGAATTCACACCTTTGGTTCACCAGACAATGATGCTGACATGAACAAGCAGCAGTTCCCAAGCGGAGAACCGTGAATTCCCAAGCGGAATCCATGACACACACGAGAACCAGGCTAACGGCTGGTACGAGGTGAAATGGCGGATGGGCCCGTAATGGAGGGGTGCCGGTTCTCTCGTGATGAGTCACTTTCGGAACCAACAGCAAAACCCGTCACGCAGGTTTATCTTCCCCAGCAATAACGACACTGTCACAGGAATCCCTTTACCGGGGAAACCAATATTCACTCGTGACCAATGTCCACCAGCGTCCGCTCGACACCTCAAAGCAGATCGGCCTTCCTTTCCCTATCTCACTTGATCCGCTCAATAAGCCGCTTCTTCCTCCGCTTCTTCTTATTCTTCTTCTTCTTCCGGTTTCTCCCAATCCATTTCGTTTTTCTTTGAAAACACTAATTTTACCTTTGAAGACAGTTATCTCCATTTCACACCGAAAATGTAACAATAATAGTACAACAACAACAACAACAGACATTTTAAGGCAATTGTCCCTGCAAGAGCGGTGGTTAGCCTTGCGGTCCCCATGACAATCTTCTCCAAATTGTCATGGTTCTATTTTTGAGGCAATGTTTTTATGGCCGGATGCCTTTCCTGACGCCAATCCTTTGAGTCGCCTCTTACGACATGCAGGGATATGGTGTACCTATTCTAAACCGGGGTACACACCGGTGTAACAATAATAGTACATAATACTAAAAATGCTTCCAGTGGATGGAAACCACAAAGACGGAAGTGACGAATCCGTAACACTCCCCACCCTCAAGAAAGAAAGTCTGAACATAGTGAAAACTTTATTTTCATGCACAAACCCTCTTTAACAAACAAAAGTAAAACTCACACCCAAACACGATCAATCAACCTACGGCTGTTCAACTCACGTGAGCAACAATAAATTAATATTCCCCAGAAGAAAGCAACAAAACTTCCAAACAACCTACAGGAATTTTAAAAGTTAGTTCTCTCTGGATAAAGCATTGGCAACGACATTGTCCCTGCCCTTTACATGCTCAATTTCCAAGTTGAACTCCTGCAAAGACAAACTCCATCTCATCAACCTCTGATTTTGATTTTTCATTTTTTGAATGAAGGTTAAGGGGTTGTGATCAGTGAAGACTTTTATAGGAAAGGTAGTAGTTCCCAGATACACCTCATAATGCTGAAGCGCTAGCAGGAGAGCAAGGGTCTCTTTTTCCACAGTGGCATAATTTGCCTGATGTTTGTTAAACTTTTTGGAATAATAGCACACCGGGTGATCCATGCCATCACCGTCTTTCTGTAATAGAACTGCCCCAGCCCCCACATCACTTGCATCAATGGCCAACTTGAAAGGTTCTTGAAAATCCGGCGCTGCTAGGACAGGAGAGCTCATTAATATCGCTTTGACGTGGGCAAAGGCAGCCTGGCATTTGTCATCCCAAACAAACTTGGTCTCTTTACTCAGCAAATTCGTTAAAGGGGCTACCACATCAGAAAAATTCCTGCAGAACCGCCGGTACCAACCAGCCATACCCAAGAATCTCATAAGCTCCTTCTTCCCTTTTGGAAGGGATCAATGGCTTCTATCTTGGCTGTCACCAGTTGCACCTGACCCTGACCTACTACATGGCCTAGGAACACCACTCGGTGTATCGACAAACCACCTGTGCTTTTACAAACTCACTCTTAGATAAGTTGATGGTCAACCCTGCCTCGGTCAGTTTCTTGAAAAATGCATGAATTTGTTTAAGATGATCTTCCATGGTCATAGTGTGGATGATGACATCATCCAGATAAGCCTCCACCCCCTCAAGGTCTGCAATAAGCTTATTAATCAGCCGTTGAAATGTAGCAGGCCCGTTTTTCAATCCAAAGGGAAGAACCTTGTACGGATACATCCCATTTGGTGTGACTAAAGCCGAGATTTCCTTGGCTCGATCAGTAAGAGGAATCTGCCAATACCCTTTCAGCAAGTCAAACTTAGTTACAAATTTAGCTGGGCCTATTCTATCAATACAGTCATCAATCCTCGGAATGGGATATGAGTCGGTCTTGGTCACTGCATTAACCCGTTTTAAATCCGCACATCTGCGAAAACTGCCATCGGGTTTTGTCACCAACACACATGGTGAGCTCCATTCACTGCTGCTTGGTTCGATGATGTCATTCTCCAACATATACTGAACCTCCTTCCGAAGATACTCCATCTTCACAGGGTTCATCCGATAGGGGTGTTGTTTCACCGGAGTGGCTTCCCCCACCTCAATATCATGATATACCAAGCCAGTACGACCAGGTACATCTGTGAACAAATGTGCAAACTCAAAAATTAGGCTGGATAGTTGTCCTTGTTGTTCCCTCGTCAAATGACCTAATTTCTCATCTAAATTACTCAACACTTCCGTGTTCGTCAATCTGTGACAAGCCTGGTCATCAATGTTATCAAACTTCACACCGGCATCAACCTCTGGATTCTCTTGCACCCTGATTACGGGCACGATAGGTGAGACAGGAACCATTTTTTTCACAGGCTTCCTCTCATAATATTTCTTCAGTTGGTTGACATGACAGAGCTGCCGCTTTTTCTAATAATAATAATTCATTTATTTTGTATAGCGCTTTTCAGAAGCCCAAAGGCGCTTTGACAGAGTGGAAAACATAATGCATAACAATACATGAAAACAACAATTGCAAAAAGACAAGAATCAATAGCGAAATATTTAAAGCAAAAGGAGGGAGAAGGAGAAGAGATAGTCAGGGGTTAAATGCTGTGGGTTGAATGTTGAATGCAGTGTTGAACAGGTGGGTCTTTAGTGATGTTTTGAATGTGGTGAGTGAGGAGGAGTCACTGATGGTGTGAGGTAGTGAGTTCCAGAGGGTGGGAGCAGCGATGGAGAAGGCCCTGTCCCCCCAGGATCTGAATTTGGTCCGCATGGGGGGGGGGGGGTCAGGAGGTTGGTACCAGCAGAGCGGAGGTTGCGGGTGGGAGTGTGTCTGGAGAGGAGGTCAGCCAGGTAGGATGGGGCCAGGTTATGGAGGGCTTTGTATGTCAAGAGGAGGATTTTGTACTGGATTCTCTGGGGGATGGGGAGCCAGTGAAGCTTGTAAAGGACGGGGGTGATGTGGTCACGGATCCGGGAATGGGTGAGTAGACAGGCAGCGGAGTTCTGAATGTATTGGAGTTTATTGGTGATTTTTGAGGGCGAACCATAGAGGAGGCTATTGCAGTAGTCCAGACGGGAGGTGATGAAGGCGTGGATGAGGGTTTCTGCAGCCGTGGAGGAGAGGGATGAGCGGAGACGGGCAATGTTTTTCAGGTGAAAGAAGGCTGACTTTGTGATCTGTTTAGTGTATTTGTCGAAGGAGAGGGTTTGGTCAAAGATGACGCCAAGATTCCGGATGTGAGGGGAGGTGGATACTGGGATACCGTCGATGTTGAGGGCAAAGTTATGGGTGGATTTTGTGAGCGTTTTTGGGCCAATAATGATTATTTCAGATTTCTCACAGTTAAGCTTGAGGAAGTTGATTTGAAGCCAGGATTTTATTTCAGTGATGCAGTTTGTCAGGATAGAGTGGGTGTCGGTGGAGACGGACTTGGTGGAGATGAAAAGCTGGATGTCATCGGCGAAGCAGTGGAATTGGAGACCATGACGGCGGATTAAGTGACTGAGGGGGGACAGGTAAAGGATGAAGAGGAGGGGGCCAAGAACTGAACCTTGGGGGACACCTTGGGGGAGGGGAGCAGTGGGGGATTTGCAGTTATTGATGGAGATGAACTGGCGTCTGTCAGAGAGGTATGATTTAATCCAAGAGAGGGCAATGCCGGTAACGTTAAAGGTGGATTCAAGTCGGGTGAGGAGGATGATGTGATCGATGGTGTCAAAGGCAGTGCTGAGGTCGAGGAGGACGAGAATGTTGAGGTTGCCAGCATCAGAGGAGAGGAGAAGGTCGTTGGTGATTTTGAGGAGAGCAGTTTCAGTACTGTGGTTGGAGCGGAATCCGGATTGGAATGTTTCATACAGGTTATTGGCAGAGAGGTGATGTTTGAGTTGAGTGGCTACAGCGCGTTCCAAAACTTTTGACAGAAAGGGTAAGTTGGAGATGGGTCTGAAGTTGTTTAGGGTGTCAGGGTTTAGTCCAGGTTTTTTTAGAATGGGGGTAACAGCAGCAATTTTGAGGGAAGGTGGGACAATGCCTGTAGACAGGGAGGAGTTTATTGTTGCAATGATAAGTGGAGAGAGAGCAGGGAGGGAGGCCTTGACAAAGCTGGAGGGGATGGGGTCAAGAGTGCAGGTGGCAGTTTTCATTCCTATGAGGAGTTCAGAGAGGTCAGTAGGGGAGATTGGGGAGAACCGAGACAGGGGATGGCAGGACAAGGGGGGGCAGGTGGTTGGAGGGGGAGCGGGTGCGGCGATGGTCAAGCTGTTGTAGATGTTGTCAATTTTGCGTTGGAAGAAAGAGAGGAAGGAGATGCAGTTGTCTACTGTGAATGACTGGGTGGTGGTGTTCAGGGGGCTGAGGAGTTTGTTTATTGTCGAGAAGAGTGCTTTTGGGTTTCCGGAGCCAGAGTGGATAATTTGAGAGTAGTAGGCGGAGCGGGCGTGGGAGAGGGCATCTTTGTAGTGTTGTAGGTGGTCCTTGTAGGCTTGGGAGTGAACTGTGAGACCTGTTTTATTGCGGAGTCTTTCAAGTTGGCGAGCACGAGTTTTCATCAGGCGGAGTTCAGGGGTAAACCAGGGAGCAGAATGGGTGAAAGAAACTGTTTTGGTTTTTACAGGCGCAAGCTGGTCAAGGCAGGAGGAGAGAGTGTGGTTGTAGTAGTCAGTGAGGTCGGAAGGGGTGTGGAGGTCAACGAAGGGAGAAGTAGACATTTTGTCAGAGAGGGTGGGTGAGAATGAGGTAGGTGAAAGAGCGTTTAGCTTACGGAAGTTGATAGTGTGATAATGCCTTGGTGATGGGGTGGGGATGTTGATGGTCATAGTGATGGCTAAGTGGTCAGAGAGGGTGAGGTCAGAGCCAGAGAGATGGTGCAAGATTAATCCAGTGGAGCAGACAAGGTCCAAAATGTGACCACGGATATGGGTAGGAAAGTTGACATGTTGAGTGAGGTTAAAGCAGGTGAGTAAATCAGTGATGTCAGTGGTTATTGTGGAGTCAGTGGAGTCCATGTGGATATTGAAATCACCAAGGAGGAGGATTGAGGGGGAGAGGGAACATAGCTGGGTCAGAAAGTAGGAGAAGTCAGACAGGAATGATGGGTGTGGTTTGGGAGGGCGGTAGACGACAGCCATGACTGACTGCGTGCGACCAGAGAGTTTAAAAGCCAGGTGTTCAAATGATGAGGATGAGGCGATGGGGATGAGGCTGGTCCTGATGTCTTGACGGTGGATAACGGCAATTCCACCACCTCGGCCCCCCAAGCATGGTTTATTGACGTAGGAATATCCATTGGGTGTGGTGAGGTTGAGTGTGTAGTAGTCCAGAGGTTGTTGCCAGGTTTCAGTGAGACAGAGAAAGTCCAGTTTGTTATCCAGGATGTATTCGTTCAGGATGAGGCATTTGTTGTTGAGGGACCGGGTGTTGAACAGGGTGAGCTTGATGTTGTTTTGAACAGCAGGGATGAATTCAGGTGATTTAGCCAGGGTTCGTAGGCAGGAGGTGCGATCGTGTGCGTTGCTGTGACCAGGTGCGCTGGGACGAAGAGTCAGAGTGCACTGAGCCGACCCAGAGGACGGGGATGGAGTGACCTGATTGCAAATATACAAACTTACGACCGGAGCCACGGTGAATGTACCTGGGTCGTCGGAGGAGTCGATTTGATTTGATGGCAGAGATGCATGATGGGGTGGAGCGGGTATTGAGCAGAAGGAGCCTTGCGGCGGAGTACCGCAGAGCCATGCCAGGCAGGAGCGGAGAGACGAGATGAGGCGAAGGTTGAGGAGGTGAAACAATGGTCCCAACCCACGGGAGCGGGCCCGAGGAAACGAAGGAGCCAGGTAGGTGAAGCCAGGAGCAGAGCCGGGACCAAGCAGAGGGCAGGCAGGAGCAAAGAGACGATCACGAGGCCAAGGTTGATCACGGCAAAGTGGCAAATGCAGCGGCAATCGACCGCCGCCGCTACAAATCTAGATCACGGCGGGAAACCGCCACCAAACCGCTGCGATGGTCACAACCCACGAGAGCGTGCCTGAGGAAACAGCGAGCAGGCGAAGGAGCCGGGCACGCGAAGCAGGAGCAGAGCCGGGGCTATGCAGAGGGCAGACTCAATGGCCCAAAAATCCGCACGACCACCAAAAAAAGCAAGCAACTGACAGTGGCCCGGTCGAAGAAGCGGCGAGCATGTGACGCCTGCGTCCTCTTCATACCGGACCGGAAGCGGAGCCAAGGTTTCTGTCGGTCGGGAGCTGTCACCACATAATCTGTTCCATTAACCCTCCTTTCGATTGCATAGGGACTAAAATACCTAGCCTGTAGTGGCTGACCTGGAACAGGAATTAACACTAACACCCATTGCAACAACTCGGTCCTCAGGACTGAAATCTCTCATCTGAGATTTCTTGTCATGTCTCACTTTCATTTTATCCTGTGTCACTTTCAAGTTTCCTCTCGCAACTTCACAAGCCTTTGCCAATCTGTGCCTAACCGTTGACACATACTCTACCACTGTTGACTGCGACTCCTCCTGTAGCCACTGTTCTTTCACCAATTTCAATGGTCCTCGAACTGCGTGTCCAAACACATGTTCAAAAGGACTGAATCCCAATGACTCCTGAACAGATTCCCTCGTAGCAAACAACAATAAGGGTATTCCCTCATCCCAAATCCTTGTCACATTCAAAACAGTACGTTCTGATCATATTCTTCAATGTCTGGTGAAACCTTTCCAAGGCTCCTTGGCTCTCGGGATGGTAAGTACTTGATCTTACTTGCTCCACTCCCAACAGGTGTACCACTTGCTGAAAAAGCGTTGACATGAAATTGGAACCCTGATCAGACTGGATGACCTTAGGTAGGCCAACCAAAGTGAAAAATTTAATCAAGGCCTTTGCAATAACTGCCGCAGTAATTTTTCTAAGAGGCACTGCTTCTGGGAACCTAGTGGAAGTGCACATGATGGTCAGCAGATACTGATGTGCAGCCTTCGTTTTCGGTAAAGGGCCTACACAGTCAATAATGACATGGCTGAATGGCTCTTCAAAAGCTGGAATTGGTTTTAAAGGTGCAGAAGGGACTTTCTGATTAGGTTTTCCCACCAGCTGGCAAGAATGGCAAGATTTACAGAACTCCGCCACATCACGTCGCAATCCTGGCCAGAAAAAATGTACCAAAATTCTGTCACATGTCTTTTTCACTCCAAGGTGCCCAGCCAAAGGTGTCTCATGTGCCAAACTCAATATCTCCTTCCGCTACGGCGGTGGCACTAAAATTTGGTAATGAACTTTCCACTTATCATTTGCTGGCACCTCCGGTGGTCTCCATTTTCTCATGAGTATTTCCCCTTTCATGAAGTAACCAACAGGTATCTTCATAGCCTCTTCCTCTGTAATGGCTTTACCAATCAAACTCCGGAGCTCCGAATATCTGTGTTATTCTTCAACAAGTCTCTTTCGGACAAGCACCGTTTGTTCAGCCTCGTTCCCAGATGTCTCCGACAGACACTCCATTTTCTCTTTTGGTCCAGATGCCACATTTTCCTTAGGTTCCTTGATGTCACTCCCTTTCCTATTACCTCTTCCAGACTTTTCCTCCAATATCTCTATGGAACCCAAATCCACATCACCTTCCTTCTCCTTCTCTTCAGAGCACTTCCTACCCATAGCGTGAGTCACTGCACAGGATGGAAAGATACCCGGAATCTCCTGCTCTAATTGTGCTGTGTTATTTCCCATACTGGGCTTTTCAACCAACATCGGATTACCAGAAACTCGACCCCCGGCCAAATCATTCCGGATAATAAAAGAAATTCCCTTTTCAGGAAGAGAGGCTTGTAACCCCACAGTGACCGGTTCTGACACCAACTCAGACTTTAAATGGATGACATGAAGAGGAGCTTTAACATAGCCACCAACCCCCTGTAAGAGAACACTAACCCCAGTTGCCGTTTTCTCTGACACTGGCAAAACCACCTCAAGCATCAAAGATTGATGTGCTCCTGTGTCCCTCAATGCCCTAACAGGTCTCTGGTTCGTTAAGTCCCCATCCAGTGACACAAACCCCTCGGAAATAAAAGGTTTGTAACCCTCTTGGACAAGGTTGTAACCCTCGTTCTGTGATGCTGTAACTTTGGCACGGGAACCTTCACAAGGCACTGTCCTCCAAGGATGATTTCTCGCATTGGCCAATGCATTCGGAGTTGCACTAGTCTGACTCCGCTCCTGATTTTTCCTTTTCAGGGCGTAACATTGGGACATCAAATGCCCAGGTTTCTTGCAAAAAGCGCAAGTAGGCCCGGACGAAAAACTCGTGGTCTGCCTCGGCCCCCCCGGAAGATAGTTCTGCCTTGGAACTGCAGTCTTCTGATCCTTAAAAGTCGCGGTATCAGATTTGGCCCCATAGTCCTCTCTAGGCCGCCTCCATAAAAATTTGTTCTCCGAACGTGATTTACCGTAACTCCCCTGGCTAACTCTAGGCAGGAAGTTAGGTTTGTGGAACCCCATCCGGTGTGTCAAGGCATAGTCATCTGCCACTGTTGCTGCCTCATACAATTCCGGTACCTTTTTTTCATCCAGATGCAGTTTAATGTCCACGTGGACACACTGTTTGAATTCGTCCACCAAGATCAATTGTCGTAAATGGTTGAAGTCTTTCCCAATCTCCTTCGAGTCACACCACCTATCAAACATAGTTTCCTTCATTCTGGCAAACTCCACATGGGTCTCACTCTCCCTCTTCCTGGCATTCCTAAATTTTTGTCGGTAAGCTTCAGGGACCAATTCATAGGCTTTGAGAATGGCTTTCTTCACTATCTCATAATCTGCACATTGATCAATCGGTAAAGCTGAATAGATATCTTGAGCTTTACCCACCAGAACACTTTGTACTAACATAGTCCATGACCCCACAGGCCATATTAACATTTGAGCCACCTTCTCAAAGTGTAGAAAGAACTTGGCTACCTCCTTTTCATTAAAGGTTGGAACCAGCCTCACATGCCTACCAACATCCCAGGAGTTCTGACTGGTTGTTGAACTACCCAGCATGGATACTACTTCTCTCCATTCCCCCAGTAATTCAAGCTCCTTGAGTTTAAGTTCCCTCTGATACTCCATGTCCCGTACCTTTAACTCCCTTTCGGCTCTCCTTTCCTCTGCTCTTCTCTCCTCGAGTTCCTTTTCTGCTTTCCTTTCCTCTGCTCTTTCCTCGGCTCTTCTCTCCTCGAGATCTCGTTCCTGTTCTGGTCTTTCCTTTTCGGCTCTCCTTTCCTCTGCTCTTTCCTCTGCTCTTTCCTTTTCTGCTTTCCATTCCAACTCTTTTAACCTTTCCTGGCTCTGCAGTTGCATCTCCATTTTCCAGAGCTCCATGTTTCCTTTTTCCTCTGGTAACCAATCCAAGGCTACCTCTTCCCATGTTCCTTGTCCCACTAGAGATTCTACCACCAATGTCTGAATCTCTGCTTTCTTCATATGAACTCGGACCTCCAAGTTATAATATTTGGCCAATATCATGAGTTCCGATCTTTTTAACGCCTGGAACTGTGCCTCGTTAGGGGACGTCGTAAACTTTTCTACGTCAAACACCATGGTGACTATTAGTTAGCACCTGTTAACCTTCACACAAAAAATTCCAACTTTTCAGAAATACAAATTTGGGAATGTTAGAAAATTCCAAATTTCGGAATTTTGGGAATGTTAGGGAATTCTATCCTGGACGAGCCCCCAATTTCTGTTACATGCTCCTCCCCAAACCCCGGTCACGGTGTACCTCGGAGCCCCGAAATGAGTCACGGCAGAAAGATGTGCTATTATGTGTGCCAATGACCAATGGTGAAACCACACCAATCAATTGATACCAAAACCAAGTATTGTATTAATATCACACAATAATAACAACTTGCACAAGTACAATAAAACCTCAATTGCACAACAAACACCATATAATTCCTATGATGGTACCACCAGTTTCTTAACTCAATAACTCACGGTACTCCACGTGAGCGAACTGTAACACCCCCAAAGTCACTGTCACGACACCAGGCCCAAAGTCGATCCACGCTCCAGTGATAACAAGAAAACAGGTCATACAGAGACCTGAACCCAGGACGGCCGACAGTCGACGCTGCCGAAGAGCCACTTGGTGAGGTGTTGGGCCGACGTCGATCAGGCAAAAGTTCACCCAAAAGGCGACTGAGAATTCACACCTTTGGTTCACCAGACAATGACGCTGACATGAACGAGCAGCAGTTCCCAAGCGGAGAACCGTGAATTCCCCAAGCGAAATCCACGACACACACGAGAACCAGGCTAACGGCTGGTGCGAGGTGAAATGGCTGGTGCGAAGTGAAATGGCGGATGGGCCCGTAATGGAGCCGGACTGGCTCTCCCGCTATGATTCACTTTCGGAACCAACAGCAAAACCCATCACGCAGGTTTATCTGCCCCAGCAATAACGACACTCTCACAGGAATCCTTTTCCAGGGGAAACCAATATTCGCTCGTGACCAACGTCCACCAGCGTCCGCTTGACACTTCGAAGCAGATCGGCCTTCCTTTCCCGATCTCACTTGATCCGCTCAAGAAACCCGCTTCTTCTACTTCTTCCGGTTTCTCCCGATCCATTTCGTTTTTCTTTTAAAACACGAATTTTACCTTTGAAGACAGTTATCTCCATTTCACACCGAAACTGTAACAATAATAGTACATGAAACTAAAAATGCTGCCAGTGGATGAAAACCACAAAGACGGAAGTGACGAATCCGTAACAATATATATATATATATATATATATATATATATATATATATATATATATATATATTAGGGTGGTCCTCAAATGTACACCAAAAAATAAAATTGGACTTTTTTCAGGTGCTTGTTGCTAACATTGTTCCTTATTGTGAAAAAATGAAATGTGCCAAAGATGGTTTCTATACGACTTTATTTACGACTGTCACACATGGGTTGAAAATTACAATGTTTCATTATCGACACACAAAATTGTTTTTAATAAACTAACACTCAGATGTAATCCCAAATCAGTAAGAATGTATGACAATCATCATAAACACACAGAGTAAGAGTCCTCCAGACCATTGATTCCTTATTAATAAGTTCTGTGGTAAATTATTTCCTCCTTATCTTCTTTGCGTCGGGGAACTGATGGCGATGCCACTCAACAACTTGCAACAGGTACTGGGGCTGCTGTTCATCCTTTGTCAAGACTTGATTGTAGTCCTGTATTAATGCTACACCACGTTCTGCAAAGTCGTTGACAGTGGCAATACCGCGCAAGACTTGCTGTGATGACTGAAATGATGGGTCATCGGCCCACTCACCAGGGTCCTTTTCTAGGAAGTCAGTATTGACTTTGAATGCAGTAAAAATTCGCAGTGAGGCAGAAGTAACAAAATCTGCAACAGTCTTGGCAGCGATGGCTTCTTTTGCTGTAAGATCCACATGCACCTGTGGTTGAGGATTCTCTTGGCATTCTTCTTTAAGAGCAGCTACTATCATTCGCTTGACATCAAGGTCAACACTATCGTCAAACAGAGCAAGGCCTGCCAGTTCTTCGCTGAGGTACCACAAGTGATTGGAAAGCTTTTTGCTGGTGGCTTCGGCAATCCCTGAATCAGGATAGAAAATGAGTGCTTTTAAGAGAGCTAGGTCTCCAGCGGGAGCACCAATGGCAGATGGAGCGCTGAACCAGGCTTTGGTATACACTGCTCCAACAAATGCTGTAAAACGCTTTATGCCAGTGAGTTCCTTTGGGGTCAGTCGAAACTGATCACGGAACAAGTAGATCTTGATTCCATAAATCACACGGGCCATCCATCTTGCCCGATGCATGGCTCCTGGCTGCATGAACCTGAATCCTCTCGGAGGACACTCACCAAACAGAATAATAGTCAACTCAAGAAGTTCACGGTAGTCATCTCGTAGTTGGCCCGAATCCAGTTTCTGGATGCAGAATGAAACGACATCTTCTTTGCAACTTAAAAATACACCTGAAACTACAGAGTCCAGGTCATCAGGCATCATTGGCTTAAACTTGCTTTGGTCAATGGAATTCCAGTTTGACTGGAAACGCTTGAAGACGGCTATCTCAGGTCCTTTTGATGGACCAAGAAATGGTTTGAATGCTGCCATTGCTGCCTCTACCGCTAGTTCCAGAATGTGATGCCGGCATGCAAAATGTAATAGTGGTCGTCCAAGCTTTTGCTGCAAAATAGTGCATGCACCAAGTGCTGAACCAGTGTTGCTGGCTGTCGTGTCAAGGCTCATACCTGCCACCATGTCTTAAAAATGCCATTCTTCGAGGCATTGCATAACAGCAGCAGCTGTTGCTAGTCCAGTTCCTGCTGGCAGCTTTGGCACATCCAGAAGCTTTCCAGTTCCTTGTGGGTCACTGACAATGACAGGAAGGCGATCAACTTTTTTAGTCCCATCGTCTGGAAGGAGCTTGCCATCCCAATGAACCACCAGACTTGTGTTTGGAGCATAGGATGCCTGGATGTCACCTGCAATTGTCTTCCGTTGGATCCGCCTGGATTTCATGATCGATGTGCGGTTGATGGCCAACTCTGAAGGGTCGTGTCCCAGAGCAGAGGCTGCTGCTGACAAGATGTGAACAGCTGATCGATCGCTAACCTTGGTGCGGTCGAGAGCTGCTGTTAGGTCCGGTGTAACAATGCTACTTGCATGCTTTCGGCTCTGCCTCTTTGAAGCAGATAGAACAGCAGAGTCGTCATGATCACTGGCTTCAGCACTGCTGTCTGTTGATGATGCTAGCTCAAGAGTCTCCTCTCAGGCTGCTTGCTTCTCTTTTTCATGCTGCTCTCTTTCAGTCAACACCTTGTCGCGTTGATGTGTCCGCTCCTCTTTTCCTGCTAGCACCTTGTCAACACCATCCATAAAGCCCCGTCGACCTGGCTCCCGTTGTGCCTTAAGGAATTCACGGTCCTCTGGTATTTTGATCAGATCAAGGACATCAACATGAGCAATGTCAAATAAGTCACGTAGACCGGTTTGAAACTGCTCTTCTTTCTTTATCTGAGGGACAGATCGCCGGCTCTTTCCTTTCAGGATGGATCTGTATTGTTCTACTTTTCTCTCTAGTTTTGCAATGATATTCTGCTCATCTGCAGTGGGGATCCGTGCTTTCTCCCAGATGCATAATGTCTCACGAACAACAGTTATTGCGGCACTGCTTATGTTCAATTTCTCAGCATGATGTTGCTTAAAGTATCGCTGCAGAATCTCTTGCCAAGATGGGAGCCGAGTTTCTGGTAGTTTTTCAATATGGTAGCCTATCAGCCACACATGGTTCTTTTTCTGGTTGCTCTTCTTGAAGTACTTGCACTCGCCATCATAACTGAAACAAACCGAAATAATTTCTGTATAGTGCTGATTAGCAGATTAGCAGGGGCCATGTGACAGTGGTAAAAGTTTTCAAAATGAAATGAAATTTTACCCAATTTGTTCTCTACAGGTGTAATAAAAAAATGTAAAAGCACTTTAGAAAAGTTAATGTTTACATTTGAGGACCACCCTAATATATATATATATATATATATATATACACGACTCACAATAAGTAAGGGATATTGTGGGAGTGAGTTTATTTTTTTTTATAGGGGTTAGGGTTAGGGTATTGAAATCAAGAATGCTGTGTTTTTTCACACTTATTAATTAACCATAGAATTAGGACCAACAACTTTTTTCAACATAATTAATACACAAAATCAACCACACTGAAGAACCTGCCAATATCCCTAACTTATTGTGAGTAGTGTGTATATATATATATATATATATATATATATATATATATATATATATATATATATATATATATATATATATATATATATATATATATATATATACAGTATATATATATATATATATATATATATATATATATATATGTATATATATATATATATATATATATTAAATAAATATATATACATATATATACATATATACAATCATATTCTTCTGTTCCATACTCTAATTACAGTGTCGGGTCGGTGCTGCTGAAGTCGTTCCTTTGCAGCGGTTAAAATGGGCGGTTTGCCATTGCCTTCCCAGCGGTAGTTTGCATTCCCTAAAAAAAAATTCAGTCTTGAGTACGACCGAATTAAGGGTTGAGCTACATTTTCCACAACTATCAGGAATGCCTCTTCGCGGTGGTTGTACCCCCCCAACACAAGTCGGGGTCGAAGTCTTCCCCATGCTTCCGTGCTGCCCGCATTTGTTTGGGCTGTGCGGTCATGGTCAGTGTCGATCGGTCCCAACCGACAGGCCCTTTCCCTCTTGTCTCTCTCTCTCTTCTCTCTCTAACTCTGTTGTGACCCTGACTTCGTGAAGGTGGGGGTACACGATACACCATCCTGGATGGGGGGGGGGGGGAGGGGGGAGGGGGGGAATCTCTGGGTCGCTTCTGCGAGATTGATCAGCTGTCTCCGTGCTGGAGGCTTGTTCGGGAGAACTGTCTGGGACTATACAACAACAACACCAACAACAAGAACTATATTTTTTCAGTGTAACCTGCCTCGGGGTTGAACCACCGACCTCCCAGACAAGGAGCAGAAATCGAACGGTTTCGCCACAGAGTCTGGTTATACGTATATACATCTCCTTATAATGTGGAACACCACGTGACCTATCATAAGCTGTAAACACATAACTTTTTCAGGGGTGGTGCACTGTTTTTCGTTTTTGGATAACTGGATGCAAGTCGATAAAGATGCTTGCCTCTGATATCAAAGATCAATCACCTTTCCCAGAAGGAAGGGCACTCAAGCTTACCAGGAAAGCATCTTGGCATCAATCACCATATCCCGATGCCTGAAGGACTGTGACCTTCTAAAGTTGCACTTTCTTCTCGCATTTGTGATAGAAGGAAATTACGTTATTGACAACGAGCGCAAAGAAATATCACATCAAACCTGTGTCAGAAGGTAATGATTTACATTATTCTTGCAAACTATACCCTGGAAATGTCAGTTTATGATCAAGGAACAATTTAATTTCAATTGAATGTTTTATTTTGAACATAAATCGGAAAATGAATTTGTAGTTTAGCAGAACTTTGGCTTTGAATTCATCCCGATCACACATGCGAAACTAGATGGTATTCATAGAATACTTACCCTGCGCAGTCAACTTGTTGCGAGCCAACTCTTCTATTTTTTCTTTGATCCAATATGGCTGCGAGACCACGTGAGCGATTACATCATAAATTTATATTCTCTAATATAATTGTTGCCTAGATCACGCTCAATACATTCCAAACTGATCAGACTAAGCGTTGTCTCTGTCGAATTATGACGTCATAATGAATGCACCAATGACGTCATCGTCAACAACACCTATTCCCCATATGGAGTTCTTTACAATGAGCCATGTTTCAATGTTTTCCGTGCAGCGGTTTTGGAGATATAGAGGTGCAACATTTTTCGGTTTTTCCAAGATGGCGCCTGTACCACATGACCTATGATGTCATAATAATCATTAAAATATTCTACAAGAGGAAGCGCTCCGATAGTGAAAATTTCATGTCAATCGGACCAATGGTTGCCGAGAAAATGAATTTTTAAAATGCAGACACGTACGGCAAATGTGACACGGCACACGTACTTACTTACGTAACTGAATGGTTAACCCCGCTTTTCGCTTCGCGAGTACAGGGTGAAAAGGAGCGAGACACTTTTACATTGTCTGCCTGTCTAGCAATAAAACAATGTTGAAAATCATTCCAAACAGCAATCTTACTGTTTTCAACAACGTCATGAAGTGCAAAAACAACAGTCACAAACAACTAATGTAACGTGTTAAATATGGTGGTGTTAAAAACACAATGGTGGGTGGTAGCCTTTCGAAAAAAGTTCAATGGCGGTAAACTTCCGATTTTTCAATGACGATAGACTTCCAAAAAAGGTTTTTTCTACAACCTTAAAAACCCATGGTTGCTCCCTACCCCTCCGACAAGGACGGAAACTGGGACATTAAAGTGAGCTCCGTCCGACCGACCGATCATCCGTCCATGCACTTTCAGCTTTAATATTGCAGATATCTATTCCTAATGACATGATATAAACCGGATTAGATCATGGCTATGATTGGCTGAATTAGGCTGCCATGGCAACTATCTCGGTACTTGGCTTGTGTACGCGATATTTCAAAAACTTTTCAACACTTACCATTCTTATTACACAGATCTATTCCTCATACCCAAAAGGCGGGGAACTGGAGTATCAGCTTCAAGTTTTATTTCAACTAGAAGATACCTGTCGCTCCCCTGATGGGAATACCAACGTTATAGATATAGATACATTTACGTACGCTTTGAAAAGGCAGTGTATAATCACAAATACTGCTTGATAAAGCGATATATTTCTGTAATATGAATAAAATGCAAATGTTGAAAGAAAAAGTATTGAATATGGCAAGCATTTTCTGAATCTAATCGATATGAGAAATGGGATTGAATGAGACTCACCATTTTATAAGCGAAGAAGAAGATGAAGGAGGAAACGTTTTGTTTTAAACTGTGAATTGAAACTGGCCCATCTATCGTCACATTACTCAACAACAACCAACCACCTTTAGAGACCATTTTTCTCTGCAGGTGGTCTTTTTCAGGTACCCTTTTTGAGGCAATGTTTTATGGCTGGATGACCTTCCTCTTGTGACAGTCGCCTCTTCCGACACACGGAATTACCAGTCAACTGGTACTCAATTTTCCGACATCAAAAGGATGACACGCTGAGTAATTCAGGGATCGACCGCGATTTGAATCCAGGATCCTAGGATCCCAAGCCAGCACCCAAACCACTAAGCCAACACAAGGCGTTACTCAACTATATCGCACTGTTTTCAGATTGCCTAGCATCACCTAGGTACATAGGTGATAATCATCACCTAGATTGCTTAGTATGATTGCCGAGCATCATAACCTTGATGTCAAGGAGGCTAAATTTGATTGCGAGCATACTTACGGTGGCGTATAAATCCCTTATTTGTTGACAGACGCGCGGTCGCACTGTCGCAAACACGCAGGCACACCAAGACCCTAGCTCCTTTTACATTATAGATTGAGTTATACAATTGAACACCGTAGAAAACAAAATCTCTTTTTTAGCACTTTCAAAAACTTTCCGTTGAGCAGTACTTGGATAACATATTGCGGCATTTTATGTCCTCACGACCAATCAAATTGTACCGCTTACAGACCCCGCCAATGTCCTTGTTTTCTCAAGAATGTGTGGGGTAAGGTGTTCTATGAACTCTCAAGTTTATGTTTTCACCTCTGTTTGTTTGTCTGTCTGTGAGCAGGATATCTCAAAAAGTTATGCATTTGGATTCGGATGAAACTTGGTGGGTTGGTTCGGTGTGTGACAAGGACAAATTGATTAAATTTTAGTGAAGAACCGAATATGGATGCTAGAATTTTCAGTGATTCCTCACAATTGAGAGATAGGGTCACAAATAATATACATAGAGCACGATATTTCAAAAAGTTGTGGACGGGATGTGGACAAAACTTTGTGTGGAGAAAAAGGGTTGTGGGCAAAACTTGATGGATGAGTTGGGTAGCTGATAGGAACAATCCGATTATATTTTGTTTAGGTCCGGATACAGATCCGGCCTATCAGTGGGATGCAGAAGTAGGCTGAAGAGCTTACATTTTGTCAGAGGCTGAGGATTTACCTCGATCCATTCTGAACCAAGCACTGCGAAGATCTCACTACATCATGCCAACACTCGAATATGTCTGATACAAACTACCAAAGGCAGATGTCTTCACACTCGTGGACGAACATGACGCCTTTTTGCAATGCAAGGGGAGCAGTTACATGACAACATTATGGATGCTCTGGGGCAGGAAACGATGGCTGAAACTGCCTTTTGGAGTCTCCGTAGCACCAGAGGTGTTCCAATTGGCTGGGCCCAGTGGAGTAGAGCCTATTGCGGATGTCATATTCATTGTTGGCTGCGGGGACGCAGATGATGAAGCAGACCGTGACCATGACACAAAGCTACTGGCACTGATGGACCGCTGCAGGCAGGTTCAAGGTGACTTGGTCTGAAGAAGCTGTCGTTCAAGGTGACAAAGGGCCATTTCCATGGACGCATACTGTACCCAAATGGCTTGAAAACTGATCTAGAAAAAGTGAGGGCCATCTTGGAAATGTCACACCCAACAGACGTGAAGGCGGTCTAACATTTCATCGGCTTTGTGACCTACCTTGCCAAGTCATGCCACGCCACTATGAGGTTTGTGAACAAGGATGCCATATGGCATTGGGTACTGAAACGACACCCAAAAGCCAACGGCAAAGCTGAATCTGCTGTCAACATCGTATCGAGCCTGTGCAAGAAAGCTACATGTGATGGCAATGACCGCTGGAATGTCATACTTCAGTGGAGGAACACACCTACGGAGGGCATTGATAGCAGCCCAGCACAGCGCTTGATGTCAAGGAGGCTATAGACACCTTTACCTATGGCCAATAAGTCGCTTGAGCCTTGTGTCGTGCCAGGTGTCTTGGAGAAACTGCGTCAAAAAGCAGATATCCAAGCTCACCTATGACAGGTCAGCCAAAGTCTTACCTGAGCTGAATGTTGGTGAGTACATCTGCATAAACCCGCTGCCTGGAGACTGGACAGGTGGCTGGAAAGTAGGAACGTGTGTGCACCAGTTTGCCCTGTGCTCCTATCCTATAGATGTGGAAGGTCCCCTGTATAGCCACAATCACATGGACCCGAGAGTGGCCGGTCAGTACCACCTCCTCCCTTTTATGGACGGCTTGGTTGGGCTAGCAGAGGAAAGGTGCAGGACTCCCTCAACATTGGCCAAGGTCACAGAGCTTTTCTCACAGAGGAGCCCTGTTTTCTCCCGCAGTGGAAGACTGTCAAGACCGCCAAACAGACTCAATTTGTGAAATGTTACAAGTAACAGCAAGACCATTTATTCGTTTGATGTAAATGTTTTGCTGGTTTGATGTGCACATAAATGTGCATGGGTGATGAGACTGCGGTACGTGAGGGAAGGTCCAAACGATCTGCTATATTCTATATCTTAGGTCGTACAAAGTGGTGCCAACACTCGTTTTATTCCACGTGCAGAACACCTACAATAATAATTATACGTAGAGCATGTACCTTACGGTTAGGGTTAAGGTTAGGGTCAGGGTTCTGTTAGGCCTAGGGTTAAAAGTGATGGGTTAATATCATGGATATAACACGTGCACTGGAATTTTTAGCTCACCTGGAACGAAGTTCAGAGGAGCTTATGCGATGGCGCGTCGTCCGTCCGTCCGTCAGTCCGTCAGTCCGCCAGTCTGTCAGTCAGTCTGTCCATCAGTCCGTCAGTCCGTCAGTCAGTCCATCATTCAGTCAGTCCGTCCGTCAGTCAGTCATTCCGTCCGTCAGTCAGTCAGTCCATCAGTCCGTCAGTCCGTCCACCCGTCAATACATCAGTCTGTCAATCCGTCCGTCAGTCCATCAGCCCGTCCGTCCGTCCGTCCGTCAGTCCATCAGTCAGTCTGTCCATCAGTCCATCAGTCAGTCCATCAGTCAGTCTGTCCATCAGTCCTTCAGTCAGTCCATCAGTCTGTCAGTCCGTCAGTCAGCCATTCCATCCGTCAGTCAGTCAGTCCATCTGTCAGTCAGCCCGTCCGTCAGTCAGTCAGTCTGTCAGCCAGTCAGTCAGCCAGTCCGTCAGCTAGCGAGTCCGTCAGTCCGTCATTCAGTCCGTCAGTCAGTCAGTCGGTCAGTCAGTCCGTCAGTTGGTCTGTCAGTCGGTCATCCATCAATCGTCCGTCAGTCGTCCGTCAGTCCGTCAGTCAGTCAGTCCGTCCATCAGTCAGTCAGTCCGTCAGTCAGTCCTTCAGTCAGTCCTTCAGTCAGTCTGTCCATCAGTTGTTCATTCCGTCTGCCAGTCAGTCAGTCCTTCGGTCAGTCCTTCAGTCAGTCTGTCAGTCAGTCTGTCAGTCCGTCCGTCCGTCAGTCCACCTGTCAGTCCGTCAGTCCGTCAGTCCGTCTGTCCATCAATCCGTCAGTCTGTCAATCCGTCCGTCAGTCCATCAGGCCGTCCGTCCGTCCGTCCATTCGTCAGTCCATCAGTCAGTCTGTCCATCAGTCCATCAGTCAGTCCATCAGTCAGTCTGTTCATCAGTCCATCAGTCAGTCCATCAGTCAGTCCGTCAGTCAGTCAGTCAGTCCGTGAGTCAGTCATTCCGTCCGTCAGTCAGTCAGTCCATCATCCAGTGAGTCAGTCAGTCCGTCAGTCAGTCAGTTGGTCAGTCGGTCCGTCAGTCAGTCCGTCAGTCGGTCCGTCAGTCAGTCAGTCGGTCAGTCGGTCCATCAGTCGGTCCGTCATTCGGTCGTCCGTCAATCATACGTCAGTCGTCCGTCAGTCCGTCAGTCAGTCCATAAACACTTGAAACTTCTTCTCCGAAACCGCTGATGGGGTTGCGACAAAATTTGGCAAAAATGATATTTGTTGTGTTGTGACTAAAGTTTGTTCACGGCATTAAAACAAAATTGGGGTCCAGGGGGGTTCACCAGGGTCAAAGTTGATCCAAGTTTGACCCCCCCAAAATATGAATTTGCTTTTCACCCTGAAACTACACATACTATTTCGATGAAACTTGACCACAACCTTCACCACTCGTGATGTACCAAAGTTTGTTCACGGCATTAAAAAAAATCTGCCCCTTTGGGGTTTACGAGGGTCAAAGTGGGTCCGGTTTGACCCTCCCAAAATAGATATTTGCTCACTTCTCTGAAACTACACACACGATTTCGATGAAACTTTACCACAACCTTCACCACCCGTGATGTACCAAAGTTTGTTCACGGCATTAAAAAAAATCTGCCCCTTTGGGGTTTACGAGGGTCAAAGTGGGTCCGGTTTGACCCTCCCAAAATAGATATTTGCTCTCTTCTCTGAAACTACACACACGATTTCGATGAAACTTTACTACAACCTTCACCACCGGGTACCAATGTTTGTTCACGGCATTAAAAAAAATTGTCGCTTTGGGAGTCTACGGGGAGGGGGTGGGGTTACGGGGGGGGGGGGGGGGGTTACCACCCAAAATAGTTTTTTGTTTGTTTGTTTGTTTAACGTCTTATGATTATGTTAGTAAGATTCCACATGCTGTTCTGTCTTCTAGCAGCCATTCAAATTGGTATAAAATACCTTTAGTCAGTGCAGTATACTGTTTATTCTGCCAGGTGAGCGCCAGAGGTATTGCCCCTACGTTTTTATCCATATAATTATGCTGAAAGGTGCATTGCATACAAAATGAATACACGTCGATCAGGTAAGTACTGTACTTCATTCACAAAACATTGATTTGGGGTGTATTCAAGCGGTACGTCATTTCTTTGGGGACGTCTGGTCTAACTTTGCATGGCGGTGGGTTTGTTGTTTTATCTGTTTTGCTTGCATTCTTTGGTGCAAATGTTTAACTAATGCTTTGTACTTAGTAATTCACAATAATTCATTATCAAATCATATTTTCAGTTCCATAATAAACTTATTCTCACTTTTTAAAAAACATGAGATGGATTTTACTTGCTGAGGGTCTTGAGAGGTTAAATGGTCTAAAGTGTCTAAAACATCCTGAGGATCCAATGCGATATTAAAGGTCCAGAGCGTATGAAGAGCTTTTGAGGGTCTAAAGGTAAAGGGCCTTTAGGTCTAGGGTTTTGAGGGTTTTTCATGTCTGAAGGGTCTAAAGTCAAAGTCTTGCAAAGGCCAAAGAGGTCTAAAGAGCCTAAGGGGTCTGAGAGTTCAAATGGTTTAACATCAAAGGTCTGTATGAGTCTTAAAGGCCTAAGCCCTAAGGGATCTAAAAGGTCTAAAAGTGTCAACGATACATTCCAATAGTACATAATTAAGGCTGCACTGCACGTCAACAGTTGGGTGATAACATGGCGCCTCTTGTTAAGTTCGCCGAACTCTTTTATTCTATTACTCTGGGCAACAAGCTCTTTGTCGCGGGATCCTATCAGATTTAGTCCCTTTAGATGGCGTCCATGGTTGCTCAGCAACCCGTTGGGATGCGGAGTTGTCAGTGGCTTTTCGGCTTCAGCGTCAGAGGTTAGGAAGCGGGTCCAAGTCACCACCTCATGAGCCGCACTCCCCCGAACCCATAACGATATATATTGTTACGTGGAAGGGGGGGGGGGGGTGGGATCCATAGCCAGATTGTGGTAAGTGTAGTATGGTCCGTGAGTAGTGTAATAATGTTGCTTCTGGGACACCTCCGTTTAACATGGGAAATCCCTATCTAATGTCATTTACCCCCTTGTCTTTTTCAAAAATCATAAACACCTCTATTTCTCCCACCCTCATCTTTATGAACCTTTTGTCTGTAGTACCTATCCTTAATGTTGTTCATTAGACCACTCAAACACTACAAGTATTTGTTTTCTCTTATAGACCTATCATCCTTCTTCTACATATCATCTGGCAGATTAATCTTTGACCCACTCAAACATTGACCCATTCACTTCCATATTAATTCTTTCCCTCCCTCATTGCCCCTAAACACCTATATTTCTCTCACCCTGTTCTTTACGAACCTTCTAACCTTTTGACATGTTATCCTTATTCATTAGACCACTTAAACACCTGTGATCCTTCTGACCTTATGAACCTTTTAACCTTTTACTCTTAATATCATCTGGTGAATATAACCCACTCAAATATCGACCCGACAAATATTTGTTTATGCGTGGGAAATAATTTAATTCTCCTACAACTCTCCTCACCGTCTAATACATTAACAAAAAAATATGTTTGAGTTTGGTTCTTTATTAAGATATTTTAACTGAGCTAAGATAAAATGGTAAACCTCCCTCAATGTTCTTGTTTGAGCGCCTCCAGTGCCACATACCATTTTTTGGTAAGCTCCGCCCACTTTTTGGTAAACCACGCCCATTTTTTACTAAGCCCCGCCCACTTTTTGTTAAGCCACGCCCACTTTTTACTAAGCCTCGCCCACTTTTGCTAAGCTCCTCCCACTTTTGCTAAGTCCCACCCACTTTATAAACTCTTCAGCATTGTATCATTTCCAGGTAATACATTACATCATTTTCAGGGAATTTCCATCACATCATTTCCAGTTAAGACACGCCCAGGGAATTTCCACAGGAAGACACACCCAGTCCTTATAAAAGGCACCGACCACACAGGCTTTTTCAAACACGCTTTCTGCTTCACTTGAGAATGGACTACTATGCCGAAATGGAATGGGATAACTTTGCTATTCCATGGAGTCCTACTACCTGTGTAGAACTCAACCTTCAGATTGATGAACTGGACTCGAACCTCTTATCAATGGAGGTAAGTTTGTTTATTTATTTATTTATTTATTTAATTTTTTTTAAGATGAGACTCGTGTAAGAGTTAACAAAGTTTATTTTAATATTCATAGAGCTTGATTTATACAAATAAAAAATATTGTATTAAATTAATACATTGTTATTTTCTTTCACAGGAAATTGTATCTGAGATACGAAATGAAAATTCTGCTTTTAACACAACTTGGGATGAAGTTATTTTTTTGTTTGAAGACATTTTGAACAACCAAGACCCCCAGAACGAGTTCTACCTTGATGACCCAGCCAAAGAGTTATACCTTGGAGATCCACAAAATCCTGAAAAAGAGTTTTACCATGATGATACTTGTTGTGAGTTATCAAAACAAAACCCACTGAACAAGTTCTACCTTGATGAGCCAGAATACAAGTCATACATTGGAGACCCACAAATTTCTGAAAATTGGGAAAGGAGAGTTCTCCCTGATGGTCCGCAGTTATACTATGTGAGACACATCATAGAAACCCTAAAAAATTGGGCAAGGAGAGTTCTCCCTGATGGTCCGCAGTTATACTATGTGAGACACATCATAGAAACCCTAAAAAATTGGGCAAGGAGAGTTCTCCCTGATGGTCCGCAGTTATACTATGTGAGACACATCATAGAAACCCTAAAAAATTGGGCAAGGAGAGTTCTCCCTGATGGTCCGCAGTTATACTATGTGAGACACATCATAGAAACCCTAAAAAATTGTGAAATGGGAATTCTCCCTGATGGTCCGCAGTTATACTATGTGAGACACATCATAGAAACCCTAAAAAATTGGGAAAGGGAAGTTTTCCCTGATGGTCCGCAGTTATACTATGTGAGACTTATCACGGAAACCCCCAATATTTCTGAAAATTGTGGTTTTACCTTGGGGACTTGGAAAGATGGTTATATTTTTGGAGACTCGGAATGGGGGTTTTGTTTTGATGACTCGGAATGTGATACCTATCTTGGAGGCTCAACAGGAATGTGGTTATACCTTGGGAACTTGGAAAGTTGGTTTTATTTTGGAGACTCTACCTGTGGGGTTCCTCTTGGAGACTCTTTGGATTCTAAAGCAATGAACAATGTTCTTTATTTAATGACGCTTGATTTAAGCAATATCAAGAAAGTTCGAGGAAGAAAATGCTGGAAAATTCTTTCTTCCCATTTCTACTTCTTCAAACTTAAAAGCCTTGAAAGACAGAATTGGAGGAAGAGGAAAAAAAAAAAAGAAATACGTATTTAAAAAAGAAGAAAAGAAAGATTATGTTAGGGTTTGGGTGGGATTTTGAATGTGAGGGTTAGGGATGGGGTTGGGTTAGGGTTGGGATTTTGAATGTGAGGGTTAGGGTTGGGGTTGGGTTAGGGATGGGGTTGGGTTAGGGATGGGGTTGGGTTAGGGATGGGTTGGGTTAGGGTTGGGATTTTGAATGTGAGGGTTAGGGTTGGGGTTGGGTTAGGGATGGGATTGGGTTAGGGTTGGGATTTTGAATGTGAGGGTTAGGGATGGGTTGGGTTAGGGATGGGGTTGGGTTAGGGATGGGGTTGGGTTAGGGTTGGGGTTGGGTTAGGGATGGGGTTGGGTTAGGGATGGGGTTGGGTTAGGGATGGGGTTGGGTTAGGGATGGGGTTGGGTTAGGGATGGGGTTGGGTTAGGGATGGGTTGGGTTAGGGATGGGTTTGGGTTAGGGATGGGGTTGGGTTAGGGCTTGGGTTGGGTTAGGGTTTGTATATTATTATGACTCACTCGCACATACACACACACACAAAAGTTAAGCCCCAACTAAAAAGTTGTGGGATTCTGTGTTTGGGGTTCACAGATTTAAAAACGTATCCCCATTATACACACACAAAAGTTAAGCCCCAACTAAAAAGTTGTGGGATTCTGTGTTTGGGGTTCACAGATTTAAAAACGTATCCCCATTATACACACACAAAAGTTAAGCCCCAACTAAAAAGTTGTGGGATTCTGTGTTTGGGGTTCACAGATTTAAAAACGTATCCCCATTATACACACACAAAAGTTAAGCCCCAACTAAAAAGTTGTGGGATTCTGTGTTTGGGGTTCACAGATTTAAAAACGTATCCCCATTACATTTTATTTATTTATTTATTATTTTCAAGGGTATAATCTGCTTACTTGTGTTTTTTGTAATTCTTGTGAGTAAAATGAACCCAAGATTTCTTCTCCATTTAAATCATATAATTTGTAGGTCCAAGGGACTGTATCCATTACATCAATGATTTTAAATAATTCACGAGTCCATTTTTGTGTATAACCTTTCTCAAAATGACTTTTCCATTTGTATATTCTTACAATATCACCAACTTTAAACTTGGGCTTTCTCAAATTAATCTCCTTTTCATATTCTAATTTTGTAAATGTTTCTGATGGTTTTGATTGTGTTGATGAATGAACTGTATTATTGTAATTATCTACAATATCCTGAATTAAATACACCCATTTTTGAGAACCGAGTTGTGTGAATTTTTTATATAATTTCTCTTTTAAAGTACGATTAAAACGCTCAATAACAACTGCCTTTCCTTCATTAAAGGTGCTGTATAATTTAATACCCTTCCCCTTAAGAAATTTCATGAATATTTTGTTATAGAACTCTGTTCCCTCATCAGTCCATAACTTCTTTGGTTTCCTTTTATCCCGATCAAATATTAGCTTAAAGGCTAACATTAAAGTATCACCCCTTTTATTTTTTAAAGGGACAACCCAGGCAAATCTACTCCTCAAATCAATAACGGTTAAAGCATACCTGTATCCCCTGTCATTATTCAATTCAATTAAATCAGCGGACCATATGTGGTCAGTGTATTTAGAATAAACCTTCCTTCTTTTAAACTTTGTGATTATAGGTTTGTGTAATTCTTCAGCCAAAAGCTCCTCAGTCTTGATGGCATCATTAGAGCCTAATAGTTTTTTGAGGAATAACCAAGACCAAGTTTCAATTTAGCATTTATCAAATTTCTCACAATAAACCTATCAACTTTCTCTCTCAACGTTGGATTTTGTATCAAAGACAAATTATACAACATTTCGCTGTCGGCTTTATGTTTTTCAGTCAACGTAGTGGTTTTCCCATAAGCAATATCATGCTTCATACACACTTCGTCAACCCTATTTGTAGGTTTAGACCAAGGTTTAGGATTGTCAGCCTCATCTAATCTTTTATCCAAGTTTGTTCCTGGACCACAGAAAGAATACCCTGGAAGGTGTAATTCCCCTGGAATTCCAGTTGTTGTAAATTTACTTCCTGACAGAAACTTTTGTATGTCTCCTCCTCTTTTAGGAGAGATGAATTGGCACTTTTTAGAGCCACATACTTGACATATTCCTTTTTGATAAACTCTATTATTTTTAGCTTTAACATAAGAGATATTTTTAGATTTAGTTTTCTTTTTACATTTGAGACAATAACTCATATTTATTTATCAGAAAAATTCCGACAGAGTATCAAAACCTTTTTGGTTTTCAACATATACATTTCAATCTTTATTTTTAAAACATAAAGAATCCTAAGGAATGCCTTCACTCTCTCCTCCATTTATTTACAAATAAAAACTAACTAAAGTCAATGACACCAACATCATCAATCACATAATCTTTTCCTTCTTCTTCTTCTTCTTCTTCACCACTTTCTCGTTTAAATCTCCTCCCTGAAATTGAAGACATTGACGTTCTTATTTTTGAAACCATTATCTTCATAAGAGTTGTTAATTCTTTAATTTCCTCTTCGGTGCGTTGAGATTGATTTATTTGCTTTAATACACTCAATCTTTTATGAATCTCACTGATTTCCATCTTTTTATATTTTTCCTCCCTCTCTCTTTGCTCCCTCTCCTCCTCCTCCATTTTCTCCCTCTCCTCCTTCTCCTTTTTCTCCCTTTTCTCCCTTTCCTCCTTCTCCCTTTTCTCCCTTTCCTCCTTCTCCTTTTTCTCCCTCTCCTCCTTCTCCTCCTTTTTCTCCCTCTCCTCCTTCTCCTCCCTCTCCCTTTCCTCCTTCTCCTTTTTCTCTCTTTCCTCCTTCTCTTCTTCAACTCCTTCCTCATCCCTTGCTACCCTTGAGTTTGAACCCCAAAGAATATTATACATATACTCATCTGGATTTTGAGATATTCTTGTATCTATAATTATTTTTCTCATAATAGGATACCAATAAGATTTGTTGACGATTTCTAAAAGAGTTTTATATTTCATAACTTTGAGAAGTTCATTTTTATTTAATATTTTAAACAAGTCTCTATTTGTGGGTTTAACAATATCAGTATAAGGCCAGTTTTTAATGACAAAATTCCCATGTATATGCTCCAAATCATAAGGTATGTAATACCGAGCACCCTTTTCTTGTAGGTATCCTTGAATACAAAAATTATAATTCTCTTGTAGTCTTCTTCCTGCCATTTATGTATCAGAAATATATGTGAGATTAATATTATGACAGGTAATACCACCCCATCTTCCCACTACCAAATCGGTTTGTATTCCTCGGCTTTCTATCCTTATCTCATTACCTTCCTTCTTTGTCATGCGAACCATCGCTATACTATCATATATTTTTATTTTCTTAAAATCACGTATTTGTTGTTTACTAATTGTACTTCCACATAAATCCTTATCTTCACCAAGTGGATAATATTCTTCTTTACGAGACTGATTTAAATCATGTAGGTCTTCTATGTTTATTGAAAAAGACCAATTATACCCTAAATCAGGCATATCATACCCCCATTTATTAATTCGCATATTAACTAAATGTCCTTCTTTATAAAATTTAATTGTAAGCAGGTAGTTAAATTCAATGAGGAAAGGTGTATGGTCAGTATAACCAGGTGTTGTGGTTGTAAATTTTACTTGTTTCACAAAACGTGCTGTTTTCTTTAAAGATATATATTGTGATAAATCACTGAATCTAATCAAGTCATTTGCATCTGTAGGGTTTGGATAATTGATTAATTTATAAGTATTCTTCATATTAATATTTTTACTTACACTATATTTTTGTCGTTCAGCCTGTGCCTTTGTATAATAATTTGATAAATCAATATCCTGAGAGGATTTTCCAAAGATAGAACCATCTTTTCCAACATAGGTCATTTATATTAGATAAAAAATGATATCATAAAAATTTTCATTATTGTTGAGTTGAAATAATACATATAAACATAATTGGCCACAACATTTAGAATTAATTTCTTGAACTTGGAATGTTTGATAAACACCATTCTGTAAGAATTGTATTACTTCAACAGGTGGTGGCATACCATAACTATCAAAATAATATTTATCCTGACTATTATGAATACAAACCCAATGAGAACCATTCTGTGTGTCTAAATTCATAATAATATTCTTTGTATTCTTATTTATATGTGTTAATTCATCTCTCATACAAATAACCACATTATCAATTTTTAGTGTTTTACAATACTTAGCTAGTTCTATATTTGACGTTGTATTCTTTCCAAATTGTTTAAACCATTTATCCATTTATTTATGAGAAAGATACAATCCATTACCCCGTTTAGTTAGTTTAACACCCGCTTGAGCGATAGAGGAAAGCATATCTCCAACCAACAATCTAGCTTTATCAGGTAGACTTTCAAGTTTTTGAGCAAAATCTACAATTACACCACTTCCACTAATTTGTTTCTCCAACTCCTTGTTATGTCTTTCCAATTCTTTTTGAGCTTTTAGTTGTGCCTTCCTTTCGTTAGCAGTTTTTACCGCTGCTGAAATACCACCAGTCAATGCTCCCGCCGCACTTAAACCAGCAAATAAAGGAATTAGAAACGGGAGAAATCCTCCTCTTGACTCGTCTATTGAATATTTCTTTAACATAGGTTTCGTCATTTTAATTTTAAGTGATCCAACATCATTTAGTGTTTTTACTTGTGTGTGTGTGAGTAAAACATCAATTCTTACAGCTCCTTTTCTTTGAATTGTATTAACATTAATAATACAAGGCTTTTGATTTTGAATACAAGATGTTAATTTATTAAGATTGATTTGATTAACATATACCCCAACCATTTATTTATGAGAAAAAACCTATGTGATATTAATCATAACACCATTATCTGTATTAATCTGTAATTCTGTTTCCTCCAAAAGCAAACAATATGCATCAACTTCTTCATTCTCTCCTCTGTCAATGTAGAGAGAAGTATCCACTCTATTAGACTTTATAGTTTCCTTTTGAGAACTCAGGTCAATTGCGTAGATTGTATAAAGTTTTTGAAACGCAACCATATCCAAAATAGGATCATTATTACCATTACTTTCACACACCTTTTGGTAGGACTTGTAGGCTTCCGCATAATCATTTTTTTCCCAATCAATTTCCAATCTATCTCGCGGATAAAATGTGCCATCAAGAGAAACCCGAAGTTGTTTCACCTTTGCATTATCACTCAGGGCATTATTCTTATTAGTACCGTCCTCTCCATCTGGTTTTTTAAAAATGAGCCAGAGGTATCGTGGCTTTCCTTGAAGAACACCTAAATTCCAAGTGTAGGTAGTGTGTTCCAGTTTAACGTGTTGACATCTTCTTTTAAGGTATGATACATTTAGCGGTTTCTTTGAGTTAAGTCTTCTATTTAACATCTCTTCCGTTTTAAGATTAGGAGTATATTCACTGATATACCAACACAAATCATTAATAACAAATTTATTATTTTCTCCAAAAGCATTTTCATCCCCAAAAAGCAATCTATTTACATTATCATTCCTTTGTAGTTGAAATCTAATTTTAAGCCCATACAAAACTTTATCATAATCACAAAATCCAAATATACCTTTCAGAGGTACTGCTACGGTAAAACTATTCTCAGCTTTTGCGTCATCATTATACATTGACTTCCTTTGACTATAACCAGGGTCTGCGTTTGTACCCGTTGACATATCAGGAATAAAACCCTCAACAGCTCCCTTACCCATTCTATCACTAAACGAATATAGTGTAAATTTCATCATTTCAGATGTAGCAGAGACATAATCAACCGCTTCAACCTCTTGTGTTCCAATATACAGGCGGACACTGTCAAACATTTTCCAGAAGAAATCATTTACGAGTGTAGCATTAGTATTATTCGCAGCCTTAGTGAATTTAAATTTACACAGCAAGAAACTATCAGCTATATTCAAGTAAGTTTGTTGATTATTTATTTCAAAACTTTTTGTTCCGTTTGAATTCCAGTCTGTTCCTGTTATAGCATTTACCTTAAAATAGTCTTCCTTTTTAGTGGAGTTTGAAATGATAATCGTATCATCCAAATCATAGATACTATCAATCGCTTCCATACTTGTATTTATATAGCATTAAAATTGTTGAAACCCTGACCCAAGTATTTTAATGATTTTTTGTCGTTCTTGTGAAGATAGTTGAGTTTTACCTTTTTTTATTTCTTTGATTGCTTGTAATTTATGAGACTCCTTTTGAGCATCTTTTATACTCTTTATAGCACCCGCAACGGAGCCCACGGCAGAAGCAGTTGAACCAATTAGGTCTTTATGTTTAAGGATGGTTGAACCAATACCCATTAGAGTATCAATTATCCCATCTCCTTTATTTCGAAATTGATGACCTACACCTCGTTGTCTCTTAGGTTTATAGTATCCTCTACCCACATACCTTGTATAGTCTGGTGAAAGGAACATGCCCTCCCCTGTAATTATTTTATATTTTCCCAACTCGTGTTTTCTCACAATAACCATTATTTATTTATTGAAAAACTTCACGTAGGTGAATTCTGATGGATATAATTTCATCATTAAAGGATATCATACGATTATCTTGGTCGGTTATCCTAAAATTTACTCTGTATATGGTTTTTCCTGACACAGGTAAATAGACAAGATTTTTTGGTTCCATATTAAATTTATAACCAATCGGGGTTGAGTATGCACTGAATGAAAATATTGTATTTGTTCTTATTCCATCGTTATAAGCACCATCAATCAAATCACAATGAATTAATACTGAATTTATACCGGAGGATATTTGGATAACATTATCACTGTAAAACGTCCCGTTATTTTCAATCTTTTTTGAAGAGAAACCCAATAGCTCTCTAAACGAATTTTCAATCGTGAAATCAACTTTATAATTATTTTTAAGTTTAATAGTTGATTTTGAAGTGTGTTTTTGAATATCTATTACAATATTTTTTGGTTCATCACCTTTTTCTTTCATAAGGCGAGAGACTTCTGAAGATATTTGAGAAATCTCATAAGCTCCAGGTGAAACGGTTATAGTTTTATATCCACTTCCTGGATTATAACTAAACTTGTTGTTTTTCTCTGTGATATTAAAAAGGGTATTGTAAGTTTCCATTGACAATAAAGATGCCTCATATGAGGTAAGGGGGTCAAGTTGTAGTGGGTAAGGGAATGAAGCTGTGTAATCGCTCGTTGTGAAATTAAAACTAAGAATTGTGCTTCTCATCTTATTTAATATCTAATAAAATATCTTTGTATTGACATTTATTAATTATTTTCATGTTCATCAACTGATCTAAAATGGCTGAGGATTCATTAAAACAATTGTTGTTTCCAGCCTTCTTACTACCTAACAACAATAATAGCCTATTAACTAATTGTGATGGGTCATTTGGAAGAAAACTAACACCCGAACCAAGCTTACTTAAAGCATCAATAATATGTTTCTCCTTCTCATTCTTCTTACTTTTACCAGCAACAGAAACTCCATAATCAAGTGCATTTAGCAACTCAATATATACCCTATCTTCCTCTCTTTCCATATCAAGTGGTTCCTCAAAATATTTTGAACCGCTGAATCCGGGGTTTGTTAGAAGAAACATTAATCTTGGAGTTAATTTAACATTTGGTTGAGTAGAACTCAAGAACATCAATTCATCATTAAATATCAATACCTTTTCTTCCACAAGATGAAACACTGCTGGTTCTTCTGTTGGAATGAGACCTGCTCTGGTTTTTGAACCCGCCGAATATTCATTGTTTTGAAGAGCTTCCACAACATAATTAGGGGGTTGATTTACCTCCTCAAGTTTCCGAAATAATCCCTCGTCATCATATTCTAATTCACCTAGTTCTTGTTTTGTTATCTGACTAAAATCTTTGAGCATTTGAAGTTTTTTCGGAGTAAATTCTACCGTGGGAACTGTAGGTGAGTGTTGAGTTTTCAAAAGTGGTTTAAAGAATTTCTCTTGTTTTCTTTCAAAGGCTTCTTCACCAGTTAGTTTCTGTCTCCGTTTCTTCTTTATCTCTTCCTGTTGTTTAACAACTTTTGAAACTAATTGTTGATGTTCCTTAAACTTTCTTTCTCTTTCTTCGGTATTCATTTTCTGTATTTATTTATTGAAAAATATCATTTAGTATCTCATCTTGTTTCACAACAATATATTTATATTTTCCAATCGTGTGTTTCATATAATTTTCAAATTCTTTTTTACTACATAACGTAGAGCAATTATCTCTCCAAAAATTATTTACATCTATTGAATTTAACTTAAATAAAATAAAAGTATTGGCATTGTTTCTTATTGAGCGTCGAGGGAGTTGAAAATATGATTGACTAAGATATATACAATTACAAGAAGAATGTCTCCCTCTTGTATAGTAGCTATCCATTACTGTTTGGTTTCTCTCATTAACACAATCATCAAAGATGACGAGGTTCTTTTTTGATTTATCTAAATCTTGAGGTGAAGGTATATCATCCGTATTATCACTGAGAATACAAGTTATGGGTTTCGATTTTGATTTCTGTGTATCACAAAATAATTGTATTATATCTTCAATATTATAATCATTCAGTTTGTTTTGAAGTTTAAATAAACCGATAATGTCTTCCTTTTTAAGACCTGCATTAAAACCCTGTGAGAGTAGTTGATACTCGGGTTGAAAACTTGACTTTGTAAAAATTATTAAATTATCATAATCTAAAAAATTAGGACCAAGGAGCATCTTTAAAAGTAAACAGGTTTTCCCACATCCGCTTGAACCAACTATTAGACATCTCAATGAATTTGGAATGTTTTTATGGTTATTAAATTTTATCTTATTTTCCCAAACGGGTAAAAAATCATTCATTTATATATTTGGAAAACAAGTCATCCAACTTTTTTTGAGCTATTTTAGAAACTCTATATTTTATCCTGAGTTCGGGTTTAATTTCAAAATAATTCATTATTTTATTTATGTAGTATCTTGTATTAACATTTCCATTAAAATTATTTTGAATAATAAATATCATTAAACCCTTATACATTTCCTCAATACAAAGAGTCTCTTTCCTTGTAAGAAATGGTGTATTATCACCATAATGCTTAACATTCATCTCTCTTATTAATCTTGTAAAGTAATTCATTTTTGGTTCTAATTTAAAAGAGTTATATGTTTTTTTATATTTCTTATTATCATTAATTAGAATATAATCACAGAATAAACATTGTTTATATGAATCCTCATCATTAAGCCCCACTCTATCACAAGCCGGACAATTCTCTAATTTATCATATGGAGAGTCTGGAAATTCTAAATATCCTTCAGAACTTATCATATTTATGTGGTAAATTTTTACTTAAACTAAACGCAAGTTTATTCATTAATAAATACAATGTTTCAAAGCACAAAAGACAAATTTCAATCAATCTCTACTTCAGTGGAAGATATAGAAAAATATGTCAAAGATGTTAAATTGAACAAAGATAAATATGGAAATTTTTGGGTAAAACCAGTTATGGAAAATAACATGAGCCCCTCTATTTCATTTAAAGGAAGAGCTCTAACTATACCTGGAAAGACATCCATTAAAGTAAATCTAACAAAAGTTTCTCCTCTACTCCTGGCAATTTATTCAAAGCTTGAAAAAGTGATTGACCACGATACTTTGAAAAAGAATGATAAGACCATTAATAATTCTAGAGGAGACATTTGTATTTTCTTTAATAATCCAAAGGGTGTAGATCTAAGTAAAATGAATGATGTTAATATTTCTGGTGAAATGTCATTTCGTTCTATGATAGTTAGAGATTATTTAAAGATAACTTTTGATATAAAAATTGTAGAGATTGAATCTGTTAATGAAAGAAAGTATATAGATATTGATGGGAATATTTTTCTTGCTAATTAAATATGAGTCAATACAGCAGTGAAGATTTTACTATTTCATTGAACTCGGACGATAGTGATGATAGTATTTCATTGAACTTGGACGATGGTGATGATAGTATTTCATTGAACACAGATGATAGTTATGATACTAATAGTTTGTGCTCAAATGATAGTTATGAGAGTAGCTTTATTGATGACTCTGAGTATGATTCTGAGTATTCATGTGATAGTTATGACTTAGATGATTCTGAGTGAAAAAGTGTTTTAGTTTAAGCACAGCGATATATATAAAACGGAGCTGTAAAGCTCAAAAGTGTTTTATTTTAAGCACAGTGATATATATAAAACACCACGTTTTCTCACGCTATAAATATGGTTTATTGTGATACTTGCGAGAAGGAAGTAAAATATTATAAACAACATATTCTCACCGCAAAACATACATACAACATTTTAAACAAACTTTCCCCTCTTCCACCTGAAACAAAACACTGTTCTACATGTAATAAAAATATCCTCAAGAAAGGCTTCAAAATACATCTTAAAACAAATCTACATTTATCAAATTTTATCACAACTAAAAACTCTGATGGAGCATTCAAAGGACATATTAAAATAAGAGTCTTTAACTTCAAACCTCCTGAACCAGAGTCTATAGTTGATGCTGTAGAAATAGTTAAACCTGCTGTTCAAACGTTGATTGAAAAAACACTAAAGGAAATGAAACCACTTAAATTTTATATGGGAGTAAAATTAGAAATGACAAAGGATGAAGGAGTTATAGATGCACCATACATGAGAACTGAGCCACACTTTATATCTTCATATCAAGATTTTAAAACATCAGGAGTCTATGATGAACTTATTAAACAAGAGCAAGATGTGGATAATTCAATCGTAGGAAGTGGATTCAATATAGGAAAAATTATTTACATAGACATTCATATTCTTAAATCAGATCCTCTAAAAGCTTCTTCTTACATTGATTTACCCAGTGTTATCAAAAATAGAAAAGCAGTTATCAATATCAAAAATAAAGACAATAAATGTTTTCTCTGGTCTATTTTAGCACACTTACATCCTCCACATTTTCATGATGAAAGAGTATCTCATTATAAAAAATATGAGAATACATTAAATACGAAAGATCTAAAGTTTCCGATGACTTTAAATGATATTCCTAAATTTGAAAAGATGAATAATTTATCAGTTAATGTTTATGGTCTAACAGAAACAAACAACATTCAGGTTTTAAAGCTTTCTGACAATTGTAAACAAACTCATATTAATCTTCTATATTTTAATTCAGACGAAAATTCACATTATACATACATCAAAGATATTGCTAAATTAATAAAACCACAAGTCTGTAAGAGAACAAATAAAATATATATTTGTTTGCGTTGTCTTAACTTCTTCAATTCACAAGAAAGATTAGATAAACATTCAAATTATTGTGGCGAACATAAATCAACGGTAATCAATATGCCTAAAGAAGGCTCAAAGATCACATTCAAAGATGAAAATAAAAAGATCAAACATCCATTTGTTATATATGCTGATTTTGAAAGTATTTTAGAAAAAATTGATACTGCTTCTCAAGATCCAAAAGAATCATACACAAATAAATATCAAAAACATACTCCTTGTGGTTTTTGTTATTATATCAAATCATCCGTTGGTGATAAATATAACAAGTTAGAGATGTATAGAGGCTCAAATACCCCAGAGGAGTTTGTGAAACGACTAGAAAAAGACTGTGTTCGATTAACCAAGATAATGAGAGAAACCAATAAACCAATGTCCTTAACAAGTAAAGAAAAAAGGGAATTTATAAAAAACAATGTCTGTCATATTTGTGAGGAGAAAATTGGTAAAGGTCTAAAGGTTAGAGACCATTGTCATCTCACTGGTAAATATAGAGGTCCGGCTCATCAAAGTTGTAATATTAATTATCAACTCCCCTCTTTCATTCCTGTCTTTCTTCATAACAACGCTCATTATGATACACATCTATTTATCAAGGAACTCTCAAAGACTTCTGGAAGTATCTCAGCAATTCCAAACACGGATCAGAAATACATTTCATTCACAAAAACAATTCACACATCTCCTATTACTCATATCAGATTTCTTGATACATTTAAATTCATGGCAAGTCCATTGGTTAACTTGGTTCAAAATCTAAAAGAGTTTCCATGTCTTTCAGAGTATTTTTTAGATAAAGATTTTCTAACACAAAAGGGAATTTACCCCTATGACTATATGGACTCATTTGAGAGATTCAATGAAACACAACTTCCTTCAAAAGAAAATTTCTATAACAAATTAAATAATAGTCATATATCTGATAAAGATTATGTACACGCACAAAATGTTTGGGAAAAATATAACATCAAGAATCTTGGCGAGTATCACGATTTGTATCTCAAAACTGATGTGCTTTTATTGGCCGATGTATTTGAAGCCTTTAGATCTGTTTGTCGCACTGGATATGGATTGGATCCTGCTCACTACTACACAGCACCTGGATTGGCCTGGAGTGCGATGTTGAAAATGACAAAACAAGATTTGGATTTGATAACCGATGTTGATATGCTTTTGATGATTGAAAAGGCAAAAAGAGGTGGAATTTCACAAGTCTGCTCGAGTAGATACGCAAAAGCAAATAACAAATATCTTCCAAATTATGATCCAACGAAAGAGAGTTCTTACTTGATGTACTATGACGCGAACAACCTGTATGGCTGGGCAATGTCTCAGGCTCTTCCTTATGGAAAACTTAGATGGGTAAAGGAAAAAGACTACAAAAACGTTTTACAAGATGTATGTATCTCTACACAAAAAGAATTGGATGAAGAAAAAGTTGGTTATTATTTTGAAATTGATTTAAAATATCCAGAGGAACTCCATAACCTACACAAAGATCTCCCATTTGCTTGTGAGAAAGAAAGTCCAAAGAAAGAATGGTTGAGTGATTATCAACGATCGTTTGATATAGGTGAATCAACAGAAAAATTACTTACTACATTATATAACAAGAAAAATTATGTTCTACACCAAAGAAATTTGCGACAATATTTATCAAAAGGTCTAAGAGTAGAGAAGATCCATAGGGTTCTAAAGTTCAATCAAAGTCATTGGTTAAAGGGGTACATTGATTTTAATACACAAAGAAGAACAGAGTCAAAAACAGATTTTGAGAAAGACTTTTATAAATTAATGAATAATGCGGTCTTTGGTAAGACTATGGAGAATGTGAGGAAAAGACAAAATATCAGACTATCAACATCTTGGGAACAAGCATCAAAATTAATTAATAGACCGAGTTTTACTCGAGCTGAGGTCTTTACTGAGAACTTTTGTGCGATCCATTTGATTAAAGAGAGTATTGAAATGAACAAACCTATTTATATTGGAACAACAATTCTTGATTTATCAAAGTCATTAATGTATGATTACTTTTATAATAACTTGAGGAAGAAATATCAAAATGATGTTAATCTACTTTATATGGATACAGATAGTTTTATTTTGAAAATTAATACCAACGATGTTTATTCAGACATGAAAAGAGACATTAATATCTATGACACGAGTAATTACAGTCCAGAGAGTGAGTTGTTCTCTTCTAAAAATAAAAAGGTGATTGGAAAGTTCAAGGATGAATTAGGAGGAAATGTTATGAGTGAATTTGTGGGATTGAGGTCAAAGGCTTATGCTTATAAATACATTGTGAATAACGTTGAAAAGACTGATAAGAAGTTAAAAGGTGTAAAGAAAAATGTTATTAAAGAAACAATAAACTTTAAGGATTATTATAACTGTTTAACAACAAAGAAAGAAGAGTTTAGAAAGATTAATGGAATAAGAAGTTATAAACATCAATTATATTCAGAAGAGATAAATAAGAAAGCATTGGGGGCTTTTGATGATAAGAGGTTTATTTTAGAAAATGGAATTGATAGTCTCCCTTATGGTTATATAAGTATATAAGTGATAAGATATATATATAAGTGATAAGATATATATAAGTGATAAGATATACATAAGTGATAAGATATATATAAGTGATAAGATATATATAAGTGATAAGTTAAAAAGGGGGGGGGGGGGTTGGGGATTTTAACGGGCTACCGCCGCCTTTTTTACTATTATATAAATGATAGAACCAAGTATCAACCAGACTAAAGAGTGGAGGTGTAATCAACCTTGGTATATAAATGGAAAACATAATGAATGTGAAAAATATCAAATAGGTATAATTGAAAAGGCAACTGGTAAAAAAGTTCACAAAACAAATAAGAGAATTAATTTAAATACCGGTGAATTGGGTAAAAAAGATGGAAATATTTTTGAGTGGACGGAAAACTTTGATGGTTGTCAGGAAAATATATACTTTAATTTAAAAATGGTATGTGGCACTGGAGGCGCTCAAACAAGAACATTGAGGGAGGTTTACCATTTTATCTTAGCTCAGTTAAAATATCTTAATAAAGAACCAAACTCAAACATATTTTTTGTTAATGTATTAGACGGTGAGGAGAGTTGTAGGAGAATTAAATTATTTCCCACGCATAAACAAATATTTGTCGGGTCGATATTTGAGTGGGTTATATTCACCAGATGATATTAAGAGTAAAAGGTTAAAAGGTTCATAAGGTCAGAAGGATCACAGGTGTTTAAGTGGTCTAATGAATAAGGATAACATGTCAAAAGGTTAGAAGGTTCGTAAAGAACAGGGTGAGAGAAATATAGGTGTTTAGGGGCAATGAGGGAGGGAAAGAATTAATATGGAAGTGAATGGGTCAATGTTTGAGTGGGTCAAAGATTAATCTGCCAGATGATATGTAGAAGAAGGATGATAGGTCTATAAGAGAAAACAAATACTTGTAGTGTTTGAGTGGTCTAATGAACAACATTAAGGATAGGTACTACAGACAAAAGGTTCATAAAGATGAGGGTGGGAGAAATAGAGGTGTTTATGATTTTTGAAAAAGACAAGGGGGTAAATGACATTAGATAGGGATTTCCCATGTTAAACGGAGGTGTCCCAGAAGCAACATTATTACACTACTTCCGTGGGTTTCGAGTAGTGGTTAGATTGTCATGAAACAGGGATCTGTCAGGTTGTCATTTGTTACACGTGACATGCCGTAGGCGGGACTATGAGGTGAGAACACCTCATAAGAGAGACACACATCTGTCTGGCCATCACTATATGTCTGGCCAATGTGTGTCAGCCATGGTGGCATAATGTGCTGCGGTGATGGAAGTGCCATCCTGTAATTATTTTTTTATCGACTCACCCCCATGGATTTATGGATGGGATGGCCAGAGCAGAGAACTCTACCCAGGAGGAGGGAATAATGAGAGAGACCTCTCTTGAAGAAGGAGGGAACAGGAGAGACATGTACTGTAGATGAGGAGTTAGAAGAGGCCTGAGTGTTCAGGCCAGAGATCGCAAAAGCCTTGTGGGGAAGAAGGATGAGCAAAACTGATCATGAAGTTTTGGAGTGGACTATTAAAGTGTGGCTTTTTTTTTTTTTTTTTTTTTTTTTTTGTATACTGAATCGAGGCTCGTGAAAGAGTGTGCGTTTGTCTCTTTTATTGACCCAAGCTTGGTTCACCCTGTGTTGGTGGATGAAGAGGATGGAGGGCACCCTAGGAGGCCTTGTTTAAAGTTAAAGAGCAAAGGGGTCCACGAGGCCTGGTTGAGGAGGTGTATCATTGTTGGCATTCCACACAAAACACCATCTTCATCGTGCTTGTCTTTACTCTATCTTGGGAGCTCTTGCGAGCGATCATCTCGCACCTGGTTCCCGAAGTGGTCAATTTTGAGTCTGGCGTCTACCCTGCGCATCAGATAAGGGAAGTCTTTCCTGAAATTGTTTTGTTGCATGAGTGTGATCTGTAGTGCCTAGTGGGTTAGAAATTGCTTAATGTATCAGTCATTGCACATAAGTTTGATTATTGTCATTTTCCTCTTTGTGTCAATTTGACTCGCTTGGTTCACTGCGTTTTTGTTTATAGCGTCTTGTTACTCTCTTCCCTGTTAACTTTACAAATAAATCTTTTAAAATGTAAGAAATCCTGTTTCAGCTATCTTCCTGCTTTTCTTGTGCATTTTCTGCCATTGTTTCGGCCCAATTGAAGCTCTTTGGAGAACAGTAAAGTGAGAGTGAATTAAATGCAGTGCAATAAAAGGTCACTCAGTCCATCTTTCGAGTCTAACTCGGCACTGAAGTTCTGCTTTAACAGGAGTTTCAGACCTGACAATATGTATATTGTTATGTTTTTAGGGGTTAGGCAATGCCTTAGTCCAGGTAGAATGCAAAGGGAGGAAGCAGAACTCCAACTGTCACGAAGAGGAAGAAACCTCGATGTATCACAAGTAGGAAATTTGTGTAGACTATGTCAGGAAAGCTTGTTTCTTCGTCCCCATGAGAGGGGTGGGGTATGTTAATTAGCAAGGGATTATGGGCAATTAATCCCCTGTATGTAATTGCCTCTGTAATATTTTCCTGTGTTACTTATGACACCGCACTACACACCATAGCCAAGCCAAGCAATCAACACCATAATTAATAAGGCTACATAAAAACCAACCGGAAACCAGGCATCGAACACAACTGCTGGTGCCACAGCCGCTACATCACCACCTCAGTCAGGCAGGGCCGTGGAGCCACACCCGCAGAACAGTGATTGGTCCGGAATTTGTGTCAAGTAAGGACGGCTAAGATGGGACTCGCTGATAGGAGCGGACACGGAGACGTCGTGGGATGACGTCAGAGCTTCAAGTACAAAATAATTTGAATGGCGGACAATTTCTCTTCTCATACTGGATCCCATAGCGAACGGTCGCGATTGCTCTTGCACAAAGAAGATTCATCACGAACGGTCGTGTTCCGACATCTTCATAGCGATCGTGAGGAGGAGGAACTGCGGACCGAGAACTGCGGTTTCCCAAGCAAGAACGACGAGTGGACAGGCACGGCATGCTCACTGCGCTCTCGACGAAAGCCAGGAGTGAGCAGATGCGCGGTGAGGCCTAGTTCGTGCCAACGAGCGCATTTTCCTGCCAAGGACGCGAGGGGGTTTTGACGATTCCTGACGAGATTCAAGAGCCGATTTGAGCTAAGTGCCACAAACTACACATTTATTTTCCAGTTATATTTCCCTTTGTCTGTATTCGGGTCTGTGTGGGAGTGCTCCAATTAGGAATCGGTTGACAACGACATTTGTGCTCACCATCAGGTTTTTTACAACTAAAATGGCTGCCAGTCAGCCATATTGGATCTGATCTCGAAATAAATGATGTGCCTATGTATATCGTCATGTATTGTCTTTTTGCCAAGTATGAATAAAATTGGTCCATCTACATGCATCTCCGATGTGTGGTTGCGACTCACGAACGCACGAGACCAAATCCATAAGCCCCCATTTTGGGCTAAGTCCAACGGAGGCTAATATAATGAATGGCGATTGAAATGGGATCTGAAGATGGTAACCCTTTGCTTGAGTGCTAATCCTCTGGTAGATGTAGACCTTCTTGACAGGTCAAGGTAAGTTATTCCAGTGGTGGCCATCAAATTTGACAAATTGTCATGATTATCGAACCCCACGACCCCTCCACCCCAAGTCTCATACACCTGCCCTTTTCTCTCTCCTTGTCTTCCTTTCTTTTTTCATGTCTCCATTTATACCGGAATTGCTTTCTCCCAATCCACCCACTTTTCACTTTCTCGATTTTAAAATTCTCAAGCAATTTAAGGACAACGAGATTGTCCATATTTTAAATTGAAGTAACGATCAATATTCCCCCCCAACCTCAACCACCATGACCCCTTCACCCTTATGACTGTCAATCAAATGAATGAAATATATATTTTGATGATTATTTGTTTAAAAAAAAATTCGAATATAGTGTTTTACCTGTTGCAATTTCTTTTCAAGTGCAATAAAGCTCGCGAGGATGCATCTTTTTATTTTGGATAGAATGAGCAGAAGGAGAAAATGAGGACATGGATGAGAATTTTTGTCACGGTTTTTGCTCGACAGGGAAAATGTGGACCAGGGTCACGGTTGTTGCTGTTGGTCGATAGGGAAAAGGGTGGACTGAGGTCATGGTTGTTGCTCTGCAGGGAAAAGGTGGACCGTGGCCACAGTTGTTGCTCGATGGGGAAAAGGTGGACCAAGGTCATGGTTGTTGCTGTTGCTCGATGGGGAAAAGGGTGGACTGAGGTCATGGTTGTTGCTCTGCAGGGAAAAGGTGGACCAAGGTCATGTTTGTTGCTCTGCAGAGCTGTTACTGGAGTGTAACATTGAATCAAAATGCAATTTGTAAAAAGCAAAGCACATGAAGGTAAAATGTAATTTTGTTTAATCTGTTCTCTGCTAATAAACATGTTCAATTATTAACTTCCAAAGTATCGATCATCACCGATAATTTGTTCACCATTGTGGGGCTTTTATGAGTCATTCAATTTCATTGTTTGTGGATTACAATAGACTAATGGCTATGAAGTGCCACAAAGGCCCAAAGGAGTAAACTCGTGCCTATTCTTCTACATTCGTGTGTCGCACATGGATGCGTGCAGCGCCATTGGCTGGGAAGCGTGGCTGTGCCGCTGGTGCAGTGCCCCTTGTGGGTTAGCGGAGTAATTTGTAAATTGATCAGGGTGCCACACCAACTGTGGGACCTTCACCACACACCAACTGATGTTGGCAGATGGGACTCCTAGTTTAACGTCCATCCGAAAGACGCCGCACACATTGATGCCTCGTCCTGCCTGCGATGCACCAGGATGACAGATTCGTGTGGGCCGAGATTCAAACCCAGAATAGACAGCTCAGAGGTGAGAGTGCTTGACTCTGGAGTCTAGGCCAGCTTGCCATTGGCTACTACTGCACATGATCCATCCTATTGTACACCGCTCCTTTCCTATGCCATCTCCATGCGCTGCATAACGTCATTGCCGGGCACTGAAGGGGGCTTGGCAATGACGCACGCTGAAAGGGAGTACTCAGTTTTCACTCTAATTGTTTTCTTGTTACCTGCCGAAAAAGATTCCGGCAAGTATGTTGGTTGGTTGGTTTGTCTGTCTGTCTGTTTGTTTGTCTGTCTGTCTGTTTGTGCACAGTACTACGTCTACATCGTTGCACATAGCATCGCCATACTTTACACACATATTTGCCTTGCCCTGGAATAGACTGTGCCCAATTTTTAACTCTCTTGGCCCAAGGTCAAGCTCAAGGTCACCCGAAACGTGAAATCAGGGGGGTCGAGTTTTCATTTAAAATATATTTCAAACCACTATAACTCTAAAAGTACAAGAGATATGCATACACTTACTGTTACTGACATATGGGAAGTCACATATGACATTTCATTTGGCACCATGACCTTTGACCTTGAGTGACCTTGAAAGGTCAAACTCAAGGTCAAATTTTTTTTTTTTTTTACTAATAACTCTGTCAAACATCATCCAATTCCCTTTAACCAACACCCCTGAAAAAAAAAGTACATTCCGGCAAGTCGGTCTCTGGCCGATTTTTTTTTCTTGTTTGTTTATTTGTCTGGGCGATATCTCAGCCATCCTTCGATCTCGGAAGCTGAAATTTGGGCACAATAGTGAGCAAGTACTTGGTCAAAAACTTTATTTTTTGTTTTTTGATTAATCTGAATGTCGGCATTAATCTGAAGGACTGAATTGATTAGTTATTTAATTATTAGTGATGAATTAAGTACTTATACATTTCCTTTCTCTTCTGGGCATTATTTCAGGCACCTTTTGAGTTAGGAAGCTGATATTTGGACATGCCAATGACCAAGTCATTTGGCTGTAAAGGATATTTTCGATTTATTGATTAATCAATTAATCAATTAATTATTTAATTATTCGATTAATGAGTAATTTTTTGTTTAAAGTTAAACATTCGGATGAAATGGTGGTGGGTTATGTATTATATTAGCCAATTGATATATATATATTGTTGCGGATATGAGGATTATGTTTTTTTAATTGTGTTGTATTGTATAGTAAATGGTTGTGCAATATTGCTTTATTCTGGACCCTCCTGCCTCCAATGTTGTATAAAGGTCAAAGGGCGTTCCCGTAGTTAATTCCATAAAGCATACACGTTAGCCAATCATAGATTTCCCCCTGGTTGATAGTTATATCTTTATTATGTGTATTAGGGTAAGGCCTTGTCTTCCATTAAGATGACACTCCATTGCACCAAGTGAAATAGAGTAGATTCCTTTCACTTTCCCCTTTCATCATTGCCAAGCCTCGATTGCCAATTACATCCCCTCCAAAACCACCATTGAACATGTGCTCGGGTCGGGGAAGAAGGGGCGTGCCCGCCCGTCGTCATCAAGGGCGGAGCCAGAGGGTCGCGCGACCAACCAGGGCCGAGGTGAGCACACCGATGGGCGTGTCCTGAAGGCCGGCGGCTTGATCGCCGGAGGCGCTATAAAAGCACGCGCGCAAGGTACTGCGTGAGATCATCCAGGGAAGCACAAAGCCTGCTATTCGTCGCCTTGCTCTCCAAAGTTGGACCAAGCAAGAGAGTTGGGCAAGAAGCAAGCACGTTGTTCAGTTGTGTGGTTGGACCAGACGAGTCCTGGCAAAGCACGCGACGTCCACAGAGCAGCCGCAGCCACAGCAGCAACGATAGCAGCTTGGGGCCTTGACGGCAGTTCCGGAGCAGGGCCGCGAAGGAACAGTGGCTGTTAAACGCGCCGATCGTGCTGCAGTACCATTGGACCTTCCTCTCCCTCCAGCCATCCACCTCCTGCCTTTCCATCCTTTTGTGTACGTGAGTTTGTTCTGTGTGTCTTGTCCATGGGTATTTAATTAAGTTTGAATAAGTTAATAATTGCACTGTGTCTCTGAATTCTTCTGTAAATTATTTTCTTATCTTTCCTTCTTCCTTGGTTACTTTGAGCATGTAAATAATAGGAATAAATTTAGTAGTATATCCAACCTTTTTGTCTTCTTCTTCTTCTTCATGTCCGTGTCTCTTTTGTCTTTTCCATATTGAATATCTGTGGCGCGATCCGGCCAACGTTCGGGAATCGGGTTAGTCGGGGTAACTGTTAGGGCCGCGGGGCCTCCGCTCGGCAAAACCAACATCTTATCCGCGGTCCGTAACAATTGGTGTCGGGAGCGGGGCCGGACCCGAAGCGCGCTTAACGCGCTCAAAATTACAAGCTGCTGGAAATTGTTTTGTTTAAAAAAAAAAAAAACCCGAATTTTGAAATCGCGCCATGGCTAGTCAAGGCGATTGGATGCCGGTGGGGGAACTAGAGGAGGGGTTAGGAGTAACCCAGGATCAGAGGGACGAAATAGAGGAGAGCAATGAGGAGGTGGTTGAGGAGGTATCAGGCGCACAAAATGGCGTCCTCGCGCACATGGTTGTTGCGGCACCAAATTTAGCCGCGCCCGTGGTCGCGGCAGCCGAACCCGAGATGCCAATGAATTTGGACCTGTTTATGAAACAGATGATGGCCTTTATGGTAAAAACAGACGATAATTTCAAAGGGATGGAAAACAGAATGATGGGGGCAATGAGGGACGAGGTGAGGGGTACCAATGCCCAAATTGGGAAGTTAGACAATAATTTTGAGGGGTTAGACAATAATTTTAAGAAGCTAGACAATATTTTTGAGGGGTTAGACAATAATTTTAAGAAGCTAGACAATAAATTTGAGGGGTTAGACAAGAAATTTGAGGGGTTAGACAAGAAATTTGAGGGATTAGACAATGGGATAGAAGGGGTGAAACATGGGTTAACGGGGGTGGAAAATAGAATGGCTGCCCAGGAGAATCAGATAGAGGGGGTGAAAAATGGGTTAGAGGGGTTAGAAAACAAGATGGAAAACAAATTGCGGGAAATAGGGGAGCAATCCGCCCGGGAAATCAAACGGATGGGGAACCAGATAGAGGAGGTGAAAATCGGGTTAGAAGGTAAATTGGATGCTCAGAGGGATGAATTGGGACAGATGAGGGTGGCATCTACTAAGGAGATGGAGGAGATGAAGGAGGAGATACGACGAGGTGTGAGTGAGGAGGTTTCGGGTTTGTACGCGAGGAGGTAAAGCGAGGTGAAAAGCGTATGGAAAAAGAGGTGAGAAATGGGACGGCAAAGTTACAAGGGGGCATAGAGGACCTGACGGAGGAGGTGGAACAGCTGACGGTGGGACAGACGGAGTTAGTGGAGCAGGTACAAAAGAACACTGCGGTACTAGGAGGGTTAAAAGCGACACAAAGAGACATCAGAGACGACTTGATAGCGACGAATAGGCAATGTCAGATGGTACGTGAGGGACTGTCAACGAGGTTGGACGAGGTGACAGACGTAATGGAGACGAAGGACCGGGAGGTGAGGACGCACATAGAGCCGGTCAAGGTAGCCTTAGAGGACGAAATAGAGGACACGCACCGGGAAATAAGAGAGGTGAAGCAAAAGTTAAAGGAGGTGGAAGAGGGGATGAGTGAAATTAAGAAGAGACGGACGGAAACTAAGAGAGAAATACAGGAGGAGGTGATGGAATATGTGCAAGGTCGGTGCTCAAATCTTGATGATGTGCTCACTACCCAAATAAAGAGTTTGCAGGTGGCAGAGGAGGTGCGGAGACGAGGTGCCAAGGTGAGTGGCGATATATTCGGAAAGGCATATGATGTGAGGGGAGCTTCAGTCGGCTTGGGGGTTGATTTGGATCCGGGTGTTCATGAGAGGCCGTTGGTGAAGTGTGCGACAGGTACGGAGTGCAAAAGAGGAGGTGTGCGAGAATGTCCGACTCTGGGGTGTGTGAGGAAAAAGTGCGCGCCGAGGAGTGAGTGTGCTGTCGAGAGTGAGTTGGTCGTAGCGCGTGTGCGAGGGAGCACATGGAAGCGCGCAGTGGGGAGTGTTACAGAGGATGTAACGAGAGAGTGTACACCTGTGGTGAGTGTTACGGAGGGAGTAATGAGAGAGTGTGCACAAGAGTGTGCGCGAGAAAGGTGTGTAACGGACAGGTGCATGAGGAAAGAGTGCGCTGTCGAGAGTAAGGGTGAGTGCACTGTCAAGAGTGGTGGTGAGAGTAGTAAGAGTGACACAGAGCGTAAGTTGGTTGTGGCAGGTGAGAGAGGATGTACACCTGGAATGGAAGGATGCACACCTGGAATGGTAGAGCGTGTGTGGGAATGCACACTTGAGTTAGTAGTGAGGCACGTGGTTGGGTGTGCAAGTGAGAGCACACCTGTGGTTGTCACCGAGGAGGTGACCAAGGAGGGGGCGCGAAGAGGTGTGTTGGTGAGGTGTGCGAACGACGAGTGTGTGCAAAGGTGTGCGGTGGTCAGGTGTGTGACCAAGTCTGTGAGCGAAAGAACGACTGCAATAGCGAAGTACGCGGGGTGTACGGGCGGCGTTGGAGCACCGAGCTCGGTGAGGGTAAAAGGGGTAGTGTATGCGTGTGAGCATGCAGGTGAAGCATCGACGGTAACCGGGTTAGCGGTTAGAACGACATTTAGCCGAATCGGGCCCTCGGTGCATGCCGAGCAGCTTCACGTGCCGCGAGGACCAGCGGGGAGCCGAACCACGGCGGTTTCGAAAGAACCGCCATACGCGATCCACGCTGGGCCCCGCTCGGAACGGCCGCGTCCGTGCTCCACTAGGCGGAGCGGGCAGCCCGATAGGAAGGGTCATCATGGCGACCCCTTTTTGTTGAGGCGTTCCGGCAGGTCGAGATCGGGCCATTGGATGGCTCCGTGCCGAGGTGGTGCGTGGGATCTCGGCCCGGGTAAACCTCCTTCCCTGCACCGAGTGCCGGACGTATCCAGCCGCCGGCACCAAACAACCCGCATTCATTGCTCGGCTTTGCGAAGCCGAGCTTTAGAAGTGAATTGGCGCACCGAGAGGATCTAGTGAGTAGACGGGTGATGATGAGGATAGTGTTTTGGACCCGAAATTAAAAAGCGAAATTTAATGATTGGCAAAGGATTGGCAGAGTGATGATTGGCAGAGGATTGGTAGTGATTGGCAAATTTTTGATTTGTTGAATTTGGTGAGCAAAATTTATAGTAGAAGATGCCTGATGTGGTGGGATGGCAACTCTGCCATCTCTCACAGTGGGGGCAAAGGAGCACTAGTTATGGGGTTTATGGCAGTGAAAACTAGCCCGGGAGGGTTTGGATAATGTGTAGGGACATAGAGATTGACATTAGGTAACGTTAAGGTTAGGTAGTGACAATGATACCTGTAGTGGGGACGCAGGTAGATTAGAGTGGATGATAATGACGTGGTATGTGCTTAGTTTAAAGGGAAGACGGGGAGCACTACGTTAGCAGGGCAACAGGTAGATTAGATGATGCCGTATGAGTGTTTGAGGATTGGAAGTGTATTGAGCAGGGTATGAGTAAATGATTGTGATTGTGAGTTGTATTGTGATTGCACAGGTGTGCAACTGGACAGGTGTATGGAGCAGTGTATGAGTGAGTGATAGTGATGTGAGTTGTGCTGATCAAATGGTCCAGGAAGGAAGGAGGGTGCAGGTGGCACCAGGTGTGATTGCACAGGTGTGCAACAACAGGTGTATGGAGAATGGTTGTGTGAAATACATGGAGTGTGGAATACCTGGAGTGTGGAATATATGGAGTATTGGAATGGATGGTCGTGGAGTGAGTATGGTGGAAACTATGGAGTGGAGTGGATGGTGCGAAGGTGTGAATGGGGGAAGGATGGACCCCCATCACGAATACCCGGGGAGGGTAGTGTAAGTGTTAGGTAGAGGGTATAGGTAAATTGTGGTTGGATATTGGCATCTGTGGTGCAGGTGAAAGAATGGTATTTGGGTGGGTGCATTAGTGTTGTGGAAATGGCTGGGCATGGAGCCTGTTAGTGTGTGTAGTTGGTTTGGGCACTCCACCACTGTGAGGATGTCGGCCAGGTGAGGCCGCAGGTGGGCTATGGGAGCCGGTAGGGTTGTTGTGGATGGGGCCTGAGGATCCGGAGGACGGACCCGGGTAGCCCAGTGCCAGAGGGCACCGAGGGGTGACAGAGCCAGGAGGGGCCTTCCCCAAGTAGATAGGTTAGGGTGAGGAGCTAGGTAAGCTCGGGTGGCAACTGCAGTGGTGGAGGTGTGCAGGTGGGTAGACCTGCTGGGAGAGCTACACGACCCAGCCCGGAAATTGTGCAAGGGCACCGGGAGATGAATCGGGGGAGTGAGACCCCAAATTGAGAAGCACCACAGTTTGGTCAATGGGAATAGGTTTTTAGAACCCACAGTGTAAGTTGGCCAATGGATTGGCAGGGAAAGACCCCGGGTAGTGTAAAGTGTGTTAAAGTCAATTAGAGAATAGTTAGGATGAAAATCTCCTTGCACCATCTACATCCACTCACCTGGGATGACGTACCTCCACACCATGCCATGTTTTATTATTTTTATGATGCAAATGTTTGGAATGTGAGATGCATCATGACGTGGGTGTGACATTGTGCTTTGTGTTCCATCTCTTCCTCCTTCTGAGGATTGATGATGAATTGGGTGATGGCAAATTTTGAAGGAGAGGGAGTGAAGACGAATTAGGTATAGGGGGAAGATGTGACGGTAGCGACGGATTTGTAAATGTGTAGATTGTTGTACATATGGGGTAAGGGCAAGGGTAGTGTAGGTGACAAGGGGGGGGTGACGTACGGTAGGGACGAGCTTTTCTCACTTCGCTCTCCGTACGCACTTCGCCTTGCATTGCCTTATTGATGTGTACCCTTGTGACCTTACCCCTCGCTCATCTGTCTCTCCCCCCCTTTGTCTCCCACATGAGGACCTGTGCGCCACTGGGCGCCGAGGGGAGCATGCGTGAGTCCGCCATTGTGCGCCTGGAACTCCCAGAACCAGCTGTCTGCATCGATGCACCACATTATGGACCACATGTCTGTGGCCGAGCACCACTTATGGACCCCATGGGTTGGGGCATGGCCCCTCTGCTGGAACCGGCCATGAAGGCCCGAAATCTTGCTGGCGGAACTTGATCACAGGGCACCGATGCCCCACAGGTGAACCACACTAGTCGGCCCTGTGGGCCATAAATAAAATAAATAAAAATGGACACGTTGGGTGCATTTTAATAGTGCAAATAGTCTGCCAGCAAAGGAAGATGACAACACCAGGAAAATAATAATAGCCAGCAGAGGGAGCCAAAGAGCAAGAGACCACCTGCAGGGTTAGGGGTTGTTGTTTTTATTTTTATTCATGAACAATGATGACTGTGCACCGATTGGTGCTTGAGGGTGTGTTGGTGCGTTTTGGGTGCTTTCATGGTGTGTCGATGCAGAGCAGACTGTCTCCCCCCAGAAAGAACAATCACAGGTCCTGGGTTAATTTTGTAAATAAAAGCAGAGTCATTGTAAATAATGCTCCCCACCGTCAGTGTATAGTTTGAAGACCATTCCGCAATTCGGTTAGCTGTGGGCGTGAGTCTGTTAGGTAGGGTGCAATGGAGCAGTGGGACATATTTATTTATGTTTTAAAACTGTCGCACTCAGGGTCAGGTTAAAAGTAGAGGGAACTACACCTACGTGTCACACTAAATTAAAGTTATAGTCCCGGGACGTGCCTAAGAGGAGGAGGGTGCAGTGTTGCGGATATGAGGATTATGTTTTTTTATTGTGTTGTATTGTATAGTAAATGGTTGTGCAATATTGCTTTATTCTGGACCCTCCTGCCTCCAGTGTTGTATAAAGGTCAAAGGGCGTTCCCGTAGTTAATTCCATAAAGCATACACGTTAGCCAATCATAGATTTCCCCCTGGTTGATAGTTATATCTTTATTATGTGTATTAGGGTAAGGCCTTGTCTTCCATTAAGATGACACTCCATTGCACCAAGTGAAATAGAGTAGATTCCTTTCACTTTCCCCTTTCATCATTGCCAAGCCTCGATTGCCAATTACATCCCCTCCAAAACCACCATTGAACATGTGCTCGGGTCGGGGAAGAAGGGGCGTGCCCGCCCGTCGTCATCAAGGGTGGAGCCAGAGGGTCGCGCGACCAACCAGGGCCGAGGTGAGCACACCGATGGGCGTGTCCTGAAGGCCGGCGGCTTGATCGCCTGAGGCGCTATAAAAGCGCGCGCGCAAGGTACTGCGTGAGATCATCCAGGGAAGCACAAAGCCTGCTATTCGTCGCCTTGCTCGCCAAAGTTGGACCAAGCAAGAGAGTTGGGCAAGAAGCAAGCACGTTGTTCAGTTGTGTGGTTGGACCAGACGAGTCCTGGCAAAGCACGCGATGTCCACAGAGCAGCCGCAGCCACAGCAGCAACGATAGCAGCTTGGGGCCTTGATGGCAGTTCCGGAGCAGGGCCGCGAAGGAACGGCAGCTGTTAAACGCGCCGATCGTGCTGCAGTACCATTGGACCTTCCTCTCCCTCCAGCCATCCACCTCCTGCCTTTCCATCCTTTTGTGTACGTGAGTTTGTTCTGTGTGTCTTGTCCATGGGTATTTAATTAAGTTTGAATAAGTTAATAATTGCACTGTGTCTCTGAATTCTTCTGTAAATTATTTTCTTATCTTTCCTTCTTCCTTGGTTACTTTGAGCATGTAAATAATAGGAATAAATTTAGTAGTATTTCCAACCTTTTCGTCTTCTTCTTCTTCTTCAGATCCGTGTCGCTTTTGTCTTTTCCATATTGAATATCTGTGGCGCGATCCGGCCAACGTTCGGGAATCGGGTTAGTCGGGGTAACTGTTAGGGCCGCGGGGCCTCCGCTCAGCAAAACCAACAGCTTATCCGCGGTCCGTAACAATATTTTTGATTATTATTTATTTATTTTCATTATTAATGATTTATTTATTTTCTTTCTTATCTGGGCAATATCTCAGGCACCTTTTGAGCTCGGAAGCGGATATTTGGACATGACAATGACCAAGTGATTTGGCTGTAAAGGGTATTTTTGATTTATTGATTAATCAATTAATCGATTAATAATTATTTATTGATTAATAAATTAATTATTTAATTTTTTTATTAATGACTTCTTTAATTACATTTATAAAAGTTACATCTTCGGATGAAGCACTAGTGGTTTAGTTATGCTATTAGCCAATTGATTAAGAAAATATTTTATCACAATCTTTTATTGATTTTAATAATGCAATTAATCAATCAAATATTGTGCACCTCTCCCTCCAAATACAGTCTCTATGAGCTGCACGGCGGTATTGCCCGGCAATGCCGCGCTGGATGATATTTAATTATTTGGCATGGGGGCGGTGTACTTTGAATGTAACTGTACTTGTCATGTTTTTTTTTACTATCTCGTATATAAAATAAGGCAATATTTGTATGTCTGTTCTTTATGGAATTGCAAAACGGATCGACAGTTTGCATCTATGCTTGGGGTACACAGGGTCAGGTCAGGGGCTTTAAATAACAAATAACAACCTCACGAGTGTTGGGTGATGACTTGCGATTTTCAACTGTACACGTAGAATAGTGCAAGGGCTTGACCCACTGACCCCTGCCAGAGGGAGGTGGCATTGCGGGTGGGGAAACGATGCCAATTCTGCAAACAAAAATCATCTCGCTGCTGGACTGAGTTGGTATTTAGTAAAGACAAATTTGGAATTTTTTTTTAAGGGTACTGTTAGTACGGTTTCAAAAAAAAATCATGGCTAGTAAGAAACATGGAAAGAAATGTTTTCCTTTTATACCATGTATGTTTTATAACATGCATAGCAGTCAGGTTTGAAATCAAAATAATTTAGTTTTGTTTCATTCGTGGAAGACAAGATCACACTCATTGGAGGCTTCACCGTGTAATTATACTTGGAAGCTGCTAAAGCATTAGAAGGTGAAAATGGTGAAAAGTACCAAAGCAAGACCTCATGAATATCATTTCCTTCAACCAGGCCTTGTAAATCTTGTGCTTGATATTGGCCTTCAGTCAGCCATTCTGAATGAAAGTCATAACTGGGTATTTCAGAAAGGTTGGAAATCTGGGATAGGAAGCAGGTGGCAGGTTTCAGTGCGGGCTGACAATGGGGGTGAAGGATTTGTGCGGAACGTAACAGACGGACAGGATTAGTGCAGAACTCCACTGAGAGGTAAGGAAAGAGGACGACAGCAAGCATTGTCCTCTTTACTTTCACAAGTTTTCATCACTTTTTCATTGTATTCAGTGACAGCATTGTTACCCTGCGCTCGCGAAGAGAAAAGCAGGGTTCGGCATTCAGTTGCGTATGTGGGGCGTACGTGCGTTTCTGCATTTTAAAAACTCATTTTCTCGGCAACCGTTGGTCCAACTGACAGGAAATGTTTTACAATAGGAGCGCCTCCGCGTGTAGAATATTTTCTTCCTAATTATGACATCATAGGTCTTGTGGTACAGACGCCATCTTGGAAAAACGTTACACCTCTATATCTCCGAAACCGCTCAATGGAAAAAATCGAAATTTGGTCATGGTAAAGAATTCCGCATGGGGAATAAGTGTTGTTAACAATGATGTCATTGGTGCCTTAATTATGACCTCATAATTTGACAGGGACACGCTTCGTCTGATCAGTTTGAAATTTGTTGAGTGTGATCTACACAACAATTATTTTAGAGAATATATATTTATGATGTCATCGATGACGTGGTCTTGCAACCATATTGGATCAAAGAAAAAAAAAAACCCTTCAAAAACAGAAGAGTTGGCTCGCACCAAGTTGACTGTGTAGGGCAAGTATTCTATGAATACCATGTAGTTGCTCAAGTAAATGCAAAAAGTAAATGCAGAAAGGAGGACCTTCGACACAAACCAGAGTACTCCCTCTCTACCCCTGGATCACGCATTCCTGATCCCATCGGCCCTTAAGGTACGATTTAAACACGTCTTTGGAGACCAGGTTGGCCAGGTCAGTTGATTTGGTTCGAATGTTAGGTGTTCCATACTTTATATGAATTGGCCTTTCATATCCTTTGATTTCCATGTTCTGTTTTCAAAAAAATTCCAAGGTCTTTATGTACATGTACGTTCATATTACTGCGCTTATGAGCATGACCTATTCAGTTTATCTATATACGTAATGACCGCATATAAAAACAAAATCCAACAAACAATCAAACGAGAGAGTTCATACAACAAAATTTACCCCGTGCAGTCTTAGGACAAAGGACATGGGAAGGGTCTTTTCATCTCTTGCTTTGTGTTTCTGATCACGATCAATATTATCTATGAGCCACAACTCTGTCTGAATCTTGATATCCCCCAACCCTGAGAGCACCAGGGGCACATTTAGAATCACCATTTGGAATTACCCTTTAGAGTTACCCTTTAGAATCACCCTTTAGAATTACCCTTTAGAATTACCCTTTAGAGTTACCCTTTAGAATCACCCTTTAGAATTACCCTTAAAAATTACCATTAAAAATTACCCTTTAGAATCACCCTTTAGAATTAATCTTTATAATTACCCCCTTATAATTACCCCGTTGGGGAATAACCCTAATTATGGGTATGCGGGTGTCTTCTGATACCTCAGAGAGATGGATGCCCCTGCCTTGCATAACCCCAGGTCACCTGTGGGCAAGGTGTAGTACCAGGGTAACGGTCCGCAGCCATACAGTTTAAATGGCAGATGGCTCTGTACATCTGGTGGATGAGAGTGAATGACCACATCTGGTGTCTGGTCATCCACATCTGGTGGAGGAGAGGAGTGGCGACCCACATCTATACCACACACTTACCCGTGTGTACCAGCCATAGAAAGGCAATGCCATTATTTCCCGAGGAGACTCCACATCATCAAAATTACCCTTTAGAATCCTTTGGAATTACCCTTCAGAACATTCTTAAATTTCACTTTAGAACCATTTAGAATTACCCTTTGGAATTACCCTTCAGAACACTCTTAAATTTCACTTTAGAACCCTTTAGAATTATATTATAAACACGGTGGGTTAGAAAGTTTCCTCCGCTTCATTTTTGAAGGATGTAAGGAGGGACATAGCCAAATATTGAAGCGGCTTCACCGTTTAAAAGTGACCTTACTCCTCTGTGCACATTTGCGCTCACGACGAGTTTACGGGACTTTCGAAATGACATATGAATGATAACAAGGCCTTTCAGGCAGGCACTGAAAAAGTTCTCCAAATCTTTCGTTATGGAGAAGCACAGCGTTTCTCACAGCACAATTAACCTAACCACCTACCCCTATTGTCTGGAAATAAGTTGCCTGGGGGAAAAAACTTGTTTTTTATTCATTACATCATTACGCCAAAATGGCACGTTCCTAAAAAGTAGGCTTTGGGCCCGATGCCATGCATTAATAAAGAACAGAGGGAATTCATTCCCAATTAATGTCTGTCCTTGCATGTTAAAATAACACTGGGCCAGCTTCAGAATGGGCTTATTTGAATATTCTGACCTTAGCTGCTCTGGCTCATATTGATTCATCTTCGATGCGAAGCCATATTCCCTCCAGCCGAAGCTGCTCGCGGTGCTTATTTTCGCAGGCTCTTCAAAGTTCCATCACGGAGATTTAAAATGCTGGCATGCCTCATCATTCAATGGATGACAAGAGCAGGATTACATGTCATGCATCTGCTTTAATGTCAACAGAGATTCACTTGTGACTGGAGCTAACCTAAAACTATCTTTCATTATGACTCAGTTGCAGGAGTACATTATGTATAAATTTAGTTTCCTATTTATTCTGTGAATCAACATTTAAAACTATTCGTTTGGATTATGGCAGCTTTGTCATCCCAGTTGAAAACATAAATATAAATTATTCGATGATCTCGATAGATTTAAAATAAAAATGCCAATTTCAATGAGATATGTTACCTGATATGTGTTTCCGACCCTGACAATGACAGCAGTAGATGGGAATGGTGGCACAATACCTCCACGAGCATATGCTTCACATTTTCATCACATGCTAATATTATTATCTGTTGAAAACAGAATGGAATGGGATTGAAAGGTGTAATCCTACTTCATTAATTGACTGACAGCAGGACTTCAGGCAGATTTGAGAGGCCTACTTCTTCTTCTTCCAGAGAGACCCATTGTGCAAACAGGTGAATATCTCCTAGTTTTACTGACATCTTACCGCTATCTATATTATGTTATGTGTTCCTCCCCGACCTCCTGGTCTCGGTATACCGCCGAATCCCGAGAGGAGCCATGGCAGAAAAATGTGTTATTCTGTGTCAGTAATCAATAGTGAAACCACGCCAATGATTATAAACGAACAAATGTTGTATTAAAAATCACACACAAGAATAACGGTACAACCAATAGCAATCCAGAGTGCACTCTATATATCTTATGATGGTACCATCAACTAAAGTCAGATAACTCACTGCGCTCCAAGTGAGTGAAAAAGGACACTCCCCAATGTCGCTATAACCTTCTCCAAGGCGAAGTTGATTCGCTCCAGCGATCACTAGACCGATGTCCAGTCGAAAGTCGAATCCCGCTGTCCAGTCGAGATCCGAATCCCATACAGATGGCAATGGCAGTCACACAGCCGAAACTGTATAAAGGCGCCCTCCAGAGGAGCACATTCACAGCTCAATCAGCAAACCGCAACGTAATTGGAGACGACGCGGTCGCGCACACACATCCCCGACAGACGATAGGATGTTGAGAAGAGCTGGCGCGTAGCAAAACCTTTGTCGGTGAACGAAGTGCGAGGTTCAAAATGGCCGACGGCTCTTACTTGAGTCGATGCGACCATGCAAGGATTTGTCGGAATCTCAGCCTAAACCTGACTACGCAGATTTCTCAATCCCAGCGATAATACTTATCGCAGGATGTCCTTTCAAGGAACTCAAAATTCCCTCATGACCTTCGTTAGACAACGCTCGCTACGGAGCTCGACGTCACGCGTCTTGTCCGACTTTTTTCACCACGCCTCTTCTCTTCTTCCTCCTCTTCTTCCTCCTCGTCGCTGTCCGGTGCCGGTTTAATTTAAAACATTAATTCTTTGTACCTTTTGAAAACAGTTCATAAACAATAAACCTTTGGAAGACAATAATAGTACATAATATCAGAAATATGTCAAGTGGATGAAAACCACAACAACGGAAGTGATGAATCCGTAACAATTATAATAGGCGAAGGTGATACTGTCTGTCTGTCTTTCCGGGGGTGTGGCTTACTCCGTTTACAGAGGAGCTCCACCCATTCTTGGAGAGGCTTCATGTAAACAAATATCCACCATTTTATTAACTCGAATAGCTTAGTTAAGCCCGTGCTGTCTTTCTCTCTCTCACAGGTTTATTTCAACTCTAATTCGATATATCATTTCATTTTTAACAGTCACTAACATAGTTTTAGACTCGGTTGAAAAAAAACGTGAAGAGAATCCCATGAAAGTTTCCGTTTATAGAACGAAATGTTTTCTCAAAGGCCTGTAAAATAAAGCCCATTCATTGAGTCACCCTCACGATTTTATCCCGCATTCACCATCTGATTTAATTTTTATTGATGGTTTTAGACTCGGTGTCAGAAATAATTGAGAGCATTCACGCACACACGGGAAAATGCAGAGATATATTTTTTAAAATCGCGCCACGATGATACACGAAAATACATCGCCTAAAATAAGTCTGGGAAAATGTCGACATATATTTAAAATTCGCTTTTTCTTTTCCGTTAAGATATATTACTTTTACTTTTGATGACAGTCATGTCATGTCATGATGACAGTTTTCCCATGAAACACAATTAACCTTTTAAAAAGCCCATTAAATAATCTAAATTGATAGATTAACTTGAACTTCTCCCGTCACTGGGGACAGGTACTATTGCTTGTTTTTTCTCTCATCACTGGGGACATCACTGGGGACAGGACAGGTACCGGTAGCTTCCGGTCCCTCGAGCGACGGGGCTTGCTTCGATCTCTCCACGGCATCAAAGTTTGAGTGTTTTCCCGTTCGTTTCTTTGTCAAATTTCCGCTGCGTATTTTGTTGTGTATGTGTTATTGTGTGTTTCTATTTGGTTTTGGTTTTGTAGTTGTTGCAAATTTGTGTGTAATTAGTCATTTCTTTGTTCGCGCCTCGTGCGCTTCGTGCGGCCTGGTGTCTCGTGTGGCCTCCTCGTCTCGACTTGTGCCCCGCCCCCTATATCTCGTTTGTTCTTTCACCTCTGCTCCTGCTTTCTCAAATCCACGTTCTCACTTAGAGACTTTTCCCAGATTGTTTTTCATGGTTTTGTTTTAATATTTATTTAAATATGTTTAAACCGCAGCCGTGATGCCGACGCCACCCCCTCCCACCCCCCAGAATTTCCATGTTTTAAACGTTTCCCAGTGTGTACCCTGGATAAGAATAGGTACACCGTATCCCTGCGTGTCGTAAGAGGCGACTAAGAGGGTTGGCGTCAGGAAGGGCATCCGGCCATAAAAACTTTGCCTCAAAAAGTGAACCATGACAATTACAACTACATGTGGGCAGGGTACAGCCCGAAGTGGAGATCGGTTTCTGAGGTTTGGGACATGGAATGTAGGGACAATGACAGGGAGATCAGGAGAAGTGGTGGAAGTATTGGTCAGAAGAAGAGTGGACATATGTTGTGTGCAAGAGACGAGATGGAAGGGAAGTGGTGTGAGAATGGTGAAGGGTAGGCAGGGACAGAAATACAAGTTTGTGTGGCAAGGGTGCCCGGAGGGCGTGAATGGTGTTGGTGTCCTGTTTTCTGAGGAGTTTGTAGACAGTGTGGTGAGTGTGACTAGAGTGAGTGATAGGTTGATGATGGTGAAAATGATGATTGGAAAGCTCTTGGTGAACGTCATCTCGGGATATGCTCCGCAGTTTGGTCGAAGCGATGAAGAGAAGGACAAGTTCTGGTGTGCGATAGAGAAGCTGATGGAAAACGTGAAAGATGAGGAAGTTGTTGTGGTAGGAGGAGACCTAAATGGACATGTGGGAAGGAGTATGGATGGTTTTGACGGAGTTCATGGGGGTTACGGATATGGTGTGAGAAATGGAGAAGGTGAAAGAATTTTGGAGTTTGCTGATGGAGCTGATTTGTTGATTTGTAATACTCAGTTCCAGAAAGAGGATAATAAGCTTGTTACATACACGTCAGGTAGGTCGACGACAACCGTTGACTACCTGATGGTGCGTAGGCGAGATAGGGGGCACCTCCGGGACACAAAGGTGATCCCGGGGGAGGAGGCTGTTTCACAGCACCACTTGGTTGTCGGCGACGTAAGGGTGAAAGGTGCGAGGAGAGCTCGGTGGGTGAAGTGCCAACCGAGAATGAAGGTGTGGAGGTTGAAAGAGGTGACAGTAAGGGAGGCATTAAAAGAGAGGCTGAGTAGGGTCGAGGATGATGTGGTTGAGCTTGAAAGTGGTTGGATGTCAATGAAAGCTAGTCTGTTGGGAGCCGTTGGTGAGGTATGTGGATGGACAAAAGGACCACCGAGGCACTCGGAAACATGGTGGTGGGATGATGTAGTTGGAAAGAGGATTGACGAGAAGAGGAAGAAGTTCAAGGAGTGGCAGGCAGAAGGCGAAGGGTATGGGAGCAGAAACAGCAGAGCATGAAAGTTATAAGGCAGCCAGGAAGGCTGCAAAGAAAGAGGTAGCAACGGCGCAGGAGGCATGTAGGAAAATGTTCGGAGAACGCTTGGATTCGGAAGAGGGTCAGAAAGCAGTATTCAGGATTGCAAAGCAGATAGCGAAAGAGAGGTGTGATGTGATGGGGGTGAGTTGCTTGAAGGATGAAGTGGGACAAATCGTTGTCGACCCAGATGGAATTAAAGGAAGATGGAAAAGATATATGGAAATGCTGTTGAATACAGAGAATGAATGGGATGGCAACATAGAGAGTAACCCAGTTTTAGGACCGGCAGAGAAGATAACTGAGAAGGAAGTTGAGGAAGTGATAAAGGCAATGAAGGGTAGAAAAGCGGAAGGGCCGACAGGAGTTGTGGGAGATATGTTGAAGGCAGCAGGAAGTTGGGGTGTGAAGAGAATGACAGAGATCTGTAATCTGGTGGTGAAAGAAGGCCGCATTCCAGTGGATTGGGAACTGAGTACCCTCGTCCCTCTATACAAGGGGAAAGGTGACCCTTTGGAGTGTGGCTCGTACCGAGCGATAAAGTTATTGGAGCATGGAATGAAGGTATTGGAAAGGGTGTTGGAGAGGAGGATAAGGAAGAAAGTGAAGATCGACGAAATGCAGTTTGGATTCATGCCAGGAAGAGGAACGACAGACACGCTTTTCATTGTGAGGCAGTTGCAGGAGAAGTACATGGAGAAGAGGAAGAAGTTGTTTCTTGGGTTTGTTGATCTGGAGAAAGCATTCGATCGGGTTCCACGCAAAGTATTGACATGGGCATTGAGGAAGTTAGGAGTGGAGGAATGGTTGATCAGAGTAGTGATGGCAATGTACAAAAGAGCGCGCACAGCTGTAAGGACGAAGGACGGGAACAGTGGTGAGTTTGAGGTGAAGGTGGGAGTGCATCAGGGGTCGGTACTAAGTCCACTACTATTTGTAGCTGTGATGGAGGTGCTGGCTCAGAACGTAAAGGAGGGTTTACCATGGGAGTTGTTGTGTGCAGATGATCTGGTGTTGATTGCGGAAAGTATGGATGGACTGAAGGAAAAGATGAACATGTGGAAGGAACGTATGGAGACAAAAGGTCTGAAGGTGAATATCGGAAAGACGAAGGTGATGGCAAGTGGTAAAGCATGTGGTGAGGTGGAAAGAACTGCGAAGTGGCCGTGTGCTGTGTGTAGGAAGGGTGTCGGAGTGAACTCCATTCAGTGTACAATGTGCGCTGAGTGGGTTCATCAAAAATGTAGTGGTCTGAGAGGGTCATTAACCAGTGTGGCAGCTACATTCAAATGTAAGGTGTGCACAGAGGGAGCTGCAGATGGAGGAAATGTTGAGTTGGATCTTGGAGACGGCGTGAAGCTGGAAGGTGTGAAAACATTTTGCTACCTCGGAGACATGCTGAATGGAGACGGTGGATCAGACTCGGCAACGGTTGCTCGAGTGAGATGTGCATGGAAGAAGTTTCGGGAATTGAGTGGCATGCTGATGATGAGGGGAGTGTCGTTGAAGCTGAATGGAAAGGTGTATGCTGCATGTGTGAGAAGTGTTATGATTTATGGGAGCGAGACATGGGTAATGAACGTAGAGCAGCAACGAAGGTTGGAAAGGGTGGAAATGCGAATGGTTCGACGGATGTGTGGAGTATCGTTGAGAGAGACGAAGACAAATGATGAATTGCGAAAGATGATGGGAATAGAACCTGTGATTGATGCTGTGAAGAGGAACAGGTTGAGATGGTTTGGTCATGTGTTGAGGAAGGATGAAAGTGACTGGTTGAGAAGAGTGATGGAAATGAATGTAGAAGGAAGTAGAAGACGGGGAAGACCGAGAAAGACTTGGCTAAAGATGGTGGAAGAAGAAATGCGGGCAAGGGGGTTAACAAGAAGAGATGCAGAAAATAGGGCAAAATGGAGAAGATTGTCATGGGGACTGCAAGGCTAACCCCCGCTCTAGCAGGGAAAATGGCCTTTAAAATGCATGTTGTTGTTTTTGTTTTGATGACAGTCGTCACAAAAACGACATATATTTCTTCGTTCTTATTTCATTCAACATTATTATCCAGAAGTAAAATATGTTTCAGGAAATTACCGAGAGATATTTCTTCGTTTTTTTATTAGTTATGTGCACATACACTTTAAATAGGTTTATTTGAAATCTTTAATTTTCACAATGTAATTTACTTGCCATTTGTCATTTGATGATTACGAGACACTTCCTCTTGAGGATCGTGACAATTCATGCGTTGCGTGGAAACTTCCATTTCCAAAATGAATAAGACGGTCGATGAAGAATGGAGACTTGAACAGGATGTAGCAAGAAAACGAATGAGACGGGCGAACGAGTCCGTCGACGAATGTCAATGCAGACTTGAACAGGATGGAGCAAGAAAAAGAACGAGACAGGAGAACAAGACCCTCGACGAACGTGAACACAGACTCGCACAGGATGCTGCTGCAACAACGATGAGGAGGGTTGAAGAGGAGTGAGGGGTTGGAGAGGAGTTAGGGGTGGAGAGTGAGGAGCTGGGGGTTGGAGAGTGAGGAGCTAGGGGTTGGGGGTTCGGGAGTGAGGAGCTAGGGGTTGGAGAGTGAGGGGCTAGGGGTTGGAAAGGAGCGAGAAATTGGAGAGGAGCGAGAAATTGGAGAGGAGTGAGGGGTTGGAGAGTGAGGAGTGAGGGGTTGGAGAGTGAGGAGCGAGGGGTTGGAGAGCGAGGAGTTGGAGAGTGAGGGGCTAGGGGTTGGAGAGTGAGGAGCTAGGGGTTGGAGAGTGAGGAGCTAGGGGTTGGAGAGTGAGGAGCTAGGGGTTGGAGAGTGAGGAGCTAGGGATTGGAGAGGAGCGAGAAATTGGAGAGGAGCAAGGGGTTGGGGAGCAAAGGGTTGGAGAGTGAGGAGCGAGGAGTTGGAGGGTGAGGAGTGAGGGGTTGGAGAGTGAGGGGCGAGGGGTTGGAGAGTGAGGAGCGAGGGGTTGGAGAGCTAGGAGTGAGGGGTTGGAGAGCGAGGGCCGATTGGAGCGGAGAGTGAGGAGCGATTGGAGAGGAGAGTGAGGAGCGATTGGAGAGGAGAGTGAGGAGCGATTGGAGGGGAGTGTGAGGAATTGGAGAGGAGTGTGAGGGATTGGAGAGGAGTGTGAGGGATTGGAGAGGAGTGTGAGGAATTATTGGAGAGGAGTGTGAGGAGGTATTGGAGGGGAGTGTGAGGAGGATTGGGATTGGAGAGGCATGAGGGTGGAGAGAGGAGAGTGTCAAGTGGAGAGGTGTGAGGAGTCACATATTATGTGAAATAAATAAATTGTGTTTATTACACCATTTCTGGATCTGATGAATTGCCATTAACCATTTTGTAAAATTTAATGTGCAGCATCAAAACAAGATGTCCAAATGTCACACACGTCCATGCCCGTGTGACGGACAGATTTGGTTAAGACTTCATACCAAGTCTCTCTCCATGCCCTTGGGATTCCCATGGGTGACCCCACTAGTAAGTTATATTAATTCATATGGAAATTAGAACGACACTCAGTAGAGCGCAAACCTCCGCCAGTCTGAACAGTTTATGTTTTGTATCCCACTGATAGGTCGGATCTGGAGTCGGACATCAACCAAAATCTAATCCGCTTGTTCTTGCCACTTAACCAAGTCATCCACCAAGCTTTGTCATAAGTCGTCCACAACTTTTGAAATATCATGCTATATATCGTTTTTGGATCTATCACTCAACGGTGAAGAATCACTCAAAGCATTTTAAAACAAGTACAGATACATTAAAAGAACACTGCCCCCATGCCAAATAAATAAATAACATCCTCCAGCGCTGCATTGCCATGGCACCTTCGGCCATGCATCTCATCGTATTGGTAGGGAGAGGTGTACAATAATTGATTGATGAATTGCATAATTAAAATCAGTAAATAATCATAAAATAATTTCTTAATCAATTGGCTATAAGCATACCTCAACCACCACCATTTCATCCGAATCTGTAAGTTAAAAAAGATAATTAATTAAGTCATTAATCGAATAATTAAATAATTAATCGATTAATTGATTAATCAATAAATCAAAAATACCATATATAGCCACATCACCTTGTCACTGTCATGTCTGAATATCAGCTTCCTAGCTCAAAAGGTGCCTGAGACATTGGCCAGATGAGAAAGGAAATAAAGAAGTACTTAATGAATCGATAATAATTAAGTAATTAATCAATGAATTGATGAATCAAAAAAAAAATGCCGTTTTTGCCTCAGCTCAAAGGATGGCTGAGATATTTCCTGGACAAACAAGACAACAAACAAGAAAACGAGAAAGAAACAGGAGTGAAAACCAAGTTGACCAACGGGAAGGAGGAAGCAGCGCACTGATTGACAAGGTTCGACCGATGACGTCAGAAGTGGACTGCGTGTGGACGGGTGGAGAGCTGAGCATGCAGTGGTGGCCTGCGGGCATTGGTGGAGAGGCACAGATGACGTCATGAGACGGTCAATAAAAGAACTCTCGGACTGACATTTTCTCTCTCTTGCCTTCTCTTCTTTTTTTCTTTTTTTTTTCTTTTTTTTTTTTGGTATACAAGATCAAGGCTCGTGAAAGAGCGAACATTAATCACACAAAAAGTCAAACCGAAACATAAAACACAAAATAAGGGGAGCGGTAGACAAGATGGGGAGAGAGGGGGAAGGACACAAACACAACATTTGAGAGCAGGGACATCGAGAGAAATGTGGGAGAGAGAGGGCTTGGGGGGAGGTGGGAGAGGTATAAAACATATGGACACTGCAAGGACTTCCAGGAAAGAAGTTGGAATTTCAAAAAAGTGTATCTGGGGTGAATTAGCGGGGGGTAGAAAAGATCAAGGTTTTGGATGGGGAAGATAAGAGATGGTGGTGAACAGCTGTTTTAAAGACCTGGAGGGAGGAGTGGGATTGAAGGGAGTGGGGGAGTTTGTTCCAGAGGTGGGAGAAAAGGGGAATGAAAGGGTGAGGGTGAGCAGAGAGCCTAGATTTTGGCAGTTTAACCATAAGAGGGTTGCTGGCAGATCTTGTGCGACCTGTAGGAATATTAGGGGGACAGAGCACAGAGAGAGCTGGGGGAGCAAGGCCGGAGAGGAGTCGGTAGAAAAAAGAAAGACCACCAACCTGCCTGCAGTGAGTGAGTGAAAGGCCCTCGGAGTTAGCTTCATCGCAGGAGATTCCAATGATTCTGAAAGCTTTGGTTTCAACAGTGTGAAGCCGAGCTAGCTGTGATTTTGCTCTCTTGCCTTCTCTTCTCTTGCTCTCTCTTGCCTTCTTCTTGCCTTCTATCTCTCTTGCCCCTCACGCATTCCTCTGCCATCGACTCTCTCCTCTTGGTGCCGGACTTTGGTGGAAGATGGCTGTGTTTGGACGACGGGCTCCAGGAAGCGATCGGACCGACCGGGTTCAGAGGTGCCATTAGGAGACGTGCAGAGGGAGCGGGAAGATTCGCGGCCCGAGAACTGCAGTTCTCCGTGCATGGACGAGTGTACGAGTTCTGCAGCGCGAATGGGCGCAATGAGGCCTAGCTTTCACCAATGTGCGCGCCTCGCGCGCAACGCTACCGGCGCCCCGGAACCATTCGCAGACCCTGACGAGACCTCACCAGTGATCAGAGCTGAGCACACACACACACACACACACACACACACATTTATTTTCATTATCTTTCCCTGTGTCTGTGTCTGTGTCCATTGCGGGAGCGCTCCATTTAGGAATTTAGTTTACCGTCACTTTTCTTGTTATCAGCATCCGTTTTAATAAACCCTTTTGTTATTTTTCCTGTACATTTTAAATCCGGTTTCGTTTTGAGTTATTTTCTTTGCAGGCTTTGGGACTGCCAGTGGACAACAGGTGAGCTTCATCTTCCCTTCCCCTTTCTTCCACCACATATAATAAAATCCGTATTTGATCAACGCCTCGGAGTTAAAGCTTGCTTTGGCTATTCATGATCTCTGTGGTGTTCACCTGGGGAATCACACGATGATATTCAAATAACGTATATTGTTGTGGGAATGATCTTTAGGGGTTGATAAAACGGTTTAGTAGAACGATACTTATTTATTAGCATTTGTCTAGATAAGCGTGACCCTCCCCGACTCCCTACCCCCCATCAAACCCTCCCCCCAATTTGTGCAATAGATATGTGTTGCATATACAGTCACGTGAAAAAGTAAGTACACCCCATGCAAAGTTTTGACTTTTTCAACATATTTCAACATACAGCTATTTGATCTTCATTTCAACAATATTGATAGATAAAGGTGATATAATATAACAAACATCATGAGACATTTACATTTTGTAGTCCATTGTATAATTTAAAAAAACATAAATGCAAATTTCGCATGTGGAAAAAGTAAGTACACCCCGACATTTATCACTACTTCAAATACCAAAAATTAGAATCAGGTGCACCAGCTCAGCTGCAAATGATTAGAACATCGTTAGAGAGGATCTTGGAGGAACCTGTTTTATTTAAACCTCAGACATTTAGTTTGGTTTGCTCTTTGTTCTTGAAGTGTGCGGCGTCACCATGTCTAGATCAAAAGAGCTCTCTGAGGCCTTCAGAAAGAAGGTTATAGATGCCTACGAGTCTGGGATGGGATTTAAAAAGATCTCCACACAATTTGAAATCAATCATTCGACTGTCCGGAAGATCACCTACAAGTGGAGAAGATTCCAAACAACTGCCCACGTGTTCAGGCCAGGCCGCCCCAGCAAGTTCAGCCCAAGAGCAGACAGCATTATGCTGAAAGAAGTCTCTAAGAACCTCCAGAATGTCATCACGGGACCCACAGGTAGCTCTTGCCACTGTTGATGTCAAAGTGCACGAGTCTACCATTAGAAAGAGGCTGCACAAAATTGATCGACATGGGAGGTGTGCCAGGAGGAAACCTTTGCTGTCCAGAAAGAACATCAGGGCAAGACTAAACTTTGCCAATGAACACACCGAGGCAAAGACCAGCACTTCTGGAACAATGTGCTCTGGACAGATGAGTCAAAGGTAGAGCTGTTTGGCCACAGTACCACTATGAATTCTTCATTTTACCAGAGGGTGCTTGAGGATACTGTGAGGCCATCTGTCGGAAAGTTGACGCTCAACCGAAGGTGGACCTTGCAACATGAAAATGACCCTAAACATACCAGTAAGTCCACCAAGGAATGGCTGAAAATAAAGAAATGGAGGGTTCTGGAATGGCCAAGTGAAAGCCCGGATCTAAATCCCATCGAGATGTTGAGGGGGGATTTGAAACGAGCTGTGCATGCAAGAAACCCCTCAAACATCGCCCAGCTAAAATAATTCTGCATGGAGGAGTGGGCAAAAAATTCTCCCAGTCGATGTCAGAGACTGGTAGACAGTTATAAGAAACGCCTACTTGAGGTTGTTTCTGCCAAAGAGGGCAATACCACCTATTAGAGCCAAGGGTGTACTTACTTTTTCCACATGCGAAATTTGCATTTATGTTTATTTAAATTAAACAATGGACTACAAAATGTAAATGTTTCATGATATTTGTTATATTATATTGAAGTGTGGTGCTGCACACACACAACTTGCTTGCCAAAGAGGTAGGCCACAACGTGTTTGTTAAAACAAAAGAGTCTTTATTTCGAAAGCTCGAACTGCAGCACTGAGCGGGCTCGAGCTTAGAGCCCGTATATATGTGCCGAGGCCACGCCTAGTCCCCGGGCGTGGCCGATCGGTCGAAGGGCGGGGCATGTGCCATCGGTCCCCGCCTGGGCGCTCGCGCCACCCACTGGTGCGCGGAATTATTACCCCTTGTGCCCGCCACACGCGCCCCCCCAGAATTCCCGCGCACCTGAAGGGTGAGTTTGCGGGGAAGCCGGATGACCCGGCCGAAACGCCCCCTGGCGATGGGTGCAGGGCTGGGGGGTAGCGGGCCAGCGGGGCTGGGGGGTGCCGGGGGTCCGACCGCCGGGGGGCGGCCTCGACGCGGAGGCAGAGCTGCTGGCGGGGGGTGGTCCGGATTGAGGTGGGCCGGCTTGAGGCGGTCCACGGAAATGCGATCCTGGGCACCGCCGATGTCGACCGTGAAAAATTTGTCCCCGTTCTCCAGCACGCGGAAGGGCCCGTCGTACGGGGGCCGTAGCGGTGCCTGGTGGGCGTCGTGCCGGATGAACACGTACTTTGCCGTGCGAAGCTCCAGGGCGACGTGGGAAGGCGGGCAACCGTGGTGTGCCGTTGGCACCGGGGCGAACCTACGGGCGGTCTCCTGAAGGGCGGAGCGCTGTTGCGCCACGGGCCAAGGAGCCGTGGAGTCGGGGATAAATTCACCCGGTACCCACAGTGGTTGCCCGAAGACCAGCTCCGCCGAGGACGTGCGCAGGTCGTCCTTGGGCGCCGTCCTGAGGCCCAGCAGGACCCAGGGGAGTCTGTCGACCCAGCCGCCGTCGCGGAGGCTGGCCCGGAGCGCGGCCTTCATGGAGCGATGAAAGCGCTCACACAGGCCATTGGCCTGGGGGTGGTAGGCCGTGGTGCGGTGTAGTTTCACCCTGAGCCCTTGCGCCACCGCGGCCCAGAGCTCCGAGGTGAACTGGGGGCCGCGGTCGGACGAGATGTCCGAGGGGGCACCGAACCGGGCAACCCAAGTGGCGATAAAGGCTTGCGCCACCTCAGCCGCAGACGTCACCGCCAATGGGACGGCCTCCGACCACAGTGTGGTGCGGTCGACCATGGTGAGGAGGTGGGTGAACCCTCGCAAGGGGGGCAGAGGTCCCACCAAGTCGACGTGCACGTGGTCGAACCGCCGCTCGGGCACCGTAAACGGGGCCAACGGTGCCTGGGTGTGGCGGTGGACCTTTGCGCGCTGGCACGCGAGGAACATCCTGGCCCAGTCGCGGACGTCCTTCCTGAGGCCATGCCAGACGAACTTCGCCCCGACGAGTTTCTGGGATGCCTTCGTGCCGTGGATGGCGGCCGTGGATAGCGTCGATGGCGTCGAACACTGGGCGCCGCCAGCCAGCGGGCACGATGGGGCGAGGCCGGCCGAGTGAGATGTTGCATAGGAGGGCTGTGCCCGCGGCGTCGAATGGCACCTCGGTGACGCGGAGGCCCGTGATGGCGGTCCGCAAGGCCTGGACGCCGGGGTCGGTGGTCTGGGCCTCCGCCATCCGGGCATAGTCGACCACGAGGTGGACCGCGTGCATGATGGACCGGGAAAGGCAATCCGCCACCGGTTTGTCCTTACCCGCCACGTGACGGATGTCCGTCGTGTACTCGGACACGGCAGAGAGGTGGCGCTGCTGCTGTGCCGACCATGGCTCGGCGACCTTGGCCATCGCGAACACAAGGGGCTTGTGGTCAACGAAGGCCGTGAATGGGCGGCCCTCCAGCAGGTGGCGGAAGTGTCGGACCGCCAGGTGGAGCCCGAGCAACTCGCGGTCGAAGGTGCTGTACCGGCGTTCGTGCGGGCGAAGCTGCCGGCTAAAAAACGCCAGCGGTTGCCAAGCACCACGCACCCATTGCTCGTGCACCGCGCCCACCGCATAGTCCGACGTGTCGGTGGTGAGGGCGATCGGTGCATCGGGCGCCGGGTGCGCCAGCATGGTGGCGTCGGCCAGAGCCAGCTTTGCGCCCATGAACGCCGCAGCCATCGGCTCCGACCATGCGATGTCACCTTTGCCCAGCTTGCCCCGAAGGGCCTCGTGCAAGGGGCGGAGGAGCCGGTCGACGTGGGGCATGAAGCGGTGGTAAAAGTTTACCATGCCCAGGAACTCCTGGAGCCCCTTGATCGTGCGGGGCCGCGGGAAATCCCTGACCGCCTCAGCTTGGCCGGTAAAGGGACGGCCCCGTGCTCGGTGATGCGGTGCCCCAAAAAGTCGATGGTGGCGACGTCGAAACGGCACTTGGCGGGGTTGATGATTAGGCCATGCTGGCCCAGGCGTTCGAAAAGCGTGCGGAGGTGGAGCAGGTGCTCCTCCCGGGACGCGCTCGCGACTAGGATGTCGTCCAGGTAGACAAACAGGAAAGGTAAGTCACGCAAGACGCTATACATAAGTCGCTGCAACGCCTGGGCTGCATTCTTCAACCCAAAGGGCATCCTTAGGAATTTGAAGAGGCCGAAAGGGGTGATGACGGCCGTCTTCAGGACGTCGTCCGGTTGGACGGGGACCTGATGGTAGCCCCGGATGAGGTCCACCTTAGAAAACACGGTCGTGTTGGCCAACCGGGCGGAAAAGTCCTGAATGTGTGGGACCGGGTAGCAGTCGGGGGTGGGGGGCATCATTGAGCCGGCGGTAGTCCCCGCACGGCCGCCATCCCCCGCCGGGCTTCGGCACAATGTGCAGCAGAGAAGCCCAAGCGCTGTTGGAGCGCCATACGATCCCCAGCCGCTCCAGCGTGGCGAACCCCGCTTTTGCCACGGCGAGCTTCGTGGGCTCCAGTCGGCGTGCCCGGGCATAGACCGGCGGCCCAACCGTGGGGATGTGGTGCTCCGCCCCGTGTTTAATGGCCACCGCTGAGAAAGTGGGCCGCGTGAGGGCCGGGAAACTGGCGAGGAGGCGGGTAAAGTCATCCGCTGCCGGAAGCATGCAAACTAAACTCGCTGGGACGGAACCTTCCAGCAAGCCGCTTGGCAAGCTGCTCGGTGAGCCGCTCAGTGAGCCACTCAACGAGCCGCTCAGCGAACAAGCGAGCGAGCTAAAGGTTTCGGCCTGGACGAGCCGTCTGCGCTTCACGTCGACCAACAACCCATTCGCACATAGGAAGTCCGCACCGAGCAATGCCATTGGCACGCTGGCGGTCACGAACGACCATTGAAAGCGCTGCCCTCCGAACCGCAGGGAGAGGCAGCGCTTCCCGAAGGTGCGGATGGGTGTACCGTTGGCGGCAAGCAACGCGAGGCCCCGGCCCGCGGTTCGCTTGTCGGACGTGGAGGCGGGGATGACGCTTACCTGCGCTCCTGTATCGCAGAGGAAACGGCGCCCGGACAAGGTGTCTGTAATGAACAGGAGGCTGCCGGAATGGCCGACGCTCAGGGCCGCTAATGAGCGCCGGCCCGGTCTTTTCCCGACTTGTCAAAAGAGCATGGCAGGCGACACGTCTTAGCCTTGTGGCCGAACCTGGCGTGGTAATAGCACCAGGTTTGCGGCGGCGGGGTCGGCGGTGGCCGCAGCGGCCGTGGTGTTCTCGGTGGTGGTGGTGGTGGGCGGGGCGCGGCAGCGGCCACGAGGGACGCTGTAGCCTCTGCCCCGGGATCCACGACGGCAGCACCGTAACTCGACCGCATGTCGCAAGCCGCGGAAAACTTGTCGGCCTCTACGGCCAGGGCGCGGGGTTCCTTTATTTTGGAACCGGCCAGCACGAAGCGTACCTGTAGAGGTAGCTGGCGTAGGAAAAGCACCCGGAATAAGATAAGAGCTTGGTCACCCAGCAGCGACAGCATAAAATCCATCCGCACGGATGGTTGTGTGTCGCCGAGTTCGGGAAGGTCCAGGAGGCGGTCGGCCCGTTCGATCTCCGTGAGGCCGAACGTGGCGATGAGGAGACGTTTGAGCGCCTCGTACTTGCGGTCGACCGGCGGGTGCCGCAGGATGGATACGACTCGGGCGGCAGTGTCGGGCCCGAGGGCGGCGACCACGTGGTAGTAACGGGTCTCGTCCGCCGTTATGCCTCGAAGCTGAAATTGAGCTTCGGCCTGCACGAACCACACGTCGGCCTGTGCTTCCCAAAACTCTGGGAGTTTTACTGCGACGGCGTTGGTGGCCATGGCGCATTCGGTGGTCAGCAATGGCTGAACTAATCGGGGTCACCAGTGAAGTGTGGTGCTGCGCACCCACAACTTGCTTGCCAAAGAGGTAGGCCACAACGCGTTTGTTAAAACAAAAGTCTTTATTTCGAAAGCTCGAACCGCAACACTGAGCGGGCTCGACCTTAGAGCCCGCATATATGTGCCGAGGCCACGCCTAGTCCCCGGGCGTGGCCGATCGGTCGAAGGGCGGGGCATGTGCCATCGGTCCCCGCCTGGGCGCTCGCGCCACCCACTGGTGCGCGGAATTATTACCCCTTGTGCCCGCCACAATATCACCTTTATCTATCAGTATTGTTGAAATGAAGATCAAATATCTGTATGTTGAAATATGTTGAAAAAGTCAAAACTTTACATGGGGTGTACTTACTTTTTCACGTGACTGTATGTACAGTGAGATGTTTGTTTTCCCAACGCAACTGTTTTTATCCTCCCATATTCAAACCTCTTGATGTATGTTTTTTACTTTATTTTCCTCTGTTTACACGTCTTTAGAAAGCGTACATGAGAGCTTTGCAGCTCAAGATAACAAAATGTACAAGTGTAGCGAAACTGCATTGAGATAGCTGGTCATTAGCCTCACCACAGAAGTTTATTGTCAGCGCGAATCAGCATTTAAGTCCGGCACGAGGAAGTTGACCAGATTGGTAGTTGATCTGGCGGGCGGTTGACCGTGAAGGGCTGCTTTGAAGGAGAGAGAGTTGGCGACGTGGCTGACAGTTTTTAGGTGAGTTGGCGATACAGCTGACACAGAGAGGCAGTTGACCATTACAGCTGCTCTGGGAGAGTTGACGTGGAAGCTGAGAGAACGAAAATTACCATGAGAGCAGAGGCAGCCGTTTCGAGGAAAGGCAGGCGGAAGGAGAACACCAGAGTCTCTGAATGTGCAGAAATGAGTTTGTCGGAGCTGTGAACATTTAATCCCCAAAACAAAGTGAGCTTTGAGGGAGCCACAATTGCGGAGCTTGAGGAGTTTTTACACCAGGATGCACCAAAGAGCTGCAGATAACTCTGCTTCCGGACTCCTGCACAGGTTGCTTCCACGTTTGCAATCGATGTCTCAGCCTTGTTATTTGTATTCTCTGTACTGTGTTCTTGTCAAATGAGTGAACATACCCTAAGATAAGAAGCGTTAAGAAATCTGTGACATTTGGGTTGTTCGAGGGCAGTAATGGTTATAACCGGGTTTATTTACTGATTTATTTACATTTGTTGATTACATATTGGTTGTTATTGCTTCATGTAATCCATCTCCAGTGCCATTTAATTGCTAAATAAATGTACGTGGTCTCACGGGTGAATTCTACTTGTTGTGTTGATCTCATTTGGTGATTTCAGTATCGTTAGACGAGCTGGCTCAAGCAGCCTCAGAGCACTCATGATCTACGGTTGCTCGGCCAGATTAGGAAGGTCGCAAGCACCTGTCGGCGCATCACTCGGTTAAATACAGTGTCCCAATGATTATTGAAACATGACAAACAGGTCCGGAAACTTTCTCGGGGCTGTGGACTTAGCTGGTGATTGTGGTCATTTGACATGTGGAACTTGAACCGGGTAACAAGAACGGGTCGGGTCACGTGGCTTTTACAATATATTGTTGCGAATATGGAATTTGGCCTCCATATCCGCTTGTAAATATTCCCCTATTTTCTCCAATACTCCCCAACTTTCCCCGATCCCCCATTCCCTAGTCCCATTGCATGTAAATAACAATCAGTAGAGCCGACCTTCCCCTTATTCCCCCATTAAATGTCGTGCCCAGGTCCACCGCACCACAGGTAGACAACTTTCGGACATCTTCCTAGTTATTCTTATTCTATGTCAGTTAAGGCCTCGTCTCCATTAATTATGACTCTTCGTTGCACCAGAATGTGATTATATGGCATCAGTAGTGAGTTTAGGACCTTTCCCATACCTCCTCCCATCTTCTTCCCCAAACAACAACAATAACAACAACTACAACAACAATTACAACAACAACAGAGGAGATGGCGGCGGAGCGGGGGAGGATGCGTCCTCACACCGGCTCGATTAGCTCCAGACCATGCGCTCCACGGGGTTACCCCGAAGGGGCTGGCTGTCAGCTCCTCGTCAGGGGCGGAGCCAGTAACCCCCCCCGCACGCACCCAATGAGAAGCAACGTGCCGATTCCACGAGGCGGAGCTAACGAGCCGAGGGCGTGTCACTCCCCGCCGGATATACGCGGCCCCGCGCCGGATGTGACGTCAGATGCGCCCCGAGACTGGAGAGAGAAGCCACCGCCACCCCCAGCGCGACGATACCTCCCCGCATCTCTGGACCGGACCGAGTCGATTCTGCCTTGAGCCAAGAGTGCACCTTGAGCCATCGACTGCCTGCCTTTCCTAGCCATCAAACCCCCGTGTGAGTCAGCCGTTGTCCCGTGTGTCTGTCGTCTGTCCGGGGTTAATATAAGAGTGTGTCTAAGTGCCTGTCTTCCTGTAATATACCTCTAGCCCCTGTAATCTAACCTTTTCCGTACGAATATACTTGAGAATCGAAACATTGGTGTCGTATTGTGTTATTGTAATCCAGCCGGGTGTCTTCTTTTTCTTATTGAGCCAGCGTGGCGCGGCTTCGTCAACGTCGAGTATAGTCGGGTAATTTGTGCGGACACGACGGCCATTCCGCTCGGCCCACTTTAACATCAAAGTCGTGTCTGTAACAATTGGTGTCGGGAGTGAGATTCGAGGCCCGACCAAATTTTGAAGAAAAAAAAAAAACGAATAGAGGAAAAAAAAAAAAAATTTGGTCAAAATTTGGAGCGGCCGAAATTTGTTTTGTTTTACGAAACTCGAATTTTGCAAGTCGCGCTATGGCGGATCAAGACGGCTGGGGTCCGGTAGGGGAGAGTGAAGCAGGGTCGGTCCAGGACCAAATTGAGGGACATGAGGGACATGAGGAGAGCGAAGCAGCGAGGGTAGCAAACGCACAAAATGGCGCCTCGCTGGTCACCGCGCCCGCGACCGTAGCAACGCCGCCGATGGATTGGGGCCTATTTATGGAACAAATAAAGGCGCTCATGGTCCAGACAAGTGAAGACCTGAGGAATGACTTGGGAAACCAAATGGGGGTAATGAGGGACGAAGCGAGGGGTACCGGTGAGAAGTTAGACAATAACTTTGAGGAGTTAGACAAGAAAATTGGGAAGTTAGACAATAATTTTGAGGGGTTAGACAACGGGATAAAAGAAGTGAAAAATGGGTTAGAGGGGTTAGAAAACAGTATGGAAGGCAAATTGAGGGACATGAGGGACCAAGCGGAAAGGGAAGTTAAACAAATGGAGCAGCAGATAGAGGGGGTCAGAATGGGGGTAGAAACCAAACTGGATGCTCACAGGGAGGAAATGGAGCAGAGGAGGGTGGCATCTGGGCAGGAGATGCAAGTGATGGGAGAGGAGATCAGAAGAGGAGTGAGTGAGGAAGTCGGAGGAGTGCGCGAGGAGGTGAGGCACTGTGAGGAGCACATGGAAAAGGAGGTGAGAAAGGCGACTGTAAAGTTACAAGGGGGCATAGAGGACCTGACGCAGGAGGTGGAGCAGCTGACGGTGGGACAGACGGAGTTAGTGGAGCAGGTTCAAAGGAACACTGCGGTATTAGGAGGTTTAAAGGCGACACAGAAAGAACTAAAAGATGACTTGATAGCGACAAAGAGGGAATGTCAGATGGTACGTGAGGGACTGACAACGAGGTTGGACGAGGTGGTAGAGGTAATGGAGACGAAGGACCGGCAGGTGAGGACGCACCTGGAAACGGTCAAGGTAGCCTTGGAGGACGAGCTTGAGGAGACGTACCGGGGAATAAAAGAGGTGAAGCACAAATTAGAAGAAGTGGAAGAAGGGATGAGCGAAATTAAGAAGCGACGGAGAGGGGATAAGAAAGAGATCAAAGAGGAGATAAAAGAATTGGTCCAAAGTCTGTGTTTGGATCGTGATGATGTGCTCATTAACCGGATGAGGGATTCGCAGGTGATGGAGGAGAAGCGAAGAGGAAGAGGACCCGGTGTAAGTGGTGACCAATATGGTCGTGCGTATGATGCGCCAGGGGATTTAAGAAGCTTGGGGGTCGAGATGGACCCGGGTGTTCGTGAGAGGCCGTTGGTGAAGTGTGCGACAGGTCTGGTGTGCGAAAGAGGAGGTGTGCGAGAAAGTCCGACTCTGGGGTGTGTGAGGAAAAAGTGCGTGCCAAGGAGTAGTGAGGGTGCTGGCGAGAGTGAGTCGGTCGTAGCGCGTGTGCGAGGGAGCACATGGAAGCGCGGTGTGGTAAGTGTTACAGAGGGTGTGACGGGAGAGTGTGCGCAGGAGTGTGCGCGAGAAAGGTGTGTGACGGACAGGTGCATGAGGAAAGAGTGCGCTGTCAGAAGTAAGGAAGAGTGTCCACCTGTGGTGAGTGTTACAGAGGGTGTAACGGGAGAGTGTGCGCGAGAAAGGTGTGTGACGGACAGGTGCATGGGGAAAGAGTGTGCTGTCAAGAGTAAGGGTGAGTGCGCTGTCAGGAATGGAGGTGAGAGTATTGAGAGTGACAAGGAGAGTGAGTTAGTTGTGACAGGTGAGCGAGGATGTACACCTGGGATGGAAGGATGCACACCTGGAATGGTAGAGCGTGAGTGGGAATGCACGCTGGAATTAGTGGTGAGGCACGTGGTTGGGTGTGCGAATGAGAGCACACCTGTGATTGTCACAGAGGAGGTGACCGAGGAGGGGGCGCGAAGAAGTGTGTTGGTGAGGTGTGCTACCAACGAATGTGTGCCAAAGTGTTCGGTGGTCAGGTGTGTGACCAAGGCTGTGAGTGGAATGGGTGTGCCTGGGTGTGTAAGGAACGGTACAAGGAGCATGGAAACGGCTGGAGGTGTGAGCAAGGAACGGGCTGCGGGGTGTAAGCATGCAGGTGAAGCATCGACATTAAACGGGATAGAGTTTAGAACGACTTATAGCCGAATCGGGCCCTCGGTGCGTGCTGGGCCTCGCTTTGAACGGCCGCATCCGTGCTCCACTAGGCGGAGCTGGCAGCCCGATAGAAAGAGTCGTCATGGCGACCACTTTTTGTTGAGGAATTCCGGCAGGTCGAGATCGGGACATTGGATGGCTCCGTGCCGAGATGGTGCGTGGGATCTCGGCCCGGGTAAACCTCCTTCCCTGCACCGAATGCGGGACGCACCCAGCCGCTGGCACAGAACAACCAGCATTCATGGCTTGGCTTTACGAAGCCGGGCTTTGGACAGGGATTGGCGCACCGAGAGGTATTAGTGAGTCGACTGGGTGATGAGGTTAGTGTTTTGGACCCAAAATTAGAGAAAAACAAAATTTGATGATTGGCAAGGGATTGGCAGTAGTGATTGGCAGATGATGGGGAGTGATTGGCAAATTTTTAATTTGTTGAAATTTGATGTGCAAAATTGGTAGTGAGAGACCCCCGATGTGGTGGGATGGCAAATCCACCATCCCTCACAGGTGGGGCAAAGGAGCTATAGTTTATGGGGTGTATGGCAGTGAAAACTAGCCCGGGTGGGTTAGGTTATATTGTAGGGATCGAGAAGAGATTGACATTAGGTAACGTTAAGTTTAGTTAGTGACTGATACCTGTAGTGGGGACGCAGGTAGATTAGTATGGATGATAATGACGTGGGAGCGCAATAGTTTAAAGGGACGACTGGGAAGCGCGAGTTTCAGAAGGGAGTAGTTAGCTGAGATGATGCTGTGTGTGTGAGAATTGAACAGGTGTGATTGCACAGGTGTGCAACTGGGCAGGTGTGTGGAGCAGTGTATGAGTAGTGAGTGTTGTGGATCAGCGCGAATGCGCTTGGGGAGAGAAGGGTGCCGGTGGCACCAGGTGTGAGAGCACAGGTGTGCAGGTACAGGTGTGTGGAGAGAGTTGGAGTAAGTGGTACGGAGTGGTGTGCATGGTGCGAAGGTGTGGATGGGGGAAGAGTGGACCCCCATCACGGATACCCGGGGCGGGTAGTGTAAGTGTTAGGTAGAGGGTGCAGGTAAATTGTGGTTGGATATTGGCATCTGTGGTGCGGTTGCAGAATGGTGTTGTGAATGGGTGCATTAGTGTTGTGGAAATGGCTGGGCGTGTAGCCTGTTAGTGTGTGTAGTTGGTTGAGCACTCCACCACTGTGAGGATGTCGGCCAGGTGAGGCCGCAGGTGGGCTCTGGGAGCCGGTAGAGTTGTGGATGGGGCCCGAGGATCCGGAGGACGGACCCGGGTAGCCCAGTGCCAGAGAGGGCACCGAGTGGGGAGAGTGCCAGAGGGCCTTCCCCAGGTAGTTAGGTTAGGGTAAGGAGCAGGTAAGCTCGGAGGCAACTGCAGTGGTGGAGGTGTGCAGGTGGGTAGACCCACTGGGAGAGGTACACGTCGCAGCCCAGAAATTGTACGAGGGCACCGGGAGATGAATCGGGGGAGTGAGACCCCAAATTGAAGAGCACCACAGTTTGGCCAATGGGAATTGGTTTTTAGAACCCATAGTGTAAGAGGGCCAATGGTTTGGCCGGAGAAAGACCCCGGGTAGTGTAAAGTTGTTAAAGTCATTTAGGAAATAGTTAGGATTGATGAACCTGTCGCACCATACGCAGCCACTTACCTGTGGTGATGATGATGACTCCACACCTGTGTTTTCTTTGGTTGTGTTGCAGAAATGAGAATTGCTGTGAGGATTTGTGAGACGCATCACGACGTGGATGAGACATTGGGGTGATTCCATCTCTCCCTCCCTAGGAGGGACTGATGATGAATTGGTAATGGCAAATTTTGATGTTGAGTTGAAAATGGCAAATTTTGATGAGAGTTGAAAATGGCAAATTTGATTGGTTAGGAGGGAGAGAAGACGAATTTGGTATATGGGAGGAACGGGGAAGACAGTAGGGATGTTTGTTGATTTGTAAAGTAGATGTTTATGGGTAGTGTTGTGTTGTGTGGATACAGTAAGGGGTAAGGGAGGGGCCATGTAGGTTACCTGGTGGGGGGGGGGGGCGTACGATAGGAACGTACCTGTCTCACCTGGTTCCCATGTGCCCCCAGTGTGCATCACCTTACATTGCGTGCACTTTTGCGCCCTTACCACCTTACTCACTTGTTTCTTCTTTTGTCTCCCACCTCCGAGGATCTGGCTTTGGGGTAGAGAGAGAGGAGAGAGAGGTGCTGGCTGCGCAGTTGTGGGCCTGCACTTTCGCTGTTTGCTGCCGGGATCGATACACCATATGGACCGCAATGTTTGTGGCCACCCACAATGGACCGCAGTTCGTTTGCGGCCAAGCACCACCCGGGGATGGACCTATGGGTCAACGTGGCACCTATGCCATACAGGTGAACCACTTTTAGTTACCACCAAGTGCACCACAAGAAGAGCAAGAGACACCTGCAGGGTTAGGGGTTGTCGAGTTTATTTTTATTCCAATGAACAATGGTGACTGCACCGATTGGCGGTGGGGTGGTGCTTTTGATGCTGGGACAGGGTGCTCTGCACGTTATTAAAGGCCGTCGGCCACAGAGCACTCGTGGGTTGGTGTATCGATGTTGGCAAGCGCGCTCTCTCTATGCATAACATCTGCATGTGTTCCTCCAAAAACAGGTCCTGGATCGTAGTGTAAATAGCAGCGTAGTCTTGTAAATAATGCTCCCTACCGGCTGTATGTTTAGTTTGAGAATTCTTTCCGGATTCGGTTATCCTGTGGGTGTGTTTCTGTGAGGAGAAGGGTGCAACGTCGCAGGGGGACATATTTACTCATTTGTGAATATCTGTAAAACTGTCGCACTCAGGGTAGAGTTAATAGTAGAGGGAACTACATTGCGTGCCACACTAAAGTAGGTAAAAATTTATCGGGTCGGGACGCCCCGAGGGTAGAGAAGGGTGCAATGTTGCGAATATGGAATTTGGCCTCCATATCCGCTTGTAAATATTCCCCTATTTTCTCCAATACTCCCCAACTTTCCCCGATCCCCCATTCCCTAGTCCCATTGCATGTAAATAACAATCAGTAGAGCCGACCTTCCCCTTATTCCCCCATTAAATGTCGTGCCCAGGTCCACCGCACCACAGGTAGACAACTTTCGGACATCTTCCTAGTTATTCTTATTCTATGTCAGTTAAGGCCTCGTCTCCATTAATTATGACTCTTCGTTGCACCAGAATGTGATTATATGGCATCAGTAGTGAGTTTAGGACCTTTCCCATACCTCCTCCCATCTTCTTCCCCAAACAACAACAATAACAACAACTACAACAACAATTACAACAACAACAGAGGAGATGGCGGCGGAGCGGGGGAGGATGCGTCCTCACACCGGCTCGATTAGCTCCAGACCATGCGCTCCACGGGGTTACCCCGAAGGGGCTGGCTGTCAGCTCCTCGTCAGGGGCGGAGCCAGTAACCCCCCCCGCACGCACCCAATGAGAAGCAACGTGCCGATTCCACGAGGCGGAGCTAACGAGCCGAGGGCGTGTCACTCCCCGCCGGATATACGCGGCCCCGCGCCGGATGTGACGTCAGATGCGCCCCGAGACTGGAGAGAGAAGCCACCGCCACCCCCAGCGCGACGATACCTCCCCGCATCTCTGGACCGGACCGAGTCGATTCTGCCTTGAGCCAAGAGTGCACCTTGAGCCATCGACTGCCTGCCTTTCCTAGCCATCAAACCCCCGTGTGAGTCAGCCGTTGTCCCGTGTGTCTGTCGTCTGTCCGGGGTTAATATAAGAGTGTGTCTAAGTGCCTGTCTTCCTGTAATATACCTCTAGCCCCTGTAATCTAACCTTTTCCGTACGAATATACTTGAGAATCGAAACATTGGTGTCGTATTGTGTTATTGTAATCCAGCCGGGTGTCTTCTTTTTCTTATTGAGCCAGCGTGGCGCGGCTTCGTCAACGTCGAGTATAGTCGGGTAATTTGTGCGGACACGACGGCCATTCCGCTCGGCCCACTTTAACATCAAAGTCGTGTCTGTAACAATATATACGTATGGTTGTTAATAGCACATCACTGATAGTGAGTGGTGAGGTCCGAAGCAAACCCAAGGCAGCATGAATTGCCTGCCACTTGAGCACGTTGTCTTTCCTCAGAAGCCTCCATCAGGTAGTGTTGCAGTCAGATATTTATGATGTTGAGGTGATTTAAAGGCATGAGATGACTCACCAACACCTTGGCATCTTTCTCTGGTTGGAAACAAGTCATGTAATTCACTATGACTGCAGGCTAGAAATCTAAATGGTGAGTGTCATCATTCCCATTTACAGTGGCTGAAAAGGTGAAACTACCAACTGGTTTCAGTCTTGTTGGGTCTCATCAGGGCAGCACATCATAACCATGAACCGTCACCTTCAGTGGTTGGGAATATGATGCACCGAGTTGATCAGAGCTACAGATATGGAGGAACCCAGGTAGGCTTTGAAACAGCAAAGGGCTTGCATTGTATAGCTTTTATTGTTTGCTTTATGCAGCTTTATTTAGCTGGAAGAGCATGGGGGTTAAATTGCAGAAATCCTAGCCACCCGGGGTAATTGATTAAGCGAGAGCTGATTGGTTATTTCCTCAAATTACAGGTGAGAGATGTTGTTGGGTCTTGTTTTTCATTATATCTATATATATAAAACACAGTTTGTGTGTGTGTGTGTGTGTGTGTGTGTGTGTGTGTGTGTGTGTGTGTGTGTGTGTGTGTGTGTAATGTTACCGATAGACTCCTAAACGGAGAGGCTTACGTGCTTGATATTTGACATAGACATGGCCATTGAGCGCGTGGGACGAACATGGCCGAACTCAAAATATTTGACGATCCATATTTTTTATTCATATTTACCTCAGCGCATTTCAGCGCACGGAATCAATGGAATCAGAGCAGGTGGGCACTGATTCGCTCAGAGCGATCACGTGATGACGCTATGACGCTATGAACGCTATGACGCTATGAACGATATGACGCCATGAAAAAAAAAATCGCTATGACGCTATGAAACGCTATGACCGCTATGACGCTATGACGCTATGAAAAAAAAAATCGCTATGACGCTATGAAACGCTATGACGCTATGAACGCTATGACACTATGAACGATATGACGCTATGAACGCTATGACACTATGAACGATATGACGCTATGAACGCTATGACGCTATGAACGATATGACGCTATGAACGCTATGACGCTATGAAACGCTATGACGCTATGAACGATATGACGCTATGAATGAATGCTATGATGCTATGACGCTATGAAAAAAACATCGCTATGACGCTATGAAACGCTATGACCGCTATGACGCTATGACGCTATGAACGATATGACGCTATGAACGCTATGACGCTATGACGCTATGGAAAAAAAAATCGCTCGCTTTGCCAAGGGGCTCGCTCCCCCCCCCCCCCCGTTCCCCTCCCCTCCCCCGCCCGGCAATGCCGGGTACTTCTGCTAGTATATCTATCTATAATTCCAGTAATCTCTGTGTGTGTGTGTGTGTGTGTGTGTCTGTGTGTGTGTTTGTTTGTTTGTCTGTGACCGCTGTTTCTCGACAACCACGGGTCCGATATACTTGAAACTTGCCAGGTATATTGCTGGGGACCCGAGGATGTGCCTTTTCAAGGTTTGAAATTAATCGGACAAGTAGTTACCGAGCTATGTCCAAAAAACGATTCAACCAATCAGAGAGCAGCGAGCTATCACGTGTGCCGAACGTGGCGAACAGACTCTGCCTCGGACAGCACATTTGAGAGCGTATTCATTTATTTCACGTTGGAAAACTATGTTGCCGTTAAACTATGTTTTAAAACTAAATAAAACTAATTTGTGATTCATCGTAACTGCGATTTGCGACCTTCCGGACAGTGAAGACTTCACTTCCGGCAGCCAATCACAGAACGCGTTGTTGCGAGCCGAGCCGAGCGCGTGCGCCATTACGGTTCGTAATTCGATTTCTTCCGGAGAAAATAATAATTTCTCGATTTCTTATGCGCATTATTTCTCCCAGAGCGAAGGGCGGAAGCGAAGAGTGTTGTTTTTTTTGTTTACGGGCGTACGGGCGTACGGGCGGGGTAGAGCATACGGGTAGCGTTTTTTTTTTTTTTTGGCAAGGAACGGGCACCCACGTACGGGCATGCCCTAGTATATATAAAAGCGAAATCCATTTGTTTGTTTGTTCATTTGTTTACCTACTCCTCTGAGCTCCCAAGGTTAATCGGCACAAAACTTTATAGGATAACATATTTTACCACCCTGCACCTAAATAGGGGTTTTAAACCAGTTATTTTCTCACAATTCATAACTTAAAACCATCGGAGCCGCCACCTGTCTCCATGATCTCCGAGGGTAGAGCCACATGTACAAATCTTTATAAAAAGCCTAATTTTTATCCATTTCAACATGGATATCAATATATTTAGTTTGTTAAGCTCCGATCATCAAATACGTTGTCATATGTGAGAAACAACTCTTAATTAAGACGTTACCATGATCGGTAAGTTCGGCAAAGAAGGAGTCATGTGACCTCTCAAATGCGCAAATTATTCAAAAACCGAAACTAGTACAAACGCAACCTATACGTAGTTTTAAAGGTAATTTTACTGCTCATCTAACTTCACTCTCAAGTGTGAAAAAATAGATTGTAGAAAAAAGGACCCACGTGACGCCAACTACAAACCGCCACTTGACAATGGGTTAACCTCCAATGATAACTTCATCCTCACAACACGGTGAGTTGTTGTTTTGCTCTTTGTTTGGGATCAAACTGCTTTGAGCTCCCAAGGTTAAGGCCGAGAAAAATATATTTCCGGTCTCTGGTCAGCGCGCGCATCGATTTTGACCCTGCGCGTCAACAATTTTTTTTTTTTCAAATTTGGTATCGACGTTCGCGCACGGTTCTCCCCTACAAAACTGCGTTTAGTTTGTCCAAATCCAACCAGCCGTTCCAAAGATATGAGTAGTTTTGTGTGCTGTGACGTCATTAATCTAATCGGGAAGTTGCATGTGACGTCATCGTCTTAGTCACGTGACCGCTTGGGTGGCAAAACATTGCTTCTGCCACCATACGTCATGGCGGCAATTTGAAACTCGTCTCACATATAAATTGCCCCCTACACGATGGTAAAGAGTTGTTGTGCTGTCGGATGTACAGCCCGATTTCATCCGGACGACACAACGTTAAAACGGATTCATAGCTGCCTTGACTGCAGCTCTCAGGTGAGAATATGGCTCATGAGGTTGTCACCTTCGCTCGTGAAGTGAAAAGCAGGATTAGGCATTTGGTTACGTACATGTGGAGTGCGTATGGCGTACGTGTGGCGTACTTGTGGAGTGTGTGTGGCGTGTGTGTGGAGTGTGTGTGGCGTACTTGTGGCGTACGTGTGGAGTGTGTGTGGCGTACGTGTGGAGTGTGTGTGGCGTACTTGTGGTGTACGTGTGGAGTGTGTGTGGCGTACTTGTGGAGTGTGTGTGGCGTACGTGTGGAGTGTGTGTGGCATACGTATGGCGTACTTGTGGTGTATGTGTGGCGTACTTGTGGAGTGTGTGTGGCATACGTGTGGCGTACGTGTGGAGTGTGTGTGGCGTACGTGTGGAGTGTGTGTGGCATACGTGTGGTGTGTGGCGTACATGTGGAGTGTGTGTGGCGTACGTGTGGCGTACGTGTGGAGTGTGTGTGGCGTACTTGTGGCATACGTGTGGAGTGTGTGTGGCGTACTTGTGGCATACGTGTGGAGTGTGTGTGGACCATGGAGTGCGTGTGGCGTACTTGTGGGTCCACACGGGTCCACAGGCAGATGACACAGCCTCGGTTTCTCGCAATACCGCGAAAACGCCTCAACGGGCAAGCTACGGGCGTAAACTGACAGGTCCGTCTGACGAAACGACAGCTTTCCCGCCATGTTGTTTGTGCCACCCAAGATGGCGACCGGAACCGGTTGCCATGGACGACGCCCACGCGATGCAAGGCCTCTATCGGCTGGATATTGTCATTTATTGAAACGAAGACGTTCTTTGTCGGGTTCGTGTGAAGCAACCAGAAGGCCTAGAGAGCTGTGGGTGATCTCGTTAGTTAGGCCTGGATCCTATCTCGTTTGTCATGACGTAGTAAGTGTCTGTGATAATCTGGTGGACAGGGAGAAGAGATCGTGGGAGGCCATCGGCCTGTTAGACCATTTGCGCATGCGCAGTGTTGACGCGATCGACGCATTGGAATGTTTAACGGTACGGCGAGGCGATCTCGAGATCGAAATGGCAGTCTATAATATGCTTGAAGAACTTAATAATTTTCAGAATAAATACATTTTAAAATAACAAGCTTGTGTTCATTATTTACAAAAAATAGGCCTACAAGTCCCATTGGCTGTCTTTAATTTCTCTCTTGACGGCGCCACAGCAGATGACGAGGACCGCAAGGCATGAGGCACAAAAAACACCTCTACATGTGCAATCCATGCTTTTCAAAAGAAAGAAAAAAGAAAAGAAAAAAACCGCATCGCCGCATCAATTCTGGAACTTTGGTCTGACCAGAGACCAGCAATATATTTTTTTCGGCCTAATCACAACGAAACTTTCTACCATCAATTTTTTAACCACGATATACCTGAAAATGGGTTCCATACCGTGACAGTGATGAGGAGCTCATTTTGCCCGTTATTGTCGTGTTGCACTCCCGAGTTAATTTATTTACGAACCCGAGGTAATTTCTTTACAACACCTTCACTCCTTTATACACTTTACACTCGTTAGACCCTTTACACCCCTCTAGACCCTTTACACCCCTCTTGACCTTTCACACCCCTTTTACCTGTTTGAACCTTTACACCCCTTAGACCCTTTACACCCCTTTGACCCTTTACACCCCCTTAGAAAGCATTGACCCGTTACATCTCCTTAGACCCTTTACACTCCATAGAACATATTTAGACCCCTTTTAACCCTTTACAACATTTAAGCCTCTCCTTAGTGAAAGACAAATGAAAGCCCGCTTGGAGTTTGCAAAAAAGCACCTAAAGGACTTTCAGTGAGAAACAAGATTCTGTGGTCTGATGAAACCAAGATTGAACTGTTTGGCTTCCATCTGGCAACTCTGCCATAAAGCCCAGATCGGTGGAGTGTTGCAGTGATGGTTGTCCTTCTGGAAGTTTCTCCCATCTCCACACAGGATCTCTAGAGCTCAGCCAGAGTGACCATCGGGTTATTGGTCACTTCTCTTACCAAGGCCCCTCTCCCCCGATTGCTCAGTTTGGCCAGGCCAGCTCAAGAAAGAGTCCTGGTTGTTCCAAACTTCTTCCATTTAAGAATTATGGAGGCCACTGTGCTCTTGGGAACCTTCAATGCAGCCAAAATTTTTTTGTAGGCTTCCCCAGATCTGTGCCTCGACACAATCCTGTCTCTGAGCTCTGCAGACAGTTCCTTCGACCTCATGGCTTGGTTTTTGCTCTGATATGCATCGTCAGCTGTGAGACCTTATATAGACAGGTGTGTGCCTTTCCAAATCATGTTCAATCAATTGAATTTACCACAGGTGGACTCCAATCAAGCTGTAGAAAAACCTCAAAGATGATCAAGAGAAATGGGAGGCACCTGAGCTAAATTTCAAGTGTCATAGCAAAGGGTATGAATTCTTGTCAATGTGATATTTCAGTTTTTTCTTTTTAATAAATTTGCAAAACTTTCTAAAATCCTGTTTCCTCTTTGTCATTATGGGGTATTGAGTGTAGATTGATGAGGGGAAAAATGAATTTAAGCGATTTCAGCATAAGGCTGCAACATAACAAAATGTGAAAAAAGTGAAGGGGTCTGAATACTTTCTGAATGCACTGTATATAGAGAGGGAAGGTCGGAGCTGAAGAAACGATGTGGAGAGGGATAGGTGCCTGGAGGTATTCGGTTGGTATGGAAAGAACTTTGGTGATCTTCCATCAGGCTGTAGGCCCAAAACATGCCTAAACCCGTTTCCCAGCTGAGCTTTTATAATATCACCCTCACTCCTGAGCAGTACTCCAGAAGTAGAACAAGTATGGATTGGAAATCTTAGCTGATAGAATGGAACGAGGTTGTCGAGGTTCCCAGCAGCATCCATTGTGACATTTGCTCACTCAATATTTACACTGAATTCCCGTTTCTATCAATACACACTCCAAAGGAAATTGCTAATTTCAGGTGAGACATCTATGAACCCCTGTCATTCACGGGTAACTTTGCTAGTATATATATATATATATATATATATATATATATATATATATATATATATATATATATATATATATATATATATATTCTCTGAGCTGTATGTAATAGCTATTAAAGATTCTCCGCTTTGGATTTCCCTCTATATTTAAAGCACCCCATGGTGCATAATTTCAAGTCATGTGTTCAGAGCAGATGGTGCTTCAGCGTGTGGTATGCTTTGAGCTGCAGGCCTATTTATAATGCAGTTACTATAAATGTACTTACTGGACTTAAGCCAACCTGCTTATGCAGGAGACTGTTTAAAATGTTCAATATCAGTATTTTCATTGCATTGAGCCTTGGGAATGGAAAGAAAAGTAAAATACATTTTTAGCTTCTTACTGAAGCAAAGCGTTTTGTTTAATCGACTAAAGTGATCGTGCATTTATTTGATCTCTATTTTATTTGACATGCTATTTTATAGTTTATGTCAATCAGGTCACACATAACTATTATGATGAGGGACAGGAGATGAAACAACATTTCAAATTTTTTGACTTGCTTTTCAAGTTGGAATGTAAATGTTGTCCACATAGTGGATCGTGATTAAAAAACCACCCCCTACTAAAGATTAATTAATTATATGCTTAATTATGACTGTGGTCATAATTCGGAATTAAATGCAATTATTTCAATATAGCAGCAGGAAACTATGTACACACACTTATGGGAAAGTTAATTTAGATTTTAACTGTCACAATGAATATCAAGAAAATAATTTTTCCAAGACAACACGACAACACAAACAGTTCAATCCCATTTGGGAAGTAAGAGGTGTTTCCAGAATTATGGCATTAGTCTGCAAGAAGTAGTTTCTTGCCCCACCAGGGACATGTTTGTGGTTTCCGCCATTAAGAATCATGAGCCACCAGATCCATGCAGTCAGATGAAGGAAAATGAGGATTAACAGGCTTTCAAAATAGATTACTCTGTTCACATCTTACATATATTTGGTAATTATTTTTCGCTGGAAGAAGACAATTTTGCGTTTGTGCTGAATGTGATTTCTCTGATGGAAGATGGAATTTTGAGGAGCCCTCTATTTTATATGGTTGAATGGGCAAAGAGAAAGAGTGGATATTGGGGGGAGGTACTAAAATAAAAGAAAACTATAATTGAGATAAAAAGTAAAGGTATTTAGGAGAGATAAGGTCAAATAAAATTCTGGAGGAGGAAGAGGAAAGAACATTCTCTCATCTCCTCTTCCTGTTCAGGCTGGAGTTCCCCAAGGTAGTGTTCTGGGCCCTGTGCTTTTTCTGGTCTTCATCAATGATCTCTCTGACTCTCTTGAAAATCCTCTCTATCTCTTTGCTGACGACTCTACTCTCTGTCGCTCCATTCCTCATCCCTCAGATCGGCAGTCTGCAGCCTCCTCACTCTCTGCAGACCTGGACAAAATCACAGACTGGTCAAACAAGTGGAACATGTCTTTCAATCCTGACAAATCTCACACTCTTACAATGTCTCTCCGAAAGGACCGACTGGACAACCCTCCCATCTACTTTCTCAACAATCCTCTCCAAGAAGTTCTGTCGCTCAAGCTTTTGGGTCTCACTATCTGCCATGATCTTTCTTGGGAAAACCACATTTCCAAGCTGGCCTCCAAAGCCAGTCGCCGACTGGGCATCCTCCGTCGTGCGAAGTCCTTCCTTGGCACACCTGAGCTCCTCACCACATACAAGGCTTTCATCCGCAGCTCAATGGAATACTGTTCCCCCCTCTGGGCTGGTGCTCCTGCCTCACACCTTGCTCGGCTTCACGCTGTTGAGGCCAAAGCTTTCAGAATCATTGGAATCTCCTGCGATGTAGTCAACGCCGAGGGCCTTTCACTCACTCACCGCAGGCAGGTTGGTGGTCTTTCTGTCTTCTACCGACTCCTCTCCGGCCTTGCTCCCCCAGCTCTCTCTGTGCTCTGTCCCCCCAATATTCCTTCAGGTCGCACAAGATCTGCCTGCAACCCTCTTATGGTTAAACTGCCAAAGTCTAGGCTCTCTGCTCACCTTCACTCTTTCATTCCCCTTTTCTCCCGCCTCTGGAACAAACTCCCCCACTCCCTTCAATCCCACTCCTCCCTCCAGGTCTTTAAAACAGCTGTTCACCACCATCTCTTATCTTCCCCCATCGAAAACCTTGATCTTTTCTACCCCCGGTAATTCACCCCAGAGTCCTTGCAGTGTTCATATGTTTTAATCCTCTCCCACCTCCCCCCAAGTCCTCCCGATGTCCCTGCTCTCAAATGTTGTGTTTGTGTCCTTCCCCTTCTTCCCCCTCTCTTTTGTGTCCTCCCCCCTCTCTCCCCATCTTGTCTGCCGCTCCCCTTGTTTTTTGTGTTTTGTGTGTCGGTTTGTCTTTTTGTGTGATTAATGTTTGCTCTTTCACGAGCCTCGATCTTGTATACAAAAAAAATAAAAAATAAAAATATATTGGATGAAATATGAGCAAGAAATGGAACATGTATGAAGCATATGGTTGTGAAGGAGGAAGGATGAAGAATTTCGCCATTTTTGCAAATACTATACATAGATGGCACCTAAAGGTTGCAATGAATAAAAGGTACCGACCAGATTCAGTATCATTATGATGAGAGTGTCTGTTTGGAATCTGTGAGGTCGGTGGTTTCAATGCGCATTTAGAGGAGAGAACATGAATATCCCGCAGTGCAGTATATAGTTGTGTATAAGGGGAAAATAAGTTGTTGTTTTGTATGCAGCCTGTGGCTACTGGTTGCATCATTTTCTGGAAGTGTGGCTGTGTGCCGCTGATGCAGTGCCCCTGTTACCAGTGAAACTGGTACTCATTTTTCTGCCTCCGAAGAATGAGGGGCTGAATAAATCCACCTTGTGTTATTTCAATGGCACGACAGGGGCTCAAACTCAAGATCCATAAGATCTTACGCCATCTCCATGGTACTGGTACCATCTCCACGTTATCCATGGTACTGGCCCCCTTCAACCTATTTTCTTTTTCAAAAAGTGCCATGGTGGGATATTTAAAGTCCACATTATATTTTGGTCGAGTGGAAACGAAGAAGCATATGATGGGGGTGATGGTGGAGATGGTGCTTCGCCCTTGAACAGACCATTTATTGCCAGCTCATTAGTAAACATATGTGAAAGATGCTCTTTGCCAGCTTGGCCCACACATAAGGACTGCCCCACACGAAATATTTGAAAAAAACGAGAACCAATGAGGTGTCGCATGCATCCACCTTCCCAAAGCTATTTCTGGACAAAAATAAACAAATACTTAAGTTCTGTCATATGGAAACACCATCCAAAGCACTTCCTCTCTATTGACCAAGATTCCCCTATTTCTTTAAACAGATTCCATGTCGATGCCGTGGACAATAATGGACTGTGTTGAAAAGCAGGTAATTTGGCAAATTGCAGTCAATGGCTGAAAAGTAAGTGCGGTTTACATCTCCATCATCATTATACCCCAAGAAGATGTCTACCCATTACCACCCTCTGCAAAAGCTTGAAGTCCATATCTATCAAGTTTATCAACATCATTTTTTGCAGGTAAATCAATCTTTTTTTTCATATAATTGCATTCAATTTCTTGTTCCATCATTACTGTTGGTTATTGGTCTTGATGGACCAATTCAAGTGGACAGTGATATCGTGTTAAAAACAAACAAAATGCATTTGCTCATCGTACAAGACTTTATTCAAGACAATATAAAAGACTTGAAAAAGTAAGGGGAAAAAAATATTCAACTCAGATGGGACTCGAACCTGCACTCCCCAGCTTGGGAGTCTGATGCCTTATCCATGAGGCCATTAAGCCAGCACATTAGATGTGGGTAATAACATTTTGAAGAGTTATAAAGTATGTATATATATATATATATATATATATATATATATATATATATATATATAATTCTAAAGCAAAAACTTTACCCAAGAAAATGACCATCACTTACGTGGAATTTCTTTTGAAAGCCATTAACTAGACCCATTGGCCAATATATATTCCAAGTTTCACCGAGTTTCAATGTATCGCCCTTGAGATATAAGCGCCAACACATTTTGGGTGGACGGACGGACAGCAACGTGATTTCGAGGGTTTTTGAAATAAAACTCAAGAATGCGGAAGCAGACGTTGCTGAAATTTGGAACATGTTACCTCAATGCACAAAGCATTTACTTCTGAAATTTGCAGCCGATTTCATCCAGTAGAAGCCAAGAAACGTATTTTCAGTCCCCATGTTAAAGCTGCATACAGAGAAACGATCCCTTATATAAAGGGAGGGGTGCTTTGTGCCTCCCTTTGATTATAAAACACTTGAATTTTTTACGGCATCGCCATTCGGGCAGAGCCGTCTAGAACAGTTTTTGTCCGTATGTATGTATGTCCCCTCAATCGTATACCAATCAGAGCTGAGAATCTGGTCACATGGCAGGGTGATGTGATTACGTCTGATGTCATTAAGGCGGTGCAGCGGCTGACTCCCCACACTCCGCCATTTTGATTTATATGCCGTTCATGCCAAACATATCATCGAACCTGTCATATATCACAATCGCCATGCTCTACCTTGACGTTTTTCATTCAGTGTTAAACACAAACAAACCGATTGTTGAAATAATCATGAAATATCGAAAGCATAGACGTTATGGCTCTTCCAACAATACGGTACGTATAGGCCTTAGGCGTTTATGACTCACCTTCCACTTCGGACAAATTAAACCCAGGTTTCTTAATACAGTAGTGTATTGTTTCAGTAGTATCGTTTTCGTAATAATAATATTATAGTAAATATAACCATAACACTTTAATCCCATTGTCGTGAATGGAAAGTTGATGGATTGAAGCAGTGTCAAAGCGGAAGTAAGGAATTCACCTCGGTTTAAAATATATATATATATAATTTTTGTAATAATAACGTAACGTTATTATTATAGTAAATCTAATCGTAACACGAATCCCTTTGTAGTGACTGCAACGTTACTGGAGGTTAAATATATATCATATATGTTAAAGTAGGGGCAGTTTTGTGTCCGGCCGTCATGCTACGTCATTACGTATATGATGTCATCACGGCGTAAACACCCACTCACTTTGAGAGCTGCAGGTAAGGTCATCCTCTTTGGGGTACATAGATTACAGTCGATATTTGGTCGGGTCTCAAGAACATTGGGTGTGTGTTCATTTACCAAGTTTCTTGTGGGGAGATCGCCAAGTGGTTTCAGCATTCGAGCAAGCACTCCATTCAAAACCGTTAAGGAAAGGCTGGCTCGGCAAACACTAGCTAGCTGCTTGGTAAATTAGCACACCTCCAACCCTTGTGGAACTTTATATTGAGATACATTTGATAACTTTAGATAACACCGAATCCATGATAGACATATGTGATGCAGGAGTGCCAGCACATAGTGGAGAGCAGAACTCATTTGAGCTATGGACAAATGCATTGTCGACTGACTAGCCCTGATTTTCCAAGGAAAGACTTGGATCGAAGGAGGATGTCCAATCTGAGGCTGGCTTTAGAGGCCAGCTTTTATATGTGGCCAGGAAAGGTCATTGCTGATGGTGAGGCCTAGAAGTTCAAGAGGCTGTACCTCTTCCAGTGAATGATCAAGGAAATATGTGGGTTTATTTGCCGATCCTTTCAGAGCGAGAGAGTGAGACTGAGATTTTCCAGTATTGGAAGATGTGTTTAATTTTTCATAACAGTGTCTATTCATCTCCCGATAAGCATGTGTTTGCCGAGCTGAGCTCTTTTATTTTACCTGTGAATCATGGTGCGAATGTATCTGACAAAAGCTTCAGTGACAGCAATGTTACAATACAACATAAAATATGTTGACACAAACGTCATCACAAGTTATTGGTAACAATATTTTGGTGACACATTCTGCACCTTAGCAATGATTCAGGAACCTTCCGACAAAACTAATCACATTTACAAGCACACAACCTAAATCTTAGTGAAAGTAAGCAATTTCATGAAATGTTTTCATTGGTAACCAGATGGCATTCATAGAATACTTACCTTGCGCAGTCAACTTATTGCAAGCCAACTCTTCTGTTTTTGAACATTTTTTTCTTTGATCCAATATAGCTGCCAGACCACGTGAGCGATGACATCATAAATTTATATTCTCTAATATAATTGTTACGTAGATCACGCTCAATACATTTCAAACTGATCAGGCAAAGCATTGTCCCTGTCGAATTATGACGTCATAATTATGGCACCAATGACGCCATCGTCAACAACTCCTACTCCCCATATGGAGTTCTTTACAATGAGCCATGTTTCAAATTTTTCCATGCAGCGATTTTGGAGATATAGAGGTGCAACATTTTTCGTTTTTTCCAAGATGGCGCCTGTACCACATAATCTATGATGTCATGATTATCATTAAAATATTCAACATGAGGAGGCGCTCCTATGGTGAAAATTTCGTGTCCATCAGACAAACAGTTGCTGAAATTTTTAAAATAATGATCGGATGGATGTGTTTTATTTGTTGAATTATGACGTCATAACGAAGGCACCGATGACATCATCATTAACATTAACGTATCTTATTCCCCATGGGGAGTAGTTGACAACGAGCTAGGTCTCAATTTTTTCCATGGAGTGGTTTCAGAGATATCGAGGTGCGAAGTTTTTCCAAGATGGCGCCTGTCCTAATATTCATTAGAATATTCTACAAGAGGAGGCTCGGTGACAATTCTACAATATGGTGACATATTGGTGACGAGAGGAGGCTATTCTACAATATGCTGAAAATTTCATGTCAATCGGACCAACGGTTTCCGAGAAAATGAATTTTTAAAATGCAGACATGGCACACGTATGCAACTGAATGCTTAACACCGCTTTTCGCTTCGCCAGCGCAGAGTAATAAGCAAATGAAATCCAATCTACTGTCAACTCCTAGCTGTGTAAACACAAAAATGCCGCAAGTTGGAAGTGGTTTTTCAATATTTACGCAAGAATGTGCAAATTGTACAAGGTAGTGATTACAAGTCTTTATTTTTACAAATGAATAACATTCTTACCCGTCTGCAACAGCAAACTCGAAAAATAAACAAGCAAATGTGAGATAATTAGACATATTAGATACAAGCAAAATATACACATTCCTCAGCCGACACTTTCTACAGTGCACTTTAAAATAAATTATGATTATTCGAACCCTTTGGTCCAGGAAAGATGATATTTGATCAAAGACAATGGTTCACTCTTCAAGTTAACATTCTAATGACGAAGTGTATCAAACCTTTGGAACAAATCTCTGATCCCATATCTATCATATGTTAAACTCGGTGCATTTGTAAAGTCATCAAATTCACAATGAAATACGAAAGAAAAACTCAATTGAAGTGGTTGTCCTTCATGACGTAAACTACCTGTGCAGCTACACAACTTTATCAAGATGTAAAGTATAAACTGACTCAAATTCACCATAACTCATAATTGATAACACAACACATAAACTTAACAATAGCTGACAGCAATTGGTATAAAGACTGCCATAAAGGTACACAAGCAACAAAACTACCAATTAGTGATATAACCATTGATACAGAGGAAGACAAAAACAATTCCCAAATTTGGTTAAGTTGTTAAACAATGAAAAACAAAATTTGTGCAGGAATATTATTTTCTCAAATGTAAGTAGATATCAAAGGTTCAGGTGAACTATCCTCATCTGAGGTGTGATGACGTGTTTTATCAAACTCAATGAATTTAAATAATAAGTTATGTCTGAAGTGACATAATGATTGCTAATCTTGTTTAGAAAACACGGTTTATCGGCCTAGATTTGTCGCAATTTATAGTTGTTTGCTTTTTCTAACTATGTAGTTATGAAAGGTGCTTAGGCTGACTGGTCAGGTTAAATGTGCTTTGGGATTTTTTTCCAATAAAAATCCAGGAATCTCAATATCCAATATCCTCCCTGGGATTTTTGTCCAATCAAAATCCAGGAATCTCATGATGCAATATCCATTGTGGTTTTTCATTGGTGGAAAGCTTTCATCACACCCAGTAAAGGTCTTGTGGTGAGAATAGGCCAAACAAAGAGCATATTATTACTTGTGTGAATGCACCTGTGCTGATACCATGACATTCAGCTCGTCGGTAAATTGTCCAGAGATTATTGTTATAATTACTAATGCTGCCTTAAAGTCCCCTCGTAAAGTGACATTTGAAGGTGCAAGTTAATACAATAAATGCAGTGATGTCCCATCGGGTTACACTTTCTTGATCAAATTCTCAGGCTAAGTAGGACTAAGTTACAACATATGAGTTATGATCCTGAATCATAGTGTGAAAACTCTAGACGACAAAAAGCATTTGAGGAATTGCTCCGACAATGCTGGTTTCATGTGTCAATGGCTACCAGAAGGTAATTGTAGGTTAAAATATTATTTGCAAAAAAAGGAAAATAAAATATAACAGAGAAACATTACTTGTGCTTGAACATGCGATCCCCGGTATTGTTGCTATGACCGCCATGACCATAAAACATCAAGACAAAGTTCATACATTGCACTCCGTGTATTCTTCACTGTAACACTGCAATGGCGACAGGTGCTATATGCACATCTATTTATATGAACAGCTAAAATGTTGCATTTACACTGGAAATACACCACTTAGAAGAGATAGTACAGCAAGCGTTTAGTACAATATGTCAAGTATGGCATATCCACCATATTTCCACGGTAAGACATCTCAATGAATAGTCCAAGCTCGAAGGTTTGAAAGTTTGTAAAAATAAATCATATAATATTCGATAAAGGCCTTCGCAAGTAAAGATGACAGAAAATTGCTAAAGGTTACATCTATCAGCAAATGAAGCCCCGAAGCTGTGCTCAAATCGAACATTTTCTCGACATCAATTGAGTCATTGCAATGATACTTGAAACTCATAAAGGAAAAGATATTTGATTTCGAACTTCTTTCACATCAAATGTTGGTTTGACCTCAAATTTCATACTGCACTCATATTTTAACGTAATCCATTCATATGAAGTCTCCTTCTCACACTGATCTGTGTTTCCTTCTCCCCTGACAAAACGGAGTGTGCAAATGAGAATGTCCACAGCAGCCATTATGTACACACCTTAAAATAGGCAATAATTCCGCTGCATTGACCAATCTAATTACAGAGAATCAATCTCGTGGGTATTCGAAGAAAGTGTAATGTTTAGCTCCATTAAGTGAAAAAACAAAACAAACAAAAAAACATCGGCCATTGGGTTGTGCTAATGGAAATGAAAAATAATTTGTTCAATTCGATACCTTTTTTCAGATTGATAAATCACAGAATGAGGATTAAATACAAGGATCAAGGCAGTTATGGTGGGAACTCCACCCCCTTTTTTTCACCACGCCCCCCTCAGACAACCACCCCAAACACATGACAATGTTATAGAATGGGGTATCTCCTTCACGTAGGCCGTTTGCTCTCTAACCCATGCTGGAAAACTTGGAAGGAGGTAGTTCCTTTGTTGTTGATGTGCCTTTTCCTAGTTTGTAAGTTTTGTATCTTGCCCCTCCATGGAAAAGTACAAGTTCAGTTGAACAGTGTTGACGACTGTATTTTCCCTTTACTTTTTTGAGAAGATGTCTGCAAAAACGCTGCCATTTATAATTTTTCATGTATTCTGGCCCGTTTTAACAACCACACCAATTTACAAGTGTGAGCTTAAATAAAAGGCTTCGAAATCAGGTGCTGATCCACGCGAAGACTTCCTCACGACAGTAGAACTTGCAGGAGCAAATAAAATGCTGATCTGATGCACCATTATTGCAAATTCTCAAAACTTCATAATTGCACAATAACTGTGTGGTATTTTCACCGTCCATTATCATTTATTACCCGGCCAAACATCATCTGTGAGAAACTCTTCAAAAACCCATGTGATACTAAAACCCTGTTCAGCTGAGGAATATTCTGAAGAGATGATGGAAGGGAAGAGAAGAGCGAACTGCCATCTTGAAAGCTACAGTAATGAGGTCCTAACCCTCCCAACCTTCCCATATCTTTTCTCTGCAAACAACAAAGGCAGAACTTAGAAACAGCAACATGCAATCAAAATCAAATTATCTCTTGCAGCAAAATATTTGATTGCGGTTTATCAGTTTTACTGGGCATACACCATCTCAGGTATTAAAAAAATCACAAAGCCTTTGGTGGCAAGTTGAGTTCATGTAGTTATTACAATACCCAGAAATGTGACAATTGACTCATTATCAGGTTAACATTGGCCTGTGGTTACTCAATCCCTTGTGATTACGAAGGGTTTTCAATTTTAATCAAAGCTGTGCAATTAAGTATGGCTCATAAATCACCAAAAAGAGATTGAATGTGATTTAAAAAAAATGTAATGTGAAATCTTCCACTAATGCCCTCCTGGTTAAACTCCCAAATCCAGGTTTCGTGAACATATCCACTCTTGTGTTCTTTCCCCCCCTCTTTTCCGTTTAATTGCGGGACGACAACACAATATCTCAAAAAGTTATGGATGGATTCGGACGAAACTTGGAGGACAGGTTGGGTGTCTGACAAAATTGGATTGATTCGATTTTGGTGAAGATATGAATCCGGATCCAGATACGAAATTTTAATTTTTTGTCTCTTCACCATTGAGAGATGGGATCAAACGATATATAGCATGATGTTTCAAAAAGTTGTGGCCGAGTTATGACAAAACTAGGTGGTAGAGTTGGTTAGGTGACAAAAACAAGCCAATTAGATTTTGGAGGTCTGAATCCAGATCCGGCCAATCAGTGGGGTGCATTAAAACGTAAACTGTTCAGCCTGGTGGAGGTTTGCGCTTTACCGAGTATTAATTATACTTGTTTGTTTGTTCTTTCCACAAACAGGAGAAATTCCATGCACTCAATTCCATGTACTATTTAATATTTTTCTATTGCTTCAATAAGTATTACTATATATAATTTTGTGTGCTCCTTCTGTGTCAGTCATGCTTTATTCTAAAGGGTCTGGATTCCTCCAAATTTCTATGTTTAATGTTATAAACACCATTAGTGACTGTTTAAAAAGCTAATCATATGTTTGTGGTTTATAATATTTTACAAGCCCAGCTACGCCGCTGTTAGACTTTCGGTGTTGTTTGCAACTAAAATGGACGCTAGTCAGCCATCTTTGATCGCATCGCGAAACAAAATGATGTGCATATCGACTAAATCGACTAAACCTGGACTTATGTCGACTAATCGACTAATCTTATGTCGACTAAATCTGGACATACTGTCATGTATTGTCCTTTTGCCAAGTATGAGCAATATCGGAGCATACATCTTTGAGATATGGTTGTGGATGCACGGACGCACGGATGAGACCAAATCCATAAGTCGCTGCTTCGGACTAAGTCTAACGGGGGCTAATAATCTACCAATTTTGAGGGGATAAAGGCAGAAATCAGCCACTCAGAAGAAGACTGAATTGCAGAACGATCCATTTGTAGCCGATCCTCTTCCATGTTATTTATCCTTAAGTACATCGTAATATCTGCTGAATGTTAGCAAGTACTTGTACTTTAAATTGTGGCTTGTTTAATTTCACATTGCATTTGCTAAAGAAGGGCACAAACCCACAAAGTAAATGGATGATATCTCAACTTGAAGGCCTTCAAACATGTACATTATGATTAAGCTTCTTGCTATAGGATAGGGTGAGGCTTATTGCTGTTGTAGGGTTTGTTTCTACAATTAGTGGGCAATTTTTTATTGATATCCCAGAGTTCCTTAGTCCCCTATGAGTACTAAAGCCTATTTAGAGTTTTTTTTTCCTCCTTCACTGCCAAAGTCCGAGATGTATCTCGGAGCTGGCTGGACTTTTTGAATGCAATTTTGCATCAATAATGGGAATAAAAGGTACTTGGGGATTATATGATTTTGACCTTGACCTAATATTAAGGTCATGACCTAATTAGTCATTTTAACATGTTTCACCATAACTCGACTAAAGTTTGTCTGATCGGAATGACATTGCCCTCTCTAGCGTAGTGTAGAGAATATGGCTCATTTACGCTTCATTTGCATCATACCCCTCCGAGTTAAAGCTCAAAGTCAAATGACAGTCTGAACAAATGACACATTTTTTGTGTACCTGTTATTTTTGTTATTTTTTGTGTACCTTCACTGACTTTGTGTACGTGATATTTAATTAGTGTCCTTGACCTAGTTTTTTCAGATTGTGGCCTAATTAACAAAAAACACCTTTTTATCATAACTTTAAAAAATTCCAATTTTTGGGATATATTTTATATGGGGACAAATTTTCTGAATTTGTGCGATATCCATAAATTTTGAAGGTCAAGTTCACATAGCGGTCTGAGAAGAAAATGGCCATCATCGGATCATGGGCAGGGGAGGCTTACCTTTGGCGATCGCTTTGTGATAGTACGTAGATATCTAATTTTAATAACAATTGCTTGAAAAGGACCCTGGTTCAATGGGTAAATATCATCATATGGCACGTTCCATTTGGTTTTGGGTTTCAGCGCATAGATCATATATAGGAATAGCCGGATTTTTCACAAAATGGTTGGCAAGGTCTGACATTTGAGTGAACCATTTCTCAGAGCAGCTATGGGGATTTAACCCATACAGTGATAGCAATGCCATACCAGGATTGGTGGAGGAATGGTTAGCACTGCGTAAAGGGAAGTGTAAAATTCCCACTACTTTGTATACACCCAATCCGTGGTCTTTCACAATTTCTGCATAAATTCCTTTCTACGTACGGTATTCCCCTAAGACAAATGATTTGTTACTCTACTGTATATGCACTAATCAACACAAATATATAATCGGCGGTCAATATGTTTTGCACAAAATTGTGCGATTCCAAGGAAACTCACAGAAGCTGGGTGTTTGGTCGCCTCAAAAATCTTCTCCATTTTCGCTGTTCTTCAAGTCTGACAATGACAAGGCAAAGAGGTCAGAAAGACATTGGACAAAGGCAGCTGGAGGCCAAATATTTTAAAGGGGAATTCTGCCAAATGTGCAAAAACATTGACATCACGACTTTCATTTTTGTAGACATTTTAAGCATGTTTGCTGAATTTGCTCAAATCTGGAAATATTCCTTTACCCTGAAGAAAACGTGCATCTCTTTAGCTGGCTGAAACTTGAATATATTAAGCTGGGTGAGTGAACGTTTTGAGAAAATGCTCTTTCCAGAGCATGTCATGTAAGATCCTCGCGGGATTGTGAACGAGGCTGTAGAGAAGCATGTACAGCAATTATTACGAGAAAAAAAAGAACAACCCAATTTATTTGTGTAAATTAATTGTCATTGGAAAACCCAGCTAAAATGAACATTGTTGATTTTTAAAATTAAGTTTGTGACTTCGCTGCATTTTAAAGGCTCCTACACACGGGTTATTATATATTTTTCTGCACGAGAAACCTCTATAGTGCTCTTACGCATGTGTGCGCAGGGCAGTGTTAGTGTGAGAAATCTCTGAGGATATCCCGGAGACTCAATAGCTCAGTGGGCTGTCACCGCGTAAGTGATGAGGTTCCTGGGTTTGAGTCCCGGGTTGAGTCAGAATTTTTTCACACTAGCCCCACGCAGGAATTTACTTCCTGTTTCTTAAATATATATACATTAGTATCTGTAATTGGGTTCTCCAACCTAATGGGCGAACGTCATGACGTCATCGCCACGCATGTCCGCATTTCCTGCCAAGCTCCGGAGGAACCATCTAGCAGTGCATCATTATGGATCTTAAATTCAGATAGTGACAAGTGTATGCAAAACTCAGTTACCGACCTGGTTTCACCCTTGTTGAGGCTTCATCAGGGCAACGCAGTGAGCCTTCTATACACTTGTAACTCTGAAAACCTTTCGGTTTTTATATCAGTCATTATGCGACTTCATAACCATCAGTGGGGAATCGCATGGCGATGACGTCATGACGTTCGCTCATTAGGTTGGAGAACCAAATTACAGATACTAACTAGAACGCCACTCAGTAGAGCGCATACTCCCGCCGTGGGTCAAGTTGGAATAATACGTTTTGTTTAACATCCCCTCTCCCCAAAACAATAAATGAAAAAGAAAGTAGGCCCTAATTGTCAGAGAATTTATTTTGATATATCTCAGAATTAGAAGAGAAAAACATCATTTAAGAATAAGAATAAAAGCTTTAAATCTGTAAAACAGAAAAAAAAATTCCCAAAAAAATTCCCCCAAAAAATTCCTGGATCCGGAATAATATCCTGAGCTTCACCAAAAACTAATCAATTCTTCCTTATCCGAAGGGCAATCATCCCACCAACCTTCATCCAAATCCGATCAGAACTTTTCCAGATATCTTGTTCACAAACACACGAACACACGAACATACGAACACACACACACACGGACACGATCAAATGCGTTACTCCCTGGCGGGAGTAATAAATCTGAAAATCGCAGAGCCAGAACCAGAATTATTTATTTGGTCTGGGAAGCCCATGCGAGGTTTCTTCTTCTTCAGCCTCTCACAACCCTGGGTGAATATACGATCTTTTAAAAAAAAAGTTGGAATTTTGCCAAATCTGTTTTATTCGTTTGTTAATAGACCTCAGCCATTGACAAATCTGGAACTAAGTCTTTATAAGTCCATCAAATACTGACACCACGAATGACATTCGCTGAGCTAAATGTTGCTATCTCTTCTGAGGTAAAAAAAAAAAAAAAAAAAAAAAACCTTTTAAAGCATTATACGTATCAACCGATACATTTTATGAAACGGGGAAACCTAAGAAACACTTTGGTGGTTTTAAAATGACAGAATATGTCTTTATTAGAAAGAAAAAAATGAACATTGAAGACGACGCTGCTAAAAAAAATACACCGCTCTAACGCATAACCACGAGTTTAAACTACATTTACAACAAATATGAAAACTATTTTCATATCACAATGTTAAATATAGAATATATAGAAGATAATGTTTAAAAAAAATGAGCCCTATCTTCCAATGGTAAAAAAATGCTTCAAAAAATTCCTGGATCGGGAATAATATCCTGAGCTTCACCAAAACCTAATCAATTCTTCCTTATCCCAAGGGCAATCATCCCACCAACTTTCATCCAGATCCGTTCAGAACTTTTCCAGATATCTTGTTCACAAACACACACACACACACACACACACACACACACACACACACACACACACACACACACACACACACGAGTGAATGCATTACTCCCTGGCGGGAGTAATTACCAGTGAAACTGGTAGTCAATTTGCCAACCTCGGAAGGATGACAGGCTGAGTCAACCCCCCTGGTGTTAATTCAGTGATGACCGGGATTCTAACCCAGGATCCTAGGATCCCAAGCTGGCACCTGTATCGTGATGTGTACAAAATTGTGGTCGTTATGGGCCCCTTGTGAGTGTGGGCATAGTGCCGATGCACCATTGTCACCACAGTGCTGTTTGTATGCTTGCTCTCTACCTTTTACAACACTAACAAACGATAATGAGCATAATCAGTTGTTAGATGTGCATAATCAAACGATAGATGTGCATAATCAGTGGAATAATTAATGATTTGCTGCACTTTTGTCATTCTGATATTGCTGTGGTTTGATGGTAGATCTCGTTGTTGGTTGTTATGTTGAAAATTGAAATAACTTCTCTTAATTATAAAGCATGGTTGTTCTGGTTCCCAAGGAGGGGGATCTTAAAGATTTAGAAAAATTGTTAGCCGATCACTCTTTTCAATCTCTTCGATACTGATTACAAGTTGCTGGCACAAGTGGTTTTGGGCCAATTGTTGACTGTTATCTCGAATTATGCGGTGTCTGTGGGTACATGGTAATCTGACTGTGCTGGAGTAGGAGTGATGAGAGATGTCTTAGCCTTTCTGGAGTTCTGAAAATGGAAATGGCCAAGGCCTTCGATCGCCTCAGCTGTGATTACATGCAGGGGGTGCTCAGGTATGCTGGCGTTCTTGAAAGGATGGTGGGTCCAAGAAAAGACCCAGTATTCAGAGGCTTAATATTGGCGTTGACAATGACTGGATAACACCTTTTCAATGGACAATGGTGTATGTGAGGGAGGCCCACAATACCCCCCATCCTTTTCACAGTCATTGTTGCTTTAGTGCACCAAATGTAATGCAGGATTGGTATCTGAGTTACTGAGTTGTGTGGGATGCCAGCTGAAATATCTAGCGAATACAGATGATCTTTCAATGCTTCTTTAGTGGACTTTGTGTTATCGACCTTTGGGGCAACCAGAAATCTTCAGGTAAATATAAATAAATACATTGCATTGGTTATTGGTGGAAGTTTTGCATATTTATAGTCTGGCAGGTCATTTGTTGCTTTGGAGGAACTCAACATTCTGGAGACTTGGTTTGAGCAGTGGTCCAGCCAACTTTGGATTTGACCAGTGTTGGGCAGAGTTCAGACCAGGCTGCAGGATTCACATCAGTTGAGCTTATCCCAACTGAGTAAGAACAGGGTTGTGAAGAGCATCATCTTGCCCACAGTGTCCTCAGTTATAAGTATGCTGCCATTGCCTTCACTCAAGACTGTGGCCCCATGGAAGCTTGCTTTCATGTTTTTAGTAAGGAATCACATGGCCTGAGCCAGGGTGATCTCAATCGTCAAATACATGTCCAAGGGAGGCTGTGGAATATTTCAATCTATTGATTTGGTCCAAGGGCTGTCCCTAATAGTACAGTAAGTGCTTGCGTCTGGCACAATGCGTTCTCCATTTGGCTATCTGGCTGCCCCAGTGAACATCTGTTGGTAGGGAGCAGATAATTGAGGAGGAGTGTATGGAACACAGAGACCATACATGCAGTGGAAGGCACTAATAGGTGGAAGCTGGGGTGGATACTTAGCGAATAGGTAGTTAGTGTATTTTAAGTGCTCATGGAAGGAGCTTTTGAGGGGTTGCTCGGGCTCGGGTTTATTCAAGAGCTTTTGAGAACGGTCCTGATGGTTTTTCCATATGTCAAGTATTGCAAAGGCCAAGTGCTCAGACAAGATGTTAAAGAGGCTTTGCCAGACTCGGTGGCATAATGGTAAGCATGACCACTCTGAGTTTGAGAGGTTGGCGGTTCGATCCTTGGCCGAGTCACAACCAAAGACTTAAAGCGACGGTACGTGCTGCTTCCTTTCTTGACACTCAGCATTTAAAAAGGATCGAGCATGGACAAACAATCAGAGGTTGGCAACACAGCACAGGCTTTGATAGGCCTAATGTCCTCATCCTGCCTTGAACTTCCTTGTAAGGGAATTTGCATGAGCATCAATGATTGATCTTGTTATGGCTTCTCAGGCTGTTTGAGAACATTTTTGATGGCACACGTAATTACAGTACATTCATTTTTTCGCGCATGGATTAGTGAAAACAATTGCAATCCCGAGCTTTATTGCATCAATGACTGAACTTAGGAGAATTACATTCACAACTCCCAATGAATTAAAATTTGGTGGAGTTGGGGATGTAGGATTGGAATTGCAAAGGGGAAGAACCGTAGAGCACCAAAAAAAGGAATTGCGATCCAATTCCACTTCAACACATTCTGGCATTTTGTTATTTTGGTGCTGGATCATGCCAGCAAGAATGATGGGGGTTAGTTATGATGGGGGTTCAACAATGGTGGGGGTTAGATCACAATTCCAGCACACTTGTGTAACTAACTTTTAAATACCAACATGATGTTTTCTGGGAAGTTATAGAGCTGGCACCACCAACAGCCTGCTTGTGTTATAATAAGTCTTACTTTGGAACCACTGCATGACTATATTGAATTGAGGGGCTATGAAAAAGAAACTTTGAGATGCTGTAGCAAAGGACAGCGTTTGTCTCTAACCAATCAGGATGAAATCTCACGTGTTCCCAAGATATTGCAACTGCCCTTCACGGACTCCTTCAGGATGTCTCTCACTAAAGCCTGGCATATATTGGGACATCTTGCCATACAATGCAGTCTATTGTAACCGACCAAGAGGCGAGCAAGGATTTATGCTCAAGAAACTGTATAATTGTGTAACAAAGTTCATCGTGCATCCCTGCATCATGAATTATGAGCTGAGATGGTAACTCCAAACAGTCCAACACACTTTCAGTTATCATGTTTCACTTCACTCTTGGAATGTATAAACTACTCCCACACAAAAGGAAGAACAGCCTGATGAATTGGCGTGGTGGCACCGTAGTAAAGCAAAAGAAAAAGTCAAATCTGGAATGGCACGAATACTGTAGAACTGTGATTTACTTCATTTGCACAAACAGTGTAAACTATAACGGCACTCGGTAGAGCACATACCTCCGCCAGGCTGAACAGTTTGTTTGTATATCCAATGATAAGCCGGATCTGGATTCGGACCGGAACCAAAATTTAATCGGCTTGTTCTTGTCATCTAACCAACTCGTCACCAAGTTTAGTAATAAATTGTCCATAACTTTTTTAAATATCATGTTATATATCGCTTTTTGCCCGATCTCTCAATGGTGAAGTGTCACAGAATAATGAAATAATTCTCGTATCCGAATCCATATTCAGATCTTCACCAAAATCGAATAGATTAGTCCTCGTCACACACCCAACCGGTCGACCAAGTTTCGTCAAAATCCGTCCGTAACTTTTTGAGATATCCTGCTATATATTGTTTTTGGCCCTCTCTCCCAATGGTGAATTGTCACTAAAAAAATCCACTATCCGGATCCGGATCTTCAACAAAATCTAATCATTTCGTCCTTGTGACATACACTACCTCTCTGCCAAATTTCGTCCGAATCAGTCCACAACTTTTTGAGATATCTTGTTCACAGACAGACAAATAGACAAACACACAGGGGTGAAAACATAACCTCCATTCACCTTCGGTGGTGGATGTAATGATACATTGGGGGCAATGGAATTGGGCCGTTCGAGAGTCGCAAGTATCAGTTTTAATTTTTTATGCTTAAACCATCCAACAAGTCATGTCATGAAGATGTGCTGCTGCAAAAGGTATTGTGTACAAAAATAACATTTTCAGTGTTTTTTAATGACTTTTCCTAGGGAATAACATTGCTTTGAAGAACCTTAACATGACTGCTGTATGCAAACAAAAGATAAGTTATGGTGGCAAAATAATAAAATAAAGTGCAATATACCTGTGATTATCAAGTCTTCCACCTTTCTTACGGCCTGGTAAGGGAAGAGCAAAGCAAGCATTTGAAAACAAGAAACAATGTATAATGCTGTACATCGTGCACTCATTGTATCAGTCTTAAATCAATGCTGACATATCCCACGGGTGCAGAAAATTGATGCAACCCTCTCTGGTTATGCTTGGCAACCGTATCGCCATTTGTCAAACACACGTTTCAACATTTACTCAAGGAGGCAAGGGTCTTGTGAAAAACCTCCCAAATTCCTGCAACAAAACCACTGGTAAACCGTGACAATGCCACTGGGATTTAGACTCACTGAAGTTGCTGTAGCAACAGGAGCATGCCAATGTGCTGGGGAACTGTTACATAATAATTTTAAAATCAAACATTCTTGGAAAAAGAAATAGTTTTTAAAAAGTTCGTTATACCATTTAAAGTTATACAAATGCCAAATCGATATGGGTTTCCTTTTTCTTTGAAATCCATCACAATAGAAAAACGATTTGAGGAGAACTTGAAACCAAATGGAAAATGTTACCAGAAAGCTTGAAAAATCTGATAAGTTGAGTTTTAGGTTGTAGCTGTTTCCACAAACTGGGAAGACAGCGAAATGCACTTAGCATGGCGTCTCTTTTCTTTCCAGCTAAATGCTCCATTAGGCAGATAATACAGCACATGGCTTGTTAATCTAATACATTGGACTAAATCCCACGTTGGACGATAGGAACAGTGTACAGATATTTCTTCCTCGATGTGATTATCGCCAAAATAATGTAAAGATAATTTAAGCCGCAAAGCCTCCAGTCGCCACTTTGGCCAAAGGGACTATGTAACGTGTTTCCAACCTCTGTGTCGTTGGCGCTGTGGGGGACTGCATTGCTTGTATCCACGGCAAGCACGAAGATCAGCCAGTGCTGCGCGGAGGTTGCGTAGTGAATCCTGGCTCAGTTTTGGAGCTGTGTTTCTGAGCTAAATGGAGAAAAGATATATATATATTAAAAAAATATATATATTAAATATATATATATATATATATATATATATTAAAATTTTATATATATAAAAAAAATAAAAAAAATAAAAATATATTTAAATATATATATATATATACAATATATATATATATACAACATATATATATATATATATATATATATTAGTATATGTATATAATATATATATATATCAAAATATATATATATATATATATATATATATATATATATATATATATATATATATAAAATATATAAATAAAAAAATATATATATATATTGTTGCGGATATGGGATTTGCATCCATCCATATCCGCTTGTAAATATTCCCCTATTTCCTCAATACTTCCCAACTATCCCCAATCCCCCATTCCCTAGTCCCATTTTCTGTAAACAACACTCTGTAGACCCGACCTCCCCCTATTTCCCCCATTAAATGTCATGCCCAGGTTCACCGCATCTCATGTAAGACAACTATAGGACATCTTGCTAGTTATTCTTAGTCTATGTCAGTTAAGGACTCGTTTCCATTAATTCTGACCCTTCGTTGCACCAGAATGTGATTGTATGGCACCGTTAGGAAGTTTAGGACCTCCCAATACCTCCCCGCAGCTCTTCCTCACAGTTCAACAACAACAACAACAACAACGAGCGCAGGAAGTGCGCGTCCTCACTCCGGCTTGGTTGGTAGGGGGTGTTGGGAGGGCACCAGGCCTTCCCAACGAGCCGCCATCAAACATGTGCTCGACGGGGTTACCAAATAGGGGCTCCCTGTCAGCTCCTCGTCAAGGGCGGAGCCCGGTAACCCCCGCACCCAATGGAAGCGGCGGACCGGCCCCAGTGGGGCGGAACCAACCAGCCGAGGGCGTGTCACTCCCGGCTGAGCATGCGCAGTGAGGGGGAGGTGACGTCAGATGCGCGCTGAGCTTGAAGCAAGAAAGACGTCCCCTCCGAGCGCTGTGAGACCTCCCCGCATCTTCTGGACCGTGCTTTATCCTGTCCCCGAGCCAAGGTGCACCTTGTGCTATCGACCTACCTGTCCCTTCCTGCCATCAATCCCTGTGTAAGTTTGCCTTGTTCCGTTTGTCTGTGGTCTGTCTGGGATAAGATAAGACGGTAATTAAGTGCCCATCTCTTCTGTGTCTTTACCTCACTGCCTTGTAATCTACCCCTTTTCTCCACCACTGTAATTATACCCTCCTCCGGAGGTCTTGAGAACTGTACCCCTTGCGTCGTTTCCTCTTTCCCAGTCGTCGTGTCCTTTCTATCATTGATTTGGCATAGCACGATTTGGCCAACGTCTGGGTGAATCGGGTGAGTTGGGGAAGAATCGGGGGAACTGTTTGGTCGCGGTAATACCAACCGCTCGGTAAATAACATCTTTAACCGCGTCCGCAACAATATATTGGTATCTATATATATAAAACACAGTTTGTGTGTGTGTGTGTGTGTGTGTGTGTGTGTGTGTGTGTGTGTGTGTGTAATACCGATAGACTCCTAAACGGAGAGGCTTACGTGCTTGATATTTGGCACAGACATGGCCATTGAGCCTGGGACGAACATGGCCGAACTCAAAATATTTGACGATCCATATTTTTTATTCATATTTACCTCAGCGCATTTCAGCGCACGGAATCAACGGAATCAGAGCAGGTGGGCGCTGATTCGCTCAGAGCGATCACGTGATGACGCTATGAACGCTATGAAACGCTATGACGCTATGAACGATATGACGCTATGACGCTATGAAACGCTACGAAACTATGAACGATATGTCGCTATGACGCTATGAAAAAAAAAATCGCTATGAAACGCTATGAACGCGATGACGCTATGACGCTATGACGCTATGAAACGCTATGAACGCTATGAAAAAAAAAATCGCTATGACGCTATGAAACGCTATGAACGATATGAACGCTATGAAACGCTATGAACGCTATGAAAAAAAAAATCGCTATGACGCTATGAAACGCTATGAACGATATGAACGCTATGAAACGCTATGAACGCTATGAACGATATGACGCGATGACGCTATGAAAAAAAATCGCTATGACGCTATGAAACGCGATGACGCTATGACAAAAAAAAATCGCTCGCTTTACCAAGGGCCTCGCTCTCCCCCCGTTCCCCTCCCCTCCGCCTCCCCTCCCCTCCCCCGCCCGGCAATGCCGGGTACTTCTGCTAGTATATATATATATATATCAAAATAAATAAATATATATTTAAAAAAAAAAAAATATATATATATGTATATATATATATAAATATAAATATATAAAAAATAAAAATACATATATATATCTATATACATATATACATATATATCAAAAAAAAAAAAAAATAATAATAATAATAAATAAATAAAAATATATATATATATACATATATATATATATATATATGTATGTATATATATATGTATATATATATATATATATATATATATATATATATATATATATATATATATATATATATATATATATATATATATATATATATCTATATATCTATCTATCTATCTGTGCAGTGTCTGTCCTGTCCTGTGTTGTCCTGTGTTGTGTTGTCTTGTCACTGAACTACTTTCTCAAACTTTTGTGAAATCGTACCAAACTTCTGGTATGCACATATCTCTCCCGTCGGTATGTCGTAAGGGTATTGTTTTTGAAAATTTTTCCAATTATTATTTATTTTTTTTGGAAGTTTTTTGGGAATTTTTTTTTTCAACTTCAATTGTTTATAAAATGTGATATCACGTATATTACAAATACATTTGTGCAAAATAATTGTTTGAATTATGATTGGTTTAAACCATGACAAAACGGCAACTCGGGTACAGTCATTTATCTATACTAGGGCATGCCCGTACTATATATCTATCTAAAATTATATCCCCCCCCTCTATTTACATGAAATGGTTTGGTCCATTCGCAAAGCCAAAGCGAACGGCTTGCGAGTACGGTGACAATCCCCCCCCCTCTATTTACATGAAATGGTTTGGTCCAAAGCGAACGGCTTGCGAGTACGGTGACAATCCCCCCCCCCCCCCCTCTATTTACATGAAATGGTTTGGTCCAAAGCGAACGGCTTGCGAGTACGGTGACAATCCCCCCCCCCTCTATTTACATGAAATGGTTTGGTCCAAAGCGAACGGCTTGCGGAGTTTGGTAAAGAAATCGCCATAGCGTGCACAAACGCGCAGGAAAGCGAAAGAATCGCAAATTAGTTTTAATTAGTTTTCAAACATAGTTTAATTTAACGCCAACATAGTTTGCCAACGTGAAATAAATGAATACGCTCTCAAATGTGCCGTCCGAGGCAGAGTCTGTTCGGCACGTTCGGCACACGTGATAGCTCGCTGCTCTCTGATTGGTTGAATCGTTTTTTGGACATAGCTCGCTAACTACTTGTCCGATTAATATGAAACCTTGAAAAGGCACATCCTCAGGTCCCCAGCAATATACCTGGCAAGTTTAAAGTATATCGGACCCGTGGTTGTCGAGCAACAGCGGTCACAGACAGACACACAGAGATTACTGGCATTATAGATAGATATCTGCACATCTGGGCAGTGTCTGTGTATATATATATATATATATATATATATATATATATATATATATATATATATATATATATATATATATATATATATATATACAGACTTGGCATTTAATATGGAATATTTTTTTTGTGGGGGTGAACTTACTTTTCAAGATGTCTTAAAACCAAAAGTTCATTGTAATTATGTTGAAATTATTCTAGATTTTGTTAATGTGACGTTTAAAAGAAACAAAAACCACACTTGACATTTCGAAACAAATAAATTGATCCTTGAAAGTGATGTAAACTGATATCGAACTCAATTCATGGACAGTACAGTGTTAAACTTCTGTACGTTTTCCAGAAGTATCTCTTTATTTTGCACATTAGCCCAATTGTTTTTTTAACAAAAACAAAAGTTAAATTACGACTGGGATTACGGACAGTAAAATTACAGTTCAGTACTTCGTGTAACCCCCACAAGCATTCAGGAGAGCACGTACACGTTGAGGCATGCTGTTCACGAGATTTGCCAAGGTTTGGACAGGAATCGCTTGTCATGCAGTGACAATAGCCTGCTGCAATTCACGCACAGAGGTCGGCTGCTTGTCCAAGTGGTCGATTTGACGCGTTAATTCTGCCCACAAGTTCTCTATCGGATTCATATCCGGGGACATGGCAGGCCACTCCATATGCTCTACACCACGGTCAGCAAGAAAGTGTTGGATCATGCGAGCAGGATGAGGCCGTGCATTGTCATCTTGGAAGACAAAGTTTTCTCGAAAGGCTGCACGAGCAAATGGAAGCAATGTTTCTTCCAGAATGGCCCTGTACTTGAACTGGTTCAGGTTTCCATTCAGAACAACCAAGTCAGTTTGGCCCCCTGCATGAAAAGCAGCCCAAACTGTCACCCCACCACCTCCAGCTTGGACTCTTGGCAGTATACAATCTTTATTGTAGGCTTCATGCACTTGTCTGCGCACTCGGACGCGGCCATCTCGACGATAGACCAGAAATCTAGACTCGTCACTGAAGATCACGTGATTCCAGTGTCCTGGCTGCCATTGACGGTGCTCTCTGGCCCACTGCAATAGGCGCTGGCCATGTTGTCTGGTCAGGCGTGGCTTTCTCAGGGGACGCCTGGCACGATAGCCTGCTTGAACCAGTCGTTGGTTGACTGGCCTTCTGGATACAGGCACATTTGTCAGTTGCTGCCACTCAGCCCTAAGCCGATTAGCTGACTTGGTACGGCCATTGCGGACTAACCGGTGCAGCTGGAAATCATCCCTCCTTGTGGTTCTGCGGGGACGTCCTGGCCTCGGTATTGGAGTAGGGACACCCCTCTGAGCATTTCGTTTCAGGATCTTTGACACCTGACCTTGAGTGATGCCATACTGCCGAGCAAAAGCACACTGTTTCATGCCGTAATTTCGTAAAGCCACCACTCCATGACAAACAGCATTGTCGAGTTGACGGACCATCTCCAGAGGAAGCGGCAATAACTTTTGGAGATGTGCAGCAGTTGTTTTCCACTAATACAGAATGCAACAACCCTTGTATACCCGACTGTGAAGTCAATCATCAAATGCACCTGTCCGTACATTTTGCCACGTCACCTCTGATATAATCCTGTTGTTGACTTCTTGCTGCGACAGACAATCAGTGACATGGTTCTTTCAACAAAGACATCACCGAAGGGTAAAAGAAACTCACCAGATTGATATACTGAGTTCAGAAAGTAAACCCGTCAAGAAAAAAAAATATTCCATATTAAATGCCAAGTCTGTATATATATAAAATAAAATAAAAAAATATATATATATATTAAAAAAAAAAAAAAAAAAAAAAAAAAAAATATAAATAAAAATATATATATATATATAAAAAAAAAATATATATATATACTTAAAAATATATATATATATAAAAAGAAAAAGGCATTTCATTTCCCCTGTACTTACACAGTAATGGTTAGATGTACACAACCGAGCAGAGAGACATGTATATAAACAAGACCATACACAAGCATACAAATACAATTTTATTTTTGGACAATTCATTTTCTCAACTGAATGTTGAGGGAAGTATGCCAATCATCTTCTAAGGACAAAATATGATTTTACCAGTAAGATAAGTCGATCCAGCTTGCTTTTAAGAAGGGCTCATACCCAAAATGCCGCTTCAACTTTTTCCCCATCGTGGTTGGAATACCTCTCAACATTTGGTTGAAAAATTGTTGTCTTTGTTGTTTTGCCAACGCAGGCCGACTTTAGTTTTTATGAACACGAGTTTTACATTATTTAGGGATGGACTTGAGATGTAATTATTTATTTGTGGAAAAAATTAAATTCGAGTGTTTGAAACAAAATATAAGAAAAAAGGATAGGGATGAAAGCACAAGAGCAATTGATGTCGATGTGCAAGTAATGAGTCACACGGATAAACCTGTAAGGAAAACAAACAAACCCAGAGTAGGTCGATTAGCAGGCTACTATGTAAACACCTGCATCTGTTGTACAAGGAGAATATTTGTTATGCCATGTGTGTGACAGTGGGATACTTTAGCTGGAGCAATGGGTAATATATTACAAATTACATTACAATCCATGGCTTCTCTTCCTGAAAGGCACATCAGACCTAAGGCAATCTCAGTGCATTCCAAAAAGTCCACAACAACTGTGTGTCCACTCTCAGGAGAGCCAGAAAACAACATCTGTCTAACCTCAAAAGTGAACTTTCAAACTTTTCTCCCTCCTCTAAAACCCGGTGGTGCCTCATTAAGTCCGTCTCTAGTGTATGCTCCCTTCCATCCCTCCCTTCTTCAAATGGCACCACTCGGCCATGGGCCGCTTGTCTTTATCGTGCCGTTTTGTGACCATGATCGAGGAACTGCTCAAACTTTGGATATATTGTCGCTGGATAGTTGCTGAATCTTTAATGACTTGTTGTTACTTCGACATTCCCGCAGTATTTTTTGTAGACCACTTTGGACAAGGCTCTTGAGGCCAAAAAAGCATGTTTTTGGCATTTTGGCCATTTTTGCAGATTTGCTCTTCTGTAATTTCAACTCTTACCACAATGAACTCATTGAGGACAGAGACCGGAGTCCTTAGTCCCAGTAGAAGAACGTTCATGACATTGACATAATTAGCGGCTGAGATTATATATAATGAAAATAGGTGATTTTCCTTAATTGGTCTCATGTTTGATTGCATTTTAGCAGAATTAGCAAAGCTGCCACTCCACGAATGTTGTTCTTCTGGATATGAAACTTCATCGGCATGGACATATCAACATCTAGTTCATGTGTGTGGGATTTCACGCACCTACGACCACGTTCTACAAAGTTATAGACTCCAAAATGGAGAGTAAGATGAATGAGTAGCATGCGCTATAAATGGCACATTGTGCCTTTCATTCTCACACATCACCATTTTGAATGACTAGATCAGGTGGCGATGTCTTCTGCAGTGAATTAAGATCAATGGCAAAATTAATTGCCCCTTTCTCCACCGCTTTTCAGGTAACTATTAGGCTTATGGGGACAGGCGTATAAGCAAAGGCTCCATGCAGGTCAGCTTCAGCAGATGCTCCCAATCCTGGGGCCCATAGTTTCATGGTTCATTCGCCGTAATGTGAACAGTGGATTGGCATGGGTCGTCGTGTTGGTGGAAGGCGTGGGACAAATATATATGTATATGTATAGGTAGGTGTACGTGTCTAGTGCTGTAGTAGAGTGCGATGTGGTTTACCACTCATTGCTTTTAGCTACGGCCATTGGATAGGTCTGCGAGTGAAAAGAAGGCCAAGTGTGCAAGCCCTTTCCTTCTGGTTCATAGCCGCTACCCTTGCCAAGACTTTCAGACTACCTCCTAGTGGTGCACCAAAGTAACAGTGCTCTTGTGGGCACTGACTAAATGTCTGGAGTATCTCGGAGTAGGTCGGTACCCTAGAGGTGTATTGGGCATGGCCCTCCTTTGTGAGGACTTGCGGTGACACTCATCAATCCAACCAGAGTAGGTGGACCTCTTTAGCCTTGGTAGGCAGCGATCTAGGAGAAGGGAACTCTGATTGCAAATCCCTCTGCTGCCTCGCAGGGTATTTCTCTCTAGACAAAGGTGAGGTGCACAGCTGATTCTGTGGCGGCGACAGGAAGGGCATCCGGCCACAAAAAGCATGCTGGAAATATGCCTTTTGGTGAAGCAGCCATTAGGTGAATCACCGCTTACACATGCAAGCATGGAAACGGCCATAACACGATGATTATGATATATATATATATATATACACACACACACACACACACACATACACACAAACACAGAAATAGATTGGTGTATATTTTAAAATCTTGACAGTGATGGCAAGATATGTCGAACAAGTACGATTTATTAAATGCTGCACCGCCACAATAATTAACACGATAAATTCTTAAGTTCAGTATAAAATGTGCAACAAGTTTGAGGAATGGTACCTCTCTGACTGTTCAATGAATTGCCTGGTAGAGGTAATATATATCTGCCCCCACGCCTTCCACCAACACGACGACCCATGCCAATCCACTCTTCACATTAGAGCGAATGAACCATGAAACTATGGGCCCCAGGAGGCCCCTAGGTTTCTGCAGGGCACACATGGTCCATCATCAACCCCCTTCTGGAGAAACTACCTGAATCCAAGATCACTGCTCACCTCCACTCATTTGTTCCTCTTTTTTCCCACCTATGGAACCAACTTCCACACTCTCTTCAATATCACTCTTCCCTCCAGGTCTTCAAGACAGCTGTTCACCACAATCTCCGATCATCCTCCATCTAATACCATGATCTTTTCCCCTCTCGTTAACCCAACCCCCATTCACCCTACCCCAATCCAATCCCTCCTCCATCCAAAATTCCAGTTTTCCCTCAATGGAGTTCTTTCTGTATCCACCTTGTCCACCCCATGCTCCATCTCCTGCCCCCTGTTATGTCCTTCTGTGTCCTGATCCGTTCAGTGTGCTAGTACTAGCTCTTCCACAAGCCTCGACTATGTATAAAAAATTAATAATAATAAAGAAAGGCAATCAAAACTGTTCTGCTACAGTCTATCATATTTTTATATAAGGTGATAATTGCACAGGTGAAGGCATTTGAACACCTTTTCTATGATGTGTCCTCATCACTTAATAAGGGTTGTGCTAATTATACAGCTTGGGCTTATGCAATGGTAGGCCTTCTGGAGGTAGCAAACTTGCCTTTTGAGCTATTCACTCTGGTTTTGATCCCCGACCAGATTATAAACTGCTTTGCAGACTTGGTGATGCATCACAGAGTGTGCTGTCCTTCGGAAGGACATAAACCAGGTGTATCTTCCGCCAGCAATCGCTGGTGAACCTTAAATACCCTGCAGTGCATTTTGAAAAGACTATGCCACTGTGTATCGGTATCCTGGCAAAATTGTAAAAACCTGCTCCTCACCTGCAACGGTGAACTGAATCAGCTGAGCTGCTCCCAGAAATGACACCAAGTGCTGCATATAAATTACGATGCTGATTATACAGCTAATGAATGGCCTCTAAAGGTGGTTTTATTATACAGCTAATGGTATGAGGAACTTGTCCAGGGTACCTGCACACAATGACCTAGTTTTCGAAAAATAGATTCGGATAATTAACGCTCAGAGCTTTGTAGAGAAGAAACATGGCTTTATACGTCCCACCAATAGGATATCATCATAATAGGATATCATCATAATAGGATATCATCATAATAGGATATCATCATAATAGGATATCATCATTATAGGATATCATCATAATAGGATATCGTCATTATAGGACATCATCATTATAGGATATCATCATAATAGGATATCATCATTAAAGGACATCATCATTATAGGATATCATCATAAAAGGATATCATCATAATATGATATCATCATTATAGGACATCATCATAATAGGATATCATCATTATAGGATATCATCATAATAGGATATCATAATAGGATATCATCATAATAGGATATCATCATTATAGGACATCATCATAATAGGAGATCATCATAATAGGATATCATCATTATAGGATATCATCATAATAGGATATCATCATTAAAGGACATCATCATTATAGGATATCATCATAAAAGGATATCATCATAATATGATATCATCATTATAGGACATCATCATAATAGGATATCATCATTATAGGATATCATCATAATAGGATATCATAATAGGATATCATCATAATAGGATATCATCATTATAGGACATCATCATTATAGGAGATCATCATAATAGGATATCATCATTATAGGACATAATCATTATAGGATACCATCATAATAGGATATTATCATTATAGGATATCATCATTATAGGACATCATCATTATAGGATATCATCATAATAGGATATCATCATTATAGGATATCATCATCATAATAGGATATCATCATAATAGGATATCATATGACCCTTGACTGGGCCGGACTTAGCTTAAAGTTCAATGGAAGTCATGCTACCAAATGAGCTTACTCTGCTTACAAAATTAAAGACATCCTTTTGAAGCAATCCATCAATCTCAAAGTAAAATGTAGAAAACAATTCTTCCGAAGCGTACAGCACATTATCATGCATTTATTTAAAATTGTACATTTTACACCCCCATTCTTAGTTTTCAACTTTCATGAACTCAGTACATGATGTGTGGTATTACTATATTCATGTGGAATCTCTTATGTGATGTCTATGCATCATAAAACGATTTGGGTGTGATAGTATCGTGGCCTACATCCAGAAACCCGCATCAATAGGTGCCGTGGGGTGTGTGCGCTGCGTGGGTTGCAAACAGCAGTCAAATCCAGCTACGGGTTAATTAATTTCCTGCAAAATGATGACAGCGACATTCATTCCTGTCTGTCATTAATGCCACAAGAATCTCAACGTGATATTTAATTAATCTCATAATTACATCATCAATCACTGCCTTCTCTCATTAATAAAGTTGCAAGCATTGTCGCATCATCCTGGAAATCACAATGTGATAAGTACTGACCACTAGCATTTGGTTATTTCCAAGAAGTATTCAAAGCAAACATGTTGTTCAAGAAAACACATGAAAAAGCCATTTGCCCCATCAGGCTTGATTCCATCGACATTCGTAAATATTTACTTGATTCACAGCAATGTCACCTCTAAGGGCCACCGGAAAGGGAGCGGAAAGGAAAGGGAAAGGGAGATCTTCGCTCAGTTCCGCAAGTACAATTTCCCTCACGGATTTCTTGATTCCTCCAAATTTCTTTCAGTTTCATGCTAAACAGCATTAGTGACTGTTTAAAAAGGTAATCAAACTTGTTTGTGGTTTATAATATTTTATTTCTGGTCGAGGTGCTTACTAGTACACCTGCTTACTAGTACACCTGCTCCCTACGAGGGCGGCAGGAAGTGTCATGGCATATATAGATTACAGTAGATCTATTGTCGGGCTTCAATAACATTAGGGGGAGGAGGGGGCGGGGGAAGGGGTGTTTATACAAGTTAACACAGCGTTTGTCCAAAGAGGAAAAACCCCTTGGGGAAACGAAATATTATTAGTATTAATGTTGTTTTGTAAAAACATTAATATTATGCTATTATCATTAGTGTTGTTTTTAGAAACAGCCTTGGAAAAACGCCACATTAGCAGCAGGAAGGGTTATGTTTTAACTTTTGTGGGGTATATAGATTACAGTAGATCTTCACTCAGTTCCGCAAGTACAATTTCCCTCACGGATTTCTTGATTCCTCCAAATTTCTTTCAGTTTCATGCTAAACAGCATTAGTGACTGTTTAAAAAGGTAATCAAACTTGTTTGTGGTTTATAATATTTTATTTCTGGTCGAGGTGCTCCCGTGAAAACACCACAATATAAGCTATTTATACATGTTAACATGCCGTTTGTTCAATGAGGAAACACCCCTTGGGGAGGTGGATATTATTAGAATTAATATTGTTTTGTAATAACATTAATATCATGCTTTTGTTATTAGAAACGTCCTTGGAAAAACGCCACGATAAAGCTTAACACGGATATACACCTCAACACGCAACCCCATTGGCAGGAAACCCCCCTTTGGGGAGGGGACAAATATGAATTCGCTACAATCTTCATCGTGTGACCCATAGTCCTCCTGTCAAGTTTGGTTGAGATTGGATAAGTAACGACCGAATGTATCGCGGTCAAAAATCGTCAGACAGACAGAGAAGCACCAAATTGCGTATTTTATTATGATTTTGGAATTTATTTTTTTAAATTATTTGCATCCACCTCATTTCAGGCAGGACATTTGTAAATTAACTCTCAACCTCAAACTTAAGAAACTGTCATCTCTTTCAATTAATCATTCCTGCTGTATGCGAAGTTGAAGCTCTGTTACTTGACTAATAATCTCATTTCGATTTATTGAATTCAGCAAGAAACAACACGTCATTTCCTTCTTACCTGATAGGGGTCAGAGTTCAGGTCGAAGTACTCGATGAATCCTGTGGCGAATTCACAAAAGAGGATGTTGTGGGTCTTGTTTATGGTTCTCAGGCACCAATAGGTGTTGTTTAAGGAGCTCGTACAGGCACAGAAATTGCCATCTGTTGTGGTTTGTGAAAGGAACACGCATTGTCTGTCTGTCTGTCGCGCAGGTATCAAGAAAATAAAATTTCAAACAATCACTGCAGTACGTGCGTAAAGCTCGGCTCACATACTTGTCCAGAAAGGGGCAGTATGCCAGTGGTCATTGTCATGGGCAAAGCAGGTAAGGCCAGGAAGGCTGCAGGCATCGGACTTGCGTTGCTTCTTGCGTTTTCTTCCTTCTTTCTTCTTCTGTCGCTCTATTCGTGGATGTTTAGATCTTCTTGGTTGTCTGTGGAATGGAAATACATCATGTTTAGGATTACTAAATTGGCCCTTGTGGAGTTTCTATCTGTACTCATTGCTGATGAAACGGGGGTCCAAAATTCAAATAATAAATACTGAGTTGATTTGTCCATTTTTTAATCATGCCCTTGTGCATCATGGAGAAGGACACCAAATTCTACTAATGTGATATTGTCCTACATGTGATATGTCATGGAATGAATGGTCTTGCTTATCATGATCTCACTGGATATAAACTCCGCAGGCTGCTGAATGGTAGTGGAGAGCTGAACTAATTTAACAACAGCATGGTGTTCAAATTACTTAATAATTTAACGCGAATGTGGCTGTATGCGCGCTCGTGATCATTCAAAGCGCACGGTTATTCAATTGCAATATGTGGGATGATCGACTCAAGACTAAAATAAAAGATACATAAATGATAAAAATACACATGTTTATTGAATAATAAAGAAAAATGAAGGAATAAATAACATGGAATGATGGAATATGACAGCGGAAAGACATGCAGAACTTGCCTACTGAAAAGTAATCCTTAATCATGCGAACACATGCATGGGGGAGGATTGAAAGATAGGGGAAGCGAGAAAGAAGAGAAATAAAATGGGGATGATCCTATGTCACTTGGAATGGCACCCGACAAGGAGAGCGTGTGGTTGACAAGTCATGTGGATTGGGGAATCCCCAGGAGAGATGAAATTCGTACAACTGGAACATTTTTCAAATCTCTCCATAAAACTAGCTTTATGGAGCATGGTTGATTCTCCCCCCTTCCAGTACGTCCCATACTGGTCCAGCGAACCATCTCTCTCCACACCAATTCGTGGAGCTGTGTTGTCTACTCTCATGATTAGACCACACAAGACCCATCCCTGTATTGAGTGGAGGGGCGGGCGTTGGTTCCGAAGCGTTGAAACCACTGGTACAGGACTCACAACCACGTCCAAAGGTTGGAATCACTGATTGGTCCTGCTGGCTGACCAATGTATATTTAAGGATCTGTTCCCAATAGTTGAATCTGCGTTGCATTAATCAAATAAGATAGGCCCCTTTCAATTTCCCCAATCGCCTCACCCACGTCTCCGCAAAGTAACAGTCGAGCAGCTTTCGCTGCTCCTTGCCTTGATGCGGTTGTTGGCCCCAAACCGCCATTAGCCATGCGGTCAAGCCGAGGAAGGAGGGGGCGGAGCCGCCAGAACAAGGTGTGGCACATCGACTCGTCATCAGAGGTGGAGTCAGGAAGCCCTTACCGACCAACCAGGGCTGGCGAGGTAACATCGCGGGCGTGGCTCTATGAAGCGCGCATTGATTCCAACGCACGTAATATAAGCGCGAGCGCGAAGCCTTTTGAGGGAGAGACGTGATCCGGCAGATGAGGTAGGTACCAGGTGAGCATACCGCTGGATCGTGAGGCAGAAGAGTGGGTCCGTGATGGCGACAACAATACAGTAGTCAATTGACATTGTCCGACCGTGTGTGAAACCGAATACGGGAACCTGCCGCTGGCTGTTCGCTTCCAGCCCGGAGCGTGGACCTGGAGCGGACCTCCTTGCTGTGCCTCTACCCGAACCTTCCAGCCCTGCTGTCCCACCTGGACCCTTCTCCTTCGTCAAGTCATTCCTGCCTGCTATTCCCCTTTCATGTAAGGCTGTTTGTCTGTCTGGGGCGTTGGTAACATAAGACTGCTTAAGGCTGCCCTGTGTCTTCTTCTTCTCTTCTTCTTCTTCCTCTTCTTCTTCTTCTTCTGTATATTACTTTCATTTCCTCCACTTCTTTGGTTTTGTAAATAATTAATAAATGCCTGTTATTTCTTACCTTTGGTTTCTTCTTTCCCCTGATCGCTTTCATCCTGTCTCCAATTGAGTACCTGTGGCACGATTCGGCCAACCGCAATAGTCAGGTTTAGTCCTTTGTTAATGGCTCGAGCTGCGGATTGCTAAACCGCTCGGCAAATACCATCTTGTCCGTGGTTCGAGCGGTACTTGTCTCCCTGTTTTGCAGAGGGATTGGTAAAGGTATTCGGGAGAACACCTTGACCAATAACCCTGACCAATTTCACCCCGCAAAAGAGCGTTATAAGTACCAGGACCAGAGACGGCCAGCTTTAATAGGCCAAGGGGATTACCCCCCCTTGCTAAGGGGAGGGCCGTCTCTGAGATCCGTAACAATATATATATATGTATATATATATATATATATATATATATATATATATATATATATATATATATATATATATATATTGTTACAGACACGACTTTGATGTTAAGGTGGGCCGAGCGGAATGGCCGTCGTGTCCGCACAAATTACCCGATTATACTCGACGTTGACGGAGCCGCGCTACGCTGGATCAATAAAGGAAAAGAAGACACCCGGCTGGATTATAATGACAGACACTAATGTTTCGATTCTCAATTATATTCGTACGGAAAAGGTTAGATTACAGGGGCTAGAGGTAAAGCACAGAAAAGATGGGCACTTAGACACAGGCTTATCTTAACCCCGGACAGACGACAGGTAAACGGGACAACGGCTGACTCACACGGGGGTTGATGGCAGGGAAAGGCAGGTATCGGTGGCTCCAGGTGCACCTGGGCTCGGGGCAGAATCAACACGGTTCGGTCCGGTCCAAAGATGCGGGGAGGTCACAGCGCTCGGAGGTAACGTTCTTTCACAGGCGGGTTCTCTTCCTCTCAGCGATCGCAGGCAACGTTCTTTCTCAGGCGGGGCGCATCTGACGTCACATCCGGCGCGGGGCCGCGTATATCCGGCGGGGAGTGACACGCCCTCGGCTCGTTAGCGCCGCCCCAGATGGAATCGGTCCGCCCTTCTGATTGGGTGCGGGGGGTTACCAGGCTCCGCCCTTGAGGAGGAGCTGACAGCCAGCCCCTCCGTGGTAACCCCGTGGAGCGCGTGGTCAATGGCGCTAATCGAGCCGGTGTGAGGACGCATCCTCCCCCGCGCCGCCGCCATCTCCTCTGTTGTTGTTGTAATTGTTGGGGAAGAAGATGGAAGGAGGTATGGGAAAGGTCCTAAACTCACTACTGATGCCATATAATCACATTCTGGTGCAACGAAGAGTCATAATTAATGGAAACGAGGCCTTAACTGACATAGACTAAGAATAACTAGCAAGATGTCCGAAAGTTGTCTACGTGTGGTGCGGTGGACCTGGGCACGACATTTAATGGGGGAATAAGGGGAAGGTCGGCTCTACTGATTGTTGTTTACATGCAATGGGACTAGGGAATGGGGGATTAGGGAAAGTTGGGGAGTATTGGAGAAATAGGGGAATATTTACAAGCGGATATGGAGGCCAAATTCCATATTCGCAACATTGCACCCTTCTCTACCCTCGGGGCGTCCCGACCCGATAAATTTTTACCTACTTTGGTGTGGCACGCAATGTAGTTCCCTCTACTATTAACTCTACCCTGAGTGCGACAGTTTTACAGATATTCACAAATGAGTAAATATGTCCCCCTGCGACGTTGCACCCTTCTCCTCACAGAAACACACCCACAGGATAACCAATCCGGAAAGAATTCGCAAACTAAACATACAGCCGGTAGGGAGCATTATTTACACGACTACGCTGCTATTTACACTACGATCCAGGACCTGTTTTTGGAGGAACACATGCAGATGTTATGCATAGAGAGAGCGCGCTTGCCAGCATCGATACACCAACCCACGAGTGCTCTGTGGCCGACGGCCTTTAATAACGTGTAGAGCACCCTTCCCAAGCATCAAAAGCACCACCCCACCACCAATCGGTGCAGTCACCATTGTTCATTGGAATAAAAATAAATTCGACAACCCCTAACCCTGCAGGTGTCTCTTGCTCTTCTTGTGGTGCACTTGGTGTTAACTAAAAGTGGTTCACCTGTATGGCATAGGTGCCACGTTGACCCATAGGTCCATCCCCGGGTGGTGCTTGGCCGCAAACGAACTGCGGTCCATTGTGGGTGGCCACAAACATTGCGGTCCATATGGTGTATCGATCCCGGCAGCAAACAGCGAAAGTGCAGGCCCACAACTGCGCAGCCAGCACCTCTCTCTCCTCTCTCTCTACCCCAAAGCCAGATCCTCGGAGGTGGGAGACAAAAGAAGAAACAAGTGAGTAAGGTGGTAAGGGCGCAAAAGTGCACGCAATATAAGGTAATGCACACTGGGGGCACATGGGAACCAGGTGAGACAGGTACGTTCCTATCGTACGCCCCCCCCCCCCACCAGGTAACCTACATGGCCCCTCCCTTACCCCTTACTGTATCCACACAACACAACACTACCCATAAACATCTACTTTACAAATCAACAAACATCCCTACTGTCTTCCCCGTTCCTCCCATATACCAAATTCGTCTTCTCTCCCTCCTAACCAATCAAATTTGCCATTTTCAACTCTCATCAAAATTTGCCATCTCCAACTCAACATCATAATTTGCCATTACCAATTCATCATCAGTCCCTCCTAGGGAGGGAGAGATGGAATCACCCCAATGTCTCATCCACGTCGTGATGCGTCTCACAAATCCACAGCAATCTCATTTCCTGCAACAAAACAAAGAAAACACAGGTGTGGAGTCATCATCATCACCACAGGTAAGTGGCTGCGTATGGTGCGACAGGTTCATTAATCCTAACTATTTCCTAAATGACTTTAACAACTTTACACTACCCGGGGTCTTTCTCCGGCCAAACCATTGGCCCTCTTACACTATGGGTTCTAAAAACCAATTCCCATTGGCCAAACTGCGGTGCTCTTCAATTTGGGGTCTCACTCCCCCGATTCATCTCCCGGTGCCCTCGCACAATTTCTGGGCTGCGGCGTGTACCTCTCCCAGTGGGTCTACCCACCTGCACACCTCCACCACTGCAGTTGCCTCCGAGCTTACCTGCTCCTTGCCCTAACCTAACTACTTGGGGAAGGCCCTCTGGCACTCTCCCCACTCGGTGCCCTCTCTGGCACTGGGCTACCCGGGTCCGTCCTCCGGATCCTCGGGCCCCATCCACAACTCTACCGGCTCCCAGAGCCCACCTGCGGCCTCACCTGGCCGACATCCTCACAGTGGTGGAGTGCCCAACCAACTACACGCACTAACAGGCTACACGCCCAGCCATTTCCACAACACTAATGCACCCATTCACAACACCATTCTGCAACCGCACCACAAGTGCCAATATCCAACCACAATTTACCTGTACCCTCTACCTAACACTTACACTACCCGCCCCGGGTACTCGTGAAAGGGGGTCCACTCTTCCCCCATCCACACCTTCGCACCATGCACACCACTCCGTACCACTTACTCCAACTCTCTCCACACACCTGTACTTGCACACCTGTGCTCTCACACCTGGTGCCACCTGCACCCTTCTCTCCCCAAGCGCATTCGCGCTGATCCACAACACTCACTACTCATACACTGCTCCACACACCTGTCCAGTTGCACACCTGTGCAATCACACCTGTTCAATTCTCACACACACAGCATCATCTCAGCTAACTACTCCCCTCTGAAACTTGCGCTTCCCAGTCGTCCCTTTAAACTATTGCGCTCCCACGTCATTATCATCCACACTAATCTACCTGCGTCCCTACTACAGGTATCAGTCACTAACTAAACTTAACGTCACCTAATGTCAATCCTCGCTAGATCCCTACACACCATATCCTAACCCACCCGGGCTAGTTTTCACTGCCATACACCCCATAAGCTATTGCTCCTTTGCCCCACCATGGGAAGGGTGGCAGGGATGCCATCCCACCACATCGGGGGTCTCTCACTACCAATTTTGCACATCAAATTTCAACAAATCAAAAATTTGCCAATCACTACCCATCATCTGCCAATCACTACTGCCAATCCCTTGCCAATCATCAAATTTTGTTTTTCTCTAATTTTGGGTCCAAAACACTAACCTCATCACCCAGTCGACTCACTAATACCTCTCGGTGCGCCAATCCCTGTCCAAAGCCCGGCTTCGTAAAGCCAAGCAATGGATGCTGGTTGTTTTGTGCCAGCGGCTGGATGCGTCCGGCACTCGGTGCAGGGACGGGGGTTTACCCGTGCCGAGATCCCACACACCACCTCGGCGTGGAGCCATCCAATGTCCCGATCTCGACCTGCCGGCACGTCTCAACAAAAAGTGGTCGCCATGACGACCCTTTCTATCGGGCCGCCCGCTCCGCCTAGTGGAGCACGGACGCGGCCGTTCAAAGCGAGGCCCAGCACGCACCGAGGGCCCGATTCGGCTATAAGTCGTTCTCAACTCTACCCCATCTAACGTCGATGCTTCACCTGGACGCTTACACCCCGCAGCCCGTTCCTTGCTCACACATCCCGCCGTGCCCATGCTCCTCGTACCTTTCCTTACACACCCAGGTACACCCATTCCACTCACAGCCTTGGTCACACACCTGACCACCGAACACTTTGGCACACATTCGTTGGTCGCACACCTCACCAATACACCGCTTCGCGCCCCCTCCTCGGTCACCTCCTCTGTGACAATCACAGGTGTGCCCTCATTCGCACACCCAACCACGTGCCTCACCACCAACTCCAGCGTGCATTCCCACTCAGGCTCTACCATTCCAGGTGTGCATCCTTCCATCCCAGGTGTACATCCTCGCTCACCTGTCACAACTAACTCACGCTCCATGTCACTCTCACTACTTTCACCTCCATTCCTGACAGCGCACTCACCCTTCCTCTTGACAGCGCACTCTTTCCTCATGTACCTGTCCATCACACACCTTTCTCGCGCACACTCTCCCGTTACACCCTCTGTAACACTCACCACAGGTGTGCATTCTTCCTTGCCTTTGACAGCGCACTCTTTCCTCATGTACCTGTCCATCACACACCTTTCTCGCGCACACTCTCCCGTTACACCCTCTGTAACACTCACCACAGGTGTGCATTCTTCCTTGCCTTTGACAGCGCACTCTTTCCTCATGTACCTGTCCATCACACACCTTTCTCGCGCACACTCTCCCGTTACAACCTCTGTAACACTCACCACACCGCGCTTCCATGTGCTCCCTCGCACACACGCTACGACCGACTCATTCTCGCCAACACCCTCACTCCTTGGCACACACTTTTTCCTCACACACCCCAGAGTCGGACTTTCTCGCACACCTCCTCTTTCGCACACCAGACCTGTCACACACCTCACCAACGGCCTTTCACGAACACCCGGATCCAAACCAATCCCCAAGCTTCTTAAATCCCCTGGCGCATCATACGCACGACCATATTGGTCACCACTTACACCGGGTCCTCTTCCTCTTCGCTTCTCCTCCATCACCTGCGAATCCCTCATCCGGTTAATGAGCACATCATCACGATCCAAACACAGACTTTGGACCAATTCTTTTATCTCCTCTTTTATCTCTTTCTTATCCCCTCTCCGTCGCTTCTTAATTTCGCTCATCCCTTCTTCCACTTCTTCTAATTTGTGCTTCACCTCTTTTATTCCCCGGTACGTCTCCTCAAGCTCATCCTCTAAGGCTACCTTGACCGTTTCCATGTGCGTCCTCACCTGCCGGTCCTTCGTCTCCATTACCTCTATCACCTCGTCCAACCTCGTTGTCAGTCCCTCACGTACCATCTGACATTCCCTCTTTGTCGCTATTAAGTCGTTTTTTATGTCGTTTTGTGTCGCTTTTAAACCTCCTAATACCGCAGTGTTCCTTTGAACCTGCTCCACTAACTCCGTCTGTCCCACCGTCAGCTGCTCCACCTCCTGCGTCAGGACCTCTATGCCCCCCTGTAACTTTACAGTCCCCTTTCTCACCTCCTTCTCCATGTGCTCCTTACAGTGCCTCACCTCCTCGCGCACTCCTACGACCTCCTCACTCACACCTCTTCTGATCTCTTCTCCCATCACTTGCATCTCCTGCCCAGATGCCACCCTCATGTGCTCCATTTCCTCCCTGTGAGCATCCAGTTTGGTTTCTACCCCCATTCTGACCCCCTCTATCTGCTGCCCCATTTGGTTAACTTCCCTTTCCGCTTGGTCCCTCATGTCCCTCAATTTGCCTTCCATACTGTTTTCTAACCCCTCTAACCCAGTTTTCACTCCCTCTATCTGATTCTCCTGGGCAGCCATTCTATTTTCTACCCCCTCTAACCCAGTTTTCACTCCCTCTATCTGATTCTCCTGGGCAGCCATTCTATTTTCTACCCCCTCTAACCCCTTTTGCATCCCTTCCCCATTTGATTCTCTTGAGCGGCCATTCTGTTTTCTACCCCCGTTAACCCCTCCTGTATTTCCCCTAATCTATCGTCTAATTTCCCAAATTTCATGTCTAATCCCTTAAAATTATTGTCTAATCCCTCACTGGTACCCCTCGCTTCGTCCCTCATTACCCCCATTTCGTTTCCCATTACCCCTAATTGGTTACTCTGCAGTTTGAGGGACGCCTGCATTTGCGCCATAAATTGCTCCATGAGGACCTGCATCTGGGCCATCCCTCCCACTTGTGCAGCGGGTGCGGCCGCCGTAGCTATGTGCGAGGCGCCATTTCGCGCGTCTGCTACCCCCGCTGTTTCGCTCTCCTCACGTGTCTCAATTTGGTCCTGGACCGACCCTGCTTCACTCTCCCCTACCGGACCCCAGCCGTCTTGATCCGCCATAGCGCGACTTTCAAAATTCGAGTTTCGTAACACAAATCCAAATTTTGCTGTTATAATTTCGTCGAGCGCAGTAACCGCGGGACCGCGCTCCGGATCGATTTTGTCGAGCGCAGTACGCGCTCCGAATCGATTTTCCCTCCCAAAATTTGGGCCTAACTAATTTAGTCCCGGGTCCGAATCTCACTCCTCGACACCAATTGTTACAGACACGACTTTGATGTTAAGGTGGGCCGAGCAGAATGGCCGTCGTGTCCGCACAAATTACCCGATTATACTCGACGTTGACGGAGCCGCGCTACGCTGGATCAATAAAGGAAAAGAAGACACCCGGCTGGATTATAATGACAGACACTAATGTTTCGGTTCTCAATTATATTCGTACGGAAAAGGTTAGATTACAGGGGCTAGAGGTAAAGCACAGAAAAGATGGGCACTTAGACACAGGCTTATCTTAACCCCGGACAGACGACAGGTAAACGGGACAACGGCTGACTCACACGGGGGTTGATGGCAGGGAAAGGCAGGTATCGGTGGCTCCAGGTGCACATGGGCTCGGGGCAGAATCAACACGGTTCGGTCCGGTCCAAAGATGCGGGGAGGTCACAGCGCTCGGAGGTAACGTTCTTTCACAGGCGGGTTCTCTTCCTCTCAGCGATCGCAGGCAACGTTCTTTCTCAGGCGGGGCGCATCTGACGTCACATCCGGCGCGGGGCCGCGTATATCCGGCGGGGAGTGACACGCCCTCGGCTCGTTAGCGCCGCCCCAGATGGAATCGGTCCGCCCTTCTGATTGGGTGCGGGGGGTTACCAGGCTCCGCCCTTGAGGAGGAGCTGACAGCCAGCCCCTCCGTGGTAACCCCGTGGAGCGCGTGGTCAATGGCGCTAATCGAGCCGGTGTGAGGACGCATCCTCCCCCGCGCCGCCGCCATCTCCTCTGTTGTTGTTGTAATTGTTGGGGAAGAAGATGGAAGGAGGTATGGGAAAGGTCCTAAACTCACTACTGATGCCATATAATCACATTCTGGTGCAACGAAGAGTCATAATTAATGGAAACGAGGCCTTAACTGACATAGACTAAGAATAACTAGCAAGATGTCCGAAAGTTGTCTACGTGTGGTGCGGTGGACCTGGGCACGACATTTAATGGGGGAATAAGGGGAAGGTCGGCTCTACTGATTGTTGTTTACATGCAATGGGACTAGGGAATGGGGGATTAGGGAAAGTTGGGGAGTATTGGAGAAATAGGGGAATATTTACAAGCGGATATGGAGGCCAAATTCCATATTCGCAACAATATATATATATATGTGTGTATATATATATATATATATGTATATATATATATATATATATATATATATGTATGTATATATATATATATATATATATATATATATATATATATATATATATATATATATATATATATATATATATATATTGCGGATATGAGGATTGTATTTTTTTTATTGTGTTGTATTGTGGTAAAGTGCTGTGTAACATTGGTTGAATATGGCCCCTCCTGCCTCCAGAGTTGTGTAAAGGTAAAAAGGGCGTCCCGGTAGTTAATTCCATGAAACACCACATTGAAGGACACGATAAAACCCTTGTTCAGTAGTTTATATCCTTATTATGTGTTTTAGAGTAAGGCCTTGTCTTCCATTAGAATGACACTCCATTGCACCAAGTGAAAGAGATAGATTCCCTTCATTCCCATTCCCAAAAACCTCCATTTCCCCTTTCGTAATGGCCAAGCCTCAATTTTGCAATTACATCCCCTCCAAAGCCGCCATTGAACACGAGGCAGGGTTGGGGAAGAAAGGCGGGTCCCCACCTCGTCATATAGGGGAGGAGTGAGTCAGCCCCACTCAACCAACCACGAACAAGGGGTTGGACTTGGAGAGGGTGTGGAGAGAAACATCGAGGAGGTTCGCGAAGGTTGAGGGGCGGGGCCTATATAACCCGCGCGCGGGACGTTCCCCAAGCAGATGAGCTGAGATCTGAGATGAGCTGAGATGAGCAGAGATGAGCTTTGACGAGATGAGCTTTTACGGAGATGGGTCCAGGAGATGCGCTGGAGACGAGCTGAGAAGAGAGATGAGCTATGACAAGAGCTGAGTTGTGAGGTCCAAAAGCAGAGATCATCCAGGGAAGCGCAAAAGCCTGCTATTCGTCACCTTGCTCGCCAGCGGCAGCGTCCACAGCAGCAACAACGCTCGACAGCCGTTTGGGGCCTGGACGGCGGTTTTGAGCAGGGCCGCGAAGGAACGGCGGCTGCCCAACCTGCCGATTCGTGCTGCCGGACCCATTGGACTTTCCTCTCCTTCCAGCCAATTCCTATCATCATTCCCCGTGTGAGTCGTCTTTGTTTGTTCTGTCCTGGGTAGGTAATTAAGTCTGTATAAGCTAGTAATTTGCACTGTGTCACCTGCTTTTTCATGTCCCCTGTAAATAACCGTGACTGCTCTTTTTGCTTGTGTTTGTGTAAATAATAAACCCCGTTACTCTTCTGTACGTCTTCTTCTTCTTCCTCTTTGCATTCGTCGTCTTAGTCTTTTCCATATTGAATAGCTGTGGCGCGATACGGCCGAAGTCTGGGTGAATCGGGTGAGTCGGGGAAAAACTGTTCGGCCGCGGTGCCTCCGCTCGGTAAATAACATCTTATCCGCGGACCGTAACAATTGGTGTCAGGTGTGTCGGATTCGGACCTGGGACTAAATTAATTTAGCCCAAATTTTGGGACACAATTGTACAATTGGCGTAACAATTGGTGTCAGAAGTGTCGGATCGGACCCGAAGCGCGCTTAACGCGCTCAAAATTACGAGCTGCTGGAAATTTGTGTTTTAAAGCAAAACCCGAATTTTGAAATCGCGCCATGGCTGGTCAAGGCGACGGGATGCCGGTGGGAGAGATAGACGGGGTAGAATCGACCCAGGACCTCGGGGAAATGTATGTGGAGGAAAGGGAGGAGGAGAACAAGAGCAACGAGGAGGTGGTTGAGGGGGTATCAGGCGCGCAAAATGGCGTCCTCGCGCACCAGGTTGAGGAGGCACAAAATGGCGGCGCTGCGACAACCGAGACCGCAGCGCTGGGGAAATTGGACCTCTTCGCGGCGCAGATGATGGGGTATATGAAAAAGATGGCTGAAAAATCCAGCAGGGAAATGGAACAAATTTTGGGAAATAAATTTGAGGGTTTAGACAATAAAATTGAGGGTTTAGACAATAAAATTGAGGGGTTAGACAACGGGATAAAAGAGGTGAAAAATGGGTTAACGGGGGTGGAAAATAGAATGGCTGCCCAGGAGAATCAGATAGAGGGGGTGAAAAATGGGTTAATGGGGTTAGAAAATAGGATGGAAGGCAAATTGCGGGAAATAGGGGAGCAATCCGCCTGAGAAATTAAACAAATGGGAGAGCAGATAGAGGAGGTGAAAATCGGGGTAGAAACCAAACTGGATGCTCAGAGGGATGAATTGGGACAGATGAGGGTGGCATCTACAAAAGAGAGGGAGGAGATACGACGAGGTGTAAGTGAGGAGGTCTCGGGGGTACGCGAGGAGGTAAAGCGAGGTGAAAAGCGTATGGAGAAAGAAGTGAGGAATAATACGGCGAGGTTACAAGGGGGAATAGAGGGTCTGACGAGGGGAGTAGAACAGCTGACAGTGGGACAAAAATAACTAGTGGATCAAGTAGAAAAGAATACTGCGGTACTAGGAGGGTTAAAAGCGACACAAAACGACATAAAAAATGACTTGATAGCGACACAGAGGCAATGTCAGATGGTACGTGAGGGACTGACAATGAGGTTGGATGAGATGACAGAGGTAATGGAGACGAAGGACCGGCAGGTGAGGACGCACATAGAAACGGTCAAGGTAGCCTTAGAGGACGAAATTGAGGAGACGCACCGGGAAATAAAAGAGGTGAAGAAAAAGTTAGAGAAGGTGGAAGAAGGGGTGAGTGAAATTAAGAAGAGACGGACAGAAACTAAGAGAGAAATACAGGAGGAGGTGATGGAATATGTACAAGGTCTGTGCTCAAAGCGTGATGTTGTGCTCGCTAACCAAATAAAGAGTTTGCAGGTGGTGAAGGAGGTGCGGAGACGAGGTGCCAAGATGAGTGGCGATATACGAGGAAATGTATATGATGTGAGGGGAGCTTCAGTCGGCTTGGGGGTTGCTTTGGACCCGGGTGTTCGTGAGAGGCCGTTGGTGAAGTGTGCGACAGGTACGGTGTGCGAAGGAGGAGGTGTGCGAGAATGTCCGACTCTGGGGTGTGTGAGGAAAAAGTGCGCGCCGAGGAGTGAGTGTGCTGTCGAGAGTGAGTCGGTCGTAGCGCGTGTGCGAGGGAGCACATGGAAGCGTGTAGTGAGGAGTGTTACAGAGGATGTAACGGAAGAGTGTGCGCAAGAGGATGCGCGAGAAAGGTGTGTAACGGACGGGTGCATGGGGAAAGAGTGCGCTGTCAAGAGTATCAGTAAGGGAGAATGCACGCCGGTGGTGAGTGTTACAGAGGGTGTAACGGGAGAGTGTGCGCAAGAGTGTGTGCGAGAAAGGTGTGTAACGGACAGGTGCATGAGGAAAGAGTGCGCTGTCGAGAGTAAGGGTGAGTGCGTTGTCAAGAGTGGAGGTGAGAGTAGTGCGAGTGACACGGGGCGTGAGTTGGTTGTGATGGGTGAGAGAGGGTGTACACCTGGAATGGAAGGATGCACACCTGGAATGGTAGAGCGTGTGTGGGAATGCACACTTGAGTTGGTAGTGAGGCACGTGGTTGGGTGTGCGAGTGAGAGCACACCTGTGATTGTCATAGAGGAGGTGACCGAGGAGGGGGCGCGAAGAGGTGTGTTGGTGAGGTGTGCGAACGACGAGTGTGTGCCAAGGTGTTCGGTGGTCAGGTGTGTGACCAAGTCTGTGAGCGGAATGAGTGTACCTAGGTGTGTAAGAGAAGGTGCAATGACGAGGAGCATGGGAACAGCTGGATGTATGAGCAAGGAACGGGCTGCGGGGTGTAAGCATGCAGGTGAGGCATCGACGGTAACCGGGTTAGCGGTTAGAACGACATTTAGCCGAATCGGGCCCTCGGTGCGCGTCGGGCAGCTTCGCGTGCCGCGAGGACCAGCGGGGATCCGAACCACTGCGGTTTCGAAAGGACCGCCGTACGTGATCCACGCTGGGCCGCGCTTTGAACGGCCGTGTCCGTGCTCCACTAGGCGGAGCGGGCAGCCCGATAGGAAGGGTCGTCATGGCGACCCCTTTTTGTTGAGACGTTCCGGCAGGTCGAGATCGGGCCATTGGATGGCTTCGTGCCGAGGTGGTGCGTGGGATCTCGGCCCGGGTAAACCTCCTTCCCTGCACCGAGTGCCGGACGCATCCAGCCGCCGGCACCAAACAACCCGCATTCATTGCTCGGCTTTACGAAGCCGGGCTGTGGAAGTGAATTGGCGCACCGAGAGGCACTCGTGAGTGGACTGTGATGATGGTGATAGTGATAGTAATTTGATACGAAATTTAGAATAGTGGGTAGAAGTGGCAGTAATTGGAAAATTTTTGATTTGTGGAAATTGGACGAGCAAAATTTATAGTAAGAGATGCCCCATGTGATGGGATGGCCAATCCACCATCCCTCACAGGGGGGGCAAAGGAGCACTAGGTTATGGGGTTTATGGCAGTGGAAACTAGCCCGGGTGGGTTAGGATATATCGTGTGTAGGGATCTAGAGAGATGACCTTAGGTAACGTTAAGATTAGTTAGTGACAATGATACCGGTAGTGGGGACGCAGGTAGATTAGAGTGGATGACAATGATGAGGGAGCGCAATAGTTTAAAGGGACGACTGGGAAGCGCAAGTTTCAGAGGGGAGTAGTTAGATGAGATAATGCCGTGTGTTTGAGGATTGGAAGTGTATTGTGAAAAGTGTGTAAGGAACAGGTGTGATTGCACAGGTGTGCAACTGAACAGGTGTGTGGAGCAGTGTTTGAGTGAGTGATAGTGATGAGTATTGTGCTGACCAAATGGTCCAGGAAGGAAGGAGGGTGCAGGTGGCACCAGGTATGATTGCACAGGTGTGCAACGACAGGTGAATGGAGAATGGTTGTGTGGAATACATGGAGTGTGGAATACATGGAGTGTGGAATATATGGAGTATTGGAATGGATGGTCGTGGAGTGAGTATGGTGGAAACTATGGAGTGGAGTGGATGGTGCGAAGGTGTGAATGGGGGAAGGATGGACCCCCATCACGAATACCCGGGGCGGGTAGTGTAAGCGTTAGGTAGAGGGTATAGGTAAATTGTGGTTGGATATTGGCATCTGTGGTGCGGGTGAAAGAATGGTATTTGGATGGGTGCATTAGTGTTGTGGAAATGGCTGGGCGTGTAGCCTGTTAGTGTGTGTAGTTGGGTTTGGCACTCCACCACTGTGAGGATGTCGGCCAGGTGAGGCCGCAGGTGGGCTCTGGGAGCCGGTAGAGTTGTTGTGGATGGGGCCTGAGGATCCGGAGGACGGACCCGGGTAGCCCAGTGCCAGAGGGCACCGAGGGGTGACAGAGCCAGGAGGGGCCTTCCCCAGTCGATAGGTTAGGTTAAGGAGCAGGTAAGCTCGGGTGGCAACTACAGTGGTGGAGGTGTGCAGGTGGGTAGACCTGCTGGGAGAGCTACACGTCACAGCCCAGAAATTGTGCAAGGGCACCGGGAGATGAATCGGGGGAGTGAGACCCCAAATTGAGAAGCACCACAGTTTGGTCAATGGGAATTGGTTTTTAGAACCCATAGTGTAAGTTGGCCAATGGATTGGCAGGGAGAGACCCCGGGTAGTGTAAAGTGTGTTAAAGTCATTTAGAGGATCGTTAGGATGAAGAGTCTCCTCGCACCATCTACATGCACTCACCTGAGGTGACAGGTACTCCACACCATGTAGGTTGTTTTTATTATTTTTATTGTGCAAATGTTTTGGGATGTGAGACGCATCATGATGTGGGTGTGACATTGTGCTGATGTTCCATCTCTTCCTCCTTATGAGGATTGATGATGAATTGGTGATGGCAAATTTTGGCTAGAGGGATTGTGGAGACGAATTTGGTGTAGAAGAAATATGGGGAAGACGTGACAGTAGTGACGAATTTGTAAATGTGTAGATTTTGTACATATGGGGTAAGGGCAAGGGTAGTGTAGGTGACAGGGGGGGTGACGTACGGTAGGGATGAGCTTTCTCACTTCGCTCTCCGTACGCACTTCGCCTTGCATTGCCTTATGGATGTGTACCCTTGTGACCTTACCCCTCGCTCATCTGTCTTACCCCCTTTGTCTCCCACATGAGGACCTGAGCGCCACTGGGCGCTGAGGGGAGCGTGCGTGAGTCGGCCATTGTGCGCCCGGAACTCCCAGAACCAGCTGTCTGCATCGATGCACCACATTATGGACCACATGTCTGTGGCCGAGCACCACTTATGGACCCCATGGGTTGGGGCATGGCCCCTCTGCTGGAACTGGCCATGAGGGCCCGAAATCTTGCTGGCGGACCTTGATCACAGGGCACCGATGCCCCACAGGTGAACCACACGTAGTCGGCCCCTGTGGGCCATAAATAAATACAAACGGACAAGTTAGGTGCATTTTATTGCAAATAGGCCGCCAGCAAAGGAAAAAGACAACAACTGGAAGAAATAATAATAGCCAGCAGAGGGAGCCGAAGAGCAAGAGACCACCTGCAGGGTTAGGGGTTGTTGTTTTTATTTTTTATTCACGAACAGTAATGACTGTGCACCGATTGGTGCTTGAGGGTGTGTTGGTGCGTTTTTTGGGTGCTTTCATGGTGCAGTGATGCAGAGCAGACTGTCTCCCCCCCCAGAAAGAAGAATCACAGGTCCTGGGTTGCGTTTTGTAAATAAAGTAGCGTCAATTGTAAATAATGCTCCCCACCGTCAGTGTGTAGTTTGAAGACCATTCCGCAATTCGGTTAACTGTGGGCGTGAGTCTGTTAGGCAGGGTGCAATGGAGCAGCGGGACATATTTATTTATGTTTTAAAACTGTGGCACTCAGGGTCAGGTTAAAAGTAGAGGGAACTACACCTACGTGTCACACTAACTTAAAGTTGTAGGCCCGGGACGTGCCTAAGAGGAGGAGGGTGCAGTGTTGCGGATATGAGGATTGTATTTTTTTATTGTGTTATATTGTGGTAAAGTGCTGTGTAACATTGGTTGAATATGGCCCCTCCTGCCTCCAGAGTTGTGTAAAGGTAAAAAGGGCATCCCGGTAGTTAATTCCATGAAACACCACATTGAGGGACACGATAAAACCCTTGTTCAGTAGTTTATATCCTTATTATGTGTTTTAGAGTAAGGCCTTGTCTTCCATTAGAATGACACTCCATTGCACCAAGTGAAAGAGATAGATTCCCTTCATTCCCATTCCCAAAAACCTCCATTTCCCCTTTCGTAATGGCCAAGCCTCAATTTGGCAATTACATCCCCTCCAAAGCCGCCATTGACCACGAGGCAGGGTTGGGGAAGAAAGGCGGGTCCCCACCTCGTCATAGAGGGGAGGAGTGAGTCAGCCCCACTCAACCAACCACGAACAAGGGGTTGGACTTGGAGAGGGTGTGGAGAGAAACATCAAGGAGGTTCGCGAAGGTTGTGGGTCGGGGCCTATATAACCCGCGCGCGGGACGTTCCCCAAGCAGATGAGCTGAGATCTGAGATGAGCTGAGATGAGCAGAGATGAGCTTTGACGAGATGAGCTTTTACGGAGATGGGTCCAGGAGATGCGCTGGAGACGAGCTGAGAAGAGAGATGAGCTATGACAAGAGCTGAGTTGTGAGGTCCAAAAGCAGAGATCATCCAGGGAAGCGCAAAAGCCTGCTATTCGTCACCTTGCTCGCCAGCGGCAGCGTCCACAGCAGCAACAACGCTCGACAGCCGTTTGGGGCCTGGACGGCGGTTTTGAGCAGGGCCGCGAAGGAACGGCGGCTGCCCAATGCGCCGATTCGTGCTGCCGGACCCATTGGACTTTCCTCTCCTTCCAGCCAATTCCTATCATCATTCCCCGTGTGAGTCGTCTTTGTTTGTTCTGTCCTGGGTAGGTAATTAAGTCTGTATAAGCTAGTAATTTGCACTGTGTCACCTGCTTTTTCATGTCCCCTGTAAATAACCGTGACTGCTCTTTTTGCTTGTGTTTGTGTAAATAATAAACCCCGTTACTCTTCTGTACGTCTTCTTCTTCTTCCTCTTTGCATTCGTCGTCTTAGTCTTTTCCATATTGAATAGCTGTGGCGCGATACGGCCAACATCTGGGTGAATCGGGTGAGTCGGGGAAAAACTGTTCGGCCGCGGTGCCTCCGCTCGGTAAATAACATCTTATCCGCGGACCGTAACAATATATATATATATATAATATATATATATATATATATATATATATATATATATATATATATATATATATATTATATATATATATATGGTCATTGTATATATGGCAGGGGGCTGCAAAAGTAGGTATACAGTAATGAAAAACAAAACGTGCGCACAAAACGTATTTTATTGATGATACAAGCATATCAATAATAACATATCAATAATAAACATATCAATAATAAACATATTAATCCCTCAAATGTTCAAACTGTTTGCCCCCGGCATTCACACACTCCACTAGTCGAGTGTGGACACCCATGCACACTCTGGCACAAAGGTCTTTATCAGCATCAATTTCCTGGCAAGCCTCCCGTATGAACTGAATCATGGCATCAACAGAACGTGGCTTGCATGCGAAAACCCTGTCTTTTACACATCCCCAGAAAAAGAAGTCCATAGGGGTGAGAATCGGCGAACGTGGTGGCCAGTCAACGGCTCCCCGACATCCAATCCACCTGTTGGGAAATTCTTGGTCAAGTAGCGCACGCACAGTGAGTGCGAAGTGCGGTGGCGCCCCATCCTGCTGAAAGTAGAAGTCGTCCTGCTGCTGTTGTTCGCGTACCTGTGGTATGATTGTATCTGTCAGCATGTTCAGATACACGTGTTGATCGACAGTCCTGTGCAGAATGATAGGTCCAACGACACCTTTGCAGGACAGGCCAGCCCACACTGTCACCCCAGGTTGATTGAGCTGTTGCTCAATCGTGACTTTAGGGTTTTCAGTTGCGTAGTACACACAATTATGCCGATTAACGGCACCCGATAGCTTAAAGTTTGCTTCATCGGACCACACGATTTTGCGCAGAATGCTGTCACCCTCTTGTTCCTCGTTCAGGATGGCTTCGCAAAATTGTAAACGCCGATCCGAGTCATCCTCTAATAAACCATGTATCAATCGTGGCACGTACATTTTCAGTCCTGCACGGTGCATCAAACGACCCAACGATTTGCGTTCAATACCCAATTCAGATGACGCCCTGTTTTTCGATTTCTGAGGGCTCTGGGTAAATGCCAGGGCGACTTGCATTGCATTCTCTGGTGTTGTCACGGTGACTGGATTGCATTCTCTGGTGTTGTCACGGTGACTGGTCGACCAGTCTTCGGCGAGTTGTGGATAGACCCCGTCCTCTCAAATTTGTCACGTATCCAGTAAATCGTGAGCCTCGTTGGTGGAGGCAATGCAAATGTTTCTCGCCACTGCTCTCACACACGTTCACTATTCTCTGTCTTCCAGTACTGTTTCAAAATCCATTTGCGCTCCTCGTCTGTTGAATTACCAGCCATCGTTAAATTTCCACTTTACCTGCAAATAATAGATGTATTATAGAAAAAATTACGAAAATAAAAATATAAAAAATGGTAATAATGATTTTAATGAATTAAATGAATTCTAGTATTAAATGAATCCTAGCACCACTATTATAATACTGGTATAACTGGTATAATCCTTACTGTATACCTACTTTTGCAGCCCCCTGTATATATATATATATATATATATATATATATATATATATATATATATATATATATATATATATATATATACATATATATATATATATTAGTGTACCTAGTATTGCAGCATATTTTTTGAGAGAGCAATGGCTCAAAGATTCGACATTTTGAACATAGGATAATCTTCAACTGGAAGTAAGAAAAACATGACTAACTGGATGATATTCATAGAATGCTTACCCTGTGCAGTGTTGAGGGATTTGGTGCGAGCCAACTCTTCTGATTTTTTGAGGCAGCAAATTTGTAATTGCATATATCTACACTTCTCAGGTAAATGTGTACAAATTATACTTGAAATCCTGAAGCAATTACAATTATTCTAAATTCACACGGTTTTTGAGGTACACTCAATATGCACTATATCAAATGGTTATGTAACATGTGGTAAAGTTTAAATTTCCTTAGTTGAACGGTTTTTGATGTACGATCTTAACAAAATGCAAACACGTACGTACACGATGATTGCTTAACCTCGCTTTTTGCTTTGCGAGCTCGAGATAATAAACACTCGAGAAAATAAAGATAAAGTATTGGTGGGATATAAGGAGGGTGGGGTAGAAGATGATGATCAGGAGGTGGAAGGAATGTTGTAATAAGATTAGGAATAGCTCCAATATATAAATACACCTCTGAGAAAGTTTTTTTTCTGAATTGCAACGTAAACGTTTTTATTTACCAGTTATTCATACACTTTAATGAAAAAATAAGGGACACCAATGGAGTATGCAAATTCCCTTCTGCGCTGTCTTTCCTGGTTTCAAATCTCGAGGCAGGTATAAACGTTCACTCTGATGTCTCGCATGCATGGCGGGGCAAGTGCGCTGCCCATTGGAAGGACCTTCAGCAACAGTAACTGTCTGCCAGCAATCGTCGTTGATGGTCGTTAAACATGGTCGTTTTGTGAGGAGTTCGAGAGTTATCGGCAGCTTTTTGGCTGAATTTGAAATTCTTGCCAGTCGAACATCAAGCTGAGCAAGCCAGTTCCAGAAATATTTGGCCTCGAACCATTCTCCCTGGCCAGCCCCCCGTAATGAATCGAAAAAACAATTAGGGCCATGTAGGCAGAGGAGGAAATAATGAAAAATACCTTAACCTTGTGTGTTGTCAACTATATTGTGAGTACTGTATATAATTTTGAACGTCACTTTCAATATCAAAAGTGAAGCACTGAATTGTTTCAATTTATAAACTAAGTTTCAATAATTCCAAGTTTGCAATACAAATAGGTTTTATAACACAAAATCTTTAATCCATAGAGTCAAATTCCTGGAGGATTTTTCTTAATGAAAAAAAAAAGAAGGAAGCATTCCTTGCACCAAAAGGTCTTGAAATTAAACATTGAAAAGTAACATACCAATGTTGAATCAAGGTTCCATTGTGCCGACATACTCTCCTCCACTTTTACAAAATTGTATACGAGAATAATTATGTCTGCTCAACAATCATTGTGTGTGCTTGTACAATTACAAATCATGTACATGATAAATGTCAACCGAGTGCATCGACTTTGAATTTATCTTTATCGGAAAACATTTTTCACAGCAATTAAGCAAAAATAGTGGTGAAAGGAAAGGCAGCTATCAAGGGACCCAATTAGGAAGGAATTTTCAACTCCGCAATCTCAATGCATCTCGATTGAAGATCTTGTGTGTTTAATATGTCTTACTAAAATAGGCAGCAATGTGTTCCAGACACGGTTTAAAAGCAAGTCTGCTAACGAAAGAAATGGAGATGTTTGTGAAATAACTTGGATGTGCAAGAAAAATGGGTCACATGATTTTAAATAGGAACGCGTGTTTTAGGAGAACTGCTCCTTGAAATTCGAGCAACGGCATTGGAGTCATATTGTTTCTTGAAACGATTTACTTGAACAATATTAATACTTTCTGAAATGTGTGACCAATTCCTTACTTTTTCTCATCGCAGAAACATTCTTCAGGTTTTTTCCTTTGTAGATGACCTTTGACCTCACGGAGATGCGTTACCTTCTCCTGAAGTGATTTGATCTGTGGAGAAGCGAAACAGCAATTTTTAATTTCCTCTTCTGAAATGGTGGCCTCTTTATTTTCTACCACTAATTTCTGCTCTTGCACTCTGTGGCCTTTCTGTGCTACCCTCAATTACCTCCCCCCTTTCCCCATGGTTCTCCAGGGTACCTGTGGCCTGTAAGTGAACCACTAGTGGTGAAACTCAAAATCTAGGCTCACTGCTCACTTTCACTCATTTGTACATCTCATGATCTTTTCTACCCCCATTACCACTCCCCAAGCCCACAACTACTTCACTACGTTATTGCATTTTTCCTCCTCTCCCTCCACGGACCTTTCTGTTCTTTGTTCCATTACCATTTCATCCCCGGTATTTCACTTCCCGTTCTATCAAACCCTTCTTGCTGTGTTTGAGCTTGCATCCAGCTTGTTCAACCCTGGGGTCATCCGCCCATCTCCTTGCTCTCATTCATTCTCTCCCTCATTCTTCCTCCAGCGTCCCTCTGTCGCGTTGCTCTATCTTGCTGTTGGTGTTTTCCCCACTTTACATTGTGTTCTGGCTGTTCTGTCCTGTTCTGTGTTCTACCTCATCTATGAGCCTCGACAAAAAACGAGAAAATCGCTGGAAAAATAAAATTCCAGACAAAAGAAGAGGATAGCATGACAAAAAAGCTACTGTATCGTATCAAAGCAAATATTCACTAATGAGTAAGATATCATGAAAGTCAGGCTGTACCTGGTTGTCCACATACAAGCGATGATCTTTCCATGCAGGCATTGATTCATACAACTCATCGTCACAACGAACCGAGTTGTTTGAGAAAGAATAGCACCTGGAAAAAGATGGATAAAGTAAACTATGACATCACCGTTTTAAATAAAATTAATGTCAAAGGTTGCAAGTATTGCTGTTAATCAGAAGGATAATTAATGATGGATTGACGATAATAAAAATTTTCCAGCAGACATTCCAGCAAGGAAGTGAAGCATTGGAAACTCAAATGTCCCGTGGTGTGGAAATCAAAAACACTTGTAGTTATTCTCCGATCACAAGGGCAAACACTTTGCAAAAATGGAACCTCACCAAACCCAAACAAAACTAAAGAGTTCATAGAACACGACACCCCGTGCAGTGTTTACGTTTATACAGGAGGGCCTTGCTGTTCGTGTGGGTTGCATTCTTGAAAATCCCCGTGAACTGCAAATCAGTGATACTTACCGGTAACCTTAGGGGGGTAATGGGGAAAATAGGGTTAGGGACTTCAACTTTAAAATTTGTCCAAACTGTACCCCTAAATTAACATGTTTTGTGCATTGTTTTGTGATATTTATTTTCATGAATAAAATAATTAAGAACATAAAATATAGTTCATTTTCTTGAGTTATTAGGATTCATGAAACCTAACCTTAATAATAATGTTGATAAATTTGATACAATAATGCGCTGCGATGTTGATGATGGTGACGATAAAGACGAGTTGATGGTGATGATGATGTTGGGGGATTTGGGGGTTATTGTGTTGACGGTCCATGTTAATTAGGTGAATAAATGTGGAAAATATTTCGCCAACCAGAGATTATTCGAGCACATTGAACGCAATCCGCAACCTTGTCTTAATCAATTCATCATGATAGAGAGAATCCACGAATTGGCAACCCACGGACGACAAAGGCCCTCCTCTATCTCAGTTTTAATAAAATATTAATTTTAAAGATTGTTTAAAAAATCCAGAAGTTTAGCGCTACTGAAGCAGTTTTATATACATCAAACACCTTATACTCTGTAATAAGATGACATTGAGTCGCAATTTAGGAGATGGAGTCTTTATTGATCACCATCGATTGCAGCGCGTCAATCAGCATTGTGCATAGCCATATTTGCGGCCTCTTCTTCACCGCGAAACACATGCCATACCCTCTCATGCTATATATCGATATAAAGCATGGTTCTTGGAAGATTGTGAAGGTGATTTGTGCTCTACAGTCTTCAAGTATGTAATAAAGGTTTAAAGGCATATAAAAAAAAGGAATTCCGGATTTTACCGCCATTTTCCCCAGTGGTTATTCATGCCTGTTGTATGTGTTCTTTATGACGTCCTTAAATATGCTAACTTTCCTGTTTGGAATGAATTTCAATTTTGTTTGACTGCCAGGCAGGCAGACAGAATAAAATAATTACGGTCGGACATAGACATTCAGAGATTTGCTCTCTGCAGACCCTGCATATTTGCGGTTGATAAAATGTGACCTGCTTCAACATTCGCGGGTCTGTTCTTTGCATATTAAAGTTTTTTGTGGGTGCGTTTTAGTCGTGCTAAAATGAGCTGGGTGGCCTGTCCCACCATTCGTGCTATAAACCTAGCTGCGGGGCATGTCCCACCATTTGCGCTATAAACCTAGCTGCGCGGCATGTCCCACCATTTGCACTATAAACCTAGCTGTGCGGTATGTCCCACCATTCGCACTATAAACCTAGCTGTGCGGCATGTCCCACCATTCGTGCTATAAACCTAGCTGTGCGGCATGTCACCCATTCGCGCTATAAACCTAGCTGCATGGCATGGCCCACCATTCGCGCTATAAACCTAGCTGTGCGGCATGTCCCACCATTCGTGCTATAAACCTAGCTGAGAGGAAAGGCTACACCATTTGCACTATAAACCTAGTGGCGCAGGCATGTCCCACCATTCACACTATAAACCTAGCTGTGCAGCATGTCCTACCATTCATGCTACAAACCTAGCTGTGCGGCATGTCCCACCATTCGCTCTATAAACATAGCTGCACAGCATGTCCCACCATTCGCGCTATAAACCTAGCTGCGCGGCATGTCCCACCATTTGCAATATAAAGATGCTCCACTGTATCTACCAGATGTTGCATAAGACGTCATCCCCCACTAGTCATCCACCACAAGTTACACCATTAAAATGCTTCACCCCATCTACACCAACTGCTGAAGACGTCATCACCCATGTGTTACACAATTAAAAAACACTTCACCACATCTACCAGCTGCTGCGTAAGACGTTATCTCACACCAACATCCCCCACAAACAATGGACTCTCACAGTTACCCACAATTTCCGCATCACTACTTATGTCCAGTATGTCATTTGTCTAAATCATTCTTCTCGTTCTGCTGCCTTGACCTGTGTTTTGCCTCTCGCTCCGCTCTTTAATCAAACATGGCTCTGAAGTGCAAGACAAGTGCTGGAAATACGTCAACTGCCAAGTTCAAGAAGAAAGGGTATGAGCCTGAGCAACAAAGTGGAGCTGCTGGACCAGCTTTCAAGAGGAGAGAGTGCGGCCTCTGTGGGCAGACTGGATGGAGTAAAGAAATCCAACATTCCCTACAAGCGGAAGAAAGAAAAGGAGATCTGAGAAAACGTTACGAAAAACACCGAGCACAATAGTGGTCACCCACTAAAAGTTGTTTTCAGGAGATGTCTATGTAGAAAGGATGCAGAAAGCTCTCAATGTATGGCTGGAGGACACTTCGCAGAAGAACATGCCATTAAGTGGACCTCTCATTCATGAAAAGGTGATACATATGTAGATGTACGTGTATCTGTCTGACGCAGGTGGTGTTAGCATGAGTGACGTGGGACTGTGCACGAGTGATGTCGGTCTGGGCACGAGTAAGGCAGGTGAGGCTACGAGTAATGCACTGAGTGATGCAGGTACAAGCAGCTCCAGTCCATTCCGAGTGAGCAGGGGATGGTTTGACCGCTTCAAAAAGTGGTACTGTCTCTGCAACGTCAAGCTGTCAGGCAAGTGTGCCTCCGTGGACCACGAGGTGGCCGAAATGTTCCCTGCACAATTTTCCCAGCTCATTGACAAAAAAGGCTACCTGCCTTTGCAGATGTTCAATGCTGACAAGACCAGCCTGTTTTTGGAAAAAATTGCCAACGCAAAATTTCATCTCGAAGAGAGAGAGGACAGCATCGGGGCTCAAGACCGCCAAGGACCGGGTATCTCTTCTCCTCTGTGTGAACGCAAAAGGGTAGTGCATGATGAAGCCCATAATGCTGTACCGTTCCTTGAACCCATGTGCTTTCAAGGGCAAGAACATACACATGCTGCCCATGTTTTGGAGGGGATTCAGTAAGGCATGGGTAACGGCAGCAATTTTCATGGACTGGTTCCATAACTGTTTCATCCCTCAGGTGGAGTTACCTGGCGGAAAAAACATACATTCGTGGTTCTTCTGCTCAGCGATAGCACTTCTGGCCACTCCAGGGACCTGAAAGTGGCTTACCCAAACATTGAGGTGATCTTCCTGCCACCCAACTCCACCTCCCTGATCCAGCTGTTAGACCAAGGGTTAATCTCCACTTTAAAAACATATTATACCTACCACACCTTTCGCCGCATTTTGGATGAGATAGACTCTGACACAGAGCTCACCGTCGGGCAGTGTTGGAAAGAGTTCAATATAGCCCACTGCATTGGCACCATCAACGAGTCGCTGGACAAGGTGAGAGCCTCCACCATCAATGCCTACTGGCAAAACCTGTAGCAAAAAGTATTGAATAATTTTGCCGGCTTTCCCGACATGGAGGAGAGGCATGAAATTGCCGGTTTGCCAGGGCAAGTGGGAGGAGAAGGCTTTGACGACATGGAGCCTGAGGAGTTGGATGATCTTATCGCCTCGCTTGATGAGGAGCTCACCGAGGAGTAGTTGGATGCCCATTATCAAGGAGGAGGAGGAGGAGGAGGCAGGCCAGTGATGAAGAGGAAGTGGTGCCGAGGTCCAACCTCATGGTGAAGTTTCTGGGTGAGGTGCTGTGCGATATGCCGGCAATTGCCGATAGGCTGCAAGACGCTGCAATTGCTGCATGGAGTGTTACATCAAGTTCAAAAGGGGGTTGGATGATGTGATGCTCCCATGCAAGGAGTGATATCGAAACATGCGACAATCTGCCAGGCAGCTCTCGATCACGCTTCTTTTTTTTTGCCCTGGTCCCTCCACCTCAGGAGCAGCAGCACCCCCTTTTAAATTTTAAGCAGTCGTTATGAAACTGTAGTCGTGCATTCGCGGTCGAATTTTTTTTTAACTTTAAAAATTTTCACCTATGAATTATGAACTGCCAGAAACCTATCCCCCTTTTTCCATTGAAACAATGCCCCGACATTCGCCGTTTCAACATTTGGGCATTTTCGCGAATACTGGGTTCTGACAGTATTTCACTCATTACCTGCGCATATACGATCAGGAAGAACAAAATGTAACATTCAATATAAGCTGTTCCTCGATCATAAACGGACTGACATTAACCAATTGCTTTATCCCACTTTTCACTTCGAGTGCGGGGGACAACAAAGATGCAAGGCGTCATCGAGGACAAAGATCCAACTGCACCTAAAACATGGGACGTGTAGATTATTCCTCCCCTTATCCCTTATTTGTCCAAGTCTCCCTCTTTTTTTGTCTTTGAGCTCTGCTTTTGGTGTTTCACCATCATCATTCTAATGCCCCTTTTGTTCTGTTGGGTCCTGATCCATCATGTGTTTGTGCTCCTCCATGATGCTCGACTTTCCACACAAAAAACACAAAAACAGCACTCAGCAGAACATATACATCTGTCAGGTTGAACAGTTTATGTTTTCTATCCTCCGATAGGCCAGATCTGCATCTGGACCTTAACTAAAATCGAATCGACTTGTTCATTCCACCAATCCAACTCAACCACCAAGTTTTGTCATAATCCGTCCACAATTTTTTGACATAACTTCACCAAATTTTCTTTGCAGATAGCTTCACTATTTATCGTTTTTGGGCCCCATCTCTCAATGGTAAAGAACCACTTGGAAAAAAAAAAAAATCTCGGCTCTGCATCCTCACCAAAGTCTAATCAATTCTTGCTTATCACACACAACCTGTCCAACCCAATTTCGGCTGAATCAGATAACATTTTCAGATATCGTGCTATATATCGTTTTTGGCCCTATCTCTTATTGGTGAAGAAACACTTTTAAACTATAGTATCCGGATCCGCATCCGAAACTTCACCAAAATCTAATCAATTCGTAATTTTCATACGCCCAATCTGTCCAACCCAATTTCGGCTGAATCAGATAACATTTTCAGATATCGTGCTATTTATCGTTTTTGGCCCTATCTCTTATTGGTGAAGAAACACTTTTAAACTATAGTATCCAGATCCGCATCCGAAACTTCACCAAAATCTAATCAATTCGTCATTTTCATACGCCAAATCTGTCCAACCCAATTTCGGCTGAATCAGATAACATTTTCAGATATCGTGCTATTTATCGTTTTTGGCCCTATCTCTTATTGGTGAAGAAACACTTTTAAACTATAGTATCCAGATCCGCATCCGAAACTTCACCAAAATCTACTCAATTCGTCATTTTCATACGCCAAATCTGTCCAACCCAATTTCGGCTGAATCAGATAACATTTTCAGATATCGTGCTATTTATCGTTTTTGGCCCTATCTCTTATTGGTGAAGAAACACTTTTAAACTATAGTATCCAGATCCGCATCCGAAACTTCACCAAAATCTAATCAATTCGTCATTTTCATACGCCCAATCTGTCCACCCAATTTCGGCTGAATCGGTCTCTAACCTTTTGACATATCCTGCTGACAGACAAACAGACAGACAACTAAACCGACAGGGGTGAAACACATAACTTCGTTTCACCTTCGGTGGTGGAGGTAACGAAAAAAGTAACTAAATAAATATGTAGACAGAGGAGATGCGAAAGTGTATTCATCAATAAATAAATAACAGCGATATGTAGGTAGCACTGATGGATAAATAGATAAATAATTAAAGGTGGTATGTACAGGGTGGCCTGGAAGTCGCTTTACCCCTCCCCAGTAAAACATTCGTTCTTAAACTCCTAATGTGCAGGTTTTAATGGACAATACTTAATAAATCATTGTATCTGTATGGGTTCCATCATTTTCCTGATTCAGTGTGGCTGCATACCAGCATACCAGGACGGGGGAGGGAAGGATGTGCGAGAAAGTTAGCAAGGATAAAGCGACTTTCAAGCCACCCTGTACATAATGGAGATGATGAAGTCTATATAAATGAATAATGGTTGCTGAAAGCATATACATTCCTGTACTATTCTCTCCCATAGATTTTTTTTCAAAAAAAATGGCGAAATTCGGAAATCGCATCGTGTGTCCCATGACTTTTGGCTCCGATCCCAAAATAATTTGATTTGCCTCGTGCCCAGATGTTACAACATAAACATGCCGGATATGGGGAAAAAAATGCGTCCAGCCATTTTCGAGTAGAGACGGACCGGTCCAGACTGACGCACAGACCGGATGAATGGATGGACTGACAACAGCCAAATATGAGCCTCCAAATGGGCTAACGCCGGGTTAGGGGGCGAATTTTTTCCCCAAATCCTACCGACACCGGCACTTAGTACCAACTGAGTAGGAATTGGAATAATCCCAAATTCACGATAAGCTAAATGGCACTTTCCACCAAAACTGGCTGTTTAAATCCCACAGCAAGAACTAGAACGTCACTCAGTAGAGAGCATACATACCTCCACCTGGTTGGCCAGTTCACTGAAACAACTTAATGGTGAAGTTAACAAATGGTGAAGTTAATGTTTGCTTTAATTGTGAATGAAGGTTTATCTATGGCAAGTTCATGTTTGTGAGGGTAATGTTAATGAACTTAATGGTGAAGTTAATGTTTTTTGTTAACAACATTCTACTAACTCAATGGTGAAGAATCAATTAAAAAAATTCTACTAGCTGGATCCGGGTCCGGATCTTCACCAAAATCGAATCGATTCTTCTTTGTCACACACACAACCTGTCCAACAAGTTTCGTCCAAATACATCCATAACTTTTTGAGATATCCTCCTATGTATCGTTTTTGGCCCTATCTCCCAATGGTGAAGAATCACTTAGAAAATTAAACAATTGTCATATCCGAATCCATATTCAGATCTTCACCAAAGTCGAATCGAATTGTCCTTGTCAGACACCCAACCTCTCTACAAAATTCCGTCCAAATCCGTCCACAACGTTTTGAGATATTTTGTTCACAAACGGGCAGACAAACGGACAAACAGACAGACAGGGGTGAAAACATAACCTCCATCCACCTTTGGTGGCGGAGGTAATAACGGTCTATTCAAATGGTATTTTAAAAAGACCATCCATGGGCATCGAGCTGACCTTTCCTTGTCTCCGCTGGCAGTCATTGGACTGTGTATTTGCCTTGAGACCACGTGCTTAGCACCATGGCTTGGGCTGTATGTGGAAGACAATGCCACTTTTGGTTGACAAACAGTTCTTCACTGTCCATGTAGACTACTAAATAGCGCTCAAGTGACGGTGGCTCTCTCAGACACTTGGTGCACTGACAAGGCTTTATGTTGGTTTGTATTTCAGGCCAAGCTGCAGAAGCTTTTGCGTATATCCTGCTCGTTTTGTTTTTAAATATACAATTAATTATATTAGCAACGGTACCCGCCCTATAGGCGGGGCTTCAATTGGGAGGCCCAATTGAAAAGGCAAAATATCAGAAATTGAAGGCTTTAAAAAAATTTTTTAAAACGATTTATATAAACATCCGTTAAATCATATCACAAGCAAATCATCAAAATCTAAACAGTATTTGTAGAATTTCAATAAAAGCCACATCACTGTTCGTATTGGTAAATATTATTCCATCATGTTTGGAAAAACTGGCAAATTGGAAAAATTGGAAAATGGAAAAATTGGAAAATTGGGGAAAAAATTGGAAAAACAATATAGCCTATTTTACTCCAGGGGGTCCCAGGATTACCCACCCAAAATTTCGTTGCGATCGGTTCAGCCGTTTTTGCGGTACCTGGGAACAGACAGACAGACATTTGGTGAATTATAGTAAGATGTGACTTGAACAAGAATACTGGATGAAATCAACTTAATTTTGCTCGGAGTATGCTAAACGTCGTTGGAAGCAAGGATAAGCTGATGTTGCTCAGACAATGGGTTAACACCTGAAATGCCAGCTTATCCTTGCTTCCCACGCCAGCATACCTCAATCGATGTCCTGCTCATTTCATCCATTGTTCGACCTGACCACCAACGCAAATCGACATTCGCCTTCACAATTAGGGCTATTTTACCACTGAAGGATACGTGGATACAGGGATACATTGGGCATTGGTAAAATATTGCTAAATATTGAGTGACCTTGTACCGGGTGGCCCATTTATCTATCCTTAATTTTAAACCACTATAATTGTATTGCTAAGCAACAAAATTAAAAAAGTTTTTTACAGGATATTGATAAATATTTCAAGTTTTTATGACTCAAATTTCATTGAAATCACGTGTATCAAATTAGTGATTAATTTCGACATGATTTCCATCATTTTCTAGCAATGTGCGAAACCTTTTGGAATATGGTACTCCAAAGCCACTTTCTGTTGCATCCAATTGTCATTTCTCCAAAAGTTGCTTGAATCCACTCGATCTATCAGGTTTTGAATGTTCGCCGATTGAGTTGTGTAAACCTGGTTGATTTGCGTAAAATTTTTATCATAAAAACTTGGAATATGCATCAATATCCTGCAAAAAAATTGTTTGATTTTGTTTCCAAGCAATAGTATTATCGGGGTTCAGGATTGTGGATAGATAAATGTGCCACCCTATGGCTTAAATGTGAATTCCAAAAATCACAATGTGGACAGATTGAATATAAACTGTTTTATAATCATCTTTCATTTATAGGAATAAGCCTGGTGTTGGCTTAGCGGTTAGGGTGCCGGCTTGGAATCCTAGGATCCTGGGTTCGAATCCCGGTCGATCGCTGAATTAACGCCAGGGGGGTTGACTCAGCCCGTCGTCCTTCCGAGGTCGGCAAATTGAGCACCAGCTTGCTGGGATGAATGATCCCGGTGTGTACCCAGACTTAGAATAGGTACACCGTATCCCTGCGCATTGTAAGAGGAAACTAAGGGTTGGTGTCAGGAAGGGCATCCGGCCATAAAAACATTGCCTCAAACAGGGCCCCATGACAGTAATACCCCGTTTAGCACTCAGGATACGTTCCTAAACATGGAGCGCTAAGCGAAACAGTGCTCTTCGGGGTCATTATAAACCATTACGTATATGAAAATGCGTTCCTGATAATTTTATTTTCAACCTGAGATATATAATCCCCTGCTCAAGTGGGGGAAAAATGGCCTTAAAAAAAACGGTCATTCATTCATTCATTCATTTCATTTTTAGGAATATGGAATATATTTGGTAGGAAAAAAAGGAAAAAGGTTCCGCAAAGAATATTGACTGCAATTCAACCACGTATTGCAATCTCCATGTCTAATATAGCAATGCATCATCACAAATCCATGTCTACTCTATTGGCTTGCGCTTTTTGAAAAGAGCACGCAATGGTGACTTTTGTCGGAAGTGGGAAAGACATGGATTTTATGCATGCAGCTGTTCGCCATTTTGCTGTGACCACGGAGGTCAATCCGTTTAGTGTTGGCTAGAATGGAATGAATCCGCTGAGATTTACACAACCGCCGGCCCATAAAGCCATTCGACCGTGAGATGGAGAGATACTGTAAAAAGGGCAACTCTAAAGGGATAAGATTCCAAACGTGCAGCTGTGGACAATCTCCTGGCTTTCAGCTGTAACGCAAGCAAGCTCCCTAAATTTCCAGAGTCGTTATCTCATCGCAACACCGCAATACGGATAGTGGAAGCGGCGTACGGAATGATTGGGCACACAGCTGTATTGTGTGAAAATATGGTGCCTGTAATGGCTTCACCGGCTGCACAATCAGTAATGAAATCAGGCAAACAATAAGGGAAAGGGGCAGAACAGAGAACAAAGGAATAAAGAATAGGATGCGAATCCTGTACCAATACTTACCTGAAAGGCGTGTGAAGCTGAAAAGTCAGTGAAACCACAAACACAGTTAGGGTTTTGATCTTACGCATCCCGTTTAGAGGCTGGTAGTCTCTTTGAGTTGTCTCTGGCCCGGGTTTGAATCTCGACGCAGCTATAAACTGTCACTCTGGTGCTACACAGGCAGAGCGATCCATCAATGTGTGCGCCATCCCTTGGATGGATGTTAAGTTTGTGCCCAACTTGTTAATGGACCAATCCGCTGTTTAACGAACTTGGGCATCAGTTGGACCCATCTACTGACATTGGTCGTTTGTGGACGTTAAAGATGCCATGGTGTCTCTTGAGGAGAGTAGACGAGCTATCGCCGGTACCCTAAACAAATTCCAAATTCCTGCTCTAAAGTATAGGGGGCATGAAGTTCCTTGCGAGGGAACACCTGCATTATGTTAAAGTGACATGAAAGTTAGTTTTCAAATGCTGAAAATTAATTACTAGACCAGATCATTATCAAAATTTTCACTCAATAAAAGTTGTTATTTAACTTTTTTTTAAAGATCAAGATTCATGGAATAGCAAAGTGAAAGAGAGTGAAAAAGTTGTGATCTCATAGTGGGGGCAGTGGGGGCAACAATTAGACACAATAAGCAAGGGAATGAACAAACAGGAAAAGAGAAGAGAGAGGAGGGGATGAAACACTGCAAGTTGAAAGTGTAAAAGGGTTTGTTTAGTGAGGTCGATGGGGGTAGAGAAAATTGTAGGTAGGGATGGGGGATGACATGAAATGATGGTTGCACCACCTGCTTGAAGCCGTCGAGGGAAGAGTGTGATTGAACAGGCTCATAAGGCCGCTGAACATCCAAGAAAAAAAGAGGTGTGAAAAGCCTGGATTTGGGGAATGTGACCAGGAATGGTTTAGTAGAAGAACATGCGGATCCTGCAGGAGTTTGGGAGGGTCAGATAGTTGAGAGAGCAGAGAGGGCAAAACCAGAGGAGAAACGATAAACATGCTATGTTCAAACAACGATAAACATTCAAGCAGCCATCAATCATCTGGACTGGTCTCCCATCTCTACCACCTCTGACATCAACTCATCCTGGGAATTCTTCCAAAGTAAATTGCTCTCTCTCATGCACAGATTTATCCCATCTCGTCTTCAGTTGTCATACCCTTCCTCCCGTCCATGGTACACGGAATCTTGTGGTGAGGCTGTTGCCCAGAAACAACTTGCCTTCGTCTCCTGGAAAGCAAATCCAACGGAAGGAAATCTCATTTCCTTTCACAAAGCCCGAAACAAGTGTGTGTCCACCCTCAGGAGAGCCAGGAAACAATATCTCTCCGTTCTCAAGACCGAACTCTCTTATCTGTCTCCCTCTTCCAAATCCTGGTGGCGTCTGGTCAAATCCGTTTCTGGTGTTTGTTCCCCCTCCATCCCCTCCCTTACCTCAAACGGCTACACAGCTGACTCCGCACGTGAAAAAGCTGAATGCCTCAACTCTGTGTTTGCCTCTAAATCTTGTGTCCCAAACCCATCCCTCTCTGTACCCACCATACCCAGTCGTACCCTGCTGCTCCTGGACTCCGTGTCCTTTCCTCCTGACAAGGTGGAAAAGTTTCTGTCAACCCTCGACTCTGATTCTGCAACTGGACCCGACGGCATCAGCCCACGGGTCCTAAAATCCTGCTCTGCTGCTCTATCTCACCCTCTCTCTGTTCTCTTCACCCTCTCTTTTGCTCAAGGTCAACTGCCATCTGCTTGGAAATCAGCCAACATCACCGCTTTGCACAAAAAAGGTGCAAAAACAGATCCTAGCAACTACAGACCAATCAGCCTTCTCCCAATTATCAGCAAAGTCATGGAATCCATCATTGCTTCTGATATGAAATCTTTCCTCTTCTCCAATGGCTTGATCTCTGATCATCAATTTGGTTTCAGACCAGGTCACTCTACTCTGGACATGCTGCTTCTGCTGTCTCAACAATGGATGGAGGTCCTCAATGCCAAACAGGAAATTAGAGCTGTCTCCCTCGACATATCACGTGCCTTCGACACGGTCTGGCACCCCGCTCTGCTCACCAAACTCTCCTCCTTTGGTATCCATGGAAATCTCCACGCATGGCTGGCGGACTTCCTCTCTAGTCGTCGTCAACGTGTGGCCCTGAATGGGTTTCTCTCATCTCCTCTTCCTGTTCAGGCTGGAGTTCCCCAAGGCAGTGTTCTGGGCCCCGTGCTTTTTCTGGTCTTCATCAATGATCTCTCTGACTCTCTCGAAAATCCTCTCTATCTCTTTGCTGATGACTCCACTCTCTGCCGCTCCATTCCTCTTCCCTCAGATCGGCAGTCTGCTGCCTCCTCACTCTCTGAAGACCTGGACAAAATCACAGACTGGTCAAACAAGTGGAACATGTCTTTCAATCCTGACAAATCTCACACTCTTACTATGTCTCTCCGAAAAGATCGACTGGACAACCCTCCCATCTACTTTCTCAACAATCCTCTCCAAGAAGTTCTGTCGCTCAAGATTTTGGGTCTCACTATCTGCCATGATCTTTCTTGGGAAAACCACATTTCCAAGCTGGCCTCCAAAGCCAGTCGCCGACTGGGCATCCTCCGTCGTGCGAAGTCCTTCCTCGGCACACCTGAGCTCCTCACCACATACAAGGCTTTCATCCGCAGCTCAATGGAATACTGTTCTCCCCTATGGGCCGGTGCTCCTGCCTCACACCTAGCTCGGCTTCACGCTGTTGAAACCAAAGCTTTCAGAATTATTGGAATCTCCCGCGATGAAGCTATCTCTGAGGGCCTTTCACTCACTCACCGCAGGCAGGTAGGTGGTCTTTCTGTCTTCTACCGACTCCTCTCCGGCCTTGCACCCCCAGCTCTCTCTGTGCTCTGTCCCCCAAATATTCCTACAGGTCGCACAAGATCTGCCAGCAACCCTCTGATGGTTAAACTGCCGAAATCTCGGCTCTCCGCTCACCTTCACTCTTTCATTCCTCTTTTCTCCCGCCTCTGGAACAAACTCCCTCACTCCCTTCAATCCCACTCCTCCCTCCAGGTCTTTAAAACAGCTGTTCACCACCATCTCTTATCTTCCCCCATCCAAAACCTTGATCTTTTCTACCCCCGCTAATTCACCCCAGATCCACCTTGTTTGAAATTCCAACTTCTTTCCTGGAAGTCCTGGCAGTGTCCATATGTTTTATACCTCTCCCACTGCCCCCTTCCCACGCCCCCCCCCCCAAAGCCCTCGCCCTCTCTCAGATCTCTCGATGTCTCCATGTCTCTCGGTCCCTGCTCTCAAATGTTGTGTTTGTGTCCTTCCCCCTCTCTCCCCATCTTGTCTACCGCTCCCTATGTTATATGTTTTATGTGTCGGTTTGTCTTTCTGTGTGATTAATGTTCGCTCTTTCACGAGCCTCGATATTGTATACAAAAAAAAAAAAAAAAAAAAAAAAAAAAAAAAAAAAAAAAAAAAAAAAAAAAAAAGCCTCGACAAATGTGACTTCTGTGAATAATTTCTGTGGTGGCAGCCATGTCTTTCCGACAATTGTCAAAATGCAAAGATAACATCACGTGTGTGTGTGTGTGTGTGTGTGTGTGTGTGTGTGTGTGTGTGTGCGTGTGTGCGTGTGTTTAGCCAACCATGAACGAGAGATGGATATACCCACAGAAATTCCTGCGAAATCCACAAGGTTTTATTTCCTCCATAACAGGAAATATTTTCAAAGTAGTAAAAACCCCATAAAAAATGACGGGTTGGAACAGTTTATTCAACGGTGCAGCCTTGTGAGCATGCAAGTCTGAAGCCTCGGCCTAGTTTCAGGTGTGCTTATATGTTCTTTATTTATTAGACACCATACGGACGTTAATGAACACTCGTTTTACTCTGCGCATGTTGCACATCACGTGCAGCAAATTTCACTTCCATAGGCCTTGTATTTATTGTTATTAAAAAAAAAAATTGCTTCTTTACACCGCCCTTGAGGCTCGGTTTGCAAGCCACCGTCTACAATTCCAATAGAAGAGAAATAATTACTCTTTTATGGAAAATCTTTTTCGAGTTTGTGTTATCCTCAAAAATATAACGTAGTGAACACACATTTGTGATAAAAGATTGACCTTTAAAACCCACCCTTATGAAGGGGACAGGCATCTGTAGAAACACACAAACGGACATTGTGTTTTATATGGTGAAAATGAGGACGTGAAGTGAAAAATGATCAAATGTAGTATATCTCAGTTGCAATATTTTGTACACAATGTCGAGGCTCGTGAAAGGGGTTGAACACATAACAGAACAGAAAGAACGCAATGTAATGCGGGGAAAACACCAACAGCAGGATAGAGAGATCACAATAGAGTGGCATACAGTGATATGGAGGAAGATTAGACAAGGAGAAGAATGAGAGGAAGGGGAGGAGGAGTAGGGCCACTGGTGGGCGAACAACCTAGAAACAAGTTCAAACACGAAGAGGGTTGAGAGAACAGGAAGGGAAAAACAAGGGATGAAAGAGCAATGGATCAAAAAATGAAATGGGGTGTAGAGGGAGAGGGAGAGAAGACAACAACTTGGAAAGGAATGGGTGTACTTGGGATGGTTAATAAGGGTAGAAAATATGAAACTAGACTTGGTGGTATAATGTGAGAGTGTCCGCTCTGAGTCTGTGAGCTCGGTGGTTCGAACCACATCCGAGTCATACCAAAGACTTAAAAAGAGTACGTGCTGCTTCCTTGCTTGAGGCTCAGCATTTAAAGAGGATGGGGTGTGGACAAACAACCATAGGTTGGCACCGCAGCGCAGGCTTTGATAGGCCTAATGCCTGCCACCTGCATTGGAGTTCCGTTACCATCTTATCATCAGAACAGTGGGAGGTGACCGGAGGTGGAATGGTGAACAGTCATCCTGAAGTCTTGGAGGGAGGAATGAGATTGAACTCAAGGTTAGTTGGTTGTGCAGGTGGGGGCAAAGAGGATCAAATGAAAAGGGGCTGGGGGTGAGCAGTGTGCCTGACAATGTTCTTGAAATTATCATAACTTTCATATTATTGTTTGAAAAATCCTGAATTTTCAGACAGTTGATTTGGGTCTTCATAAACACTTTCTGCATGACTGTTTGTGTCAAATTCTATGTGGGTTTTTACCTGTATGTAATTTGTCTGAGTTCAGAGTTTTCATAATGCTCTGTAGAATCTTCCCACAAGGCCTTGTGCGTGGGCTTTGCCTCTGGCAGACGTGGTGTCCCATGGGGTTTTATTGGCTCAAAAGATCCCGTCAGATGTTCGGTGTTTTGATCGCCTGCTGTCTGCTGCACCATCTTCGTCTCTTCTATGACTAAATCAAAACATGCATGAACGTGTTATTATTGGTATTATTTTTTATCTACATCATCATCATCAATGATAGTTTTTGCAGCATATGGACATGTGGTAATCCTTCAAGGTGTTTATTATATTAAAAATATATATAAAAAAAAAAAAATATATATATATATATAAAATCATAACGAGACACCAGTGACAGATAATGTAAGAGTCGTATGGTGTGAATCATACAATCATCAAGTTTCAATACTTAAACCAAGTGGTCATATAACCTCCCCTCTGTTCTATACATTTTCTTATACTAGGACGTGCCCGTACGTGGGTGCCCGTACGTGCGTGCAAAAAAGCATGCGTGCAAACAACAACAACAAAAAAAAACTTTGAAACCACGTGGCAGTAACGACCACAGAACCCCCCCCTCTATTTACATGAAATGGTTTGGTCCATTCGCAACGACCACAGAATCCCCCCCCTCTATTTACATGAAATGGTTTGGTTCATTCGCAAAGCCAAAGCGAACGGCGAACGGCTAAATCGCCATAGCTCGGTAACTACTTCTCCGATTAATTTCAAACCTTGAAAAGGCACATCCTCGGGTCCCCAGCAATATACCTGGCAAGTTTCAAGTATATCGGACCGGTAGTTGTCGAGAAACAGCGGTCACAGACAAACACACAGACACACAGACATACACACACACACACAGAGATTACTGGAATTATAGATAGATGTAGCAACTCCCAATAGATATAATCTGAACAACTGCCACTTTCAAATCAGCAATTGCGGTGGGTTTCAACTGAAGCACTCTTCCTTTGACTAGTCCCCAAAAAAAACAATCCAGCAGCGACAGGTCAGGTCACCTGGAGGCCCACTGGAATTCATTTCTGTGACTGATAAGGGGATTAGGATTTTTTTTTTTCTCTGAGCCAAGCAAGACATTCAATTAAGGTGTGTGATGTGGCTCCATCTTGTTAAGACCACAGATTTTCATTATTTCTCACCCTTTTCCATGGGGAAGTCTTCAGCATGTGAAGGATAACGACCTGATGTCACAGTTGCTGCTGTTTTGGTATTCAGGCTTACAAAAAAGGGGCCGTCTTGCCCGGTTGCTCAGTTTGGTTGGACGGCCAGCTCTAGGAAGAGTCTGTGTGGTTCCATAGTCTTTCCATTTCCTAATAACGGAGCTCATTGTGCTCTTGGGACTTTCAACACTAGAAATTATTTTATCCCCTTCCTCGGATCTATGCCTCCTCACAATTCTATCTCGGAGTTCTACGGCCAGTTCCCCTGGACTTCATGGTAGAATTTCTGCTCTGACATGCACCGTCATCTGTGGGATCCTATATCATGTCTGTATCATGTCATCTGCGGGATCCTTCATAAATCATGTCCAATCAATTGAATTGGCCACAGGTGGACTCCAATCAAGTTGTAGAGAAATCTCAAGGATGATCAAAGGAAATTGGATGCACCTGGGCTCAAGCTGGAGTGTCACAACAAAGGGGTTGTATACTTATTGACTCGAGACATTTCATCTCTTCATTTGAAATTATTTTGTTAAAATTTCTAACTTGTTTTTGACATTATGAGGTAGTATTTGTAGATCAGTGACAAAAAGTCTCAAATTTATCCTTTTTAAATTCAGGCTGTAACACAAAAAAAAGTTTTAAAAAGTCAAGGGGTGTGAATACTTTCTGAAGATACTGTATATATATATATATGTGTGTGTGTGTGTGTGTGTGTGTGTGTGTGTGTGTATACGCACATATTAAAGAACTGGGGTATAGATATGAAAATAGATGACAGAAAATATACTTGCCATAGTAACTGGTTTGTAAAAGTTCTTCATCAACCTTTTTTGCTTTTTCTTTGATATTATCATCAGGATCCTCTTCATAATCATCATCATCAGCATGTTCATGATCATCATACATGTCATATTCTTCGTAATGCTTGTCCCACAAGTTATATTCTCTGGCTTGCTTGTCCCAGACAGCCTGTTGCTGTCTGCTGTGCAAACCTGATGGTCGCCCTGTTGAAAGGGGAAGGTTTTGTGGTGTGGTGTCTTGGAGTGGATAACTTGGTGCTGTCATTAAATATCGTACTCCTGAGCCATTTTGGCTGGGACTGGTTGTTGGAGATGGCAGTGTCGTGACAAAAGGGCGGCTTGTTATGGTGATCGAGAATGGAGTAATTCCTGAACCCATTTCTTCATCCGAATCCCAATCATTGAGGTGGAAATCGAATGCGTCTCCATTAATTTTCAATGATGTGGATCGTAAAGCACGATGACGAGGGAACTGCCATGGGAGGCCTAAAAAGTGGAAAGGATGTATTAGGGCAAAAATAAATGGAAAATCGGAAATGCCTTTTCTCAAGGTTATACGCTGGGTCATTTCCAAGTTAAGCCCCTGTCACACCTTGACGATTTGGCCAGCGTATGTCGACGTATCAAAATTGAGTGCTGGTGTGAGTCATACGCTGGCATATGTCGACAAATTTTGTGCATGCACAAAATTTGTCGACGAGCTCGGCGTACTACGACGTATGCCAGCGTGCTTCAGCGTGCTCTTAACGTATACAAAACTTACCCATAACGTATTCGACGTGTGCCAGCGTATTCGCCAAATTTTTCATACGTCGGCATACGCTGGCTAAAACGTCAAGGTGTGACAGCGGCTTTACATACTTATTTGCCTGATTTTGTGTACAAGAAAAAAAATCAAACAAAGGAAATGCAGATATAATCACAATTCTGTCCATCTACATTGTTCTAGATCACCACTACAACACTATAACAAGCAATTATATTATAATACAGAACATTAGAATACAAAATAATAATAATCTTAACAGCTTCATTGGAGGAACAAGTTTTTAGGAGAAGGGAGAGAGGAAGGGGGAGGGAATAATCTACGATATAAGAGAGATGTCTGTCTGTCTGTGTGTCGCCATTTTTCTCAGAGATGGCTCAACGGATCTTCGTCAAACTTTCAGAGGTTCATCAGTGAGTGCCTGGGAGTGTTTTATGCAAACAAAAGGAAAAAAAGAAGAAAAAAAAAGTTCGTTTTTTTTGGAGTTAAAAAAAAAAATTAAAAAAAATCGCTCGATAGTGCTGAAGCCTTTTAAAATTAATGACAGTTATATACAAGTACACATTCGCATAAATAAATACAAAACAATCACCAGACATTTGAATACAAATAAATCAAACAATTCCAGAAGTGTACGAAGTTGGTAGTACGGCTTCTTCTTCTTCCTGATCGGCAACACACTTAACTCAGAAACGTGATGAACGCCACATTCACCCACCAGCATATATATGAACCCCCTTCCTCTCCTGCCTCACTTCCCCCTCCCTTCTGCCCCCAACCCCTTCCCTCCCCTTTTCTCCCCCTCCCTGCCCCTTCCCTCCTCCCTCCCCTCCCCTTCCCGCCTCCCTCCTTCTCCCCTCCCTCCCCATCGAACAGTTCCCCCACACTTGGTTCAGGAATGTGATCATCAAACAGCGACTGAAGCAACCCGATATTAACGTTTTTTTTTGTTTTTTGTTTTTTTGTATACTGAATCGAGGCTCGTGAAAGAGCTAACATTTATTTCACAAACAAATCAACCAGACAAACAAAATATATAAAAAGAGGGAGCAGAAGACAAGATGGGGAGAGAAGGGGAAGTACACAAACACAACATTTGAGAGCAGGGAGATGTGTGGGAGGGAGAGGGCTTGGGGGGAGGAGGCGTGGGAAGGGGGGGCGGGGGGGTGTGAGAAGTATAAAACACAAGGACACCATGGACTTCCAGGACAGAAGTTGGTATTTCAAAAAAGTGGATTTGGGGTGAAATTAGCAGGGGTAGAAAAGATCAAGGTTTTGGATGGGGGAAGATAAGAGATGGTGGTGAACAGCTGTTTTAAAGACCTGGAGGGTGGAGTGGGATTGAAGAGAGTGAGGGAGTTTGTTCCAGAGGTGGGAGAAAAGAGGAATGAAGGAGTGAAGGTGAGCAGAGAGTCTTGATTTTGGCAGTGTAACCATAAGAGGGTTGCAGGCAGATCTTGTGTGACCTGTAGGAATATTTGGGGGACGGAGCCCAGAGAGAGCTGGGGGGGGCAAGGCCAGAGAGGAGTCGGTAGAAGACGGAAAGACCACCCACCTGCCTGCGGTGAGTGAGTGAAATGCCCTTGGAGTTAGGTTCCTCGCGGGAGATACCAATGATTCTGAACGCTTTGGTTTCAACAGCGTGAAGACGAGCTAGGTGTGAGGCAGGCGCACCAGCCCACAGGGGAGAGCAGTATTCCATTGAGCTGCGGATGAAAGCCTTGTATGTGGTGAGGAGCTCAGGTGTGCCAAGGAAGGACTTTGCACGACGGAGGATGCCCAGTCGGCGACTGGCTTTGGAGGCCAGATTTGAAATGAGGTTTTCCCAGGAAAGATCATGGCAGATAGTGAGACCCAAAAGCTTGAGTGACAGAACTTATTGGAGAGGATTATTCAGAAAGTGGATGGGAGGGTTGTCCAGTCGGTCTTTTTGGAGAGACATCGTAAGAGTGTGAGATTTGTCAGGATTGAAAGACATGTTCCACTTGTTTGCCCAGTCTGTGATTTTGTCCAGGTCTGCAGAGAGTGAGGAGGCTGCAGACTGCCGATCTGAGGGATGAGGAATGGAGCGACAGAGAGTAGAGTCATCAGCAAAGAGATAGAGAGGATTTTCAAGAGAGTCAGAGAGATCATTGATGAAGACCAGAAAAAGCACAGGGCCCAGAACACTGCCTTGGGGAACTCCAGCCTGAACAGGAAGAGGAGATGAGAGAAACCCATTCAGGGCCACACGTTGACTAGGACCAGAGAGGAAGTCCGCCAGCCATGCGTGGAGATTTCCATGGATACCAAAGGAGGAGAGTTTGGTGAGCAGTGCGGGTGCCAGACCGTATCGAAGGCACGTGATATGTCAAGGGAGACAGCTCTAATCTCCTGTTTGGCATTGAGGACCTCCATCCATTGTTGAGAAAGCAGAAGCAGCATGTCCAGAGTAGAGTGACCAGGTCTGAAACCAAATTGATGATCAGAGATCAAGCCATTGGAGAAAAGGGAAGATTTCATATCTGAAGCAATGATGGATTCCATGACTTTGCTGATAATTGGGAGAAGGCTGATTGGTCTGTAGTTGCTAGGATCTGTTTTTGCACCTTTTTTCTGCAAAGCGGTGATGTTGGCTGATTTCCAAGCAGATGGCAGATGACCTTGAGCAAAAGAGAGGGTGAAGAGAACAGAGAGAGGGAGTGAAAGAGCGGAAGAACAGGATTTTAGGACCCGTGGGCTGATGCCGTCAGGTCCATTTGCAGAATCAGAGTCGAGGGTTGACAGAAACTTTTCCACCTTGTCAGGAGGAAAGGACACAGAGTCCAGGATCAGCTGGGTACGACTGGGTACGGTGGGTACAGAGAGGGATGGGTTTGGGACACAAGATTTAGAGGCAAACACAGAGTTGAGGCATTCAGGTTTTTCACGTGTGGAGTCAGCCGTGTAGCCGTTTGAGGTGAGGGAAGGGATGGAGGGGGAACAAACACCAGAAACAGATTTTACCAGACGCCACCAGCATTTGGAAGAGGGATAGTCAGGGCCCTTAGGGATATTTTGGGGCCGTTTGGTTCAAATTCTTCCAAAAGCACCAAATTTGGCCCAGATGTTGCCCATGCCATACTCTTTCTATTTTTGACGGGCGCCCCCCCCCCCCGGGGGCCCCATATTGGCGGAATACTAAATGGCCGCCACCCGGATTAGAGGAAAATCAGTTAAATAACCAAAAGGGTTGGAATCATGTATGATACCACTTTTCAGGGGTTTTCGAGGTCGAGGAATCCAATTATGATGTTATGTTGATGATTCGAGGTCAAGGTCAACCCTCAAGGTCATCTTAAAGGTCATTTTTGAGTCAAACATGTCGGTTTTTGATTTTTTTGTCAAGATTTATGCGAGGTTCACCATTTTATGTTTCTGGGTTGGGTAATCGAACTCTGACCTTATTTTTGACAATTAGAGGAAATATTTACATACCTATTTCCTAATTTTCAGGCATATGCAGTTCATCAGTCTAATTACAAAGGTACGGATTTTGATGTTTTATGAACTGTATGCCATATCCTTGTGTTTAATTTTTGTGCGATCATGATCCGGGTTCATGTATACATGATTGTTTTCATGTCGTAAATATGACGTAATAGGTCATGTGACCTGGCGGCCATATTGGATTTTATGAAAACCTTAAAAATGGATCCCTGCCTTCATTTTTCGATCGATTCATTTTGAACTTTGACCACTTATAGTACGCCATGTGATTGGATGCATAATCCTAATTATGACGTCATAGGTCAGGTGACATGGCGGGATGGACCGATATGGTCCCCGGATCATACCGCCCTTGGCGCCCGTCAAAAATCGAAAGAGTATGGCATGGGCAACATCTGCGCCAAATTTGATGCTTTTGGAAGAATTTGAACCAAAATATCCCGAAGGGCCCTGACTAGGAGACAGATAAGAGAGTTCGGTCTTGAGAACGGAGAGATATTGTTTCCTGGCTCTCCTGAGGGTGGACACACACTTGTGTCGGGCTTTGTGAAAGGAAATGAGATTTCCTTCTGTTGGATTTGCTTTCCAGGAGACGAAAGCAAGTTGTTTCTGGGCAACAGCCTCACCACAAGATTCCGTGTGCCATGGACGGGAGGAAGGGTATAACAAAGGGTGTGGGGAAGGGTGTGGGGAGCAATCCCGCACTCGGGTCCTTATTTTTAGCTCAGCCAAAGGTTGATTGGAGGTTATGTTTTCACCCCTGTCTGTCTGTCTATTTGTGAACAAGATATCTCAAAAAGTTGTGGACGAATTCGGACAAAATTTGGCAGAGAGGTAGCGTATGTCACAAAGCCGAAGCTGTTATATTTTGGTGAAGATTCGGATTCGGATCCGGCTACTAGAACTTTTTTAGTGATTCTTCACCATCGGGAGATCAGGCCAAAAACGATAAATAGCAGGATATATCAAAAAGTTGTGGACGGATGTGGACGAAACTTGGTGGACCTGTTGGGTGTCTGACAAGGACGATTCGATTAGATTTTGGTGAAGATTCGGATTCGGATCCGGCTACTAGAATTTTTAAAGTGATTCTTCACCATTGGGAGATAGGGCCAAAAACGATACACACCAGGATATCTCAAAAAGTTATAGATTGATTTGGACCAAACTTGTTGGACAGGTTGTGTGTGTGACAAGGAAGAAGTATTTCTACATTACATAAATTATGTATTGTGATTTTCTGGTCTACTATGAAATACAAAACGTAAACTGTTCACCAGGTGGAGGTATGCTCTCCACTGAGTGCCGTTCTAGTTTAAGATTGAACTGTAACAGTACAGACCTACAGTCACGTGAAAAAGTAAGTACACCCCATGTAAAGTTTTGACTTTTTCAACATATTTCAACATACAGCTATTTGATCTTCATTTCAACAATATTGATAGATAAAGGTGACATAATATAACAAATATCATGAAACATTTACATTTTGTAGTCCATGGTATAATTTAAATAAACATAAATGCAAATTTCGCATGTGGAAAAAGTAAGTACACCCCTACATTTATCACTACTTCAAATACCTAAAATTAGAATCAGGTGTACCAGCTCAGGTGCAAGTGATTAGAACATCGTTAGAGAGGATCTTTGGAGGAACCTGTCTTATTTAAACCTCAGACATGTAGTTTGGTTTGCTCTTTGTTGTTGAAGTGTGCGGCGTCACCATGCCTAGATCAAAAGAGCTCTCTGAGGCCTTCAGAAATAATGTTATAGATGCCTACGAGTCTGGGAATGGATTTAAAAAGATCTCCAAACAATTTGAAATCAATCATTCGACTGTCCGGAAGATCATCTACAAGTGGAGAAGATTCCAAACAACTGCCAACTTGTTCAGGCCAGGCCGCCCCAGCAAGTTCAGCCCGAGAGCAGACCGCAAGATGCTGAAATAAGTCTCGAAGAACCCCAGAATGTCATCACGGGACCTACAGGTAGCCCTTGCCACTGTTGATGTCAAAATGCACGAGTCTACCATTAGAAAGAGGCTGCACAAAGTTGATCTACATGGGAGGTGTGCCAGGAGGAAACCTTTGCTGTCCAGAAAGAACATCAGGACAAGACTAAAGTTTGCCAATGAACACCTCGGCAAAGACCAGCACTTCTGGAACAATGTGCTCTGGACAGATGAGTCAAAGGTAGAGCTATTTGGCCACAGAACCAGAAGACATGTTTGGTGAAAACCAAAGACAGAATTTGACCACAAGAACCTGATACCAACTGTAAAGCATGGTGATGGAAATATTATGGTTTGGGGCAGCTTTGCTGCATCAGGGCCTGGGCGGCTCACCATCATAGAATCCACTATGATTTCTTCATTGTACCACAGGGTGCTTGAGGATAATGTGAGGCCATGTGTCGGAAAGTTGAAGCTCAACCGAAGTTGGACCTTGCAACATGACAATGTCCCTAAACATATCAGTAAATCCACCAAGGAATGGCTGAAAAGAAAGAAATTGAGGGTTCTGGAATGGCCAAGTCAATGCCCGGATCTAAATCCCATCGAGATGTTGTGGGGGGATTTGAAACGAGCTGTGCATGCAAGAAACCCCTCAAGCATCGCACAGCTGAAAGAACTCTGCATGGAGGAGTGGGCAAAAATTTCTCCCAGTCGATGTCAGAGACTGGTAGACAGTTATAAGAAACGCCTACTTGAGGTTGTTTCTGCCAAAGGGGACAATACCACCTATTAGAGCCAAGGGTGTACTTACTTTTTCCACATGCGAAATTTTCATTTATGTTTATTTAAATTACACAATGGACTACAAAATGTAAATGTTTCATGATATTTGCTATATTATATCACCTTTATCTATCAATATTGTTGAAATGAAGATCAAATAGCTGCATGTTGAAATATGTTGAAAAAGTCAAAACTTTACATGGGGTGTACTTACTTTTTCACGTGACTGTACCTTGATGTGTTAAGAAACCTTGCTCTGCACAGTCTGAAACAGCATCCTGATTTGTTAATTCAATGAACTGTATTTCCAGCATGAAGGAGCACCACCTCACTTCACCCACGTAGTTTGTTATTAGTCCCCTACCGGTGTACACCGGAGGGGACTATAGGTTTGCACTTCGTCACTCCGTCTGTCAGTCTGTCAATCTGTCAGTCTGTCCGTCTGTCAGTCAGTCCGTCCATCAAGCAAAGAACAGTTTTCCGGACTTTTTTTTCTCAACTCTTACGGCTAATGATTTCAAACTTGGTACATGGTTTCCTCATGATAAGTTACAGATCAAGTCCGAACTTCACGACGTTTCGATCATTTTTGACAAAGTTATGGCACTTTGAACTTTGGTAATTTCCCCAACAGTTTTCCGGACGACAGACTGCCGGTAGGGGACATGTATTGCAGCGCAATACTCAGAATGCTTGTTTCATTTATAAGACTTCCAAATAATTTGATTTTTCAGTAGGGAAGTATGGAATGGCCTCTGCAGTCCCCTAACTTAACCCCCATGGATTTTAGCATATGGTGAATGGTTAAAGATCTCGTGTTTGCCAAACAAAACCTTAAATACTCTGCCGGACATTCGAGATTATGGAACACGGGAATTTGCACCCATCAATGACAGCGTAGAGTTCTGCAGTGTTGCTTAGATCTCTATGCAACAAAGATGTTATCATGTCAGCAGGGTCTTAGCGGTGATGGTTGACAGTTTGATCACTTGCGTTGAAGGGCAATACAAAAATGTTAAGTTCTGGCCTGTAGTAAGCAAGTCTTCCATTTATTCCAGTGTACTGATCACAGTATGCAACTGCATAGTGACTTTTTCTTCACCCTTTATAAACACACAATCAAGTCACTCCTTGTTCTGTCCACAGATCATTTTCTTTAGAAATTGCCTGCTCCACTGACTGTCAGCTCGAGTACCCTCTGGTGTGGACGTTCATGATACTGAACATGTAACCAGGATCGAAGATCAGTTATAAAGTGAGGGTGGGGGTTCTATTGCCCCTCATCTTATCACACCTTTCCTGCCAGGTACTTATTACCCCCATCTTATCAAGCATGCAATTTCCCAAAATTCCTTTATTTTATTTTTTTAACACAAATTATAAATTAGCTAGTATAAAATTCCGTCAAAAATGACAGGTTGGAACAGTATATTCGACGGTGCAGCCTCGTGAGCGTGACAAAGTCTGAAGCCTCAGCCTAGTGTCAGGTGTACCTGTATCTTCTTTATTTATTAGACATCCTATGGATGTAAATGAGCATTCATTTTACTTTGCACACGTTGCACATCACGTGCAGCGAATTTCACCTCCCTGCGCCTTGTATTTATTATTTTAAACGAAACGCTTCTGTAGACCGCCCTTGAGGCTCGGTTTGCAAGCCACCGTCAACAATTCCAATATTAGAGACATAATTACTCTTTTATGGAAAATGTTCTTCGAATTTGTTTTATCCTCAAAAATTGATGGTAGTGAAGACACATTCCTGTTAAAAGATTGGCCTTTAAAACCAGACTCAAATCGTCTTTACGAAGGATATTTACAAGACCAGTCTTTACGAAGGGGGACAGGCATGAGTACAAACACACAGACAGATATTGTGTTTTACATGGTAGATGATTTATATGATGCAAGTTGAATGGCAGAATCAAAAATGGACTTTTATAAATGGTAAAAATACATTTACCATACGAGTCTTTATATTTTTCATGAGGATATTGTCAGGATCATTGATAATCTGAGTGTTTGCTTCGGAACGCCATGACCTCCAGCACATTGTTTTGCCGAGCTCTTCTGTCCTCGAGCCCTTGCGGTGCATACGGTTCGGAGTAGAATCTCAATGAGCCTATCAGGGGTATTTGTTTCATCCATCTTAGCTTCATAACATACATATGTCCATAAGCTACCCATCTGGTATCATGTGCTCCAGCTCATTGAGTTCATGTTCCTGGCCATGTTTCTACATTAAGCAATAAGTATTCAAACAGGTCCTTTACTGTGGAGTCAGGTATAACAGATTTTACAGTCACCTCTTGCCTTGTAACATTCAGCAACTCGTGTGAATTTTCTTTCTTGGAACGTTATGTCACCGGTTTATTGACCGCCTTCAATCTGTTAGCCGTCGTAATAAAGCGAGAAAGGCAAAATAATGCACTTTGAGGTTTCTTGCATAAGTCTATCGATTTGTGACATATATTGTCTTTCCAAAGATGGGATGAAGCTATAAGTAACCTGTCGCTTGTCCTTTGTCCATCAATCAAATGATACAAGTACGTCGGGTGGGAGGAATCCCCATTTTTAGCATACAAGCTGCTATGGCCATAGTAGCACAGTTACGAATGTGGTGCGAAACCTTTTTCTTATGAGACAAAAAGTAATTTCAAGCTGCGCTCATGCAGAGACCAATACGAATGCAATTTCATGTCCGTCAGCATTCCTGGGTTTGTTCTAGAGGCAGGAATTAACATGCCATCAATCCCACAGTACAGCACTATATTCTAATGCTCAAAATGGTAACTAAGGTACTTTTTGAATCTCAAAGCGACAAGTAGTTCATGCTTTAACGCTTATGTTATATTGTAGAATCAACCTTGGTTCAGATTGAAATAGGAAAAAGGGCAATTTGATGACATTTCTCAAATTATTCTGTGCAATTGGAATCTATTTGGGTAAGCGATACATTTGGGTAATGGATTAGCATTTGTCCCTGTCTTTGTTCTGTTGTCAATGTTCCTTTGAATAGTTCTGGAACACTCATCTGGTTATACAAATTAGTCTCAACACCGGAGTCATTAATCAAAGCCAAATGCAAGTTACAACCTTTACAAAAAATCCTCGCGGGATCCAATCATATTCTTCTAAGATATTATATTACAAGGTATCAGAGGATTGCTTTTTATGGGAAGTCCAGAGACCTGTTTCTTTTCCAAAGACAGAGTTTTCATCATACGGCTCGTGACAAAAGCTACAGATTTTTTTTTAATCCAATCTATCCCCGGTCCTGATCTCATGCACACCTCCACCGTGAAGAGAATGCTGTCCATGGCCGATGCCATCTTTACTGGACTCTGTGGTCCACCTATGCTTGTTGGGACTTGACGAACAAGAACATCGCTGAATTCCACGATGGGCTCCTCTTCTTTCTCGATCCTGAGGAGTTCTTCTTCGTAACTGACCTCTGCACTTTTGCAGGCGCACTCGCCCCGTGGGGCCAGCCACGCAGTGCCACTGCTGTGGGTCACAAGGAGCAAAGGTCAAGAGATTGCTCACGTGTCATCTTGAACATTCTGGAATCATGGTTAGACAAGTGTAAAACACAATCGCTTAAACAATCTTACATGAAAAATTGTGCGATTAACCATGAGCAAATATAACTTCAGCAAATTTCCCAGAAATATCTGTAAAAGTCTTATCCACAATTAGCTGTCAAACACACATGTGACGTCACATATTATGTTTTGACCAACTGTGCACATAGTGTTGAAAAAGATTTTAATTAGACTGATAATTAAAACATTACCAGTGATACCTTTGGAAAAATCCACGTTAACCCTGAGATGGGTTAACCTTGATCAAGGTTAAAAAGATACAAGTTATACCTCTCCCACCTCCCCCCAAGCCCTCTCCCTCTCACAGATCTCTCGATGTCCCTGCTCTCAAATGTTGTGTTTGTGTCCCTCCCCTTCCCTCCCCATCTTGTCTACCGCTCCCCTTATTATATGTTTTATGTGTCGGTTTGACTTTTTGTGTGATTAATGTTTGCTGTTTCACGAGCCTCGATCTTGTATACAAAAAAATAAAATAAAAATAAAGGGAAAACGTGAGTGTACAAAACATGTTACAACTATAACGGCACGCAGTAGAGCGCGTATCTCTGCCAGGCTGAGCAGTTAATGTTTAGTATCCCACTGATAGGCCGGATCTGGATTCGGACCTCAACCAAACTCTAATCGGCTTCTTCTTGTCAACTACGCAACTCGTCCACCAAGTTTATTCTTAACTCGTCCATAACGTTTTTAAATACCATGTTATAAAATCGCTTTTCACCAAATCTCTCAATGGTGAAGAATCACTTAAAAATTAAATAATTCTCGTATCCGAATCCATATTCAGATCTTCACCAAAATCGAATAGATTTGTCCTTGTCACACACACAAACTCTCCACCAAGTTTTGCCCAAATCCATCCATACCTTTTTGAGATATCCTGTTCACAGTCCAAGAACAAACAAACAAACAAACAGACAGACAGGGGTGAAAACATAACCTCCATCCGCCTTCCATGGTGGAGGTAAAAAGTACAAACTATAGAAATATCCCCGTGGGGACTGACGGTTGGTTATTTCCCCACGGTTTCTGAGAAATTTTGAAATAAATTACGGTACCCGAATTTGAGGCAAAACCCCCCTTTTCAGGCTCTTATAGGAGGCGCATCCTGATGGGGAGTACAACCCCATGAGATCTTAATATTCTGATTTATCATACCAAATTTGGTCCATATCGGTTAGGTAGTTTGTGAGGGAAATATGTTTTAGTCAAATGTTAACTAACCTACAGACGGCTGGACTCCGGGACACTAATGACTATATGAGGTTATTTCAAAGAAATCACCTAAAAATACTCACTCAGAAGTATCTAAAGGTAAGGCTGTGGTAAAAGAGGGATGAGGTATCACAAGGTAACAATGGTCTGAGGTTTTATTGCGAGTTTTGTTTTGAGGCGGTGAATCCATTCTCGCTGCGTCAGACTTTACCGAATTCCATGGTCCGTACACACAATAAACATGTGAAATCAACACTGTTGTCACTAAGAAGTGAAAAAAGTACAAACTATAAAAAAAATACTCACTCAGAATTATGTATAGGTAATGAATGCTGTGGTAAAAGAGTGAATGAAGTATCACAGGGAAACAATATTGAGGCGATGTGTAATCCCTTTTCCATTCTTGTCGAGCTGGACTACGGACTTGGTTGACCCACACCCGACAATAAGCATGTGAAATTAAAACGATTTGTCACTAAAAAGCTTAATTTTTAAAATACATTTAAGTTCTGATGTGAAATCCAGCAAACATGGGAGAGGGGTCGGTCGGACCTGGATTATTGTGAGTTTGTATTTGAGGCGGTGTATAAATAATTTTCATTCTCACTGCGCTGGACTACAGAATTAGATGGACCACACACAATAAAAATGTGAAATTAGAAGTGTTTGTCACTAAGAAGGCTAATTTTTATTTAATAAGTTTCATGTTATTTTGTCATGTGGAATCATCAAATCATGGGAGAGAGAGGGAGCGAGGGAGAGAGGGAGAGAGAGATAGAGAGAGATAGAGAGAGATAGAGAGAGATAGAGAGAGATAGAGAGAGATAGAGAGAGAGATAGAGAGAGAAAGAGACGTTCACTTTTGCGTCCTTTTATTATAAAAGTATAAAACCAAAAGTATTCCAACTCCACTTTACATACAAATCACAACCTCATTTCCAATGTATTTCCACAAAACACCCCCCATGCCCCATAACTCTTCAGACACAAGAAGGTTTCCCATGTTTACATGATAAGCATGTTCGAGCTTTATACATGCTGACACCATCCCTATAAAACAAAAAAGTGCATTTCCATTTTTTTCCCCACCTAATCTGGCTTTTCTGGTTTTATAAATTGCAAGCTTAGCAATTCCAAGCAAAAAAATCAAAAGCAAAATCACAGAGTTTTTCCTAGTATTACATGCAAGTCCATAAACAAAGATTGTAACAGAAAAAACAATTTTGAACTTACAAAAGATTCGGCTCAGATACAGAAACAGAGATGACAATCTCTTGCACTCAATAAACGTAGATACAAATGTTCAACATGACCACAAAAAGGACATAAATTAGACACAGCAGGGTTAAACTTCTGAACTAACACCTGTGTGGCCAGGGAGTGATGGACCAGTCTCCAATTTAGTTCTCCTGTACGTCCGACAGTAGGACACCTGTACATTTCATCCCAATTTGGAGTAAGAAATGCTCCTGCAGGTAAAAGCTCTTTCCACTTGTTTCTTAAGGGTGCTGCACAGCCCGGTAAGCACAAGCACACCTCTAGACAAATTCTATACATTGCCCTTTTCCCCATGATGTGGAACACACCGGATTCTTCGCTGTTAGAGGAAAACACACCATGTTGTTCCTGGGCAGTGACTGAGAGTTCAGGGAAGGTTAAACGAAAATCTACTTCCTCATTTACCCCATTCCACCCAATATTAAAATCTACAAAAGTCTGGGATACAATCCTTATGACCCTGCCCACTATTCCAATTGAACGCAAGCCAATTTTTCCAGAAACAGAGCTGGCAGGCAACCATCGCTTCAAGGATAGCTCCATAAGATCTCGCACTTTATTAATCCCATTTTTCGTAAAATGTTCCATAAAAGCTCGGCTGGTAGATATTTCAGCAAATAATGAGTTTTGGAACAATGGCTCATGCACAAACTTCCTGGCATTGTAAGAGATCTCCAACTGCTGCACTCCTAGAGCTTGCCAGGTGTTCAGGAGAGACCGATGAAATGCAGGGAACCGAGCTCTATCGACCTGCTTCAAGTCCATAAGGAAAAGTTCCTGGTCATAGTCCATTCCACCTACTTGCCTGAGCAAGGTATTCGTGAGAGGACGCCAGGGCACAACCTCGCTGTATAGCAGACGTTTTATTGTCATTAGCCGAAAAGCCATTATTCGACTAGGGATGTGCACCAGATTTTGGCCACCTGAATTATGTGGTCTGCACAACACATCTGGCTTTATCCAGTGGTGGCCTCCCCAGAAAAGGTCAACTAGACCCCTCTGAATGTTGGTGATCAGAGCTTGAGGAGGCTGGAGTGCTATGATCTTATGCCATACGATTGGAAGCACCAGGTTGTTTATTATCGTTACCCGTGCCTTAAGTGACAAGATATGGAGCATCCCTTTCCACTTTGATAGTGTTACGGATTCGTCACTTCCGTTGTTGTGGTTCTCATCCACTGTAAACATTTTTGGTTCCATGTACTATTATTGTTATCGTTTAAGTGAAATAGAGATTACTGTTTTCAAAAGGTAAAAAAGTTAGTGTTTTAAAAGAAACTGGAAACCAGATCGGGAACCGGACGAAGAAGAGGAAGAAGAAGAGGAAAAGAAGAGGCGGAGCAAGTGAGGTCCGAGAAGGAGCCGAGCTGCTTGGAGGTCTGGAGCAAACGCTGGCGAACGGGGGTCACCAGCGAACTTTGGGGTTTCCTGGGAAAGGGATTCCTGCGACAGAGTTGTTATCGCTGTGACAGATAAACCTGCGTGACAGGTTTTGCGGTTGATTCCGAAGAGAATCATTGGAGTGCCGTTACGTCTCGAGAACGGACCGTTGGCCATTTTGCCTCGCGCCTGATTTCGCATCGCTCCAGGTTTTTCACCTCGCTTCAACCATTTCACCGCATCCAGACATTAACCTGGTGTGTGTGTGTAATGTGGATTTTGAGTGTGAATTTGCGGTTCGCCGATTGGGAGCCATTGAACGTCCATACCCGAAGGTGTGATTTCCCAGCCGCCTCTTGAGGACACTTTTGCCTATCTTTGGCAGTGTGACTGTCAACCGAGCGGGATTCTGGTCTCGATACAACATCGTTCTGACGATCACTGGAGCGTGGATCGTCTTTGGCTTGAAGCCGGGACAGAGACATTGGGAATGTTATTTTCGCTCACTTGGAGCACAGTGAGTTATATTGTACGAAACTGATGGTACCATCATAGGAATGATATATTGGTTGTACAATTGATTAATATTGTTATTGTACTGTTATTCTTGTGTGACCTTAATACAATACTTGTTTGTTGGCAACAATTGGTGTGGTTTCACCATTGATCTTTGACATACAGAATAACACATCTTTCTGCCGTGACTCCTCTCCGGGCTCGGAGGTACACCGTGACCGGGGTTTGGGGAGGAGCACGTAACAATAGTTTCTGCTTAATGTTATCTAGGAAACCATCCCAGTTTTTCTTCATATAGCTTGTAGTTCCCAAATGGATGCCTAAGTATTTAAACCCATCCGTTTTCCATAACATTCCTCCTGGAAGAGTGGGGGGGGAACCGTATGTGAAGCCTGTGATGCAGATAGGGTATCTGGGTACAGAGAAGAGCTACGCTCTTGTTCCAATTTACTCTTGCTGATGAAGCAAGTTCAAATTTGGCAAAACACCGGGATAGCTCAAAAACATCTTCCTGGTTTTTAACCACAACACACAGGTCGTCTGCATATGCTGACGTAACAACTTTGGAATTGTTTGACAAGGACAAACCAGATAAGGTGGTACGAAGGAGAGCCAGTAAGGGTTCGATGGACAGTGTGTACAACATGCCTGACAGTGGACAGCCCTGACGGATGCCACGCTGAAAGGGGAAAGGATGACACAGACTGTTATTTATTTTTAGCAGGCATGATACGTTGTTGTATAAAAGTTTTATGCAAGAAATGAATTTTTCTCCAAATCCTGCTTTTGTAAGAACTGCAAACAAAAATGAGTGATCCATTTTTAAGCCACGCGTTTTTTGACCAGCAGGGTCTTTTTTTTATCAGCTGCTGATATTGGTCACTTCCCCCAAGATGTTCCAGCTTCTTGTTCATATTTAAGTACATCTGCTTTTAGAGCACTTATCAACCCCGAGTATTACTGGTGGCATACGAGCAATATTGTTGGCAGAAAATTTGAATTTGTGATTTGGTACAGTCCCACCACTGTCGCATATTAACATAGGAACACTTTTTCTTTTCTAATCCTTCCCATACCAGTCTGAAGGCATTTTTACAATGTTCATCTTGTAACAATTTCACATTGAAAGTCCAGTGTACACTCTTACAGACTTACAGCAATGATAGGGTAACATACATTCCATTGCAATCATATGGTGATCAGAAAAGCCAGATGGAGTTATACATGTTCTCTTAATCAGATTCACCATTCCTTGGTTCACGTACAATCTGTCCAATCGACCCATGGTCAACTGGTTTTTTGCACAGCACACCCATGTATATTGACGGGTGTTTGGATTTTGTAATCGCCATACATCTCTAAGTTTGTATTTTTTTCACAAGTTGTGCCAAGGACTTTGCACTGGGTGGATGTGGCTCAGGAGTGTTCCTGTCCAGTCGAGGGTTGAGTGTGCAATTATAGTCTCCCCCCATACAAATTAAACAAGTCAAATCAACAGTGCTTAAACAATCCGCTAATTTTGGAAGAAATAGAGCCCTTTCAGCGCTGTCACTGGGGCAATACACATTCATAATGCTAACCTTTTGATTGCTGCTAAAAAAAACCACCACCATCAAGAAATCCTTACAAATCTCTCAATAGTGAATCTCGGATGGTTGAAGGCGAGGATGCAAGATTATTGCCACCCCCGCTTTAGCTTATTCAACCGCAATGGAGAAAACATGGCACCCTTTAATCATTCTGCGCCACTCGTCGTCACAAGATTGGTTGATGTGTGTCTCTTGTAACATGAAAATATCAATCTTTTCTTTCTCAAATAGTTGTCTCATCAAATAGTCTCATCGTCACATGCAGCTTCCTTCTTATCATCCCTTATATTTTGTTCGAAACGTGTAGGCTTACAGGTTTCTTCTGAGGGGCTGTCCAACTTATCTGTTTTGTCATTACACCCGGCCATCCCTGCATCCACCTCTGTGACCATTACATTAATGTCATGCAAGACATCAGGGTTATCAATATCAACACTTGTGTCCTCCTGAGAGGCACGAGGATTCTCGATGTCTCTATCACACTCAGAACCCTCAATCAAACAGTTCGGCATGTGGTGCAAACGAATTGCTTAGATTTAAACCCGGTTCCGGTTCACCCAATCAGGGATTCTCTACACAAGCTCCATCTTGCAAGCTCGGCGACACATTTGACACAACCAGTACCTTACTTTGTACTGTGCTTGCATCATTCACGACGGGACATGAACGTTTGTGTCCTTTTTTACGAGCCACTGTTATGAACCCTTCCATATTGTCATCCGTACAGTCCTGTACAGTAGGAGAGGAATCAACCACTTTTGTCACACCAGCAGGTAGGGAGGAGTGGTCTACTGTTTCCCGTTCACCCATTGGTTGTAGGGAGGGGTCTACCATTCCACGTATCTCAGTAGGTGAGGGTGAGGAGTCAACTGTTTCCCGATCACCATTCGGTCGTGGGGAGGAGTCGACAATATCATCTGCCCCATTAGGTGGGGAGGGAGGAGAATCCGCAATCACCTGGTCTCGATTTTCAAATGATCCCACCAAACCGGGACAGGAACTCTTTACGTGTCCATTAGCTCCACACCCATAGCATGCCATGACGTCCGTGGAGGCATACATTCTATAAGTATGGCCGTTAATCTTTACATGCAAAACTACATTGAGCTTTTGCACATTTTCGGGCAATATCATGTAAACGACCCTTTTAAAAGTCATCACGTGTCGAAATTCACCCCTTGCCGAGTGTATCGGCACCATTGTCACTTTTGATACGATCGGACCGAACTTTCACAATTGAGCACACAAGTCCTCACCTTTAACAAAGGGAGGGACATTAGACACATTGACTTTCACTGCAGGTGTATCTAATGGGGAAACCACGAGAAAGAGGTCGGGGTCTATGAGAAGGCCTTGCTGCACAACAGAGGTTACCATGTGCACCTCCGATACAAACACAACCACCTTCTTGTTCATTGGAGAGGCTGCACGGATATTATGTGAGTGGATGCTCTTTCCGATTGCTAGAAGCACTTGCTTCATCTTTACCTCACTCGGAGGGTCGCACACCAGCCCATGCTTGCGAGTGAGCGCCTCGTACATGCTATTCCTCAAACAATCGTTTGCCGTAGCGAATGTAAATTAAATAAATAAAAGGTGAGAAATCAACAAAACGATACCAACCACAAGCAAAACCGGCAAGTGGAGGTAAAACCAAAACTAATGGACTAGGTCCAAGAAACGTTTAGAGCAGCGAAACACAGCTGCCTGGACTAGGAAAACACGGCAAAATGGAGGCCAGGCCTCAAACCCGGAGGTTCGAAAAAAGGCAACCGAACACCACCTACTGTGTGCACTCTTCCCCTCTCTCTTGTCTCAACAATGAAAGGACACACAGGGGAAACTTTACAAGCATAAACAAGGACACAAGGGAGGGAAATGGGGAATAGGAAAACCAACCAACACGACAGAGAACTCAGCTCAACATGCACAGCCACCATGATGCCACACCCATGCACGACTCACCAACGTCCAGCAGGGGGCGAGAGAGAGAGCGAGAGAGAGCGCGAGAGAGAGAGCGAGAGCGAGAGCGAGAGAGAGAGAGAGAATGTGGAAAGGAATGGCAGGCATACAGGAACGTACCTACTTTTAAAATTGCCTAAAACATGAAGAATAAAGGGAGAATCAATAAATAGATATAAACTTGTCAAGGTCCATAACATGGGTGATATATTGTCCAAACTTTGGACAAGAATATAAATGATGCATGCTGCTCAAAAAACCAGACTCGGTAATATATAACAAATAAATGATGATTGTGGCATAGACACCACCAGCACTCGCGAGGATTGTTTTTCATTTAACATAATAATAATTAAAAAGCGGTGAAATTGTGCTCTTGATTTTTTCACACCCAACCCCAAACCTTTCTCAATTCCTCATCACCTGCCCAGGCTGCTGGCAGGGGGTGTGGTACTGTGGATGAGTACAGAGCTCCTGGACCCTCTCCGCCTTCGGATGCTTGGCAAGTGAAGCCTCATGCCGACTTTCCTTCCCTCGCATCTTTCTGTGAAAATGTGTCAACATTTGAACAAAATACATTACAGCACAGCACTGGGAACAGAAAAGGTGAGAATATCGTTATTTTCCTTTTTCGAATCCAATTTTGGAAGCCGACGATGGTAAGGCGAATGGGAAGAAATGTGACACTGAAGTGGAAAAGTAGAGTCCATGTAACAGTGAGATTGTTTCCAATTCAGGGAGGGGAAAAGTTGATTGCTTACAAAGGTCAGCCTCATCATCATGGAAATCTCAAAATTGACTGGAGCAACCAACAGCAAACATAATTACCCAAGCCTTTTGAACACTGTCTGAACAGGCACTGAGATAAATACAGGATGAATTTGTTCAGGATGACTTATTCATTCATCATTTATTTATTCATATCCTCAAAAGTAAATGTTGATGGTTAAACTTGAATGTGTGTGCAAATTAACCAATAAATCTTTCTTCCTTGAAAATGTGTATTCAAATGAGATTAAATTTCCAACTTGGTCTACGAGCTGCATCGTTATTGAAGGACAGCTAGGCCTCTGATGCAGCGGCCGAGGTACTGGAAAAATAGCTTTGTCTTTTTAAAAGTCATTATGAGACTAACAGAGAATGATAGCAAACGGGACGGCCAGCTTAACATCCCTGTAAAGGATGACCTCCTCATTGATACAATGCCCTGCCTGTGAAGCACTAGAAGGGTAGTTCGTAGTTGGGTTAGAGATCAAATACAGGCCTGACAGCTCAAAGATGAATATCTCACCTTTCAACCCAAATAATGAATGATTTGCACAATGGATAATTATCACAGTAAGAAGAGATATTCTCATAAGAAATAAATTAGATTTTAAATTTTCTTTCCCCCCTAATGTGAAAATGTGCTCTTATAGGTTAAACAAGAAATATAGCAAAACTTTCTCCTCCAGAAAATAAAATTTTCGGCTCTGCATTTGATGTTTCATGACCGAATACGATATTGTTGTTGAGTTTGAGCCATAAATGAAGTTATATTTGTTTGAACCTCATATTCAACTGCATCATAGAATAGTCGAGGCTGTTTATTCCTGATACTTGAAACGCCCTGCAGCCTATGCCTGCAGAAAACGGATTTTTTGGAATGCTGGCCACATTTTCCATCCAATCATCACCTAACTTGGTACAAGCATTCTCCATGGGTAGACGCTTCTATGATGAAAGTTTCGTATCAATCGGTCAAGTTGTTGCAGAGAAAACTAATTTAAAAGCGAATAAAGGTGAAAAGTGAGGGTGGAAGAAAAAAAAAGAAAAAAAAAGAGGGCCTCAGTTGACATTCCACAACATGGTCAAGGATGGTTGTGGATGCCTATTGCTAGTAACTAATAATTATACGAGTTTCCTTACAAGAAACTTCGATGCAGGAGGAGGCCATTAAGTCCTTCAAAGCTTGCACTATTATTGCCAACTTTTTTTTTTTTTACCAACTTATGGTTGCTTTTTCGCCATGCTTTTTCCTTTTTAAATCCCGAGTGTCAAGCAAGGAAGCATCTCGTACCATTTTTAAAGTCCTTGCTATGACTCAACCAGGGTTCAAACCACCAACCTCCCAAACTCGGAGCGGATGCCAAAAGCATTACACCACCGAGGGTGGTGCTTGTGATTTGTTGAGTAAAAATGGTTGGCACTTGTGGTTTGTGGACATGAGACGAGGTGATTGTCACGATTTTATTTTATGTCATGATTTTGTGAAATATCATAAAGCAAATAATATAACATGGATTAATAATACAACACCCCTCAATGAAAAACCATGTATATTTCTCACCCTCTTTCCACAAGAAATGTATCTCGCCATTGTAGGGTTCGCCTGGTGTGTGGGCTTCGAAACCTTCAAAACAAAGTGAAAAGTTTTCAGAAAGGCATGGACTAGAAGCAAGGAGATAAGACCTAAAAACATTGGAGTACAAGGTGCAAGATTGCATTTTTATCTGGGCCACAGGTTGAGAAAACAGGTCATAGTTTTCTCAAAGTTGTCTCAAAACTTGTTATCTCAAAGTATCCAACTCTGGGTGTGCGTGCATACGCGTGTGTTTGTGTGTGATCACGATTCATGTGCATGTACAATCCAGGCTTGTAGTCAGCTGAAGCGTTCTGGGGGGAGGGGGGGTATTTTTTTCTCAAGAGGGGGCGTTTCTTTAAAAAAAAAAAGCATCAAAACAACTAGAGACAATGGTGCTTCTGCGAGAACACATGAGGAAGGAGCCGGTCAATAACATTCTACCCTCTTATCCCGGAGTTGATATATCTGAGATATGTGGTGGCCGAAGATAAAAAGCAGGACAAAATCGTCCAAAAATTTTAAATACACCATCCCTGATATTACAAATATATAGATTCTCAGATTACATATTTATATATATAAATAAATAAATAAATAATATATATATATATATATATATATATATATATATATATATATATATACACACATACATACACACATATATATATATATATATATTGTTGCGGTTTTGTGAATAAAGGCAACCCCCCTATAGTTAGTTACACGACAACATTTAGTCTCCTATAGTTAGTTATTTCTGATTAAATGTAAAGCATAGTCCCCTTTCCAGTGTTAGTATGCGTTGATATGCGTTGAGGCAAGCAGGATGATAGTAGGCCTCATTGAAGCCTAAATTGCCTCGTCATAGGAATAGGCCAGGCCCTGCAGGCCCGAAGGAGGAGCTAAAGGGAGTGGCCAAGGGAGTGGCCAATGAGGGGCTGTCACGACACGCGACCCCAGGCAGCCAATTGAGGCCCATGGAACATTCGGGTGGGGTTTCGGGGGGGGGGGGGGGTTATAAAAACCCGGCCCAGAACCTGATATACGGTCTCTCTCTGATGTGCACGCTGGTCTCCTGCTATACTCTCCCTCACTCGCTTGGCTCATGCATACTGCATGCTCCTCTGGTCCCTGCTACGTGCTGCTACGTGCACGTTATTGATCGTCGTCCCTGCCGCGATCATCTCCGGCTGTGGTGTCCTAGATTGGAGCGATTCTCGGGGCTTCCGTCCAACGAGCCCATCCGCACGAACTGCACGACCAAGCCCAACCGGGCGAGCTGCATGACCGAGCCCATCCGGGCGAGCTGCATGAAGCGGCCGTGCTTCTTTCGCATTACCCTCTTTCCCCACTCCCCCGAACGAATGAGGGCCCTTGTCTGGGAACATAGGTAAGGCCGTTAAGATTCTTCCCTTTGTCCATGTTCTGTAAATACTGTGAATAAATACTGTGTTTGGTTTCCAACCTGGCCGTCATTGTCCTTTCCCATTAGACCTAGCATCGCCCCGAATTAAAACCGCTCGATCGGGTTCGATATCCTAAACGGCGCAGGTCACGCGACGCACAACCGCTCGGGCGTCAAGAATCAGCGTGACTCGTGCGGGGTTCAGTCCCCGTTCTCACGGCTGCGTGTGTCCGAAGGTATTCAGGTGGTGACCGTTAACCTTTCCACACGTAGCTTCGGGCTCGGCGGCTGGAGTTGCCTAGCAACCTGTCGACCACGAGTTTAGTAGTTGTGGTTGGCGGCCTCGTAGACCCGGAGTTCGAGGGGGAGCAGGGCTTAAACACCCCTTAGTACGTCGACGAACCCGGGATCCACAACAATATATATCTACATATCTATATATATATATATATAATATTATACATAACTATAACGTTCAATTACTCTCTCTCAGATTAATGTTTTGGTTTTATACCCGAGACCATGCCATGGTCTGGCCTCAGTCCATGCAAAAGGCTGAAGGACTTTCATCATGCTAACCTTTGTTATTTTTGGTCGGTCAGAATCTAGAGGGGGCTAAATTATACCTAGGAAGGGTAATCCATCCCCATTATCCCTCCCCTCCCCACCTAGGCATGGGCCTGGTACAATAACAACGGTTCATGAATGTGTATGTATAATCACGGATGTGTCTGTGTGTGTTTGTAAATTAATATGTTAAAGCCAAATAATGAAATATTATAGTTTCCACATAAAATCTTTAAAATGAGACATGGACATTAACGAATAATTGATCTCACACTCAGTACCACGTGAAACAGATTCATAGATTACTGCATAAGCAAATTTATTCACTCATTGCTTGTTGTGGTTGTAAAAAAACAACTACCTTTTACCTTCCTAAAAGAGTTTTCAAGGCTGGATGACTATATCCCAGCTGTGAAGAGGCTTTTAAAGTTTGCCACGCACGGATGCCTAATCTCAAAGAAAAACAACACAGTACAACAACTTGCAACATTTATTATTACTGAGCCTTTCTACAAATCCCTGACGTTTCCTCTGTTCTCTTTATTCGTGCACTGTTAAACATAATATGTGAAACTTGTCTTGTCTGTCCCTTGGCTGAACGTTATTGAGGTGTCACATTCATTAGGTGTTGCTCCCCTACGATGTATCTCACATAACTTACAGATGTTTTCCATAAAGTAATACAGCTAGAGTTACAGGTCGGTACATAATGACCAACTTCGGTATTTCTGAAAGGCACTGTGGGATCTTCATAGTCCGCACGCAATTGTAACTAGAGGATTCAACCTGGCATAAAGCTTGATGTTCAAGAATAAAATAACAAACTAGAAAGCACCTGAAAATGCAAAGCCCGTCTGCATCCGCGTCAGAAGTCTTCTTTGTCTTCTTCTACTTTCTTATGTTAAACATGACGAAAACAGCTAAAAACTAGAAGGTTAGAGAGAATACTTCTGCCATGCCCGGTTAGTTTACATTTTGTATCGCACCTAGAGGCTGGATCTGGAGTCGGACATGAACCAAAATTTAATCGTCGTGTTCTTGTCACCTAACTAAGTCATCCACCAAGTTTTGTCATAGCGTAACTCATCCACAACGTTTTGAGATATCATGTTTTATATAGTTTTTGGCTCCATCTCTCAATTGATGGTAAAGAATCACTTAAAAATTAAATAAATCTCATATCACAATCCATATTCAGATTTTCAGCAAAATCGAATCTCTTTGTCCTGGTCACACACACAACCTGTCCACCACGTTTTGTCTGAATCCATCCTCAACTTTTTGAAATATCATGCTATATGTCGTTTTTGGTCCTATCTCTCAATGGAGAAGAATTACTAAAACTAGAACAATGCGACTGTTGCCAATATGCCTCCGCATAGTCCCACAACGGGTAGATGCCATCGTTCACTGTCCTAAAAATAAACAAGTTTGATGTAAATTCCTTCAGCTGTTCTCAAGTATCACATTTTTACCTGACATGACAGGTTTCACCTATGTTGTCCTTTTGACCTCAAAAATACATAGGATGTTGTCGGACCACAAACTCTAATATTTGGTGAAGTTTCATGAAGATCGGTTTAAAATTGTGACCTGTAGGCAAGTACAAGTGAGCATACAGACAAACACACACACACACACACACACACACACACACACACACACACACACACACACACACACACACACACACATACACACACACACACACACACACACACACACAAACCGGAGTGATCAACATACTTGTTAAAATATATATTTTGCCAAGTAATAACGCACAAGACCAACCAATATACCTCAAAAATCTTCGATTTTCGCAAGTAACAAGAAGCCATCATGCAGAGCATGGTAGTTGCAAAATCCAAAAAAATAAAGGTGGTCATGGATACATCAAATTGGCTATTACATTAAGATTCAAATTGACGATCTAAATCAAAGCTCGGATTAAAATTGAATATTTTTCAGGTGAAAATTGGTATTAGACGTTTGAGCTTGAGTTCACCTTTGACATTAAGTGACCTTTGACCTTAAATAGTTGGTTTCCCAAATCAGCGATACATACTGTAATTGCTGTTTAATTTTCAAGAAAATAGGATGAAAATTGATGATTTTACAGATGAAAATAGATTTTAGAAGTTTGACCTTGAGTTGACCTTTGACCTTTTGACCTTAAATGGTTGGTTTCCCAAATCAGCAATACACTATCTAATTGCTGTTTAATTTTCATGAAAATAGGATGAAAATTGATGATTTTTCAGATGAAAATGGATTTAGAAGTTTGACCATGAGTTGACCTTTGACCTCTTGAGCTTAAAATAGTTGGTTTCCCAATTGAGTGAGGCACTGTGCAATTGTTGTATAATTTTCAAGTCAATCTGATGAAAATTGATGGTTTTCAGATGAGGATTGATGATTTTGGAAGTTTGATCTTGAGTTGACCTTTGACCTTTTGAGCTCAAAAATAGTTGGTTTCCCAATTTACTGAATCAATATACAAATGCTGTTCAATTTTCAAGTCAATCGGATGGAAAATGGCGATTTTAGATATGTGACGTCCAGATGACCTTTGACCTCAAAATCAATAGGCTTCTCAATTGTGACGACGTCTACATCTTTGTGAAGTTTCATGACAGTTTAGAATTGTGACCTGTAGGCGAGTGACAAACAAACAGACAGACAGACAGAATAACAAACGCAACCGAACAATATAATTGAAAAATCTTCGATTTTGCAAGTAACAAAGACAGGGATGAAAATATAACCTATGAAAAATGACGTTTCCTCTTCGATGAAAAGAAATATAACCTTCGGTGGGCTTAGGTAAAAAAATACAAAGTGAAAATTGACAATTTTATCCAGCCTTGACCTTTTGATCTAAAAAACCAATCATCTTTTAGCTTTTGATTGGTGAACCAATTATCTGACCCAATATGCAAATTCTTTAAATTTCAGGTCAATCGGATGAAAAACTACGATTTTATGTGAAGACATGTGTGAAGACAATTGACCTTTGACCCATTGACCCTTTCACTAAATTATTAATTTGTATTCTCCATAGTCTCATATTAAATATTCTCCATATTAAATATTAAATATTGTCATATTCTCCATATTCTCAAAGGCAACGGTTGCTCGAGTGAGATGTGCATGGAAGAAGTTTCGGGAACTGAGTGGCGTGCTGATGAGGAGGGGAGTGTCGTTGAAGCTGAAGGGAAAGGTGTATGCTGCATGTGTGAGAAGTGTTATGATTTATGGGAGCGAGACATGGGTAATGAACGTAGAGCAGCAACGAAGGCTGGAAAGGGTGGAAATGCGAATGGTTCCATGGATGTGCGGTGTATCGTTGAGAGAGAGGAAGACAAATGATGAATTGCGAAAGATGATGGGAATAGAGCCTGTGATTAATGCTGTGAAGAGGAACAGGTTGAGATGGTTTGGTCATGTGTTGAGGAAGGATGAAAGTGACTGGTTGAGAAGAGTGATGGAAATGAATGTAGAAGGAAGTAGAGGATGGGGAAGACCGAGAAAGACTTGGCTAAAGATGGTGGAAGAAGAAATGCGGGCAAGGGGGTTAACAAGGGGAGATGCAGAAAATAGGGCAAAATGGAGAGGATTGTCATGGGGACCGCAAGGCTAACCCCCGCTCTAGCAGGGAAAATGGCCTTAAAATGCATGTTGTGTTGTTGTATATTCTCATATTAAATATCATATCAAAATGTTGAAAATTTGATGACAAAAGCTGAAATCGTAAAAAAAAGTTACAGCCCGGACAGCATCCAGAAAGACACACAAAGACCGCAGGTCACTTTTCTAGAACAATGTGACACAGACAACATAAATTGATCGAGCAGCTTATAGTATCACAGTGTGCCTTATGACAGATGTGTGAGATTTTGTGCCACTCTGGCCTACTTTAACATGGCAAGGTATGAGCAGGTGAAATACCAATACTCGTAAACTTTGGCAAATATTGTCTGGCATTGAAGAATACTTTGCACTTGCAACCTTTTTTTTGTTTGTTTTTTTTGTATACAGGATCGAGGCTCGTGAAAGAGCTAACATTTATCACACAAATAAAATCAAACAGACACACAAAACATATAATAAGGGTAGAGGTAGACAAGATGGGGAGAGAAGGGGAAGCACACAAACACAACATATGAGAGCAGGGACATCGGGAGATCTGTGGGAGGGCTTTGGGGGAGGAGGCGTGGGAAGGGGGGGAGGAGGCGTGGGAAGGGGGGGAGGGGTGGGAGAAGTATAAAACACATGTACCGTTCACGTGGTAGAGTTGGACGCTTGAACAAGCCTAATAAAGATCGACCATCCATATCTTGTGGGGTCTCCACACCAGCCATGTCAAGCAACGTCGGTGCCAGGTCAATGTTCAATGCAATCTGCGGTACACTGGCCATGGGGACGTGAGGCTTATGCATAGGCCCTAGCGGGTCCAGCCAATATGGCGGCTGACCTGGGTAATCATAAATAGCCAATGGAAGACGACAAAAATGCACTTTGTGCAGTATTTTTTCACCAAATCCATGTAGTGTTCCACCACAGCCAACCACCCTCCCCAGCACTGTCCCCATCCCCCTGCTTTCCCCCACCCACTCCCACTCACACAGATGCCGGAACAACTCCAGGACCTCGTACATAGAGAGGAACACGAATGTCAAATTCGTAGGGCATGGACTTGCCCTTAACCAAACCGAACTGGCCAAGGTGGTACCCGTGGTCCGACGTGTATATCACAAACGTATTTTCCAACTCACCGGCACGTTCCAGCTCCCTGCAAATCTGTCATTGCACAGAAAAAGCATAGTAATCACAAAGGTTGCGCAGTATCTGTGTCATTGCAAACTCGAACGTCGTCGGAAAAGAAAATACAATGTGTGCTGATGCACACCCGATGAACAGAGTCATCAACAGACAAGAGGGTCTGCAGGCGGCGTCGATGAAGTAAGTTAGTGAAGTTGATATGAATGGGCAGCATGGGTCCTGTGTAACGTAAAATCCAGTGCTTATCAGGGTTTGGAGCCTTGTTATAGCTTGGAGTTCTGTAAAGAGGGACACAATGACAGCATATGATAGGGAAAAATATATGGACATTATGTGCAAACTAATAATTAGCATTCTAATTAGAACCTTTTTTTTGTAATTGAACATTGAAATTAGAACCTTTTTTGTAATTGAACATTGGAATTAGAACCTTTTTTGTAATTGAACATTGTAAATAGAACCTTTTTGTAATTGAACATTGTAATTAGAACCTTTTTTGTAATTGGACATTGTAATTAGAACCTTTTTTGTAATTAGAACCTTTTTTGTAATTGAACATTGTAATTAGAACCTTTTTTGCAATTGAACATTGGAATTAGAACCTTTTTTGTAATTGAACATTGTAAATAGAACCTTTTTGTAATTGAACATTGTAATTAGAACCTTTTTTGTAATTGGACATTGTAATTAGAACCTTTTTTGTAATTAGAACCTTTTTTGTAATTGAACATTGTAATTAGAACCATTTTTGTAATTGAACATTGTAATTAGAACCTTTTTGTAATTGAACATTGTAATTAGAACCTTTTTTGTAATTGAACATTGTAATTAGAACCATTGATCTTTTCTACCCTTGTTAATTCAGCTTAGATCCACTTTTTTGAAATACCGACTTCTTTCCTGGAAGTCCTAGCAGTGTCCATGTGTTTTTTTTTTACCTCTCCCACCCCTCCCCCCCTTCCCATGCCTTCTCCCCCCAAGCCATCTCCCTCCCACAGACCTCCCGATGTCCCTGCTCTCCACATTGTTCTCCCGCTCCCTTTATCATGTTTTATGTGTCAATTTGTCTTTTTGTGATCAATGTTAGCTCTTACATGAGCCTCGATCTTGTATAAAAAATAAACAAACTTTTTTTCTCAAGGAATCCCATCTCCTCCACTCCTTCCCTGTGCACAAAATAATAAGGGGAGTACTACACAAAAAAGTAGGACAAAAAGTAGGAAACAAAGTGTAGGCCCACTACACAATGTTTAAATATTCTGTTTGTAACCTATCTTTCATCTCATTTGTAAAAAAGGAAGATCACCAAGGTGATTTCTTAATACTTAGGTTCTAATAATTTCCCTTTCTTGGGAAAACCACATTTCCAAGCTGGCCTCCAAAGCCAGTCGCCGACTGGGCATCCTCCGTCGTGCGAAGTCCTTCCTCGGCACACCTGAGCTCCTCACCACATACAAGGCTTTCATCCGCAGCTCAATGGAATACTGTTCTCCCCTATGGGCCGGTGCTCCTGCCTCACACCTAGCTCGGCTTCACGCTGTTGAAACCAAAGCTTTCAGAATTATTGGAATCTCCCGCGATGAAGCTATCTCTGAGGGCCTTTCACTCACTCACCGCAGGCAGGTAGGTGGTCTTTCTGTCTTCTACCGACTCCTCTCCGGCCTTGCACCCCCAGCTCTCTCTGTGCTCTGTCCCCCAAATATTCCTACAGGTCGCACAAGATCTGCCAGCAACCCTCTGATGGTTAAACTGCCGAAATCTCGGCTCTCTGCTCACCTCCACTCTTTCATTCCTCTTTTCTCCCGCCTCTGGAACAAACTCCCTCACTCCCTTCAATCCCACTCCTCCCTCCAGGTCTTTAAAACAGCTGTTCACCACCATCTCTTATCTTCCCCCATCCAAAACCTTGATCTTTTCTACCCCCGCTAATTCACCCCAGATCCACCTTGTTTGAAATTCCAACTTCTTTCCTGGAAGTCCTGGCAGTGTCCATATGTTTTATACCTCTCCCACCGCCCCCTTCCCATGCCCCCCCCCCCCCAAAGCCCTCGCCCTCTCTCAGATCTCTCGATGTCTCCATGTCTCCATGTCTCGGTCCCTGCTCTCAAATGTTGTGTTTGTGTCCTTCCCCCTCTCTCCCCATCTTGTCTAACGCTCCCGATGTTATATGTTTTATGTGTCGGTTTGTCTTTCTGTGTGATTAATGTTCGCTCTTTCACGAGCCTCGATCTTGTATACAAAAAAAAAAAAAAAAAAAAAAAAAAACCTTCACAACCACATAATCCCAAACTTGTTAAACCTCAAAATCCCTGAGGACAACACAAGCCATCTTGTTAGGAGGTCATCTGGGACATATACAAGTCTCTAAAGAGTAATATCAGAATGAAACAAGCAGGAGATGGTGCTTGACAAAGAGCACAAAACAGCTCTGGATGAAACATAGTGAAGTTTGAAGGCCATGCCGAAAAAATATGGAGGTTTATGAAATGTTTGCTTCCACCGGTCAATGCCCGTACATGTGGGACGAGATGTTGGGGAAGTGAGTCGAGTACTGGGGCGCAACATCTTCAGGTCCGTGCGGCGCCACGTGACTCAGCACCATGAGGATGGGCTGAGTTGGGAAGGCTCTGCGTGAGCGGCGGAAGAAATTGATACTTTCATTGGTGATCAGATCGGTCAGGTAGTCCTGCGGTGGGAGATGATTGTGGATTAGGACGATGTGGCCGAGAATTGGAAGCTTTTTGCATTCAAATCCCGGAAATCACAAGATCACTCGAGATGCTTTATTGAATAACGTGGGTGCTGATTGAGCCTCTAGATAGGAGAATGAATCAAAATAATCACAGCTAAAATAAAATTTTAGTATTAAAGATAGTGATGAAAAATGAGTGGAAGGGAAATGTATAAATAACATGTTTAAAGGAATTTTACTGGATATCCTGACACCATTGCAAGCTAGCTGAATCCTAACACATGCTCTTCTTGGATGCGGCAGTCGAGGAAAGCACTGGACGGAAGAGTAAGATAAGTAAAAAAAGGTGTATTTCTTTATTTTAAAAAATCGCTGTTGAGGACTATAATTTATATGTAAGTGTAAAGGTTTAAAAAGGAAGCTTTTTGATCGAAACCACCCAAAAGGCTAATTCAAGTCCTTTTGGTTCTTAATGTGGACGATACAAATTGTTTTCTTATAGGTAAAAGGTGTGAAACATTTCTGTTTCATAATCCGCAATCGTAGGCCTCAGAGGCATTAAATTAGGAGCTGCAAGAGAGTAGTCGCCAGTAGTACATGGTGTTATGTAGAATTATTATATGTAAGTGCAAAATTTGCTACACTAGTGGAACCAATGTTTTTTTTGCATCTATATACCCTTGGCAACAAGACCTGAGTTGGTTCCATTTTTTCCAATGTCGTCTTCGTCCCTAACCCCAAGCCAAGTAGAAGTCCACGCTATGAAAACTTTCAACTTGGTCAGTATCAAGACAAAGTTGTTAATGCAACACAGCAAGACTTTGCATGGCTACTTTCACGGTATTCACAGAGGCACCATGAAGAGACATCAGACGGTATACCAGTTTGGTCAGCATACAATTCTCGTGTGTGCACTCCAGGAGAGAACAAGACACCCAACCTTGATCAAGATCACACAATGCCTATCATTAAGGCACCAGCTCATGAGTGGACAACACTGGTGACAGTTCTTGAGAAGCTTTCGTACCTCAATAGTGTTGTGTGTCCAGAAAACACTGGAACGATCTTAGTTACATTTGACATGGATCTTTACAAGAGGGCCCTAGAGTTAGAATATCTTCATGACCAATATGCTGGGAAATGGATGGTATGCCCTGGTGGTTTCCACACTGTCTTGTGTGCACTAAGGTGCCTTGGGAGGACTGTTGAGCACAGCGGGCTTGATGAAGCTTGGAGCAAGGATCTGTACAGCACTGTGACAGTAAATCAGATACTCAATGGGAATCACCACAATCGTGCTGTTCAAGCTCATGAGCTCACATTAGAGGTATTCTTTGATCTCTGGCTTTCAGAATTTCTGAAAGAGAAGCCTGCAGTTGTAGAAGCTCTATCTGCCTGTATGGATAACTTGATAGAAGCAAACAAGAAAGAGGTAGGCATTCAGGAAGCCCGTCGCCAACTTCTAATGGAGATTGAACATCTAAACTTGGAAAAGCAGCTGAGTGATTTTGACAGGAGCCACAGTAAATTCCCAATGTATCAATGGGCACGAATGTACATGAGGCAAGTGTTGGCGCTGATTAACTTCACACGTTCACTGAAGCAGCCAGATTTCTTCCTGTACTTGGCGTCTCTAGAAAATTTGTGCATATACTTCTTCAGCTACAACCCACTAGATTATGCTCAAAACAAGTTGTTAGCCAAAGATATTTCTCAAAAAACGTCTGTTAACTGGATATAAGTGTTCTGGTGGATTTTCTGTACAAGGAATGACAAAAATGCCAGAAAAAATGGTTAATCAAAGTGTTTTATGTGAAAAGATACATACAAAATTGCAGAAAATGGCGGCCATTTTGAAAGTCAAAATGGCCGCCAAAGACGCCATTAAAAAAAATGGAACCAACTCAGGTCTTGTTGCCTAGGGTATAAGGATTCCAAAAAACATTGGTTCCACTAGTGTAGCAAATTTTGCACTACAATGACACAACACCATGTACTACAGGTGGGGCTGAAACAGAGCACCAATCGTCAAACATCTGGTAACCCACTCGGCGGATGCGATCCAATTTCAAGAACGACTGAGCGGTTAGACTCTTGAAATTTGGACTGCTAAATTTACCCCAAACTTATGGTTGACTTCATTCCACAAAACCCACAACAAGTATGCATCCACTCTCAGGAGGGCCAAATAAAACATCAGTCCAACCTCAAATTTATACTTTCAAACATGTCCCCCTACTTTAAAACCTGGTTTCCTTGTTAGGTTTGTCTCCCTCTCCATCCCTTCCCTTTCTTCAAATGTCACCACAGCTGATCCTGAGAAGGCCGAAAGCCTCAATTCTGTGTTTGCTTCCAAATCCTGAATCCCTAACCACTCACTCTTTGTCCGCGCCCTCCCCAGTCGTACCAAACTGCTCCTTGATTCTGTGTCTTTTGCACCAGATAAGGTGGATCATTTTTTGGCAATCCTCGACTCTGGTTCTGTAACTGGTCCAGACGGCATCAGCTCATGTGTCCCAAAAACCTACACTTGCACATCCTTTCTCTGTAATTTTCAAACTGTCAATTGCCCAAGGTCATCTTCCACCTGCAAGTAAATCAGCCAACATCACTGCATCACATAGAAAAGTGGCCAAAACCGATCGCCTCAACTACAGACCAATTTGCTTCCTTCTAATCATTAGTAAGAACATGGATTCCATCATCGCAGTTGATATGAAATCTTTGCTTTTCTTCAACGTCCTCATCTCAGATCATCAATTCAGATGGAGACCAGGTCATTCTACATTGGACATGATGCTCCAACTCTCCGAACAATGGATAGAAGCCCTCAATATCAGACATAAATTCACGGCCATCTGTTTAGACATATCGCATAATTTGATCGTCTGGCATCCGGTCTTGCTCTCCAAACTCTCTGCCTATGGCAATCAAGGCCAACTCCACACATGGCTTACTGACTTCCTCGACTCTCACATCCAACGTGTGGTATTCAATGGAATCCGTTCATCTCTCTTGGTGAAGGCTGAAGTCCCCCAAGGCAGTGCTCTGAGTTGAGTCGTAATCTTAATCAACAATCTCTGACTCTATGGAAAATCCCTTTTATCTATTTACACTCACTGCCGTGACATCCCTTGTCCTTTACATGTGGAGATTCCTCTTCCCTCTCTTCAGACCTTGACAAAATCACAAGCTGGTCACACACTTGGAATACGTCTTTCAATCTTGAGAAATCTCACACTCTCACCGTCTCTCTCCAAAAGTACCATCTGACAAACCTTCCATCTACTTTCTTAATCCTTTTGAGGAAGTTCAGTCAATCAAACTCCGGCTTCTCACTGCCAGCCATGATCTTTCTTGGGCAAACCACATTTCTACGTTGACCTTCAAAACGAGTCACCAACTGTGTATCATGTGTCATACAAGTTCCTTCTCCTTGGAACACCTGAACGCCTATCCACAAACAAGGCCTACATACACAGCTTGATGGAGTGCTGCTCTCCCCTCTGAGCTGGCTCCCCTGCCTCACACCTTGCTTAGCTTGATGCCGTGGAAACCAAAGCCTCCAGCATTATTGGAATCTCTGATGATGAAGCTGAGTCTATGGGCCTATTACTTCACCATCATAGACAAGTCATTGGTCTCACTGTCATCCACAGCCTCCTTTCTGGTCTTTTTGTCCACCTCTTTCGATGGTTTGTCCACCCCCAGCTTCCTGCAGGGCTCATGTGGTCCAGCATCAACCCCCTTCTGGTGAAACTACCTAAATCCAGGATCACTGCTTACCTCCACTCATTTGTTCCTCGTTTTCAATATCACTCTTCCCTCTAGGTCTTCAAGACAGCTGTTCACCACCATCTCAGATCATCTCCCATCCAAAACCATGGTCTTTTCTATTCTTGCTAACCCCCCACACACCCCCAAGACCACCACCTTCCAGATTTCCAGTCATTCCTCCCTGATTCTTCCTGGAGTTATACCTCTCCCTACCCCTCATTCTTCCCCACACCCATTGTTTGTCCACTATGAATCCACTATGAATTCCTCTATCTTGGCCTTCAACTCTGCTATTGACGTTTCCCCCTCTTTATCTCTGATGTTCCTTTTATTCCGTTGTGTTCTGACACAGTCAGTGTTTTAGCTCTTTCACGAGCCTTGGGTCTGTGTACAATCCCCCACCACCCACCCATAAAAATACAACAATCGATGGGGTTGAGTGAGTAAAGCCTTGCCCTATTCCCTACACTGGTGTGAGTTCGATTCCATGGTTGGTGAGCATAAGTGTCTGCAATTTGTAATGGAGTTGTGACCTGTCAAGGATCAATTCTAGCCTTGAAGCATTCACTATTTGTCGTGAGCACCCTGATGCCCTGTCAAGAGTATGAGGTCAGCCGCCATCACCACACCGACATTCCCATTAATTAAGGTACTCAGTTCAATAGTCAATCATATATCAGTTCTGAAGCGCTTGTAGTACATGTATTTCATTTACTTCAGTGCGATACAGATCGTTTGTTTACTGAGCAGGACACACATTATAATCCCTTCAATCCATATAAGCAGAAATCAAAGGAAAACCTTGGAATGCTGAACTCTGCCTATAGGTGTTCTGTACATAGAAAAGACAAATACACATATACAAAACTGGACACCGAAGGGAAATTGGCTCAGTGAAGCTCCATTCGTTTTCTACTTTTAGCCATATGATCGATTCCGTTGGTATTGACTTAAAGCTGGTGTTGGCAAAGAAAGAGGAAGCAAATGTGGCAACCTTTGACTCAAGGTTCATCCAGGGTTATGTATCTCAATACCGGGTATCAGGAAGCATCACCTGCAGGACAGGCAGAATCATGGTTTGCTTGTGTTGCAGTATTTTTCAGTATGGCCTTGTGCCCAGGAAAGTAGTGGATATGTTGCTCACGGTGCACAACTCACTCGGAGTTTGCCCCAGCATCACTCGCTCGCATCCTTCACTTGGGTGACCAGCGAATCTGCTTGACCTTGGCTGCGTTCGTCCTCTGTGCCATTGTAACTCCTCTGGTTGGCTTCTGATAGACTCTGCTCTGCTCTACCCCACATTTGCTCTGTCTGTGCTTTTCTATCCTCGTTTTTTTTCTCCAATTCCATGGCCTCAGGCCATCCTTTTCAGCTCCAAGAGGACTGGGGTTCAGCCTGGTTACAATATCGATGTCTTTTTTCTCGTATCCCAGTTTTGAGCAGCTTTTACTTGTTCCCCAGCATAAGTATGCATGTGATTCCTGCTACAAAGTGTTAGGGACCAGCAATTTAACTTTTTCCCTACCCTGGGATGCTGCAAGGTCCTAGTGTCTTCCATGTCTACCACTTTACAATTTGATTGGATTTTAGCAGTTGTAATATTCCTTCCATGGTGTCTTGCCCGCAGCTATGCTCCGCAGCTGTTCCTAAGCAATGGGTCTATGACCATGCCGCTATCAACAAGTCCCTTTGCTGGAACTGGGTGCAGCAACTTACAGGAAGGACAAAGGCACATGACAACAAGCTTAACGAATTTTTTCCACGTAGTGTCCTTGAATAATTGATGTAGGTGACTGAGAAATTGCAAATTCTTTCCCCTATGGATTGTCATAGCTCAAACACCACAAAGTGCAAGCACGTAAACAACCCCTACTGAATCATTTCAGATATAAAGTGATAAAGTCATAAACATGTAACACTTCATAATTATACCTTGTCCATGAACATCCACTGTGCACAAAAAATTAAATAAATTAATACTATTCACCTTCGTTCATAACAGTATCCAATGGGTACACAATATGTATTAGCTCCTTTTCTGGTCTGAGGTTATATCGGTTCGGTCTTTTCAAGGTTATAACCTCAACAATCTTTGAACAAGAGCACAAGAAACTTTGCTCCCAAGGACATGGGAGTTGAATGTGCAAGCAATGCAGAGATAAAAGCCAGGTTGATGACTTAATTGGTTTAAAAGTCAATCCAAGGTTGAATTCAAGCGATGCTATCTTGTCCTCTTACCTGCAAGGTATACATGGTGCAGCCGCGTCCATTGTGACAAAAACACAAAGCATTCAGATATTTGCTTAGGCAAAGAGCAAGAAACGTAATGGTGCTGTCACACACGCAGATGCATGGTATAGGTGAACACTTGCTCGCGCTGTGTCGTGGGTCATTTGTCGCAATGCAGACACAACGCTTTTGCTTTTGGTTGGCAAACAAATCAATACAATGAGCACCCACTCCAACTTATCTCTGACCGTGGAAAAACTGTCCATCTGAGTGGAAAGACGAATGTGCATTTACCACCAAATCCAGCACCTGTAATTGGGTTATTCCTTACTGCTAGGCAGCAGTTTCAAAAGCAAACCGATCAATGAGTTTAAAGATGGGAGCTTCACAATTCACCCATTAATGAAAAAAGCCTATGCAATAGGAGGAAAACCACTTGGGGATAACGATATTCTAAACATTAATGTCTGACTTGTCTGTCATTCATGTCACATTGCATGTTCTTCAGTGAAAGGCTCAACCCAAACCGAATATTGCAGGTTAAAACAGTTGTACATTCTGGTTGAATATTGCAGGTTAAAACAGTTGCGCATTATGGTTGAATATTGCAGGTTAAAACAGTTGCGCATTATGGTTGAATATTGCAGGTGCACAGTACATTGCATAACATAATATTCGGTGCATGTCAAAGGAAAATGTTTTGAGGACCAGCAGGACAAAGTTAACGGATGATATACAATGCTCTAACAGAGCATCGCTTCTGCTGAAACAGTTTCTTGGCTCGTGTTACAATCCTGGACGAGTCTCCACTCCAGCACCGGGAAAGTCAGCTCGGGCAGGAATTTGAAATTTAGCCAAGGTACAAGCAATAGCTCGCCTACAATTCACGAGAGACACTGTGGGATCTCTAACGTCCACCAACTAATTCTGGCAGATGGGACACCGAGTTTAACTTACATCCGAGGGATGGCACCACACATTGGTGAATCACCATGCCTGTGAATATGTATATGTAAATAAATGAACAGCATTATAACTAATTAATTGACATATGTGGGAAAATTACACGCACAGACGAGGAATCAAACCTAGGTCCTCTAGTGAACCGCACCAGTTCTCTGCCATCTGAGCTACCTGGGCGACCCTGACTAAGCATGCAATTTTCCCAGATATGATTGTCACTCCCTTTCCGTTACTGTTTCCGGGGCACTCACTGCCAACCACAGGAGCACCAACGGCCTGTTCACGAGAGGGTCTTCCTCCAATAGGGGGACAAATCCTTGTCTGCTATTACAAACACCACTGGGGGTGGAGAAACACAATTAAATAAATGAAGAGGATTCTAACTAATTAATTGACAAAGGTGGGAAAATTACATTCCCCGACAAGCAATCAAACCCAGGTCCTCTGGTGAAATCCGCTCGGTTGGCACTTGACAGCGAGTGCCCCGGAAGCAGTAATAGAAAGAAAGTGACAATCATATATGGGAAAATTGCATGCTTTGTCAGGGTCACCCAGGTAACTCAGATGGCAGAGAACTGGTGCGGTTCACCAGAGGACCTGGGTTCGATTCCTGGTCTGGGCATGTAATTTTCCCACATATGTTAATAAATATGTATTGTATATGTATGTAGGTATGTCCATATAAATGTTTACCATATAAAACACAATGTGTGTTTATATATTTGTGTATTTGTGTATTTGTGTGATGTCTGTCCCATTTCATAAGGGTAGGTTTTAAAGCTTTGAGTAGCACTTTAGGAGGGATTTGAGTGGGACTTGAGTGGGGTTTTAATGGGCAATCCTTGAACGTGACTGTGTGCTCACCGGTTAAAATACCTAAAAGACTCCAAGGACCCAGAAGACCCCAAGGACCCAGATGATCCAAAAAACGCCAAGGATCCAAAAGACCCAAACGACCCTGAAATACACCAAAGACCCAAAAGGCCACAAGGACCCAGAAGACCCAAGTGACATATATATATATATATATATATATATATATATATATATATATATATATATATATATATATATATATATATATAATCGTTAGATTAAATAAGACGCGGACGTAGCTTCAGGACGTCGATCTTTAATTGTCGACAAGCTTTCGACCAACAAAGGTCTTCCTCTGAGTCTACAAAAACAGCAGGCATGTATATCAGTCAAGTATGTATCGTGATATGTGTGTAAGATGTGTGACATGTGTGTAAGATGTGTGACATGTGTAGAAAATGCATACAAAAGGAAGAGCCACGCCAAAGTTCACTCACCGGCCCCAAGTTCAACGGAAGTGAAGCGCACCTTCCAGTTACCGTTTGCGTTACAGTTCCGGTGCACGTGCATATACAAATATAGAGATATACATACATAAACACACAAGCATATATTCATATACCATTTATATTCATATAATATATTTATATATTTATATAAATGACATATAAAGGTAGAATGAATGAATGAATGAACGAATGAATGAAAGAATGAATGAATGAATGGGTTACGGTTAACAATTTGATTGGGTTGATGTAGGAACATGCTTTAGTCATCAAAATTTATGCCATGAGGGATTTTTGTCCGAAGTTTGTGTATCCAAAAGGACTCACGTTTCAGAATCGTGGTGTGTGATCGATTTGTGATTGATTCAATGGCAGAGATCTGAATGTCATTTATAGAGTGATCCGGTTGATTAAAGTGTATCGTGTAAGGTAGAGATTTGCCCTGACTGGTGTGGAAGTTATTGATTTCTGACCGGGTGTTATTAAAGCGTGTGTGGAGTGTATTCTCAGTTTTTCCAACATATTGTTTGGTGCACTTTTGGCAAGTGATTAGGTATATGACCCATGTAGATTTGCAGTTCATATAGGAGGTGATGGGGAATTTTTGTCCAGTGCTAGAACTACAGAATTTGTTTCCTTCTAGTAAATGTTTGTGAATAATGCATTTGTTTGCTGTGCATTTATAGAAGCCAGGGATCCTAGTTTGTTTGTTGTGGGGCTGTGGGTGCTTTGCTTTTACCAAGAGGTCCCTGAGTGTCCGACCACGTCGAAATGATGTTAGTGGAGGTTGAGGAAATGTGGTGCCGAGTGTTTCTGATTGATGGAGGAGAGGAAGGGCCTTATTCAGAATACTTGGCAATTGGGATGAGGTAGCAGAGTAGGTGGTTACCAGTGGGACACGGTTAGTTGCAGGTTTGGGTTTGAAGAGGTTAAAAAGGTAGTAGATTCTATTCGGGTGGATAAAACCATCAAATCTCGCTTGGTTCCGAAAGATCCTCATTGCCCTAACCTTTATTTTCTTCCTAAAATACACAAGGTAAACAATCCAGGTAGACCAATCGTATCTGGCTGCACATGTCCAACTGTTCTCATATCAAAATTTGTTGACTGTCATTTACGTCCTCTCGTGTTGAATCTCTCCTCATACCTCAAGGACACAACCAGTTTTCTGACCCACATCCAGGGATTGAACAGAATATACTCACCTTTCAACTCCCAAACCATTTTAGTCACAGCAGATGTTACATCCCTCTACACTAATATTCCACATTCAGAAGGCCTGTCTGCATGCCGCAAAGCCCTCGATACACGACAAGTCCCAATGCCACCTACTCAAGACCTTATGCGCCTATTTGAACTGACACTCAAACTGAATAATTTCCAATTCAACGGACGACATTACATTCAAACTCAAGGTACCGCTATGGGTACCCCTGTTGCACCATCGTACGCCAACATCTTCATGGGAAGGATAGAGGCCAAGATCTATGCACAACCTCATCACGGCATCTTGGAAAAATCCTGGGTACGTTATATTGACGACATCCAGTTCATCTGGTCAAAATCCCCCCGTAGTCTCACACAATTCCAAAATGAATTAAATTTGATTCATCCGACCATCAAGTTTACATTCGACAGCTCACAGTCCGAAGTTCACTTTCTAGACACATCACTCACACTTCAAAATAACAGACTCGAAACAGAACTATACACCAAACCAACAGACACTCACTCTTACCTTCTCCCTTCTTCATCTCATCCTAAACATACAATTGCAAGCATACCATACAGTCAAGCACTCAGAGTAAGACGCATTTGCTCAACAAAAATGGCAGAAGAAACTTCTCTTTGCCAATTAGAAACACACTTCATTGCAAAAAACTATGACCCTCACTCTGTGCAAGAAGCAATAACCCGAGCAAAACGCATACCGAGAGCAGACCTTCTGACTTACAAACCCAAACCTGCAACTAACCGTGTCCCACTGGTAACCACCTACTCTGCTACCTCATCCCAATTGCCAAGTATTCTGAATAAGGCCCTTCCTCTCCTCCATCAATCAGAAACACTCGGCACCACATTTCCTCAACCTCCACTAACATCATTTCGACGTGGTCGGACACTCAGGGACCTCTTGGTAAAAGCAAAGCACCCACAGCCCCACAACAAAGAAACTAGGATCCCTGGCTTCTATAAATGCACAGCAAACAAATGCATTATTCACAAGCATTTACTAGAAGGAAACAAATTCTGTAGTTCTAGCACTGGACAAAAATTCCCCATCACCTCCTATATGAACTGCAAATCTACATGTAATGGGTCATATACCTAATCACTTGCCAAAAGTGCACCAAACAATATGTTGGAAAAACTGAAAATACACTCTACACATGATTTAACAACACCCGGTCAGAAATCAATAACTTCCACACCAGTGAGGGCAAATCTCTACCTTACAGGATACACTTTAAACAACCGGATCACTCTATAAATGACATTCAAATCTTTGCCATTGAATCAATCACAAATCGATCACACACCACGATTCTGAAACGTGAGTCCTTTTGGATACACAAACTTCGGACAAAAATCCCTCATGGCATAAATTTTGATGACTAAAGCATGTTCCTACATCAACCCAATCAAATTGTTAACCGTAACCCATTCATTCATTCATTCATTCATTCATTCATTCATTCTACCTTTATATGTCATTTATAGAAATATATAAATATATTATATGAATATAAATAGTATATGAATATATGCTTGTGTGTGTTTTTTTTTTTTTTGTTTGTTTGTATACAAGATCGAGGCTCGTGAAAGAGCGAACATTCATCACACAGAAAGACAAACCGACACATAAAACATATAACATCGGGAGCGGTAGACAAGATGGGGAGAGAGGGGGAAGGACACAACACAACATTTGAGAGCAGGGACCGAGAGACATGGAGACATCTGAGATCTGAGAGAGGGCGAGGGCTTTGGGGGGGGGGGCATGGGAAGGGGGCGGTGGGAGAGGTATAAAACATATGGACACTGCCAGGACTTCCAGGAAAGAAGTTGGAATTTCAAACAAGGTTGATCTGGGGTGAATTAGCGGGGGTAGAAAAGATCAAGGTTTTGGATGGGGGAAGATAAGAGATGGTGGTGAACAGCTGTTTTAAAGACCTGGAGGGAGGAGTGGGATTGAAGGGAGTGAGGGAGTTTGTTCCAGAGGCAGGAGAAAAGAGGAATGAAAGAGTGAAGGTGAGCAGAGAGCCGAGATTTCGGCAGTTTAACCATCAGAGGGTTGCTGGCAGATCTTGTGCGACCTGTAGGAATATTTGGGGGACAGAGCACAGAGAGAGCTGGGGGTGCAAGGCCAGAGAGGAGTCGGTAGAAGACAGAAAGACCACCTACCTGCCTGCGGTGAGTGAGTGAAAGGCCCTCAGAGATAGCTTCATCGCGGGAGATTCCAATATTTCTGAAAGCTTTGGTTTCAACAGCGTGAAGCGGAGCTAGGTGTGAGGCAGGAGCACCGGCCCATACGGGAGAACAGTATTCCATTGAGCTGCGGATGAAAGCCTTGTATGTGGTGAGGAGCTCAGGTGTGCCGAGGAAGGACTTCGCACGACGGAGGGTGCCCAGTCGGCGACTGGCTTTGGAGGCCAGCTTGGAAATGTGGTTTTCCCAAGAAAGATCATGGCAGATAGTGAGACCCAAAAGCTTGAGCAACAGAACTTCTTGGAGAGGATTGTTGAGAAAGTAGATGGGAGGGTTGTCCAGTCGATCTTTTCGGAGAGACATAGTAAGAGTGTGAGATTTGTCAGGATTGAAAGACATGTTCCACTTGTTTGACCAGTCTGTGATTTTGTCCAAGTCTTCAGAGAGTGAGGAGGCTGCAGACTGCCGATCTGAGGGAAGAGGTATGGAGCGGCAGAGAGTGGAGTCATCAGCAAAGAGATAGAGAGGATTTTCAAAGAGTCAGAGAGATCATTGATGAAGACCAGAAAAAGCACGGGGCCCAGAACACTGCCTTGGGGAACTCCAGCCTGAACAGGAAGAGGAGATGAGAGAAACCCATTCAGGGCCACACGTTGACGACGACTAGAGAGGAAGTCCGCCAGCCATGCGTGGAGATTTCCATGGATACCAAAGGAGGAGAGTTTGGTGAGCAGAGCGGGGTGCCAGACCGTGTCGAAGGCACGTGATATGTCGAGGGAGACAGCTCTAATTTCCTGTTTGGCATTGAGGACCTCCATCCATTGTTGAGACAGCAGAAGCAGCATGTCCAGAGTAGAGTAACCTGGTCTGAAACCAAATTGATGATCAGAGATCAAGCCATTGGAGAAGAGGAAAGATTTCATATCCGAAGCAATGATGGATTCCATGACTTTGCTGATAATTGGGAGAAGGCTGATTGGTCTGTAGTTGCTAGGATCTGTTTTTGCACCTTTTTTGTGCAAAGCGGTGATGTTGGCTGATTTCCAAGCAGATGGCAGTTGACCTTGAGCAAAAGAGAGGGTGAAGAGAACAGAGAGAGGGTGAGATAGAGCGGCAGAGCAGGATTTTAGGACCCGTGGGCTGATGCCGTCGGGTCCAGTTGCAGAATCAGAGTCGAGGGTTGACAGAAACATTTCCACCTTGTCAGGAGGAAAGGACACGGAGTCCAGGAGCAGCAGGGTACGACTGGGTATGGTGGGTACAGAGAGGGATGGGTTTGGGACACAAGATTTAGAGGCAAACACAGAGTTGAGGCATTCAGCTTTTTCACGTGCGGAGTCAGCTGTGTAGCCATTTGAGGTAAGGGAGGGGATGGAGGGGGAACAAACACCAGAAACGGATTTGACCAGATGCCACCAGGATTTGGAAGAGGGAGACAGATAAGAGAGTTCGGTCTTGAGAACGGAGAGATATTGTTTCCTGGCTCTCCTCAGGGTGGACACACACTTGTTTCGGGCTTTGTGAAAGGAAATGAGATTTCCTTCCGTTGGATTTGCTTTCCAGGAGACGAAGGCAAGTTGTTTCTGGGCAACAGCCTCACCACAAGATTCCGTGTACCATGGATGGGAGGAAGGGTATGACAACTGAAGACGAGATGGGATAAATCTGTGCATGAGAGAGAGCAATTTACTTTGGAAGAATTCCCAGGATGAGTTGATGTCAGAGGTGGTAGAGATGGGAGACCAGTCCAGATGATTGATGGCTGCTTGAAGACCGTGCCAGTTGGCCTGAGTGAAATGCCAGACTCGTCAATGCGGAGCAGGCTCCCTGAGGATGGTCAGAGAGATGTCCACTTTAACAAGGACATGATCAGATGATCCGATTGGAGCAGAAGAAGAGCAGCAGACATTTTCAGGGAAGTTAGTCATAACCAAGTCCAGAAGAGAAGATGTTCCGTTGACTGAGATCCGGATCGGGAAATTGACAGATTGTGTCAGTCCCAGTGAGTCGCAGAAGTCCTTTGCTGAGGAGCCATGGCTGGTGAGAGAGGTACCCACACCCAGCCAACTGGCATGATGACAGTTGAAATCACCACATATGAGGAAGAGAGAGTTGGGATGAGTAGATAGAAGTTGGTCCATATTATCAGACAGCGAGATGTAGATGGAGTCATCACTGTTTGGTGGATGGTACAACACACATATGAACAAGAGGTGGGAGCGAAGGGGAAGCCGTAGCCAGAGGTATTCCTGGGGGTGAGGTGGAGAGAGTGCAGTGCAGGGCGAGTGAGGGAGAGAGTTTTTGATAAAGATAGCAACCCCACCTCCAGGACGACGCTCAGGTCTATCATACCGGAGGAGGGAGTAGCCCGGGAGAGATACTAAGGAATCAGAGACATCATAAAGGAGGAAAGTTTCTGTGAAGCAGATCACGTCTGGTTTGACAGAAGCAACCTGTATGGAGAGATCAGTTAAGTTTGAACGAAGGCCCCGGATGTTTGAGGTCCATACCGTTAATGAAGAGGAAGGGGGAGCATCAGATACAGAACAGGGGGAGGAGGGGTAGGGTAAGATGTGGAAGAGGTGGAAGAGGTAGGGAGAGCTGTTGAAGGTGTGTCAGAGATTTCAGAATAGCTCGGAGAAAGGGAAGGATGGGGCGGACAAAAGGTTTGATGGTGATTGGGTGAGGCACAATGAGGTGTTATTTGAGGAGGGGAAGAGCGAGGCAGAAGGTTGGGGGAGATGGAGGTGAGAGTTGGAAGGGGGAAGAAGCGGGGAGGACGCTTTGAGGAGGGGGAGTGAGAGGGGGGAAATTGAGAAGCAATGAGGGTGGGGAGATTTGGAGGGGAGGGGCGAGGGGGCGTCTTGGCGGGGAGGGGTGAGGGGGTAGTTTAGGAGGGAGGGGGCAAGGGGGGAGATTTGAAAGGGATGGGTGATGGGGAAGATTTGGAGGGGAGGGGTGATGGGGAAGATTTGGAGGGGAGGGGTTATGGGGAAGATTTGGAGGGGAGGGGTGAGATTGGATTTTAGAAAGTGTACGATTTATGGGAAACGAACATTTATTGCAAAATGAGTTTCTTGTGACCTTCGAGTTAAAAATACGTTTAAGGATGCTGGATGGAGGATGGAGTGCAGGAGAGTTTAGGGAATGTAGAAAAAGGGCACTATAGGAGATGGATATTTTTTTGGGGATGAATTGATTTGGTGAGCAAGTCGAAAGCAGCCTTTTAAAGAAGAAGAAAAAGGTGTTATAATATATGACGGAATACATAACTTGAGGGGAAAGTGTAAACATTGAAGGTTAATAACAGTGAAAACTATCTGGGGAAATGGGGGAGAAACACGGGTCGAAGAACGAACGAACGAATAAGAATGAATAAACGAATGAGAACAGAGAAGGGATTTTTTTTTTTTTTTTTTTTGAGTTGAGATTTACACAAGGAAGTAGGCTATGGGTGAAAAGTCTGGGAATACAGAGAACGAAAGTTATTGGATCACAAACGACAGACCGCTGAGAGAAAAACAAAGCGTCAAGGTTGTACAGTGTACACTGTACAAGGCCTCAAGACACGACACGAATTAAAACGATTTTCAATACAGGCATGAAAGATTATGCACCGAAAAATCTTCGTCGGGACACAATATACGTACAACACCATAAATAAATACAGTTTTAACGAAAATACAAATGGGAACAATCACTTAACTTCGATTTCAAATCGTTCGCGACGCGGCAAAGGCCTTGCTCGCGACGCGGCAAACAGACGATCCTAATATACAGTTTTCTACACATGTTTATGTATGTATATCTCTATATTTGTATATGCACGTGCACCGGAACTGTAACGCAAACGGTAACTGGAAGGTGCGCTTCACTTCCGTTGAACTTGGGGCCGGTGAGTGAACTTTGGCGTGGCTCTTCCGTTTGTATGCATTTTCTACACATGTCACACATCTTACACACATATCACAATACATACTTGACTGATATACATGCCTGCTGTTTTTGTAGACTCAGCGGAGAGACCTTTGTTGGTCGAAAGCCTGTCGACAATTAAAGATCGACGTCCTGAAGCTACGTCTGCGTCTGATTTAATCTAACGATTATTTATTCAATGCAAATGAGACGCCCTGCTCATACTGTGGAGTTTCTACTATTTCTTACAGTTATATATATGTGTATGTATATATATATATATATATATATATATATATATATATATATATATATATATACGTATATATATATATATATATATATAAATATATAAATATATATATATATATATATATATATATATATATATATATATATATATATATATATATATATATATATATATATACACACACACACATATACAGACAGACGGACAGCCACTCCTGTTTTATAATGTCGATATACATTATTATACACATATGTATATACAGTCACATGAAAAAGTAAGTACACCCTATGTAAAGTTTTGACTTTTTCAATATATTTCAACATACAGCTATTTGATCTTCATTTCAACAATATTGACAGATAAAGGTGATATAATATAACAAATATCATGAAACATTTACATTTTGTAGTCCATTATCTATCTATAATTCCAGTAATCTCTGTGTGTGTGTGTGTTTGTCTGTGTGTTTGTCTGTGTGTTTGTCTGTGTGTTTGTCTGTGACCGCTGTTTCTCGACAACCACGGGTCCGATATACTTTAAACTTGCCAGGTATATTGCTGGGGACCCGAGGATGTGCCTTTTCAAGGTTTCATATTAATCGGAGAAGTAGTTACCGAGCTATGGCGATTTCTTTACCAAACTCCGCAAGCCGTTCGCTTTGGACCAAACCATTTCATGTAAATAGAGGGGGGGGATTGTCACCGTACTCGCAAGCCGTTCGCTTTGGCTTTGCGAATGGACCAAACCATTTCATGTAAATAGAGGGGGGGGGGGGGGATTGCCACCGTACTCGCAAGCCGTTCGCTTTGGCTTTGCGAATGGACCAAACCATTTCATGTAAATAGAGGGGGGGGATATAATTTTAGATATATATATAGTACGGGCATGCCCTAGTATAATATAAATAAACATAAATGCAAATTTCGCATGTGGAAAAATTAAGAACACCCTTGGCTCCAATAGGTGGTATTGCCCCCTTTGGCAGAAACAACCTCAAGTAGGTGTTTCTTATAACTGTCTACCAGTCTCTGACATCGACTGGGAGAAATTTTTGCCCACTCCTCCATGCAGAATTCTTTCAGCTGTGCGATGTTTGAGGGGTTTCTTGCATGCACAGCTCGTTTCAAATCCCCCCACAACATCTCGATGGGATTTAGATCCGGGCTTTGACTTGGCCATTCCAGAACCATGCATTTCTTTTTTTTCAACCATTCCTTGGTGGATTTACTGGTATGTTTAGGGTCATTGTCATGTTGCAAGGTCCACCTTCGGTTGAGCTTCAACATTCCGACAGATGGCCTCACGTTATCCTCAAGCACCCTCTGGTACAATGAAGAATTCATAGTGGATTCTATGATGGTGAGCTGCCCAAGCCCTGATGCAGCAAAGCTGCCCCAAACCATAATATTTCCACCACCATGCTTTACTGTTGGTATCAGGTTCTTGTGGTCAAATGCTGTCTTTGGTTTTCGCCAAACATGTCTTCTGGTACTGTGGCCAAATAGCTCTACCTTTGACTATCTGTCAGGGCACATTGTTCCAGATGTGCTGGTCTTTGCCGAGGTGTTCATTGGCAAACTTTAGTCTTGCCCTGGTGTTCTTTCTGGACAGCAAAGGTTTCCTCCTGGCACACCAGTTCCCATGTAGATCAAATTTGTGCAGCCTCTTTCTAATTGTAGACTCGTGCACTTTGACATCAACAGTGGCAAGAGCTACCTGTAGGTCCCGTGATGACATTCTGGGGTTCTTAGAGACCTCTTTCAGCATCTTGCGGTCTGCTCTCGGGCTGAACTTGCTGGGGCGGCCTGGCCTGAACAAGTTGGCAGTTGTTTGGAATCTTCTCCACTTGTAGATGATCTTCCGGACAGTCGAATGATTGATTTAAAATTGTTTGAAGATCTTTTTAAATCCCTTCCCAGACTCGTAGGCATCTATAACCTTCTTTCTGAAGGCCTCAGAGAGCTCTTTTGATCGAGGCCTGGTGACGCCGCACACTTCAACAACAAAGAGCAAACCAAACTAAATGTCTGAGGTTTAAATAAGACAGGTTCCTCAAAGATCCTCTCTAACGATGTTCTAATCATTTGCACCTGAGCTGGTGCACCTGATTCTAATTTTAGGTATTTGAAGTAGTGATAAATGTAAGGGTGTACTTCCTTTTTTCACATGCGAAATTTGCATTTATGTTTATTTAAATTATACAATGGACTACAAAATGTAAATGTTTCATGATATTTGTTATATTATATCACCTTTATCTATCAATATTGTTGAAATGAAGATCAAATAGCTGTATGTTGAAATATGTTGAAAAAGTCAAAACTTTACATGGTGTGTACTTACTTTTTCACGTGACTGTATGTATCTATATTATAAAACAGGAGTATCCGTTTGTCCGTGCCCAAACTACTCCCTCAGTTTTGGGGCTAGCCCCACCTAACCTTCTGTGGAATGTTTTGGGGTCCCAGCGGATGTTGTAAGGTAGGTAGGAGGTTTCAAAAATTCCTCAATACAATTATGATTTTGAAAATAACTCGATACGAATCTGCCGTGAATCCGGAAGTGGACAGATGACAGTTATGAGCTGGTTTGATAATATCCCAAAACAACCGTCATTTATAACAGTATTTTGTTAAAATATCAATTTATGATTGGAATGACGTTTGGAATTGAGAGAATACAATTACGATTTTGAATTCGTAATTGTGTTCACCCAACCACATGGAACTACTTCACATCTGGATTTAAATATTTGTTTATGTCACAAATGTTGGTAAAAGATTATTTTTTATATTTATGCTATTTAATTTGTGATTGGAGTTATGCTGTTTGGAATGAAAATAGCGATATTGAGTTCAACTGAATGACGAAATGCCGTGACGGTTTCTACTTTCTAAGCGTATCATTCGCAGATCTCCATTTGCAGATTCAACATTGACTGGGTATATAACCATTCAAATGGGTACGTTTTTCGTAGAAATCCTTCACGAACCTGCTGTCCATGCTTGATGTTCGACTACAGGTGGCACAGGAATGTGGAATTTATTGGTTTCATGGTTTCGCATTCATCGTTTCTGCATTGTATGTTTGCCTTCGGCTCCCCACCCATGCGTAGCCATGCGTAATATGTATTTTATATATATATATATATATATATATATATACATATATATTGTTGCGAATATGGAATTTGGCCTCCATATCCGCTTGTAAATATTCCCCTATTTTCTCCAATACTCCCCAACTTTCCCCAATCCCCCATTCCCTAGTCCCATTGCATGTAAACAACAATCAGTAGAGCCGACCTTCCCCTTATTCCCCCATTAAATGTCGTGCCCAGGTCCACCGCACCACACGTAGACAACTTTCGGACATCTTCCTAGTTATTCTTAATCTATGTCAGTTAAGGCCTCGTTTCCATTAATTATGACTCTTCGTTGCACCAGAATGTGATTATATGGCATCAGTAGTGAGTTTAGGACCTTTCCCATACCTCCTCCCATCTTCTTCCCCAACCAACTATGGCTGCAGCAACGGAGGGCATGGGGGCGGCGTGGCGGCGCGGGGGAGGATGCGTCCTCACACCGGCTCGATTAGCGCCATTGACCACGCGCTCCACGGGGTTACCAGAGGGGCTGGCTGTCAGCTCCTCGTCAAGGGCGGAGCCTGGTAACCCCCCCCGCACCCAATCAGAAGGGCGGACCGATTCCATCTGGGGCGGAGCTAACGAGCCGAGGGCGTGTCACTCCCCGCCGGATATACGTGGCGACTTAGCGGACGTGACGAGAGAATGAGAGATGCGCCTCAGCTTGGAGAGAGAAGCCACCGCCACCCCCAGCGCGACGATACCTCCCCGCATCTTTGGACCGGACCGGACCGTACTGTACCCTGCCCCGAGCCCAGGAGGACCTGGAGCCATCGATACCCGCTTTCCTGTCATCAACCCCCGTGTGAGTCAGCCGTTGTCCCGTTTGTCTGTCGTCTGTCCGGGGTTAATATAAGAGTGTGTCTAAGTGCCTGTCTTTCTGTGATTATACCTCTAGCCCCTGTAATCTGACCTTTCCGTACGAATATAATCTCCTCCGGAGGTCTTGAGAATTGAAACATTGGTGTCGTATTGTGTTATTGTAATCCAGCCGGGTGTCTTCTTTTTCTTATTGAGCCAGCATCGCGCGACTAGTCAACGTTCGGGCACAATCGGGTAACTTGTGCAGACGTGGTCATACCATAAAACCGCTCGGTAAATAACATCCAAGCCACGTCTGTAACAATTGGTTGTCAGGAGTTGGATTCGAACCTGGGACTAAATTTATTTAGCCCAAATTTTGGACACCAATTGTGTTAGTACGGTAACAATTGCTGTCTGGGAGTGAGATTCGAGGCCCGACCAAATTTTGAAAAAAAAAAAAAAAACGAATAGAGGAAAAAAAAAAAAAAAAAATTTGGTCAAAATTTGGAGCGGCCGAAATTCGTTTTGTTTTACAAAACCCGAATTTTGAAAGTCGCGCTATGGCGGATCAAGACGGCTGGGGTCCGGTAGGGGAGAGTGAAGCAGGGTCGGTCCAGGACCAAATTGAGACACGTGAGGAGAGCGAAACAGCGGGGGTAGCAAACGCACAAAATGGCGCCTCGCTGGTCACCGCGCCCGCGACCGTAGCAGCGCCGCCGATGGATTGGGGCCTATTTATGGAACAAATAAAGGCGCTCATGGTCCAGACAAGTGAAGACCTGAGGAATGACTTGGGAAACCAAATGGGGGTAATGAGGGACGAAGCGAGGGGTACCAGTGAGGGGTTAGACAAGAAATTTGGGAAGTTAGACAATAATTTTGAGGGGTTAGACAACGGGATAAAAGAAGTGAAAAATGGGTTAATGGGGGTAGAAAATAGAATGGCTGCCCAGGAGAATCAGATAGAGGGAGTGAAAAATGGGTTAGAGGGGTTAGAAAACAGTATGGAAGGCAAATTGAGGGACATGAGGGACCAAGCGGAAAGGGAAGTTAAACAAATGGAGCAGCAGATAGAGGGGGTCAGAATGGGGGTAGAAACCAAACTGGATGCTCACAGGGAGGAAATGGAGCAGATGAGGGTGGCATCTGGGCAGGAGATGCAAGTGATGGGAGAGGAGATCAGAAGAGGAGTGAGTGAGGAGGTCGGAGGAGTGCGCGAGGAGGTGAGGCACTGTAAGGAGCACATGGAGAAGGAGGTGAGAAAGGGGACTGTAAAGTTACAAGGGGGCATAGAGGTCCTGACGCAGGAGGTGGAACAGCTGACGGAGGGACAAAAAGGACTAACGGAGCAGGTTCAAAGGAACACTGCGGTATTAGGAGGGTTGAAAGCGACACAAAACGACATAAAAAACGACTTGATAGCGACAAAGAGGGAATGTCAGATGGTACGTGAGGGACTGACAACGAGGTTGGACGAGGTGATAGAGGTAATGGAGACGAAGGACCGGCAGGTGAGGACGCACATGGAAACGGTCAAGGTAGCCTTAGAGGATGAGCTTGAGGAGACGTACCGGGGAATAAAAGAGGTGAAGCACAAATTAGAAGAAGTGGAAGAAGGGATGAGCGAAATTAAGAAGCGACGGAGAGGGGATAAGAAAGAGATAAAAGAGGAGATAAAAGAATTGGTCCAGAGTCTGTGTTTGGATCGTGATGATGTGCTCATTAACCGGATGAGGGATTCGCAGGTGATGGAGGAGAAGCGAAGAGGAAGAGGACCCGGTGTAAGTGGTGACCAATATGGTCGTGCGTATGATGCGCCAGGGGATTTAAAAAGCTTGGGGATTGGTTTGGATCCGGGTGTTCGTGAAAGGCCGTTGGTGAGGTGTGTGACAGGTCTGGTGTGCGAAAAAGGAGGTGTGCAAGAAAGTCCGACTCTGGGGTGTGTGAGAAAAAAGTGTGTGCCAAGGAGTGAGGGTGCTGGCGAGAGTGAGTCGGTCGTAGCGCGTGTGCGAGGGAGCACATGGAAGCGCGGTGTGGTAAGTGTTACAGAGGGTGTGACGGGAGAGTGTGCGCAAGGGTGTGCGCGAGAGAGGTGTGTAACGGACAGGTGCATGAGGAAAGAGTGCGCTGTCAGAAGTAAGGAAGAATGCACACCTGTGGTGAGTGTTACAGAGGGTGTAACGGGAGAGTGTGCGCGAGAAAGGTGTGTGACGGACAGGTGCATGAGGAAAGAGTGCGCTGTCAAGAGTAAGGGTGAGTGCGCTGTCAAGAATGGAGGTGAGAGTAGTGCGAGTGACAAGGAGAGTGAGCTGGTTGTGACAGGTGAGCGAGGATGTACACCTGGGATGGAAGGATGCACACCTGGAATGGTAGAGCGTGAGTGGGAATGCACGCTGGAGTTGGTGGTGAGGCACGTGGTTGGGTGTGCGAATGAGGGCACACCTGTGATTGTCACAGAGGAGGTGACCGAGGAGGGGGCGCGAAGCGGTGTATTGGTGAGGTGTGCGAGCAACGAATGTGTGCCAAAGTGTTCGGTGGTCAGGTGTGTGACCAAGGCTGTGAGTGGAATGGGTGTACCTGGGTGTGTAAGGAAAGGTACGAGGAGCATGGGCACGGCTGGATGTGTGAGCAAGGAACGGGCTGCGGGATGTAAGCATGCAGGTGAAGCATCGACGTTAGACGGGGTAGAGTTTAGAACGACTTTTAGCCGAAGCAGGCCCTCGGTGCGTGCCGGGCCTCGCTTTGAACGGCCGCGTCCAGGCTCCACTAGGCGGAGCTGGCAGCCCGATAGGAAGGGTCGTTATGGCGACCACGTTTTGTTGAGACGTGCCGGCAGGTCGAGATCGGGACATTGGATGGCTCCACGCCGAGGTGATGCGTGGGATCTCGGCCCGGGTAAGCCCCCGTCCCTGCACCGAGTGCCGGACGCATCCAGCCGCTGGCACAAAACAACCAGCATCCATTGCTTGGCTTTACGAAGCCGGGCTTTGGACAGGGATTGGCGCACCGAGAGGTATTAGTGAGTCGACTGGGTGATGAGGTTAGTGTTTTGGACCCAAAAATTGGAGAAAAACAAAATTTGATGATTGGCAAGGGATTGGCAGTAGTGATTGGCGGATGATGGGTAGTGATTGGCAAATTTTTGATTTATTGAAATTTGATGTGCAAAATTGGTAGTGAGAGACCCCCGATGTGGTGGGATGGCATCCCTGCCACCCTTCCCATGTGGGGGCAAAGGAGCAATAGCTTATGGGGTGTATGGCAGTGAAAACTAGCCCGGGTGGGTTAGGATATTGTGTGTAGGGCCCTAGAAGATGACATTAGGTGACGTTAAGATTAGTTAGTGACTGATACCTGTAGTGGGGACGCAGGTAGATTAGTATGGATGATAATGACGAGGGAGCGCAATAGTTTAAAGGGACGACTGGGAAGCGCAAGTTTCAGAAGGGAGTAGTTAGATGAGATGATGCCGTGTGTGTGTGAGGATGGAACAGGTGTGATTGCACAGGTGTGCAACTGGACAGGTGTGTGGAGCAGTGTATGAGTAGTGAGTGTTGTGGATCAGCGCGAATGCGCTTGGGGAGAGAAGGGTGCAGGTGGCACCAGGTGTGAGAGCACAGGTGTGCAGGTACAGGTGTGTGGAGTAAGTGGTACGGAGTGGTGTGCATGGTGCGAAGGTGTGAATGGGGGAAGAGTGGACCCCCATCACGGATACCCGGGGCGGGTAGTGTAAGTGTTAGGTAGAGGGTATAGGTAAATTGTGGTTGGATATTGGCATTTGTGGTGCGGTTGCAGAATGGTGTTGTGAATGGGTGCATTAGTGTTGTGGAAATGGCTGGGCGTGTAGCCTGTTAGTGCGTGTAGTTGGTTGGGCACTCCACCACTGTGAGGATGTCGGCCAGGTGATGCCGCAGGTGGGCTCTGGGAGCCGGTAGAGTTGTGGATGGGGCCCGAGGATCCGGAGGACGGACCCGGGTAGCCCAGTGCCAGAGAGGGCACCGAGTGGGGAGAGTGCCAGAGGGCCTTCCCGAGGTAGTTAGGTTAGGATAAGGAGCAGGTAAGCTCGGAGGCAACTGCAGTGGTGGAGGTGTGCAGGTGGGTAGACCCACTGGGAGAGGTACACGTCGCAGCCCAGAAATTGTACGAGGGCACCGGGAGATGAATCGGGGGAGTGAGACCCCAAATTGAAGAGCACCACAGTTTGGCCAATGGGAATTGGTTTTTAGAACCCATAGTGTAAGAGGGCCAATGGTTTGGCCGGAGAAAGACCCCGGGTAGTGTAAAGTTGTTAAAGTCATTTAGGAAATAGTTAGGATTGATGAACCTGTCGCACCATACGCAGCCACTTACCTGTGGTGATGATGATGACTCCACACCTGTGTTTTCTTTGTTTTGTTGCAGGAAATGAAATTGCTGTGTGGATTGTGAGACGCATCACGACGTGGATGAGACATTGGGGTGATTCCATCTCTCCCTCCCTAGGAGGGACTGATGATGAATTGGTGATGGCAAATTATGATGTTGAGATGGAGATGGCAAATTTTGATGAGAGTTGAAAATGGCAAATTTGATTGGTTAGGAGGGAGAGAAGACGAATTTGGTTTATGGGAGGAACGGGGAAGACAGTAGGGATGTTTGTTGATGTGTAAAGTAGATGTTTATGGGTAGTGTTGTGTTTTGTGGATACAGTAAGGGGTAAGGGAGGGGCCATGTAGGTTACCTGGTGGGGGGGGGGGGGCGTACGATAGGAACGTACCTGTCTCACCTGGTTCCCATGTGCCCCCAGTGTGCATCACCTTACATTGCGTGCACTTTTGCGCCCTTACCACCTTACTCACTTGTCTGCTTCTTTTGTCTCCCACCTCCGAGGATCTGGCTTTGGGGTAGAGAGAGAGGAGAGAGAGGTGCTGGCTGCGCAGTTGTGGGCCTGCACTTTCGCTGTTTGCTGCCGGGATCGATACACCATATGGACCGCAATGTTTGTGGCCACCCACAATGGACCGCAGTTCGTTTGCGGCCAAGCATCACCCGTTGATGGACCTATGGGTCAACGTGGCACCTATGCCATAAAGGTGAACCACTGTTAATTAACACCACTGAAGGCCACACGAAGAGCAAGAGACACCTGCAGGGTTAGGGGTTGTCGAATTTATTTTTATTCCAATGAACAATGGTGACTGCACCGATTGGTGGTGGGGTGGTGCTTTTGATGCTGGGAAAGGGTGCTCTGCACGTTATTAAAGGCCGTCGGCCACAGAGCACTCGTGGGTTGGTGTATCGATGTTGGCAAGCGCGCTCTCTCTATGCATAACATCTGCATGTGTTCCTCCAAAAACAGGTCCTGGATCGTAGTGTAGATATCAGCGTAATCTTGTAAATAATGCTCCCTACCGGCTGTATGTTTAGTTTGAGGATTCTTTCCGGATTCGGTTATCCTGTGGGTGTGTTTCTGTGAGGAGAAGGGTGCAACGTCGCAGGGGGACATATTTACTCATTTGTGAATATCTGTAAAACTGTCGCACTCAGGGTAGAGTTAATAGTAGAGGGAACTACATTGCGTGCCACACTAAAGTAGGTAAAAATTTATCGGGTCGGGACGCCCCGAGGGTAGAGAAGGGTGCAATGTTGCGAATATGGAATTTGGCCTCCATATCCGCTTGTAAATATTCCCCTATTTTCTCCAATACTCCCCAACTTTCCCCAATCCCCCATTCCCTAGTCCCATTGCATGTAAACAACAATCAGTAGAGCCGACCTTCCCCTTATTCCCCCATTAAATGTCGTGCCCAGGTCCACCGCACCACACGTAGACAACTTTCGGACATCTTCCTAGTTATTCTTAATCTATGTCAGTTAAGGCCTCGTTTCCATTAATTATGACTCTTCGTTGCACCAGAATGTGATTATATGGCATCAGTAGTGAGTTTAGGACCTTTCCCATACCTCCTCCCATCTTCTTCCCCAACCAACTATGGCTGCAGCAACGGAGGGGATGGGGGCGGCGTGGCGGCGCGGGGGAGGATGCGTCCTCACACCGGCTCGATTAGCGCCATTGACCACGCGCTCCACGGGGTTACCAGAGGGGCTGGCTGTCAGCTCCTCGTCAAGGGCGGAGCCTGGTAACCCCCCCCCGCACCCAATCAGAAGGGCGGACCGATTCCATCTGGGGCGGAGCTAACGAGCCGAGGGCGTGTCACTCCCCGCCGGATATACGTGGCGACTTAGCGGACGTGACGAGAGAATGAGAGATGCGCCTCAGCTTGGAGAGAGAAGCCACCGCCACCCCCAGCGCGACGATACCTCCCCGCATCTTTGGACCGGACCGGACCGTACTGTACCCTGCCCCGAGCCCAGGAGGACCTGGAGCCATCGATACCCGCTTTCCTGTCATCAACCCCCGTGTGAGTCAGCCGTTGTCCCGTTTGTCTGTCGTCTGTCCGGGGTTAATATAAGAGTGTGTCTAAGTGCCTGTCTTTCTGTGATTATACCTCTAGCCCCTGTAATCTGACCTTTCCGTACGAATATAATCTCCTCCGGAGGTCTTGAGAATTGAAACATTGGTGTCGTATTGTGTTATTGTAATCCAGCCGGGTGTCTTCTTTTTCTTATTGAGCCAGCATCGCGCGACTAGTCAACGTTCGGGCACAATCGGGTAACTTGTGCAGACGTGGTCATACCATAAAACCGCTCGGTAAATAACATCCAAGCCACGTCTGTAACAATATATATATATATATATATATATATATATATATATATATATATATATATATATATATATATATATATATATATATATATATATATATATATATATAACGTGCTCATTAGTAACAGGTTCAGTTTGAGGATTCATCCCACCAGGACCAGACGTGTTTTGGAACGAGTCTTTTTAACATCTTACCACACTCTGGACATTGATGAAGAGTGTGGATAGCTGATTGTTAAGGTTTTTTTGTACATTTTTCCTCTCTCCTTTTGTAAAAGGTTGGGTGTTGAAACAATACGATATTTGCATGTGGATCAAATAATAATTATAGTTGCCTTCTTATTTGGTTTATTCAATCTTTCTCCAAGTCTAGAACCGCTAGTTGCCTGTTTTTCGTCACTAAATCAGCATTCTACCTATTTTTTAGTTATTGATTGCTCCTATTAAAAAATAACCTTTTTGGATTTTATCGGCTTGTTGACCTTCGTGAGAACTCTGTTTTCTATGTCTGGTCCATTCGCTGCAGAAAGGTCATCGGGTGTGCTTATGTTCAAGAAAAAACAATCAGTGCATGGAACAGTAACTGTGACATACAGTATGTAAAGAAGACAGGAAGCATAATACAAGCCTCCATATATATATAATTTCTGACAGTTGCAACATTAGTTGAGAAACTTAGCCTTGCAAATCGCACCATGCTAACTTACACTCCCAGCGTGAGTCTAACATGGTAACGGACAAGGCAAAGCCTCGATTGATGCAAACAATCACTCCGTCGCCACACATGGAGCGGCACAAAACCCACTTCAATCTCGTTGCTGTCAGGGTGCCACATGCCCGTAACGCATGGCGTGGTTGGGCATCAGTGGCGAGGACAGTATGTAGCTCCCAAGACAGCAAAGCTAAACAAAGAAACACACGGGATGAGACCTTGGAATAGTCGAAGGTATGACGCTCCTTGACGCCATTACGGTTGAGCGTGTAGTTGTAGAAGCGCGAATTCTTGACCAGGCCAAGCCACTGCCTCCAGCCCTGAGGTACGTAACTGCCGTTGTACTCATTCAAATACTTCCCAAAAAAGCCTGCAGGGAAGAATCAGGCGGCATGTGGTTCTTACATGACGCCATCTTGGTTGCTGAATACCTAACATTAGTACAGATCATCCAAATATTATTGCAGCTTAACTGGTAAATGTGTATTTGCCTGGGATTCAATTAAAAAGTTGGTCTGGTGGCTGGATCACGACTGCTGATGCTGATGTGGTGTCCTCGTAGATTAGGGCGACACTTCTGAATTTAGACATTTTTGTGGAACGCAACGGCCTACTCCTTTTGAAAGGCACCAGAGAATCTTTAATGTCCATAAGGAAACGCAAGCAGGGCAGCAGTTGCATAACGTCCCCTAGAAAGGACAGCCCTTTCATTGAAGCAGTGCCCACCCTTGTGAAGGACCATGATGAGTCGAAAGTCCTCCTGGGATTTCAAGTATGATTACACAGCTATGAATGAGCTATCCTGCCAATTGGTTAATGCAGTTAGGTCTGATATTGCTTCTCATCTGAAAGTTTAAAATAAATATTACTCTTATGACTATTACTTAAACATTGTTAATCATTATGGAAGCCATAGTACAAACCTGAACCAAATAATTCCTCTATGATTTGATCTTATCTCACCTGTGCTATATCCAGCATTTCGCAAATGCACAGCAAAGGTGTGCGGTTCATGCTCGGCTTGCCAAGCACGTGAAGAGCAGTTCTCATTGTTGGTGTACACGTTGTGGTTGTGTGCGTACTTCCCAGTGAGGATGGATGAGCGTGATGGACAGCACATTGGCGTCGTCACAAAGGCATTGGTGAAGCTTGCGCCACCCTGCTCCATCAGACGTCTGGTCTTTTCCATCACGTGCATAGAACCTGAACAGGTACCAAGCAGTTTGACCAACTTTTTGGTTTGTTTGTCTGTCTGAGACATGAATAGGTCATCCACATATGATATATGCAATGTGAGTGAAGGGTTAAATCGAGAAACTAGAACGGCACCTGATAGAGCACATACCTAAGCCAGGCTGAACGGTTTACATTTTGTATCCCACTGATAGGCCGGATCTGTTTCCGGACCATTTATCCTTGTCAAAACCAAAATCTAATTGGCTTGTTATTGTCACCGACCCAACTCATCAAGCAACTTTCGCCATAACCCGTCCACAACGTTTTGAAATACCGTGCTATATATCTTGGTGTACGCACCTCCAGGACCTTCAATGTGACCTTCAAATTGATCTCATGCTGACCTGGAGATGTTGATAATTTATTGCCTTTCCTGGAAAAAAAATCGTGTTGGTCTCATCTCTCAATGGTGAGAGAGGATGGATCCACAGCTCAATGGAACACTGCTCTCCCTTCTGGGCTGGTGCTCCTGTATTACACCGAGGTGATGGTGATGAATGATTTAAAAAATATTTTTTTATTTAAATATCGTATCCTGATCCTGATTCGAATCGTCACCAAAATCGAATCAATTTGTCCTTGTCACACACCTAACCTGTCCACTAAGTTTTGGCCGAAACCATCCTTCACGTTTTGAGATAACCTGCTCACAAACAGACAAGAAAGGACGTTAGGCGGTAGGTAGACTGACAGGTATGACGAAACATGGCGACTTCAATTGTCATCATGCCAGCTGGCTGGGTGTGGGTTCCTCTCGCACCAGCCATGGCATTTCAGCAAAAGACTTCTGTGACTCATTGGGACTGACACAATCTGTAAATTTCCCGACCCAGATCTCAGTCAACGGAGCATCTTCTCTTCTAGACTTGGTTATGACTAACTTCCCTGCATATGTCTGCTGCTCTTCTTCTGCTCCAATCGGTTCTTCTGATCATGTGCTTGTTAAAGTGGACATCTCTCTGGCCATCCTCGGAGAGCCTCCTCAGCGCCGACGAGTCTGGCATTTTACTCAGGCCGACTGGCATGGTCTTCAAGCAGCCATCAATCATCTGGACTGGTCTCCCATCCTTACTGCCTCTGACTTCAATTCTTCCTGTGAATTCTTCCAAAGCAAATTGCTCTCTCTCATGCACAGATTTATCCCATCTCGTCTTCAGTTGTCATACCCTTCCTCCCATCCATGGTATACTGAATCTTGTGGTGAGGCAGTTGCCCTGAAACAACTTGCCTTTGCCTCTTGGAAGGCTAATGCAACGGAAGGCAATCTCAGTTCCTTCCACCATGCTCAAAACAAGTGTGTGTGTCTACCCTCAGGAAAGCCAGGAAACAATATCTCTCTACAGTCAAGACTGAACCCTCAAACCTGTCTCCTTCCTCCAAATCTTGGTGGCGTCTGGTCAAATCCGTTTCTGGTGTTTGTTTCCCCCTCCATCTCCTCCCTTATCTCAAATGGCTACACAGTTGACACCACACGTTACCAAGCCGAATGCCTCAACTCTGTGTTTGCCTCAAAATCTTGTGTCCCAAACCCATCTCTCTCTGTTCCCACCTTTCCCAGTCGAACCCAGCTGCTCCTGGACTCTGTGTCCTTCTCTCCTAACAAGGTGGAGAAGTTTTTGTCAAACCTCGACTCTGATTCTGCAACTGCACCAGACGGCAACAGCCCATGCGTCCTAAAATCCTGTTCTTCCGCTCTTTCACTCCCTCTCTCTGTTCTCTTCACCCTCTCTTTTGCTCAAGGTCATCTGCCATCTGCTTGGAAATCAGCAAACATCACCGCTTTCAACACAAAAAAATGTGCAAAAACAGATCCTTGCATACAGACCGATCAGCCTGCTCCAAATTATCAGGAGAGTAATGGAATCCATCATTGCTTTGGATATCAAATCCTTCCTCTTCTCGAATGGCTTGATCTCTGATCATCAATTTGGTTTCAGACCAGGTCACTCGACTCTGGACATGCTGCTTCTACTGTCTCAACAATGGATGGAGGTCCTCAATGCCAAACAGGAAAGCAGAGCTGTCTCCCTTGACATATCATGTGCCTTCGATATGGTCTGGCATCCCGCTCTTCTCACCAAACTCTCCTCCTATGGTATCCATGGAAATCTCCATGCATGGCTTGCGGACTTCCTCTCTGGTAGTAGCCAACGTGTGGCCCTGAATGGATTTCTCTCATCTCCCATTCCTGTTCAGGCTGGAGTTCCCAAAGGCAGTGTTCTGTGCCCTGTGCTTTTTCTGGTCTTCATCAAAGATCTCTCCAACTCTCTGAAAAATCCGCTCTATCTCTTTGCTGATGACTCCACTCTCTGCGGCTCCATTCCTCATCCCTCAGATCGGCAGTCTGCAGCCTCCTCACTCTCTGCAGATCTGGACAAAATCACAGACTGGTCAAACAAGTGGAACATATCTGTCAATCCTGACAAATCCCACACTCTTACTATGTCTCTCCGAAAAGACTGGCTGGACAACCCTCCCACCTACTTTCTCAACAATCCTCTCCAAGAAGTTCTGTCACTCAAGCTTTTGGGTCTCACTATCTGCCAGATCCCTGGTGTTGGGCTAGCGGCTAGGGTGCCGGCTTAGGATCCTAGGATCCTGGGTTCGAATCCCGGTCAATCGCTGAATTAACGCCAGGGGGGTTGACTCAGCCTGTCATCCTTCCGAGGTCGGCAAATTGAGTACCAGTTCACTGGTAATTCCCTGCTTGTCGTTAAAGGCGGCAAAAAGGGTTGGCGTCAGGAAGGGCAACTGGCCATAAAACATTGCTTCAAAAAGGGGACCGAAAAACAACAACAACCACGGTTCCCGAAAAAGGCCAACCCCCGCTTGCGGGGAAAAATGGCCTCTAAAGGTGTTTTTATTTATTTATTTATTTATCTGCCATGATCTTTCCTGGGAAAACCACATTTCCAAGCTGGCCACCAAAGCCAGTCGCCGACTGGGCATCCTCCGTCGTGTGAAGTCCTTCCTTGGCACACCTGAGCTCCGAACCACATACAAGGCTTTCATTCACAGCTCAATGGAATACTGCTCTCCCCTCTGGGCTGGTGCTCCTGCCTCACACCTAGCTCAGCTTCACGCTGTTGAAACCAAAGCTTTCATAATCATTGGAATCTCCCACGATGAAGCATATTGTGAGGGCCTTTCACTCACTCACCGCAGGCAGTTAGGTGGCCTTTCCGGTCTTCTACCGACTCCTATCCAGCTTATCTCCCCAGCTCTATCTGTGCTCTGTCCCCCAAATATTCCTACAGGTAGCACAAGATCTGCCAGCAACCATCTTCTGGTGATATTGCCAAAATCAAGACTCTCTGCTCACCTTTACTCTTTCATTCCTCTTTACTCCTGACTCTGGAACAAACTCCCTCAATCTCTTCAATCCCACTCCTCCCCCCAGGTCTTTAAAACAGCTGTTCACCACCATCTGTTATTGGTCAAATGGTTCACCACCATCCCCATCCAAAACCTTGATCTTTTCTACCCCCGTTAATTCACCCCAGATCCACTTTTTTGAAATACCGACTTCTTTCCTGGAAGTCCGAGCAGTGTCCATGTGTTTTATACCTCTCCCACCCCATCCCCGCCCTTCCCATGCCTCCTCCCCCCAAGCCCTCTCCCTCCTACAGATCTCCCGATGTCCCTGTTCTCTGCTGTTGTACTTGTGTGCTTCCCTCTCACTCCCCATCTTGTCTCCCACTCCCTTCATTGTACGTTTCGTGTGTCCGTTTTTTTGTGTGATTAATGTTAGCTCTTACAGGAGCCTCGGTCTTTTATACCAAAAAAAAAAAAAACTAAATAAATCGAGAGAACCAATAATTGATTGATGAATTGTGTAATTAAGATAAATAAATAATAATCGTAAAATAATTAATTTCTTAATCAATTTGCTAATAGCATACCTAAACCACCACTGTTTGATCTGTATCTGTAACTCTTTGAAAATTAAGCAAATAACCGAATAATTAAATAATTCGACAATTAATTTATTAATCAATAAATCATAAATACCATTTACAGCCAAACTACTTGGTCACTGTTGTGTCCAAATATCAGCTTCCTCGCTGAAAAGGTGCCTGAGATATTGCCCAGATGAGAAAGGGAATAAATAAGTACTTAATAAATCGATAAGTGAGCAATTAATCAATTAATTTATTAATAAATAAAAAAATGATGTTTTGGCTGAAGCATTAATTGTTCACTATTGTGCCCAAAAATAAGCTCAAAGGATGGCTGAGATATTGCCTGGACAAACAAACGAGAAAACCTTGACTTTTGACCTATGTAGTAAAAAACCAATGACAGCCTCACTTTTATGCTTCGGAATCCTATGGTAAGGATTGACGAAGATAGCTGAAAGTGTTCGCAAGTTATCGCACTCACAGACAAAAATACAAACAAATGACAGACTGACATATGACGACAATTTTCAATTTTCGGCATAACAAACAGACACAGACAAGGGTGAACACATAACCTTCAGTGGCGGAGGTGAAAAATAATCACAGGAGGCATGTACAAGTGATGGGTATGAAAGGATGATTGGGGATGAGGGGACAATAAAGGAAAACGAAGTTACCAGGAAATAGGGTCACTGTGGGGGAGAGGGGTTAAGAGAATATGTAAGGAGCATGAGGGAGGGTTGGGGTAAAAAAAGAAAATCACCATTTTGGCACACAATATGCAAATGCTATAAAATGGAGTTTTTATTCACAGTAGATGAGTGGGTGGTTCATGTGCAGCCACCCAGCTGCTGGTTGCATCATTTCTGTGGACACATCTGCCGCTGATGCAATGCCTCTACATAACCAGTTATCATGGTTACTCATTTTGCCGAACTCGGAAGGATGTAACAGGCTGAGTCAAACCCACCTGGCGTAAGTTCAACGTTCAACGAGATTCGAACTCAGGACCTAGGAATCCCAAGCCCGCCACCCTAACCGTTAGGCCAACACCAGGTATAATAGATGAGTAATCTAAGACACGACATATTTCAGTATTTAAGGAGCAATATGGGAGATTTAGGTTGGAGATACAATTATCAATGTCCAAAGCCTCAACTAAATACCATGGATGCCTTTTGCGAAATTTGTTTATAATGTGCGAAATACGTTATTGTAGTTGTGTTGTTTAATTCAGAAAATTTAGTTTTTGTAAGACTCTCTCTGTACCTGCTGCAAAATGGGATTAATCACGCTTCCCCAGAAATAATTAAATATCACCGCTATGAATGGGCGAACAAGCAATAATTGTACGGGCAAACTAGATATAATCTCTCTCTATGTATAAAGCGAAATGTTTGTTTGTTACATGAAAAATCGATTTTTCAAGTATATTGGTCGGTCGACTTTGTTATTCTGCCTGTCTGCTTATATGTTGGTCTGTCTGTCAATCGCCTACAGGTCACAATTCTAAACCGATCATCATTAATCTTTACCAAGTTGTGGAGGTCGTCACATCTGAGAAGCCTGTTGATTTTGAGGTCAAAGGTCAAAGCTCATTTTGAGTTCAAATTTCTGAAATCGTCATTTTTCATCCGATTGACTTGAAAGTTGAACAGGATTTGCATATTAGGTCACTGGATTGGGAAACCAACTATTTTGAGGTCAAAAGGTCAAAGGTCAACTCAAGGTCAAACTTCGAAAATCATCAATTTTCATCTGAAAAATAATCTATTTCCAACCGATTGAACCGAGCTTTGATTACGATGTTTAAATTAAATCTGAATGAAATGGACAATTTGATTAAATCCATGGTAACTTTTTTTTGGCGGGGTTGGGGGGGGGGGGGGGGGGAGAGAAGGGTGGATTCTGAAAGTATCGTGCTCTGCATGATGTCTTTTTTGTTTGTTTGTGGCCTTACTGCTTTGAGCTCCCAAAGTTAATCATTACAAAACTTTCTAGGATCAGATTTATGACCACAATGCACAAAGTTTGGAGGGTCAAACAGTTATGAGGAGGTCAAATGGCCCGTTATTTCCATGTTGCACTCCCAAGCTAATTTCTTTATGAACGCAAGGTAATTTCGTCACTGCAACTTTACTCATTTACCACCTTTAGACCCCTTCACACCCATTTAGACCCTTTTGAACCTATACACCTTATTCGACCCTTTCAACACTTTTTAGACCTATAGACCTTTTTAGACCTTTTGAAACTGATGTTGAAAAGTGAAACTGAAACAAATGATTTATGGATCATTGAATGGGAAACTAGAATAAAATACTTTGAGAAATACTGAATTGAAATTGCCGAATATTGGGGGCTGTGGAAACTATGTGGAGAGGTATAGGTTCCTGAAGATGGTCGGTTGGCATGGAAATGATTTCAGTGATCCTCTGTCAAGTGGTAGGCCCAAAACTTGCCCAAATATGTTTCCCAGCCGAGCTTTCATAATATCACCCTCAATCCCGAGCACTACTTCGGAGGTACAGCAGGCATGGATTCAAAATCTTCACTGGTGGAATGTAACGAGGTTGTTGAGGTTACGAGATCCACCCACTGCGATATCTGCTCACTGAATATTTACACTGAATTCCCGTTTATACCAATACACACCCCAAAAAAGTGATCATTTGAGGTGACACATTTACGAACCCATGAGTGACCGGCACCCTGCTAAGTTCTCATAATTGCAAATGTGATGAGTCTAAAGAAACCCATCTCTAATATTAGTGCTTTAACGGCCTCAATTATTCACACCTTGTAGGGTGGGCCAGGGAAGGTTTATGGCCAAAGTGTTTCACATACTGACTGCCCAGGCCTGACGTTCAACTGAAGGTGGGAAGGTGGCAGGAATTTGTAATTTGTTCAGGGTGCCATAATGTGGCGTTTATTTTTACATTCACCAACTAACGCTGACAGGTGGAACATCCAACAAAAATGCTCATCCAAAGGATAGTACACTTTGTGATGCTACTCCATGCCTACGAAGCATCACTCTGACAGTTTATAGTCGGTTCAGGTAATGAATCGAGACCATGCAGTGCCAAGATGAGTGGGATACCTCTCCACAATCCAGTCAGACCCTAAAAGCAAACCCATTCGATTTTTCCACTGGATGGATTTGATCTTGAGAGGCAATTCTTTCAGAGGAAGTATGCAGTGGGTAGAAGGCAATTTAATTTGAAGCTTTGCATGTACCAGAATGATTGAAATTGAAACTGTTGTTGATGAAAAGTGTTATTAAGGAATGATTTTTGAAATAAAGACAAAAGTGCATCATCATACTAAAATACCCAATTTCGTGTCTGTCTGTATTTTTGATATTCAGTCGTTCGACACATTCGGTCGTTACTTATCCAATCTCAACGTAATTTCACAGGAGAATTAACGGTTGCACAATGGAAGTTGTAGCGACTTCATTTGCCCCCCTCCATAAGAAGTTTTCCGCCTTGAGCAAAATCCCTGTTAAGGTGTATGTATACCCGTGTTAAGATAGCTAATCGTGGCGTTTTTCCAAGGCAACTTCTCATAAAAATAATAACAACACCAATGATAATAGCATCATATTAATGTTGTTACAAAACAATATTAATACTCATAATATCCCTCCTCCCCGAGGGGTTTTTCCTCCTTGGACAAACACCATGTTAATGTGTACAAATAGATTGTTGGGGTATTTTGTGGCACCCCTACTGGAAGTACAATATTATAAACCACAAAACATATACGATTACCTTTTTAAACAGTCGCTGATTCTGTTTAACACAAAACTGAAAGGGAGGAAATCTGACGTTCTTGAGGCATTGTATGCTTATCGTGTCCCCTGCAGACGAATGGACCAAAGCCTAGATCTACTGTAATCTATATACCCCAGAGAGGATTATAACATGACGTTTCCTGCTGCTCCCATGGGGAGCGAGTGCACTCGCTGTATGAAATTGGATAACCAAAATACGGACAGAAAAGTTAACTTATAAAGGTGGCTTTATCCAATCATATTCCATTAACAGTGAAAGCTCGGCTCGTGCGTCATATTATTTCCCGGACACGTAATATAAAACTTATCTTTTGGAAAAGGAAAATCGGACACAACAAAGTGATAGGCTGAGTCACCTTTGTGGCAGTGACTCACGTGAAACTATTTGTTTTGTTTTTAACTTTTTTGAGTAATCATGATAAAACAGTGCTTATTTGTAGGACTTTTTGGATACTTGGGATTTCAATAAATATTATATTTGGCGATAACCTTCCTTTAACCTGTCTTTGCCAGTTATTCCTGTTTTCTTCGTTAGTTATCAACTCCAACTAATTGGACTTATACTTGCTGATATTTAACTGAAGTATATACTAATGCTGGGAGGCAAACTCTGTGTGCATTGTAAAGCCAGCTAGATCCATTGATATTTAAGGGTGAACAAATAGTACAAAGATATGCTCCTCATTTCACATTGGAAACTCGATATCAGGGCCTCGGTGGCTTGTCAAGATGACTCATGTAGTGTAGAGGCAAAGGAAATAATTTAGTTAACACACAGGGAGAATGTCCATGCATATGTTAATGTACACACAAACACACACACACACACACACACACACACACACACACACACACACACACACACACACACACACACACACACAACATTTCTAAAAACGTAATTACATCCTTACCAAGCTCCAAATCTTGGTCATCGGTGAGTATCAGAAGCACGTTGGGTCGGCCAAAACTGACTCCCCTTGTTGGTGGACCATGCAATGGCCGCTGACTTCGGAGGGAGCTTGCGTGACTCGGTCCCCATATCATGAGGCACAGCATAGTCCAAAACAACAATATCCACCATGGGGAGTGCTGGAATAATTGGGATACCCAACATATTCCCGACCTGGAGAACCAGAAAACCTTGAGGCATTTTGAAGAGATAGTGCTACAGATCGTACAAGGTTGTGTCATGTCTGTCAGCCTTTGATCAGAAGAACTCGTACAACAATGGAGATCCTCGAAAAACGAAGTTGATGTTTCTAAAGAAGGGCAAGTTCTCTTGATAAGAACACGATTGGGTTTATATGTAAGGGTTTCCTCTGCATTTGAAGCAAGGGAGGAGATGTCATGGTGGAATTGCAGTCCCATAATGCTGAAGGGATATCTTGAAGACAACAAGTTCAACTCTGCATTACAATATTATTTGATGAAGGAAGTAGAGTGTTTCATGAGAAGACACTTGGTCTTTGCACTTCGTAATCCAGTAATCTGAGAAAACAACCAAAAAGAGTGGAAAATTTTAATCCATGGTACTTCCATATCTTTGCATCTTACTCATATATAAATAATTAAATAGATTATGGTAAATATAAAAATGGTTCTTGTCACTTGTATTTTGATTTATATGCAAGAGTTTCAAATCATGGAGGATCTAAATGACAAAGGGGCCGTTCAAAAATTACATAACGCTATTTTTTCTAAAATCCGACAACAGCACCCCCTGTAACACTCCATAACGTTTGAACAGACACCCCCATCCCCCAACACCTCCAAGCGTTACGTAATTTTTGGATGGCCCCAAAGGCCAGCATGTTCACAAACTACCAAAGAGTATTGGCGGCAGGGTTGAGTAGACATAACCAAGGGGGAAAGGAGAACTAACACAAACCCGAGTAACAATGGCTCATAGCATAAAGGAATGGGAAAGAGTCAGCGCGTAGAAGAGATCATGGATGTGCACGTGTGACCGCATCAGGTTGTGATGGGCAGAACATTTTAAAGAGTGAAGTGAGGAGTATGAGTCCATGGACACATGGAGACTATTTCACTATCTAGTGAACAAGGGGTTAGTTAATGCAGGTGGGCAACCTGCCTGGACTTTGGGAGGGTGAGCGAGTGAGCGTTTTGATAAACTCTATCAGGGTCATATAAAAATCCGTTTAGTTGGATTCGTTGTCTATGGGAGAGTTTTATTACAGGGCCAGTCACAAAAATGTACCAGATTTGAAATTTTTACATTAAAAAATATCTTAGGTAGAAATGCCAAATATAGTGAATTAGTTAAGGTAAGCATTCAAATTGTTTATAGCAACTGTATTTTGATATTTCTACTTCCTGGACGTAATGTATCAACCTAGAAGACTATATGTCATATAGTTTCAAAGTGGAGATGGACGGGCTCTTTGAAGAACAATAATGCAGGACATTGACATCCAAGGAATATTCACATATATTAATGGGCATCCAGAGACCGTAAACAGAATTAGCAAAGTGATTGTGTGCATCCATAGAAAATCGACAAGGCACATCTCACATCAAATCGGGGTGTTCCAAAGCAGTGTTAAAGTCTGATCTGAAGGCTTTCCCTTACAAAATGCGATTGATTCAGCAGTTGACCTTAGATGATGAGCATTGCCATTATGAATGTTGTGTGCGATTCAGTAGGATTATCGATGAAGCAGGAATCAACAGACAATTTTCAGCGACAAATGTCATCTTTGCATGCATGAATTGTATGGTAAACAAATAGAATTGTTGGTTTTGGGGCATGGAGAAACAGCCCACTTGGTTGAATTACCTCTCTGCACCCCAAAAAATATCGATACGGTGTGGCCTCGGTAGTCATGAAATTTACGGTCCATACTTTTTTTAAAGACCAGGATACTGAGGAAGGCATAGTTGTGAATGCGGAACGTTACGTACACATGTTGAATATATTTTTCTGGAGTCATGTGAGAAATGTTCCTGGTGCATGGTTTCAACAGGACAGAGCAATTGTACATACAGCTCGCTTTTCCATGCAGTGACTCAACAATCTCCTTACTGGCAGATGAATATCCCACTGATTTGGATTTCCTTGGCCTCAAGATCTCCTGACCTCACACCTTTAGATTTTTTGTCTTTTGGGATTTGTTAAGGAAAATGTTTTCAAAGAGAACCCAAGGAACATTCCTGAACTCAAACATGCTGTAACAAGGGTTATTTACAGAGTCTCACATGAAGCACTTCAGTCCAGTCAGAAACTATTCCATACGTATCCATAAGTGGGCAGAACCTAGAGGAGGACATTTCGAACATTTGTCATAGTCAAACAAAACTTTATGAGTTCTTCTATGTATTATGTAAAATATATGGCCTTGCATTAAAATTAGCAGATTTAACAAAACAATTGAAATTGAAACAATCCGATACATTTTCATTTTTACCCCTGAATAATCTGAAAGGGTTCTCCATGATTCCACAAAAGTCAAGGTACACAGCTTGCTTCTCTTAGTCATCCTTTTCCATTTGATATACTAGTGAGATACCAGTGCTACGTGCGAGTGGGAGGCCAGAAGCAAACAGGCAATGCAGAAACGGCGAATGCTAAAGCATGAAACCAATAAATTCACATTCCTGTAGCACCTTGTCACACGTCAGACATGGACAGCAAGTTCGTGAAGGATTTCCATGAAAAACGTACCCGTTCGCAAACAAACGGGTACGTTCACGTATAGAAACATCGATCGTGGGTCCATGGCGAATCTGCATATGGCGATCCGATGTTTATGTACAGTTCACGTTCAGAAAGTAGAAACCATCACAGCATGTCGTCATTCACTTGAACTCGATATCTCTTTTTTCATTCCAAACAACTTAACTCCAATCACAAATTAATCACAAAATATACTTTTAACAACACTGTTAATGTTTCCTTCATTGTAAAAACTACCAAGTCAACAGTTAAAAGTATTATGAGCTGATAGCTGTTACGGCATCGGCAAGATCGATGGAGACAGCGATCTGTTGGCTTATACACCACCCAAATAGCTATGTGGAATTCTCTCATGTAGAGATTAAACCCACGTCGTTTGAACTTTGGCCGAGGTCATTATTTACTTTTAATGATGTTTATATACGAATCAAAAATAAGATAATTGGTTTTTGGTCGTCCTTTCTGCATATCTCGTGGGATTGTGAGTTGGAGAGACGGCCGTGATGGTGGGGAGGGGGTTGGCATTCACTCAAGCAGGGATTCAACCCATGTCCTTATGAAAGGTCTTTGTTCGAGGTCACCGGGTCTGATTAGTGCAGCCGTGCAGTGTAGCTGTGTAGCGATCGGTGCAGCCGTTTGTGCAGCATCCGGGAAAATAACGTTATGTGGGAGTCCAAACTTGAAAATGCTGGAGGCCAAAGCTGAAATTGGAAAAACAATATACCCTATTTTGCTCCAGGAGATCCCAGGATTACCCACCCAAAATATCGTTGTGATCGGTTCAGCCGTTTTTGCGGTACCTTCGAACGGACGGACAGACAGACGGATGGACAGACAGACAGACAGACGGACGGACGGACATTTGGTGAATTATAGTAAGATACATACGGAATTAACGTTGGCACCATATAAGCAATATTTTAGAAAATATATGAGGATTGAAGGGTTGAGGAGCTAGTGAATTAAGGAAATATAATTGAGAGAATGGAGAGAAGGTGAGAAGTGAGGGTTGAGGGTCGTGGAGGAAAAATAGTTGGTTGAAGAGTCATGAAGGAGTGGGGACGACAAAAAGGGGGTGAAAGGAGGAAAAATATTTTCTGCATTGATGATGATGGTGTGATTCGTTGCTTTTGATGAATCTCTTCCCTTCGTTGGCATGCTTACTAAGCATCGTGTGTTGTGCGATGGCTGTATAATTCAATGCGGGATTCACAGCATCTACCGCAAGCATTGCAGGTATAGACTTGTCCTTGCGGAGATTGACGTTGGCAGGTTTTCCTTTCTTGCCTCTCAATAGCAAGTCTCCTACATTCAAAGTGGCCCAGGCCTTTGTGGCAAATGTTTTGCCAAGCTGACCTGTTTGAGACCTGATGTTCCCAGTTGACAACTGGAATGGCACAAGACTTGAGGTAGGGATATTTAAAAGATGAGCTATTTCAAAATTGTGATTTGTGATTTTTTAAAAACATTGTGAGTTAGGGCCAAAACTATAACACGATATCTCAAAAGGTTGTGGACGGATATGGACGAAACTTGGTGAACAGGTTGGGTGTGTGACAAGAACAAGCCAATTCGATTTTGTTTCAGGTCCGAATCAGTGGGAACCAAAACGTAAACTGTTCAACCTGGTGGAGGTATGCACTCTACCGAGTGCCGTTCTAGTTACTTCCGCCATCGAAGGTGGACGGAGATTTTGTTTTCACCCCTGTCTGTGTCTGCTTGTGAACAGGATATCTCAAAAAGTTGTAGACAGATTCCTACAAAACTTGGTGGACAGGTTGCGTGTGTTACAAGATACAATTGATTCAGTTTTGGTGAAGATTTGAATCCGGATCTGGTTGAGAGAATTTTAAAGCGATTCTTCGCCATTGAGTGATTGGGCAAAAACAAATATATAGCATGATTTCACAAACAGTTATGGACGGATTCGGACAAAACGTGATGGATGAGTTGGTTAGGTGACAAGAACAAGGTGATCAGATTTTTTACAAAAAATGGGGAGGGGGATAATTTACTAACTTTAGAAAAAAGGTGGGAAGGGCAATGTAGCTCGCCAAAAAGCCCCAATGGTAGATCTGTGCTTATGTTAACTCATCTTAGTTTTGTCCTTGCGCTAAATTAATTACTCCCGCCAGGGATTAATGCATTCACTCGTGTCCGTGTGTGTGTGTGTGTGTGTGTGCGTGTGTGTGTCTGTGTGTGTGTGTGTGTGTGTGTGTTCGTGTGTTTGTGAACAAGATATCTGGAAAAGTTCTAAACAGATTTGGATGAAAGTTGGTGGGATGATTGCCCTTGGGATAAGGAAGAATTGATTAGTTTTTGGTGAAGCTCGGGATATTATTCCCAATCCAGGAATTATGAAGGATTTTTTTTACCATTGGAAGATAGGGCTCATTTTCTTTTAGCATTACCTTTTATATATTCTATATTTAACATTGTGATATGAAAATAGTTTTCATATTTGTTGTAAATGTAGCTTAAACTCGTGGTTATGCGTTAGAGCGGTGTATTTTTTTTTTAGCAGCGTCGTCTTCAATGTTCATTTTTTTTTTGGTAATAAAGACATTCTGTCATTTAAAAACCACCAAAGTGTGTATTAGGTTTCCCCAATAATAAAATGTATCGTTTGATACGTATAATGCTTTAAAACTGTTTTTTTTTTTTTGTTTTTTTACCTCAGAAGAGATATCAACATTTAGCTCAGCGAAGGTCATTCGCGGTGTCAGTATTTGATGAACTTATAAAGACTTAGTTCCAGATTTGTCAATGCCTGAGGTATATTAACAAACGAATAAAACAGATTTGGCAAAATTCCAACTTTTTAAAAAAAGATCGCATATTCACCCAGGGTTGTGAGTGACTGAAGAAGAAGAAACCTCGCATGGGCTTCCCAGACCAAATAAATAATTCTGGTTCTGGCTCTGCGATTTTCTGGTTTATTACTCCCGCCAGGGATTAACGCATTTGATCGTGTCCGTCCGTGTGTGTGTGTTCGTATGTTCGTGAACAAGATATCTGGAAAAGTTCTGAATGGATTTGGATGAAAGTTGGTGGGATGATTGCCCTTGGGATAAGGAAGAATTGATTAGTTTTTGGTGGAGCTCAGGATATTATTCCGGATCCAGGAATTTGTTTTGGAAATTTTTTTGGGAAAGATTTTTTCTGTTTTACTGCATTAAAGCTTTTATTCTTATTCTTAAATGATGTTTTTCTCCTCTAATTCCGAGATATATCAAAATAAATTATCTGACAGTTAGGGCCTACTTTCTTTTTCATTTATTGTTTTGGGGAGAGGGGATGTTAAACAAAACGTAGTATTCCAACTAAACCCACGGCGGGAGTATGCGCTCTACTGAGTGGCGTTCTAGTTTCTTATAAAATTCATAAATATCTAAAAATTATTGTTTCTCGCATGCAAATAGATAGCACTTCTCCATTATTGTATTAATAAGTCCACTGCTATTTATTTAGGGCCCCAATTACCCCCAACATGTTGTGTTGTCCATAGAATGGTTTTAGTCAATCTTTCATGAATCAGCTGGCCAGGCCTGATGATTCACTCAACTACACAAAATGTATTTTTATTTATACACTTGATTGTCATTTTTGGCATCTGTGGCTATTGTGAATAAATTCATTCGTATAATATTTTGAACGCTCCGCGTGTCAGAGCATCGAATGCAAAGTTCCAGACAAAGTTAAGACGTATGGACGGATAGCTCAATTGAAATGGTTATTGGTTTATTACATTATGCGTATGGAGTTGTGATGGAGAGGGTGTTTGTAGTATATACGTTGAAATAATGAATTTCGTCTCTGAAATAATAAGGCTGCAAGGGGTGCGACTGGGAAAAACGAACAGGATCACGCTTATTGAGTGACCCAAGTGTTGTGTAGTCCGGAGTTAAAAGACTGTTGGTTGCTTTGAAGAACTGTGTTGTGGTGAATCTGAGACATTACAATTGGCGACGAGGATTCCAGTGGCTACCGACTGCAACATTGCAGAGTATAATGACACAGTCAATGACTGGGACTCCTTATACTGAACAGCTAGATCAATACTTTGAGGTCAATGACATCACCCAGGCAGGAAAGAAATGCTCGATTTTGCTCAGTGTATGTTTGGCGAAGACTTATAAACTGTTCCAGAGATTGACGGCTTCTGACAGGCAAAATAATTGCTATGTGTGCACAATTCTCAATCCAGAGATTGTATTGTTACGTTTGTGGGGGGAGGTGATGAAATACCAAAGTGGAGATAGAACTGTGTAGGGTAACATGGACCGCGTGTGACTAGGAAGCCAATCTCGATGTATTTAAGTAGGGGAAAACCGTGAGCTTAAAATTGTTTATTTGTCTTCACAAGGGGGGTGGAACTTGTGTTATCTAGATGGGGTTAATATTAGTTTCCCCAGTATGTGATTGCCCCCTGTGGTTCTTCCCTACGTTTTTATAAGAATGCTGGCCATAAAAACCCTCATTACGCCAACAACAACAACAATCGTCCCCTGCAAGCCCAAACATTTTCGATAGGCGAGTAAGCTACACCTTAATGATGCCCACGCCAAGCAAAGCAAGCAGGCCACGCCCCGAAGTTCGTCATTGGTCGTGGAGATGGGGTAATCCAATAGTGCTTGGCCGTTGGTCGGTGTGACATCAGGGAGACATCAGAGCAAGAAGGCTCGAGATTGAGGAGGAAGAAGAATCATGCTGCTGTCTCTCTCTCGTTCTGGCTTTGGTCTGAGGCGGTCAGCTTTGTCTTGGGTGCGCTCGTGAAGAGAGATTTTAGGAGCTTTGGAACTTTTGCAAAGTAGAAAGAGGGGGTTTTGTTGACTGTGGTGCTTTTTGGGGTAGGAGAGAGCCGTGTCTCGCTTGGTGGAAGAAGCGAGGAAGGGCAGGTTGGCTGCTTGCTCATGCCTGAGCGTTTTCAGTGCCATTTGTTGGAGCGTTTCCCACATGGGTGGCTGCACGGACCTCCAACGACCACCAGTCTCCTAGAGGCCATTTGAGATGCAAAGCTTAGTGTTGGCCAGCTTAAAAACATTTATTTTTATTTAATTTTTCCCCTTGTGTGTTTTCGTGTCTGAGTGGAGACCTCTCACCGTAGGATTTGTTTCACCTCAACTGGATTTGTTTTACCTCAACTGGATTTGTTTTACCTCAATTTGTTTTAATTTTGGCATTTTATTCTTTGAGTTAATTTCATTAAATTCATTATTATGCATTTCATTTGTTGTTGTTTATTTGTTCATTTGGGTTTCGGATAAAGCCCCGTGAGCAAAGTTAACAAAGTCTGTACAGGTAAGCACTTTGGTTCCTCCAGCCGCACACGATGGACCAACCGCCCTAATTTCGGCTACGCGCCTCGGAGTTAAACTCGTTACGGCCATTCGTCACCCAGCGGTGTTAATCGCTGGTGACAGGACAGTATTAATATGGTTACGTTTGTAGGGGGGAGGGTGGTGTGAAGGGGTATGTGCGATGCCCACCCAACATCACATCAGAATTAAGATTATATTGATCCCCTATTGTGTTCACGTATATTATAGGACTATAGAACCCTGTATTAAGGACCTGTGGATAGGGAAAGTCATCCTGTTTGTGACCAGCAAACAACACAACAACAACAACAACATGCATTTTAAGGCCATTTTCCCTGCAAGAGCGGGGGTTAGCCTTGCGGTCCCCATGACGATCTCCTCCATTTTGCCCTATTTTCGGCATCTCTCCTTGTTAACCACCTTGCCCGCATTTCTTCTTCCACCATCTTTAGCCAAGCCTTTCTCGGTCTTCCCCGTCCTCTACTTCCTTCTACATTCATTTCCATCAATCTTCTCAACCAGTCACTTTCATCCTTCCTCAACACATGACCAAACCATCTCAACCTGTTCCTCTTCACAGCATCAATCACAGGCTCTATTCCCATCATCTTTCGCAATTCATCATTTGTCTTCCTCTCTCTCAACGACACTCCGCACATCCACCGAACCATTCGCATTTCCACCCTTTCCACCCTTTGTGACCAGCAAAGTGATGTGGAATTGGACCATGCTGTCCGATGCCCATGAAACCGATTGGGTCAGGGTGAGCACAGCTGATTGGGACCCAGCGTTGTAATTAGGTGTGTGGTAGCATGTGATTGGTGAGAAGGGATGACGTCGACACATCAGGGCGGGGGGAGTGCATAAGGGGGTTTTCTCCCGCTGCTGTTAGAGAAGGACAAAGAGTCTGAGAGAGGCTTTCTCCAGTTGGTTGGGGATCTCGCGGCATCTTCTCCTGTACAAGCTACTGCTCCTTTGGGAACCTGGGATTTTCAACCTTACAGCTCCTTTCAATCTTCCCTAGTTTTGAGTGCATGGGTCTTGTGTATATGGGCCCTGATGGGTTTTTAGTTTTTGTTTCCTTGTTTGCCAAGTATTGTGTTTATTTATTCATTGTGTCTTCGTGTCCAGGATTTCTATTTATGTTGTCTTTTGCCTAACTAGGGCCTGCGTGCCATCCTTCCCACGCAAGCAGTTTCAATTCCTGGAGGATCAAATTGGGATATATATATAATCTTGATCATGACCGTGTTTAGACTTGCTCATTAAATCTTGAAGCAACTACACTACGTGGAGTTTTTGTGTCAAATTTGGCTTTAAGCAGGCCATTCTCAATGATCAATCCTCAATTGCAGTGCGATGCCCACCCAACATCTCTCGCAGTTTTTTTTGGTGGCAACCATCCATGTGACAATATGTACTTGTAGTCTTCAATTGTCATAATTTGTTTCTTCAAACGGAATGTTTTTTTGTAATTCCAGAAATGTCTAAGTTTTTTAATCTCCCCGTACAAATAAAGTAATGTAGAATTGGTGTCCTCAGCAGATCTATTACTATTGTTACTACTACTTCTTTAACGAGGTCGGCCAACTTTCGGTGTTCACCAAGGAAAGAAAGTTTTTGGCCCAACTCTGTCACGAACTGGCCGGCCCGACCTGACATTCAAATGAAGGTGGCAGGAATTTGGAATTTATTCAGGGTGCTAGCCATAACTTGCCAACTCTTCACAAAAGACACTGTGGGATCTTTAACGTCCACAAACGATGCTGGCAAATTGGTCATCTGGCCTAAAGTCCCCCGAATAAACAGCATGCACGATGCCTCACCTGCATGAGAAACACCAGGGTGACAGTTTATAGCTGGGTCGAGATTCAATCTTAGGCTAGACAGCTCAAAGGTGAGTTTGCATACTTTTTGGCTATCTTGCGGCCTCAGTGGAATCACCAGTATACCATCAAAGGAATGTGTCCTTGCTTTCACAGACATTATTGAGGTTTTCCAAAACCAGATTTGCACAAATCAATATTCGAGGAAGCCAGGCTATCCAAATCACAGCATTGAACTGTTGTGACTCAATGCTCAACAGCTCAGTCTGTGCCGTATGAATGTCAGAATGTGGCATGGAAACAAAGTGAACCAATTCAACACGTCTTCTCATGTCATAAATGCAAACACAAATATTGCTCTGATGATAAATTGCAAGTTGTAAAACAAGATTCTACTGCATCCTGTTCTAACAAAGACACAGAATAGCATTTACAGACAGCAGTTCAAAGTCTGAGTCAATCACTCCATTTGTTGACAGTGTTGGAATGGGTTTTTTTTTATAAACATGTCGAGAAACTGTTAGAAATTTGTTCCCTCACACTTGTCTTACATCCACATCCTATTATACACTTTCCTACCTTCATTTAAGTAGATCCATTTACACACCTATATGTGTATTTAAAAAGCTTAACTATTATATCTAAAAGGAGGAATGGAGGGGGATGGAGTTAGATGAGAGTAATAGAAGAAAGCTTCCCAAGATTGATTGGTGCTCTAGAAGGGACATTGTAATTTTTCTTTAACGATTGCTGGAATTAGAAGAAATTTAAGAGTATTACATTTGTGACAATTTCTGTATTGTTAAGTTAATTACTTTGCAGCGTTTGTTGTAGAATTAAAATTACAAAGACCTGTCTTTGGTGCTGTCAAATCTTCCTTGGGTACAAGTTATTTATTATCCGTTCTGGAAGGTTCATGTACTGTGTTATGTTTATTACTAACTAGCACGAATACTTGGCATCCAGGGGGGAATGGGGAAGGGGGGCAGGCAAGAGAGGGAGGGGTGAGGATAGATGGAGGGGAAAGATTTTCTACATACATTTGGGGGGGGGGGGGTGGCTTTGACAGGCCCCTTCGTTTTGGGGGAGGGGGAGAAGGGAAGGAGGAAAAAATTACCCGTGCAAAGAGTGCTTTAACCTCAGTGTTGCCCAGGTAAAATAAGGAAATTGTAATACCCTCTGCCACCATCATCAGGTGGCGATACATGGTACACATTTACATAGATAATTTACGCCCCACACCCCCGCATGAGGTTGCAGCCACATAGCCTATGTTACCCCCCAGACAAAGTTGTATTTGTATTTGTACCCCAAGTAAAGTGTAAAAGCATTTATAGCTGGAGTTTCTGGCATTGCTCAAGCGAAAAAGAAACATTAACATATTTGAAATGAGGGCAAATATCATGGAAAAGCAATTACATCCAAATCAGAATCCATCACAAACGTCAAAAATCATTTTACCTTTTCGTTCAATATATGCTGGTGTATGTACCATTGATCACGTTTCTGAGTTAAGTATGATGACGTTCAGGAAGAAGAAGAAGCCTTACCAAAAACTTCGACTGCTTCCGGAATTGTTTTATTATTTGTGTTCGAATGTCTGGTGATTGTTTTGTATTTATTTATGCGAATGTGTACTTGTGTAACTGTCATTAATCACAAAGGCTTAGGCACTATAGAGCGATTTTTTTTTAACCCCCCCCCCAAAAAAACTTTTTTTGCCGAAAACACTCCCAGGCACTCACTGATGAACCTCTGAAAGTTTGACGAAGATCCGTTCAGCCATCTCGGAGAAAAATAGCGATACACACACAGACAAACAGACAAACGGCTCTCGTATATAGTAGATTGATAAAATCACTTATTGTATAATAATGCAAGCAAGGCCATTAAATGTATATATAGCACAACACAAGTTTTCTTTAATTAATTTCTTATCTTTGCATATAAACGTCAAACAAATTCTTCCCAATTTGCCCGCCAAATGATATTTACTTGCGCCACTGAATGTGGTTATGTTTTCACCCTTGTGTGCTTATTTGTCTGTGAACAGGATATCTCAAAAAGTTGTTGACGGATTCGGACCAAATTTGGTGGAGAGGTTGGGTGTGTGACTAGGACGAAATAATTAGTTTTTGGTGAAAATCCAGATCCGGATACCAGGATTTTTAAAGTAAATCTTCACCAATGGGAGAGAGAGCCAAAAACAATATATAGCATAGTATCTCAAAAAGTTGTGGATGGATTCGGACAAACTTGGTGGATAGGTTGGGTGTGTGACAAGGAAGGATTGATTCAATTTTGGGTCAAAACAACTTCAATTTCAATCTTAAGCGATTCTTCACGATTGATTGATGGGGGGAAAAAACCATAGGGAGCATGATATCTCAAAAAGTTGTGGACGAGTTGTGACAAACCTTGTTGGCCGAGTTGGGTCGGTGACAAGAACAAGCCGATTCGATTTTGGTTCAGGCCCGGATCCGGAACCAGCCTATAAGTTTGATACAAAACGTAACCTGTTCATCCTGGCAGAGGTATGCTCTCTACCGAGTGTTATTATTGCACATCGGATTTTTATGTGAAAAAATAAAAAATATTTTTTCACATAAAACGGCTTTTTTGCGCGCAAAAAAATTATTTTGCTATTTTCGGAGAAAAAAAGAATTTCGCCCTTTTTCGGGAAAAATAAAATAAAATGCCGTTTTTGGTCGAAAATGTCTGGCAACACTAAAAAAAATTAGGGAATTTTTCGAAATTTTAAACTGCGATCGAAATTTGTAACTGCGATCGAAATTTTTAACTGCGATCGATCTCAAAAACAAAACGTTGCGTCCACTTGCGTGCGTTGGGTCCCCAGCGTGTACAGCAGTGAGGCGGTGTACTACAGTGAGAGAGTGTACACAAAGTGTGAACAAGTCTCCTATCAAGATGAGTGCTGCTCTTCGTGACAAGTGGCTGAAGGAATTCAACGCTGGCGGCGATGGGGCCACCTTCAAGTACGTGTCGAGTGACACGGCTTTCTGTCGAGCTTGTGAAAAGACTTTCCGGGTGAAGCAGAAGTCTGAGCTGGCCCAACATGTCCGAGGAGACCGCCACAAGAGCAACTTGGCCTTGAAGAAGAAGAGGACGGTCACGCAAGCCACCATGGAGGACTTTGGTGGCGGAAAGAGGCACAGGTGCGACGTCGTGGCTCAGGAGCTGTGCCAGGCCATGCTGGCCGCTGGCATCCCATGGTCGAAATTGGAAAACCCTGCCCTCCGGTCGTTCCGGGAGAAGCACATCACTCTCCAGATCCCCGATGAAAGCTGGATTCGAAAGCACTACCTCGACAAGTGCTACGACGAGGCCTTGGCGGGGATCCGTGCCGACCTCGGACAGCAGCCCATCTGGCTGTCCGTCGACGAGACGACCGATTCGGCAGGTCGATATGTGGCCAACATCATCGCGGGATGCTTGTCCAAGGAGGGGTACTTTCGTCCCCACCTCGTCCAGTGCATGTTTCTGGAGAAGACCAACTCCGGGGAGATCGTGCGTGCAGTCAATGACACGCTGCGCTATCTTTGGCCTGATTTCAAGCCGGAGTGCCTCAAGGTCCTCGTCAGCGACGCCGCGGCCTATATGATCAAGGCCGGCCATGCCCTGAAGGAACTCTTCCCGGACTTGCTGCATGTGACTTGCGTTGCCCACGCGCTCCACCGTGTCTGCGAGACAGTCCGAGAAATGTTCAAGGACGTCAACGACCTGATTGCCACGATGAAGAAGGTGTTCGTCAAAGCCCCGTCGCGTGTTGTCTTTTGGAAGGAGCAGCAGCCCAATCTTTCTCTCCCCCCGGAGCCCATTCTGACTCGGTGGGGGACGTGGATCGACGCCGCGGTGTTTTACGCCGAGCACTTCGAGGCCATCAAGGACATTGTGGACCAGCTGAACAATGACGACGCGATGGAAATCCAGAGTGCCAAGGACCTGTTCAGAAAGGCGGACATCAAGCTCAGTTTGGTCTTCTTAAATGCCCACGTGTCGTTCATCCCGAAGATCCTTAAGCAGCTGGAGGAGGCCGGCATGGAGCTGGCCAAGGCCTTCCAGCTCCTTGATCAGGCCAAGGAGGAGCTCGAAAAGATCCGAGGCTGCCGTAAGGAGATCCTGCTCACCAAGTTCAAGGCGGTGCTGCAGCGCAATCCCGACATTGGTGTGCTGAGGACAGTGGCTTTGATCCTGGATGGAGATCAGCACGGATCTGAGGTTGGTGTGCCAGCTGGAGTCAAGCTTGCTGACATCCCCCTCTTGAGGTACTGCCCCATCGTCAGCGTCGACGTGGAAAGGTCCTTCTCTGTCTACAGAAACGTCCTCACCGACCGCCGACACCGCCTCACCAAGGAGAACATTACCAAGATAATGATTTCAAACACCTACTTTAACCGTTCCTAAAAGGGTCTTGTCAATTTCTTCTAGTCCTCTACTTATCAAACAATGCGGTTGCAATAAAGGTACCTGAACGTCATTTTTTACCTGTTTACTAGCCCAGAGTGCTTAATGTTGTGCAGGAAAAAGCTTACCATTTTTTGTTCTTTTTTTGACTGATTTCTGAAAAACTTGGTAATAATAAAAAATGAATAAAACGGGGGAAAAAAATATTTCGGGATTTTTTCACAAAAAAAAAAAAAATCCGCTTTTCAAAACATAAAAGGCCTATTTTCTTAACATAAAAATCCGTAGTCTTATTATAGTCTGATCTGTTATAAATATATTTTACTAGCCCAAAGCACCCGGTGTTGCCCGGGTTCTTTTTGAATGAATTTACTACTATAATTCAGCTTTTACTCGCGGCCGTAGAAGATTGACTACCATAATTCAGCTCAGCTTTTAATTGCGAAATGGGCCCAGCCCGGACGAAGCAGCCTCGACCGGCCTCGCCACCTCGCCTATAACCTTCCCGGGGCCCATCCCAACATTTTTGGTTCTTTTTGAATGAATTTACTACCATAATTCAGCTTTTACTCGTGGCCGTAGAAGATTGACTACCATAATTCAGCTCAGCTTTTAATTGCGAAATGGGCCCAGCCCGGACGAAGCGGCCTCGACCGGTCTCGCCACCTAGCCTAAAACCTTCCCGGGCCCAGTCCCGACATTTTTTGTATTGGAGGTTTCCTCTAATCTTTTACCCTTCAGGAGATTAGCTTGCGCAGACAAACAAACAAAAACTTTCTTTTATAATATAGAGAGATAATTAGAGGCCCATGCTTTTTACAAACTCTGGGGTATATCACGACTAATCGAGAGACATTTGAAGGCTAGAACCAATCCTGTACGGCTCACCACTTTGACGCAAGATCCTCTTTGCTTGAATATGGGGGAAAATACTCTCTGCCAAAATCCAAAATCCAAAAAAAATACTGCCAAAATCAAGACTCTCTGCTCACCTTCACTCTTTCATTAATCTTTTCTCCCGCCTCTGGAACAAACTCTCTCACTCTCTTCAATCCCACTCCTCCCTCCACGTCTTTAAAACGGCTGTTCACCACCATCTCTTATCTTCCCCCAATCAAAACCTTGATCTTTTCTACCCCTGTTAATTCACCCCAGATCCACTTTTTTGAAATACCGACTTCTTTCCTGGAAGTCCTTGCAGTGACCATGTGTTTTTTTTTATCTATCACCCCCACCCCCTTCCCACGCCTCCTCCCCCCAAGCCCTCTCCCTCCCACAGATCTCTCGATGTCCCTGCTCTCAAATGTTGTACTTGTGTGCTTCCCCCTCTCTCATCTTGTCTCCCACTCCCTATATTTCGTCTTATGTGTCCGATTGCTTTTTTGTCATTAATGTTAGCTCTTACACGAGCCTCGATCTTGTATACAAAAAAAAGAAAAAAAAGAAAAAAAAGACGTTCAGGCCTGTGATAACTCACCTCCTCTTTGTGAAAGACACAGTGAGATATGTTAATATCCAACAACAAACAGTGCTGGCAGATGGTGCCTGCGTCTAATGTCTTTTTGATGGATGGCACACAAAATAATTATTGGAGGTGAACGATCTGACGGCGCCTTTCACAAAGAGTAGGCTAGGCAAGTTGTCTCCAGCACTTGGAATAAATTATACAGTAATTACCGCCCAATTCAGTTTCATTCAAACTTGGCCAGCTGGTTCGTGAAAAACTCAGGCCAAAATATTTTTGCTGACGACCCAACATGACAATGGGTATAATTGGGGTTGTTAAAGTAGTTGTCGTAGTTGTAGTAGTGGCAGTAGTAATGGTAGTAGTTTTAAAGATAAATACTATTATGAGTACCTTGTTCACGTAACTTTGTGATTGCCTTTTGTGCAATATGACAATATGGCAGGATTTTTGACATCCTCCCTCTTCTCCTCATCAACCATCATATACCGACTCGTCACTTACATGTGGACTGAAAACCCTTCGTTTACACCCAAACTTAAAACATATGTATGTCTCATGGATAAAGTTACAAAGCTCCCCCTTGCCAAAAACAATTCTCCCACACCCACGTATATAAAAAACATAGGGGCAATACCCCTGGCGCTCACCTGGTAGAATAAACAGTATACTGCACTGACTAAAGGTATTGTTACGTTTATGGGGGTAGCTCATGAAATACCTTAGGCCAGGTAGGATTGTATAGGGTAGTGTGCTCCGTATGCCATGTAAAAACCCTCTTGTAACTAAATCGATGCCCGCATGTCTGTTAAGGTCGTATATTTGTCTCCATGGCGAGGGGTGGAGCTATGCTAATTAGTTATGGTAGAAGGGTAATTCCCTGTATGTAAATTGCCTCTGTGGTTTTCCCTTTGTTCCTTATGACACATGCAACACCAGCCATGCATTCCGCACCTCCAATAAATAAACCCCATAACAGCGACCGGATCAGGACATTCGAACACTACCACTGACACCACCAGCCGAGTCATCACAGGGGCTGGCAAGAAGGGCCGTGAGGCCCGGCCATGAGAGGTGATGATTGGTCATGGCCGTGGAGCGATGCAATGGTTCTCGCTGAATGGAGCATACGCAGACTTCATCATAGAATGTTCCAGCACCAGGGACAAAAAGGACACGTCCTGCAAGTTTCCCTATCTTAGCTCTGGGTTTTCATAGCGTGCAGTCGCACGTCTCTCTTGGTTCATGGCAGGCACAGCATGCAGTCGCACGTCTTACTCTCTTGACTCTGACATTCACTGCGTTCAGTCACCCGTCTGGCTCCTGGTTCCAACATTGGCATAACAGACGGTCTCAGCTCGTGCACTCTTACTCTCTGGACTCTGGGGGGCATCATGGGCAGTCGCAGTTCGTGCACACTCTTGGTGGACGCATCCTTCTCTGTCTCACCTCGGTGCTTTGTAGAGCGGATGGCCGGGAAGGAGCGAGGGTCTGTTCACTTCACGCACGGTGGCTGGCGGATGAACAGACTTGGCGCCAATGCATGTTTTCCCGTGCAGGGACGCAGGACCTGTGACGACTCTGGATGATCATGGACGCCAGGCGGAATAGCAGGCAAACGCACCCCACACATTTTATTACTTTCATTTATTTATCCCTGTGTCTGTTTTACGAGTCCGTGTGGGTGCGCCCCAATTTGGAATTCGATTTTACCGCACATTTTTTGTTGCCTGCATTATTTTATTAAACCCTTTATTTGTTGAAATTTAATTCCTTGTCTTGTCCTTTTATTTGTTGTGGGAATGGGATAACCACGTGCCACGTGTGCACGTCCAGGTAAGCTCGCTGCCCTCCACTACACCCTCGCGCATATAAATAAAACTGCCATAGTTTGAGCGAATGCCTCAGAGTTAAAGCTCGGTTGGCCATCCGTCACCAGGGGTGTTAATCCCCGGTGAATGCGACATCTGGTGTCAGGAGTTTGGGATTCAGGCCCAGTGGACACTCGGTGTCCGAGGGTTGCGAGTTCGACACCTGCTGGGGGCAAAATGCGCTCAGCTTTTGGAATCCAAATGTTTAGCGGTTGTCTTTCTCTCATCAAGGTGGAGGTAATCGTAGTGACTGGGGTGTCAAATTTTAGTTGATTGGTGTCGGGTAGAGCGCAAGGCAGCGTGTCACTACATAAAAAAAATTTTTGTCTGAGGTAAAGTACGCGCGAGCGGGAACTTCTGGCCAGCATGTAGGCGGACGTGAACGACATGGCCGGACGAGGGGAGGGCTCTGAGGAGCTCAGTGGCGAGCCGGGGTTAGAGTTTGATGAGAATAGTGTTGGACCCTTCTCCGTCCGGAGCATTAGCCCATCTCCCCTCTCCTATGAAGGAGCCTGGGACAATGGGACATTGGGAACTGGTGCGATATCCGACCAGGTCTTGGTTCAATTATTTATGAAAATTGAGGAAATGGGTGAACGATTAGGGGGCCATTGATGGATTGAATGAAAATATGAATGCTCAGAATGAGCGTGGGGAACGATTGGAAAATAATATGAGGGGAATGAGTGATCGATTGAAGGGACAAATTAAGGGAATGGAAAACAAAATTGATGGTTGGAAGGGAGAATTAAAGGGACAAATTAAAGGGATGAAAACACAAAAGGAAGAACAAAAGAATGAACTTCGGGCACAGGAAAGGGCATGTTTGGAAGTAAATCAGGGAAGTTTAACTGAGAATGATCTGGAAGGCTTTCGGACTTATGTGGATGCCAGAATGTACCAGCAGGGGGAGGAATTGGAATTTTTGCATCACCAGGGCGGTGATTTGGAGTAACAGGGAGAGAAAATATTGGAGGCCCGTGTTACCGAACCAGAGCGGGTGTTGATAGATAAAGACCTGTTGGGGCCAAAATTGACTGATGATGAGGTGAATGATGTTACACAGGAGCGGCTGATCACTTTGGACAGTACCGTCACGGAGGAGATTGCTCGGGTCCAACAGAGCCTGGGAAACGAGGTCAGTCGGTCCACCAAATAAACCCTGGCGGGTGAATGGACTTGGCGCAGGATCTCGGGACCTGTGATGACCCCGGACGGTCACGGACGCCAGGCGGAGTAGCAGGCAAATGCACCACAAACATTTTATTGCTTTGATTTATTTATCCCTATGTCTGTTTTACGAGTCCATGTGGGGGCGCCCCAATTAGGAATTATATTTAACCACACATTTCTTGTTGCCTGCATTATTTTATTAAACCCTTTATTTGTTGAAATTTAATTCATTGTCTTGTCTGTTTATTTGTTGTGAGAATCGGATAACCCCATGCCGCGTCCGCCCATCCAGGTAAGCTCGCTGCCCTCCACTATCGCACGTATAAACAAGCATTCTGAGTATTGCGCTGCAATACATGTCCCCTACCAAAGTTCAAAGTGCCATAACTTTGTCAAAAATGATCGAATATGCAAATTTATGCACTGTTGATGCTGGTTTTCAAACCTGATCTGAGGTATGCTGAGACACGTGTGTCACGCCTCGCCTCGTTGATAAGCCCGCAAGGTCGCTCCGTGGAGTGGCCTGCACGTATTGCACTGTGTGAATTATATAATTACCAACTCACGGTCTGAGGTACTAGCGATTCAAGAGATATCCATTTAAAAAAAATATTTTCGTCTAATTAACGATATCTGCCAAACCACGTGCCCTATCGCAAATTCCAAAAGGACATTTTAGTGTTGAACAGATCTGTGAAGTTTCCCCTCGATTGGATCAAAAATGAGGGAGGAGCTCGGTTTTAAAGGTTCATGCTTTAAAATGTCATAACTCTGAAACCATGTGATGCATGACGTCATGCTCACTGGCTTTTTTGTTCGTCATGGGTATGCGATTCTCCCTGCAAAGTTTGGCCTCGATGTGTTCAGCCGTTGCAGAGAAAAAGGGGTTTTCGTGTTTTCACGAAAAACAATATGGCGACCGAACCACGTGACCTGTGACGTCATAATTACCATTAAAATATTCTACAGACCGAGTCCATCATATGGTGAAATTTTTATTATCTCAATCGGTCCAATTATTGCAGAGAAATTGTTTTTTAAAGGAAATTAAAACTTAAAATGGCACTGAGTTAAGGATCATCAGAATTATCAGAATTCCCAAAGTTCAAAGTGCATAACTTTGTTAAAAATGATCGAAACGTCGTGAAGTTCAAACTTGATCTGTAACTTATCATGAGGAAACCATGTACCAAGTTTGAAATCATTTGCGTTAAGCGTTTAGAAAAGAAGTCCGGAAAACTGTTCTTTGCGTGACGGACTGACGGACTGACGGACAGAGGGACGGCGTGCAAACCTATAGTCCCCTCCGGTGTAAACCGGTAGGGGACTAATAACACAGCCATACTATACTAGCAGCACGTATAAATAATCATACTAACATAATCCGAAAACTTTAAACAAACAAACAAAAAAATACCTCCCCCCCCACCCTGTGCACCTCAGACCACAATTCTTCCAATGCCTTGAACAAACATTGGTACATGACGGATGCTGAAGGTTGTGGTGACGTTTCATAGAAAGTGTGTGTAGGTTCTGAGAAAAAAAGCAAATACCTATTTTGGGGGGAAACAAGCATTCTAACCCCCCCCCCCCCCCTGCCGTACACCCCAAAATCGTGCCTTCATGCGTGCCTTCGATCACGTGCCTTCGATACGGTCTGGCACCCCGCTCTGCTCACCAAACTCTCCTCTGTTGGTATCCATGGAAATCTCCACGCATGGCTGGCGGACTTCCTCTCTAGTCGTAGTCAACGTGTGGCCCTGAATGGGTTTCTCTCATCTCCTCTTCCTGTTCAGGCTGGAGTTCCCCAAGGCAGTGTTCTGGGCCCTGTGCTTTTTCTGGTCTTCATCAATGATCTCTCCGACTCTCTTGAAAATCTTCTCTATCTCTTTGCTGATGACTCTACTCTCTGTCGCTCCATTCTTCATCCCTCAGATCGGCAGTCTGCAGCCTCCTCACTCTCTGCAGACCTGGACAAAATAACAGACTGGGCAAACAAGTGGAACATGTCTTTCAATCCTGACAAATCTCACTCTTACGATGTCTCTCCGAAAAGACCGACTGGACAACCCTCCCATCTACTTTCTGAATAATCCTCTCCAAGAAGTTCTGTCACTCAAACTTTTGGGTCTCACTATCTGCCATGATCTTTCCTGGGAAAACCACATTTCAAATCTGGCCTCCAAAGCCAGTCGCCGACTGGGCATCCTTCGTCGTGCGAAGTCCTTCCTTGGCACACCTGAGCTCCTCACCACGTACAAGGCTTTCATCCGCAGCTCAATGGAATACTGCTCTCCCCTCTGGGCTGGTGCTCCTGCCTCACACCTAGCTCGTCTTCACGCTGTTGAAAGCAAAGCATTCAGAATCATTGGAGTCTCCCGCGATGAAGATAACTCCAAGGGCCTTTCACTCACTCACTGCAGGCAGGTTGGTGGTCTTTCCGTCTTCTACCGACTCCTCTCTGGCCTCTCTGGCCTTGCCCCCCCAACTCTCTCTGGGCTCTGTCCCGCAAATATTCCTACAGGTCGCACAAGATCTGCCTGCAACCCTCTTATGGTTAAACTGCCAAAATCAAGACTCTCTGCTCACCTTCACTCCTTCATTCCTCTTTTCTCCCGCCTCTGGAACAAACTCCCTCACTCTCTTCAATCCCACTCCTCCCTCCAGGTCTTTAAAACAGCTGTTCACCACCATCTCTTATCTTCCCCCATTCAAAACCTTGATCTTTTCTATCCCCGATAATTTCACCCCAATTCCACTTTTTGAAATACCAACTTCTGTCCTGGAAGTCCTTGGTGTCCTTGTGTTTTATACTTCTCCCACCCCCCCCCCCCTTCCCACGCCTCCTCCCCCCAAGCCCTCTCCCTCCCACACATCTCCCTGCTCTTAAATGTTGTGTGCTCAAGTGTTTGCGTGCTTCCCATTCTCTTGTCTTCCGCTCCCTCTTTTTATATATTTTGTTTGGCTGGTTGATTTGTTTGTGAAGTAAATGTCAGCTCTTTCACGAGCCTCGATTCAGTATACAAAAAAAAAAAAAAAAAAAAAGCAGATTTTTTAAAATGCCGTGAACAAACCTTACTCACAACACAACAAATATAACGGACTGATGGACAGACGAACTCCCCTGAACTTCGTTCCAGGTGAGTTAAAAAATAGATGGCCTTTTGAATGGGATTTTTGTCTCGTAAGGGGTTAGTTTATCTCCGATGAGTTCGAGAACAATTATATTTTCACAGAAGAAATGGCAAAGTGCTTGAGAAATTAGGTCACATTTGCACTTTAACAAACTCAACCCACATGGGAACACTAACAATGTAACAAGTGGAAAACAACCAACAGGAGCCAAGGTGAAACAGTCACGTTTGACTTGATATCAAAGAAACGGCTTGTATGTAACGTTTTGTTGACGTTAACAAACAGAGGTTTTGAAAGAAAGTTTTAAATTAAATTTGGGGTCAATAACATTTCCAAGAACACTTGCACAGGTCATTCATTGTTCAATGATCGTTCCGTGCGTTGACATAGGGATCTGTAGTTTGAGCACGTGCGGTGCGACGCTAACAATCACGTACGGAAATGAAATGAAATATTTCAACCTGGTACTTATTCCTTTTTCCTTAAGAATCAAGTCAAGGAATTCATCGATTTCTTTGTCTGTGAATCTCGTCCGTTCACAACAGCGCTGAGTCAAAATGTTGCTTTCAAGTCAGGTCGAGTCAATGAAAGTTTCATCATGAACTTTCAAGTGGCAACTCCATTGAGATCTTCAGTGAGTTATGTGGACATCAAATTCTCCAGGTGTTTGCTCTGAAAAGATGCACGGTTTGAGCAAGAACATTGCTTTATACTCCTCTCACCCTCCCTCCCATTCCCGTCTTCCTGGATGCTTCCCACTCATGTCATGGGAAAAAAGGCATCTTCCATTGTGCAGACATAATGTAATGCACACACTATTAATAGAATGCCATCTATTGCACCATTATCATTTCCCAGGATTTGGGCTGGAATTTGTGATGGATGAGGAGTCTACGGCACATGCTGAGAGGTAATGACTCCTGAACCAGCAATTAAAATGTACTCGTACATATAAAGTAGAGCACAGTAATAATGTAATAGGGGCTCGTAGAGGATTTCTCAGTTCAGGGGTCCGACAGGATAGTGCAGAGGTCATATTTGAGCCGTCTCGTCTGGCCACCTTCAGTCAAACGCCTGGCCAGTAGGCTCGTGAAAGACTTAGACAAAATAAACGATCCCCATCTCATCTGTGAGCATTTGCTGATGGATGCCAAAGATCCTATTGTACTTTTTGAAAACAGGAGGTCATTGTGTGCCGGGGTTGGCCAATTTCCTGCCCTAACTACAATGGGGAAGAGCAATTTCAAACCAACCAGTGTATCGTCTGCCTATTGACTGCGGCACTGAAAAGAGCAAGGCCATGAACAAAATAAACAATATAATAACATCGAAACCAATGCAAACAAGATTGTTGTACAAAAAATGTCGGACATATAGCTTACTAGAAGCAGTATTCCTTAAATTGCTTTACTGTCTCGGACTCGGTGGAATTTTTTTTTTTATACGAGATCGAGGCTCGTGTAAGAACTTACATTGATCACAAAAAGACAAACTGACACATAAAACTTAAAACATAATGATGATAAAGGGAGCGGGAGACAAGATGGAGAGCAGGGACATCGGGAGATCTGTGGGAGGGAGAGGGCTTGGGGGGAGGAGGCGTGGGAAGGGGGGGGGTGGGGGGGGGGGGAATCATTTTGTCACAGAATAAGGAATAAGGAACACAGAATAAGGAATAAGCAGAATAAGGAACTCTAAACCCCATATTCACTTTACAACTGAGACCATAATTGTGCTGCTTGTTGGCTGTGGGACCCCAATGGACATAGTATTGGAATATCCGTTTGAAAAATAATTTTGCATTTTTTGGACTTGCAGCATCGAAGGCATAAAACAAGCTTCCAACGTCATAAGCAAAATTTAATAATCAGTCCAGGGGTTCAAAAGTTACTCATTGCAATTTATATGAATCACAAGGCAAGTGTTTCATATTACAACTACTGTCTTTCCTTGGGTTGTTAAGCTGGGTCTCTTCTACTCGCACTGTCGCTTGAGTGTCGGTGTCCTCGCTTTACGGGTGGCCTGTGACCTGATGCTTGTAAAGAAGAATTCTTGAGTTCCGCATTCATTATCCGTCATTGTTTCATTTCATTACCTCCGCCACCAAAGGTGGATGGAGGTTATGTTTTCACCCCTGTCTGTCTGTTTGTTTGTTTGTGAACAAGATACATCAAAAAGTCGTGGACGGATTCGGATGAAATTTCGCAGAGATGTAGCGTATGTGACAAGGACGAAATTATTAGATTTTGGTGAAGATCCGGATTCGGATCCGGCTACGATAATTTTTTAAGCGATTCTTCACCATTGGGAGATCGGGCCAAAAACGATACATAGCAGGATATCTCAAAAAGTCGTGGACAGATTCGGATGAAATTTGGCAAAGATGTAGCGTATGTGACAAGCACGAAATTATTAGATTTTGGTGAAGATCCGGATTCGGATCCGGCTACTAGAGGTTCAAAATGATTCTTCACCATTGGGAGAAAGGGCCAAAAACGATACATAGCAGGATATCTCAAAAAGTTATGGACGGATTTGGACGAAACTTGGTGGACAGGTTGGGTGTCTGACAAGGACAAACAGATTTGATTTTGGTGAAGATCTTAATATGGATTCGGATATGAGAATTATTTAATTTTTTGAGTGATTCTTCATCATTGGGAGATAGGGCCAAAAACGATACATCGCAAAATATCTCAAAACGTTATGGATGGATTTGGACAAAACTTGTTGGACAGGTTGTGTGTGTGACGAGGAAGAATCGATTCGATTTTGGTGAAGATCTGAATATGGATTCGGATATGAGAATTATTTAATTTTTTGAGTGATTCTTCATCATTGGGAGACAGGGCCAAAAACGATACATCGCAAAATATCTCAAAACGTTAAAGATGGATTTGGACGAAACTTGATGGACAGGTTGTGTGTGTGACAAGGAAGAATCGATTCGATTTTGGTGAAGATCTGAATATGGATTCAGATATGAGAATTATTTACTTTTTAGAGTGATTCTTCACCATTGAGTGATATGGCAAACCAGGCGGAGGTTTTTTTATTTTTTTTATTTTTTTTTCGTACACTGAATCGAGGCTTGTGAAAGAGCTAACATTTATTTCACAAACAAATCAATCAGACAAACAAAATATACAAAAAGAGGGAGCGGAAGACAAGATGGGGAGAGAAGGGGAAGCACACAACCACAACATTTGAGAGCAGGGAGAAGTGTGGGAGGGAGAGGGCTTGGGGGCAGGAGGCGTGGGAAGGGGGGGGGGGGGGGGGAAATACTCTTTTGTACTCTATTGAGTACCGTTCTAGTTGTCTCTGTATTGTTGTTCACTCTAACCTCCATATTACTCATTGTGACCATATTTATAATATGATGCATTTGAAGTTGCTTGTGTCAAAATAGTTGTTTATAATATTAACCCATAAAAACCAAAACTGCGCACCCACCTTGCAGTATTATCTTCAGGCTTATATTCCTGGAAAATTCACGGAATTATTTAAATTATGGTTTTTCAGATTGTAGTTTATAAAAACAGGAGCATTGCCCCTGAACTCACCTGCTGGAATCAGGGAACCACCGGTCGGCGTGGATGACCCAGGAAATGTGTAACGGAGAAGAAAGTAAATACCGATTTTGGAGGGCAAGCCCATGTTTGTTTTTGATGCCATGAACAAACTTTAGTACATCACGGGTGATGAAGGTTGTAGTCGAGATTCATTGAAATTGTTTGTGTAGTTTTGGAGAAGTTCCTTTCCGAGTGTTTACATACAGCCTGCCTAGACTGGCTGACGGACATCGCGCAATGCTAACATCTTCCCCGAACAATTTTTGTTCCAGGAGAACAAAAAATAGATGGCCACTTGGATGGAATTTTTGGCTCCTAAGGGGTCAGTTCATCTCAGATTAAGTTTACAACGATCATATTTTCACAGAAGAAAAAGAAATTAGGTCACATTTGCACTTTAACAAACTCAACCCATGTGGGAACACTAACAATATAACAACTGGAAAACAACATTTCAACAGGTGCCAAGGTGAAACAGTCACGTTTGGCTTCATAACTTCATAACTTCATAAACGAAGAATGATGACGATGATCACTCCCGCATCATCAGATGCATATGGCTTCCGAGGCAGTTTCTTGACTATTTCAATCCCACTCCTCCCTCCAGGTCTTTAAAACAGCTGTTCACCACCATCTCTGGTCTTCCCCCATCCAAAACCTTGATCTCTTCTACCCCCGTTAATTCACCCCAAATCCACTTTTTTTTGAATTCCCGACCTTCTTTCTTTCCTGGAAATTCTAGCAGTGTCCATGTGTTTCATACCTCTCCCACCCCCCACCCCCCGCCTTCCCATGCCTCCTCCCCCCGCCTTCCCATGCCTTCTCCACCCAAGCCCTCCCCCCCCCCCCAAGCCCTCTCCACCCCCCCCAAGCCCTCTCCCTCCCCCAGATCTCCCGATGTCCCTGTTCTCTGCTGTTGTACTTGTGTGCTTTCATCTCTCTCCCCATCTTGTCTCCCGCTCCCTTTATTGTATGTTTTGTGTGACCGTTTTTTCTTTTGGTGATCAATGTTAGCTCTTACACGAGCCTCGATCTTGTATACAAAAAAAAAATATATATATAGCACAATCCTGGTCAGGTGGCCACTCTGACGCACGATGCTCAGGTGGCTCATTCATCCCAGTAGCCTAGTGCTCATTTTGCCGACCTCGGAAGCATGATCAGGCTGAATCAATCCACCCGGTGTTGGTTCAACGACCGACCGGGATTTGAACCTTAGGACTACTAGAATCCCAAACCAGGACCCTAACCGCTAAGCCAACACCAGCCTTGATATCAAAGAAACTAAGAAAAACTTGATATTAGGGGTCTCGGAATTGTCCTGCAGTTGCTAAATTTATTATCATGAGTCAATGTGATGGAGATGTTTTTAAATAGTGTATGATACAAATTTATGGAAGCCTAAGGATGTTCATCGAGCAAAATCTAGCTCGTGTGCACAAAGCATTAAAAACCAATTGGAAATCGTTGTAAAAGCAAACTCGGTGGTATCATAGTTAAAGAGTGCTGAGTCTGGGATGTTGATGGTTCAATTGGTCAAGCCATTCCAAAAACGTTAACAATTCCGCCTCCACTTCCTCACTTGATGCTCATTATTTGGAGGATATAGCATGGATAAACTCCGTGGGTTGGTATCCCATCATGTGGGGAAGGGAAGGAGGAGAGAGTAGCGGTGGAAGATTTCTTCTTAATTGCCTCTACTGACTGCGGAGAGAAAAGCAAAGTCACAAAGATGGCGTTGCCAGTACTCATAGTTCCCCAGGAGGTTACACTACTTCCACGTATGTCAGTGGTCCTGTTTGTCTGAAGTCAAGTTTGGAGTGGTCTCATGTGGGTCGGTGGCCTTAATGGTCAACCAGACTCGCTAGCCTAATGGTCAGAGCACCGCTTTGAGTCTTGGAGTGTCTGCAGTTTGTATGACTCCCACAGGAGTCATACCAAAGACTTTAAAAATGGTACGTGCTACTTTTGTTTGTGACGTTCAGCATTATGGACTCATAACCATAGGTTGGTAATAATATTGCAGGCTTTAATGGGCCTAATGACCTCCTCTTACCTTGAAGCAACTTGTAAGGAAACATTATTATTGTGATGATGATGACAAATGTATTTGTCTCCATGTGTGTGCATGATTTGTGTTGCAGCTCCTCTGGGAGCATCATACCATGAAAAATATTTACATAAATAAATAGAAACAGCTGTCCGCTTCTCTATCCGTTGACAGTTTGGGGGCAGGAGTTTGGGGGCAGGAGTTTGGGGGTAGGAGTTTGGAGAAGGGCTGTGCATGTCGAAACCAATTGAAAATGTTTGTTTTTCTCAACTATTTAAACTTAAAAAAAAAGTTTTTGCAACAACTTTATTCCTGCCAGATCCTTTAATTGTAGCCTTTCTTTTCTTTGTCCAGAGCCTGGTGTTGGCTTAGCGGTTAAGGTGCCGGCTTGGGATCCTAGGATCCTGGGATAGAATCCCGGTCGATCGCTGAATTAACACCAGGGGGGTTGACTCAGCCCGTCATCCTTCCGAGGTCGGCATAATTCAGTACCAGTTTCACTGGTAGTTCCCTGTGTGTCGCAAGAGGCGACTAACAGGGTTGGCAGCAGGAAGGGTAAAACATTGCTTCAAAAAGGGGATCATGGTGCCTGAAAATGGCCAACCCCTGCTTTGCAGGGATAAAAGGCCTCTAAAGGTGGTTCTTCTTCTTCTTTTCTTGGCGCAGTGTTTAAATTATGTTCCATTTTATTTCAAGTTTTTGCTTACAGGATCCCACAAATTGGTTTGCTTGCTTTGCCAACTACAATTTCGCTTTTCATATCATAAACCATCCTACCAAATGTAATAGGACACTATTTTATTGACGATGAAAAACAATCCTTGGTGATGAGCCACTTAATGTCTTGTAGGGCCTCTTCATGCTCTGGTCACAACTTGAGCCCTTAGTCGAGCATCTCCCATCATTTTTTGTAAGGTTAGAAGTGGGACTTTCTAGCATTGCTGGCATAGTGCATGCCATCGTTCATTCAGAGTTTATGGCCATTGCTATATCAAGCAAGTAACTGGTATTTCAGCAAATCATACAAACCACATATGTGGACTGATTGCTTGGAAAAACCTGCTTCCACATATCTCAACGCCCAAGGATACCAACTCGTACAGGTACAGTGATTACCCTAATGAAAGGTTTGTATGAAGCTGTCCTTCTCCTCAGCTTTCAAGAGCTGCAAGTCTTGATGCACTTACTGTCCTCATGAGGCTCGTCTGACGTCCTATAATGACTTCCTGTATTTTTCCTTTAATGATGGAGGTTTGATGTGAGATGTCTGATAATGTTCTCTTACCTCTTGACAAGGTTTTTGATGGTTTGCCAAATCGATTGTCAGGGTAGGTGTTGACTATATAGACTTTTATTTATTTATTTATTTATTTTTTTGTATACAAGATCGAGGCTCGTGCAAGAGCTAACATTAATGACAAAAAAACAAGAGGACACATAAGACGAAACAAGCGTTACGCCTAGGTCCCCCGTCGGGGAAGTGATGTGAGGTGACAAAGTGGAACACGCAGAAAACATGCTATGATATGATATTTCGCTCACAAGGGTCAGACATACATGGAGGCGGCCATCTTGGATTTTGACGTGGCGACCCAATTTTCAATAGGGTTCTTCCTTTTGCTTAGATACACCCACACACCAGAAGGTACTTCGCTTATTTTTCAAGATATTTCGCTCACAAGGTTCAGACATATATATGGTGCTGGCCGTCCTGGATTTTGACGTGGCGGCCCACTTTACAATAGCTGTCTTCCTTATGCCGAGATACACCCACACACCAAATTAGACGTTGGTACTTCGCTTATCTTTCAAGATATTCATCTCACAAGATTCAGACATACATGGCGGCGGCCATCTTGGATTTTGACGTGGCGACCCAATTTTAAACAGCGTTCTTCCGTGTGCCTAGATACACCCACACACCAGATTAGAAGTTGGTACTTCGCTTATTTTTCGAGATATTTCTCTCACAAGTTTCAGACATATATATGGTGGCGGCCATCTTGGATTTTGACGTGGCGACCCAATTTTCAGTAGCGTTCTTCATTATGCCGAGATACACCCACACACCAAATTAGAAGTTGGTACTTTGCTTATTTTTCAAGATATTCATCTCAAGGTTCAGACATACATGGCGGCGGCCATCTTGGATTTTGACGTGGCGACCCAATTTTCAATAGCTTTCTTCCTTATGCCTAGATACACCCACACACCAGATTAGAAGTTGGTACTTCGCTTATTTTTCAAGATATGCAGGTTACAAGGTTCAGACATACATGGCATCAGACATCCATGGCGGCGGCCATCTTGGATTTTGACGTGGGTTGCACCCACACACCAAATTCGAATGCGGTCCTTCGCTTACGCATGCACGCACGCCCGCACGCACGCACGGACGGACGGACGGACGGACACACAGACGGAGGGGAAAGCCATAGTCCCCCTTTCGCTCCGCTGAGCGACGGGGGACAATAAAGGGAGCGGGAGACAAGATGGGGAGAGAGGTAGAAGCACACAAATACAACATTTGAGAGCAGGGACATCGGGAGATCTGTGGGAGGGAGAGGGCTTGGGGGGAGGAGGCGTGGGAAGGGGGGTGGGGAGTGGGAGAGTTAAAAAAACACATGGACACAGCTACGACTTCCAGGAAAGAAGTCGGAATTTCAACAAAGTGGATCTGGGGTGAATTAACGGGGGTAGAAAAGATCAAGGTTTTGGATGGGGGAAGATAAGACATGGTGGTGAACAGCTGTTTTAACGACCTGGAGGGTGGAGTGGGATTGAAGAGAGTGAGGGAGTTTGTTCCAGAAGTAGGAGAAAAGAGGAATGAAAGAGTGAAGGTGAGCAGAGAGTCTTGATTTTGGCAGTTTCACCAGAAGAGGGTTTTAGGCAGATCTTGTGCGACCTGTAGGAGTATTTGGGGGACAGAGCACAGACAGGGCTGGGGTGGGGGCCGGGGGGTGTGGGGGACTAAGCCAGAGAGGAGTCGGTAGAAGACAGAAAGACCACCAACCTGTCTGCGGTAAGTGAGTGAAAGGCCCTCGGAGGTAGCTTCATGGCGGGAGATTCCAATGATTCATGAAGATCATAGTCCTCCACATCACGATGATCATCTGTAAGATCGATTTGTTTGATTTTGCAGATGGCCAGGTTAGTTGAAATCATTAACATGGAGGCACCCATTCATTACTCATGCCCCGAAGGGGATGTGAGACCATTGCAATGTCCCTGTCTGTCTGTCTCTCTGTTCGTGGCCATATGTTTTTGCTTTAAAAATGGTTTTCTCTGCAATTGCTGTTCCAATCAATGCAAAACTTTAAACACAGGAGGGACTCCCCATGGGGAATATTATATTTCTAACTCTGACATCATAGGTCACATATTATGGCAGCCTTATTGGATTAAAGGCCAAAAAATTGATCAATTTTCTCTGAAACTGCTTAACAAAAAAAATTGAAACTTGGGGTATGTCATCAATTCCCCATGTGGTATATAGGGTGATAATGATGACATCATTGGTGAAGTGTTATTCTAGCCATAAGCCATAATTGGTTGAATTGAAATATTTATCCGAAAAATCTGAAACTTCATATATCTGATCGATGACCTCGCAAACACATACAGTGTGTACAATCGACACGTTGATTTTAACATCATGGGCGACTGAAAATGCACTCATGCCACCATTAAGTTTTTCTAAAATCGTAATTTTCGCGACCAAATCCATCACTTTACGGGATCGTTTATGTTCATCACAAACTGTAGATGGACGACGTATTGGTGTCATACTTTGAGGATAAAACTCTGCATACGTTTACCAAACAATGATGCGAGGAGGACTGAAGAGGCAAGTTTGCGGGGCACGCACATGCCAAATTTAATCCACACATTATAATCAAATTATATTCGTGTTGGGCAAGCAGTGGCACATATATTTAGACGTGGATAAGCAAATTTGCGTTGCTGAAACCCGCGTTTAGAGAGAGTCGCGCATGTGTGTGTGTGTGTGTGTGTGTGTGTGTGTGTGTGTGTGTGTGTGTGTGTGTGTGTGTGTGTGTGTGTGTGTGTGTGTGTGTGTGTGCACGTGTGCGTGTATTGAGAAATGTTACATATTCTCAGACCCTCAAGAAAAATCAAAGCAAACGTTCTTTGCAAAGTTTCATAAGATTGATCTTTACACAATTTTGTGTCATTCTGATTCGACAATATTATTTTGTTGATTACTTCAATATTGTATGAATCCAAGAAATCTGAAATTTTGCAATACCTTGAAGTGTACCTTCATATAAGCTTACATAATCTCTCTATATTATAAAAGAAAGTTTTTGTTTGTTTGTCTGCGCAAGCTAAGCTCCTGACGGTGAAAGATAGGAGGAAACCTCTAATACGGAAAATGTCGGGACGGGCCCCGGGAAGGTTTGAGGCTAGGTGGCGAGACCGGTTGAGGCCACTTCGGCCGGGCGGGGCTCATTTCACAATTAAAAGCTGAGCTGAATTATTGTAGTCAATCTTCTACAGCCACGGGTTAAAGTTGAATTATAGTAGTAAATTCATTCAAAAAGAACAAAAAATGTCGGGACAGGCCCCGGGAAGGTTATAGGCTAGGTGGCGAAGCCAGTTGAGGCCCACCTCGGCCGAGCTGGGCCCATTTCGCAATTAAAAGCTGAGCTGAATTATAGTAGTCAATATTTTAGGGCCGTGAGTAAAAGCTGAATTTTAGTAGTAGATGCATTCAAAAAGAACCAAATATGTCGGGACAGGCCCCGGGAAGGTTATAGGCGAAGTGGCGAGGCCGGTCGAGGCCCACCTCGGCCGAGCTGGGCCCATTACACAATTAAGAGCTGAGCTGAATTATAGTAGTCATTCTTCTACAGCCGTGAGTAAAAGCTGAATTATAGTAGTAAATTCATTCAAAAAGAACCGAAAATGTCGGGATGGGCCTCGGGAAGGTTATAGGCTAGGTGGCGAGGCCAGACGAGGCCGCATCGGCCAGGCTGGGCCCATTTCGCAATTAAAAGTTGAGCTGAATTATAGTCGTCAATGTTCTCGGGCCGCGAGTAAAAGCTGAATTATAGTAGTAAATGCATTCAAGAAGAACCAAAAATGTCGGGACCGGCCCCCAGAAAGTTATAGGCTAGGTGGCGAGGCCGGTTGAGGCCCACCTCGGCTGGGCTGGGCCCATTTCGCAATTAAAAGCTGAGCTGAAATTAAAAGTTGAGCTGAATTATAGTAGTCAATATTCTACGGCTGCGAGTAAAAGCTGAATTATAGTAGTAAATGCATTCAAAAATAACCAAAAATGTCGGGACCGGCCCCCGGAAAGTTATAGACGAGGTGGCGAGGCCGGTCGAGGCCCACCTCGGCTGGGCTGGGCCCATTTTGCAATTAAAAGCTGAGCTGAATTATGGTAATCAATCTTTTACAGCCGCGAGTAAAAGCTGAATTTTCATAGCAAATTCATTCAAAAAGAACTAAAAATGTCGGGACGGGCCCCGGGAAGGTTATAGGATAGGTGGCGAGGCCGGTCGAGGCCGCTTCGGCCAGGCTGGGCCCATTTCGCAATTAAAAGCTGAACTGAATTATATTAGTCAATCTTCTACGGCCGCGAGTAAAAGCTGAATTATAGAAGTAAATTCATTCAAAAAGAACCCGGGCAACGTTGGGTGCTTTTGGCTAGTAATTTATAAATTTACCTTTAATGAAAGAGACTGTGGAATATGTGGTAAAGTACTTTCTCAATGCATATTGAAAATATTTAAATAATTTCATGAAATCAATTTAATCAAATCCTCCCCAAAAAAAAATTTCATCAAAAAACTAAAAAGCTAGAGCACGGACATGCCTCATCGGTTTGCATCCATGGGGAGGAGGAAATTCCTCTTGAGGAAATGCCCTGCCGAGCGCAGTGAGAAAGGCAGCGCCATTTGACATTGCTGGTATCCAGAATATCCTTCCTGGGAAATGACGTTAGTGACGGCACTTCCCCCAAGCTCAGTGGCTATGTTAAGTGTTTGTGTGTGTGTGTGTGTGTGTGTGTGTGTGTGTGTGTGTGTGTGTGTGTGTGTGTGTGAGCTCCATTACGAGCCTTAGACGATGTATAAAACAAACCTCAGTAATATTGATATGTCTATCAACTATGTTGTAAAGACAACTATGTTGTAAATACAGAAATGTTTTTGAAATGTGTAAAATATCTAACCATTGACATGAATCAGTCATAGCTAAAGAGCATATGTCCGTGTGCAACCAAATATTACCATTCCTGATAACATTACCAGTGCAACAAACAGCAACAGCAACATAAGTGAATTTGCAGCATAACTGATTATATCAGTATTTGAAATGTGAAACTATAATTCTATCACAATTGAAATTCAATGAAGTATCGAGAGCTAGTGTGTGGGAGGAGTCCAAAATAAATGTTGCTTGATCAAAAGACAGTCAGAATCAATGGGAAGTGCGTAAACATGCTTAAACTTAAACATCTGGAGAGATGTTTAAACATTGCACGTGCATACACAAATGCAGGCACATACACACACACACACACACACACACACACACACACACACACACACACACACACACACACACACACACACACACACACACACACACACACACACACACACACACACACACACACGATTGTGTAATTCCCATCTCTCTGGATATATGGTTTTGTGATTTCCATCTCTCTAGAATATAGATATGATTTCCATCTCTCTAGAATACAGATATGATTTCCATCTCTGTAGAGATGTGATTGTGTAATTTCCATCTCTCTAATATATGATTGTGTGAATCCCATCTCTCTAGATATATGATTTTGTGATTTCCATCTCTCTAGATATATGATTGTGTGATTTCCATCTCTGTAGATATGTGATTCTGTGATTTCCATCTCTCTAATATATGATTGTGCAATTCCCATCTCTCTAATATATGATTGTGTGATTCCCATCTCTCTAGATATATGATTTTATGATTTCCATCTCTGTAGATATATGATTGTGTGATTTCCATTTCTCTAGATATATGATTGTGTGATTCCCATCTCTCTAGATATATGCTTTTGTGATTTCCATCTCTCTAGATATATGATTGTGTGATTTCCATCTCTCTAGATATATGATTGTGTGATTCCCATCTCTCTAGATATATGCTTTTGTGATTTCCATCTCTCTAGACATATGATTGTGTGATTTCCATCTCTGTAGATATGTGATTGTGTGATTTCCATCTCTCTAATATATGATTGTGCAATTTCCATCTCTCTAGATATATGATTTTGTGATTCGCATCTCTCTAGATATATGATTTTGTGATTCCCATCTCTCTAGATATATGATTTTGTGATTCCCATCTCTCTAGATATATGATTGTGTGATTTCCATCCATCTACATATATGATTTTGTGATTTCTATCTCTCTAGATATATGATTGTGTGATTTCCATCCATCTAGATATATGATTTTGTGATTTATATCTCTCTGGATATATGATTTTGTGATTTCCATCTCTGTAGATATATGATTATGTGATTTCCATCTCTCTAGATATATGATTGTGTGATTCCCATCTCTCTAGATATATGATTTTGTGATTCCCATCTCTCTAGATATATGATTTTGTGATTCCCATATCTCTAGATCCGTGGTTTTTAACCTGGGTTCGACCGAAGCCCAGCGGTTCAGTGAGACAGTCTCAGGGGTTCGGCGGAGGTCCTCCGAAACGCATTGCACATTTTTTTTTTTTAAAGTTTTGTATCAATTTTGAATCTATGTGTAATTACGCTTATTATTAATATTATTAATATTTTGCTATGTATGTTACGAACGAATGGAAATGTTATTTGTAATTGTATTCCCATCCCATTCATGGTTTCTCTGGTCTGTGTTTAAGATAAGTTGTTTCACACGGACTGTAGTAAGTTGATCAATGAGCAACTTGCTAATTATTCTGTTGATGCTGCTTACTTGCTTACGTACTTACTGGATTTTGGACTTTGCAGGTGTTCGGAAATTCCAGTGAATAGCCTCGATTAGCTTGCCGTGTGCCGTGCGTCATTGATCGTGCATTACTTTGGAGTTACTGATTAATTGAAACGTAAGTTGGAAATGTTTGTGGATATGCAGGGCGGGTTCAGAGTTATTTTAAAGTCAAAAGTGGATGGTGATTATAAAATATGATTGAATTACTCAGAAAATTAGGTGGAGGTGATATAACTGCTTTGGTCACAATTCAAAACTAACAATTCGCAGTTTTCTATGTAATATTATAATGGGATTTGAGGTGACATAGAGTTGAGTAGATAATAAATCCCGTCATCGTAACTATAAGTTATGTTTTCTTCGTTAAAATTTCTCAGTTTTCAGAGGGGTACTGATTATATTTAAGCATGTTCCTTTTTTAATTTTTGTCATATAATTATTTGCCCGAACTCAATTAAGATCAGTTTGTTACTATTTTTATTATTTTTTTGCAGTATGTCGAGCAAAAAAAGGAAGTGGTCGGAGGATTACGTGGGATACGGGTTCACGTGTTTGACGGAACAGGACGGAAGTCAGCGTGCTCAATGCATGCTTTGCAATGTCAAGTTGAGCAACTCCAGCCTAGCACCAGCAAAACTACGGGAACACTTCAAAAAACTGCACGGCGAGGGGCAGTACAAAGACGCAATGCTGGATGAATTCAAATTGAAGAGAGTCCGATTCGACGCAAGTGCTACCTTGCCCACTCTCGGATTCGTTCCAATTGACAAACCGATCCTCACCGCGTCGTAAGAAGTTGCGTACCTGATCGCAAAGCAGGGCAAACCGCACACCATTGGCGAGACATTCATCAAACCGGACGCGTTGAAGATGGCCAACATCATGCTGGGAAAAGCTGCTGAAAACAAGTCGTCTCTCGTTGCACTCTCAAATGACACCATCAGTTGCAGAATCGATGACATGAGCGACGACATCCTCGCCCAGGTAGTTGCAGATTTAGTCGCGAGCTTGACAAAATTCAGCCTTCAACTCGACGAGACCACCGACGTTTCGAATATGAGCCAGCTCATCTTATTTGTGCGTTATGTCAAAGGAGACGAGATCAAGGAAGACTTTCTGTTCTGCAAGCCTCTCACAACAACGACAAAGGCAGCTGACGTGAAGAATCTTGTGGACGACTTCTTCAGAAGCAACGGCCTCTCGTGGAACATGGTGTCTGCAGTTTGCTCGGACGGAGCTCCAGCCATGCTGGGATGCAACTCCGGTTTTGGAGCGCTGGTGAAGGCCGATGCACCACACATCATTGTCACGGACTGCGTCCTGCACAGACACGCGCTGGCATCAAAAACCCTGCCTCCAAAACTGGCCAATGTTCTGAAAATCGTCGTTGAAACTGTGAATTACGTGCGAAGCCGTGCTCTGAATCATCACATCTTCAAAGAGCTGTGCAATGAAATCGGCTCTGAATTCGAAGTCCTTCTCTACCACTCTAACGTTCGATGGTTATCACGAGGGAAGGCAGTGAGCCGTGTTTTTGCCTTGCGTGTAGAATTAGCCCTGATTTTGCGAGAACACCAGCATTGCCATGCAACGCACTTCCAAGAGTCAGAGTTCATCCTCGCCTTGGCGTACTTGGCTGACATCTTCGATGCACTCAATCATCTCAATTGCCAGATGCAGGTCGGTGGAGTGAATGTCATCGAATCTGAAGAAAAGCTGAGCGCTTTCCGAAAGAAGTTACCGTTGTGGAGGCGGCGAACAGAGAACGACAACTTCGCGAACTTTTCGCTACTGGACGAGTGCGTGAGCGGGATCGAAGATGAGTCTGAAGTTGGAGGCACTGCTGTACCGGGGAAGCTGAAGCAAGCGATTGCCACGCACTTGGATGAGCTGGTAAAGTCATTCGACGGCTACTTCCTCGACCAAGAGCAATACCCAGCATGGGTGCGGCAGCCGTTTACTTTCGACGTTGCAACGGCAGATGTCAACGACCAATACCTCGACGACCTCATCGAACTTCAGCAGAGCCAGACTCAACAACAACTCTTCGGCACAACAACGCTTTTAACGTTTTGGTGCCACCAAATGGAAGGGTATCCTCACGTCGCTAAAATTGCCCTTGAGATCCTCACCCCGTTCATTACAACGTATCTCTGCGAGCATGCGTTTTCGAAACTGGTGGACATTAAAACAAAGAAAAGGAGCAGGCTTGCATGCGACAATGATTTGAGGGTGGCCCTTGCCAAAACAAAACCACGCATTTCCCATATCGCCTCCCGAAAAGAAGTACAGAAAACGCATTGAGATGCAATTCTTCTTAATTTTTTGGTCAAATTTGAGGGGTTCCGCGAGTGTTCGGAGGGTTTCATTCGGGTTCGGCGCCTTTAAAAAGGTTAAGAACCACTGCTCTAGATATATGATTGTTTGATTTCCATCCATCTAGATCTATGATTTTGTGATTTCCATCTCTCTAGATATATGATTTTGTGATTTCCATCTCTCTAGATATATGATTGTGTGATTTCCATCTCTCTAGACATATGATTTTGTGATTTCCATCTCTCTAGATATATGATTGTGTGATTTCCATCTCTCTAGATATGCGCTTGTGTAATTCCCATCTCTCTAGATGTATGATTTTGTGATTTCCATCTCTCTAGATATACGATTGTGTGATTTCCATCTCTGTAGATATGTGATTGTGTGATTTCTATCTCTCTAGATATATGATTTTGTGATTTCTATCTCTCTAGATGTATGATTTTGTGATTTCCATCTCTCTAGATATATGATTGTGTGATTTCCATCTCTGTAGATATGTGATTGTGTGATTTCTATCTCTCTAGATATATGATTGTGTGATTTCCATCTCTGTAGATATATGATTGTGTGATTTCTATCTCTCTAGATATGTGATTTTGTGATTTATATCTCTCTAGATATATGATTTTGTGATTTCCATCTCTCTAGATATATGATTGTGTGATTTCCATCTCTGTAGATATGTGATTGTGTGATTTCTATCTCTGTAGATATGTGATTGTGCAATTCCCATCTCTCCAGATATATGATTTTGTGATTTCCATCTCTCTAGATATATGATTTTGTGATTGCCATCTCTCGAGATATATGATTTTGTGATTTCCATCTCTCCAGATATATGATTGTGTGATTTCCATCTCTCTGGATATATTATTGTGTGATTCCCATCTCTCTAGACATATGATTTTGTGATTTCCATCTCTCTAGAAATATGATTGTGTGATTTCTATCTCTGTAGATATGTGATTGTGTGATTACCATCTCTCTAGATATATGATTTTGTGATTTCCATCTCCCTAGATATGTGATTGTGTGATTTCCATCTCTCTACATATATTATTGTGTGATTCCCATCTCTCTAGATATATGACTTTGTGATTTCTTTCTCTCAGGACATATGATTGTGCGATTTCCTTCTCTGTAGATATATGATTTTATGATTTCCATCTCTCTAGATATATGATTGTGCGATTCCCATCTCTCTAGATATATGATTGTGTGATTCCCCTCTCTCTAGATATATGATTTTATGATTTCCATCTCTGTAGATATATGATTGTGCGATTCCCATCTCTCTAGATATATGATTGTGTGATTCCCCTCTCTCTAGATATATGATTTTATGATTTCCATCTCTGTAGATATATGATTGTGTGATTCCCATCTCTCTAAATATATGATTTTGTGAATTCCATCTCTCTAGATATATGATTGTGTGATTCCCATCTCTCTAGATATATGATTTTGTGATTTCTATCTCTCTAGATATATGATTTTGTGATTTCCATCTCTCTAGATATATGATTGTGTGATTCCCATCTCTCTAGATATATGATTTTGTGATTTCTATCTCTAGATATATGATTTTGTGATTTCCATCTCTCTAGATATATGATTTTGTGATTTCTATCTCTCTAGATATATGATTTTGTGATTTCTATCTCTCTAGATATATGATTTTGTGATTTCCATCTCTCTAGATATATGATTGTGTGATTCCCATCTCTCTAAATATATGATTTTGTGAATTCCATCTCTCTAAATATATGATTTTGTGAATTCCATCTCTCTAGATATATGATTGTGTGATTCCCATCTCTCTAGATATATGATTTTGTGATTTCTATCTCTCTAGATATATGATTTTATGATTTACATCTCTGTAGATATATGATTGTGTGATTCCCATCTCTCTAAATATATGATTTTGTGAATTCCATCTCTCTAGATATATGATTGTGTGATTCCCATCTCTCTAGATATATGATTTTGTGATTTCTATCTCTCTAGATATATGATTTTGTGATTTCCATCTCTCTAGATATATGATTTTGTGATTTCTATCTCTCTAGATATATGATTTTGTGAATTCCATCTCTCTAGATATATGATGGTGTGATTCCCATCTCTCTAAATATATGATTTTGTGATTTCTATCTCTCTAGATATATGATTGTGTGATTCCCATCTCTCTAGATATATGATTTTGTGATTTCTATCTCTCTAGATATATGATTTTGTGAATTCCATCTCTCTAGATATATGATGGTGTGATTCCCATCTCTCGCTATATATGATTTTGTGATTTCCATCTCTCCAGAATATGATTTTGTGATTTCCATCTTTCAAGGAGCAGCTGGGTGACATGAAATTTTCCAAAGATTTCTATGTAGAGAGCATCGAGACGCTACTACATTGATGGGATGAGTGTGTATATAGAGCAGGAGTAGACGATAAACGTAAGTGAGGTTACATCAACGTCCGTCTACTTTTTGATTTTCAAGAATAAAAAGTCCAGACTAATCTCAAACTACGTTCATACAAAAAAAATATACAAAGCTGCTTTATAGATGCAGCACTGTTCATTTGTTTCAATGCCTTTCTGAAAAAGGTTTTGTTCAAAAGCAGCCTTGAGCATGACCTTGTTCGAAAAATGTAATAAATATATGCTTTATTTAGGAATTTCAGATCAAACTAAATAAATGCTAAAATGGCTGAAATCAACAGGATGTTGCTGGATATATGCTAACCACTGTGGGAAGAAAGGAGAAGCTGACGTTTCCGACGGTAACCCTTCGTCGGAGCAACAGAGGGTGAACGCCTGAAACGCCAGCTTCTTGCTTCCCATGGCGGATGCCATACCTTGATCAACATCCTATTGATTTTGTTGATTGTTCGATGTGTTCACCAACGCAGATCAACACAAGCCTTCATCAGCAAAAAGGGTTCTTCATTCTAAATATATACTACAAATGTGCTGTATATTTGTGGTGTGTCATTGTTTGTGGTATTGGAAAAAGTCACTCAACTCAATAAGTATACTGTTTTGGCTGCTGCAGGATTTTAGGGCCCTCGGAAGTTATTAATGCATTCACTGGTACCACGCCAACATAGCGGGTGTTCCAGGGGTTTAAAAACACAGGTTCACAATTTATCGACGAGCTAAGGATATGGAAGAATAAAATGTACTTGAAAAGCCGATAAACTCGAGTGTACGTTGCTCTTGAAAAAAGATGCGACAACAATTATGCGAATAGTGTAGCAGCATAGCAAACCTGTTGTGCATTTTGTGATACAAGCACCAAATTTGGCACAAATGTACATTAATATGTTGCGAACATTTTCAGATATTGGGCCACTTGAAATTCCGTAATTTTTTTTTTCAAATTTTTTCAAATTTCGTAATTTCAAATTTTTCGGGTGACACCGTCACAATTTCGGTCTTCGAGGCCGGCCGATATAGTGGGGCGGCTTAGCCCAAATATTCAAAAGAATTGTGCATTTTGTGATACAAGCACCAAATTTGGCACAAATGTACATTAATATGTTGCGAACATTGTGTGGTCAGCAATGAAGACGAGAGTCTGAATTACATGTATGCAAAAGACCTTGTGAACCAGTGAAGCAAATACACGGGTAAGCATGAATTAAATCTAGGGCATGATATAATTTCCATGATGTTTACCTCTACACTCAATGGTGGAAGGAGGTAATGTTTTGATCCCAGCTTGTCTGTATGTCTGTTTGTCTGTTAGTCCACAAAATTCCAGACAAAGCTTGTAGTAGTGGTAGTTGTAGTGGTAGTGGTGATAACAGAAATTGTTATATAGAACTGAACTTATATTATTATTATATGCAGAAAATAACTTCATTTCTATATGCCCTGCAGTGGACAGGTTAATTGGTTTATGCACTGAAGGGGTCACCCTGGTGTGCACTGCTGTGTTCTGCCTCACTGAGTTGTTCAGGTATGATGTACTCAGCACAAGCTTCCGGTCGGCCCGGAGGTGGGGGTGCGGGGCCTGTCACGGAACGTCAAAACAAACGGCCTGCCGGGGCCGCCCAAAAGTCGGGCGTGAGGGGCGCGTCCACTAATGGAACGCCTCTCGCTTCCCAGATCGAGGGCCACGTGGTCAGGAGAACCTCGTCCCTTCCGGTCACACTTTGCCTATCGGCCGGCCTCGAAGACCGAAATTGTGACGGTGTCACCCGAAAAATTTGAAATTACGAAATTTGAAAAAATTTGAAAATAAAAATTACGGAATTTCAAGTGGCCCAATATCTGAAAATGTTCGCAACATATTAATGTACATTTGTGCCAAATTTGGTGCTTGTATCACAAAATGCACAATTCTTTTGAATATTTGGGCTAAGCCGCCCCACTAGAAGCCAGAAACTGAAATCATCAAATTGTATTTTGTAAATCGAGGGATTTCATCAATAACTATACAGCATAGGGCTGGCAGGTTAGCATAGAGGTATGCACAGTCTCCTTGACCTGTCTAGGGTCGGTGAGAATCTCGACCCAGCTATGAACCGTCATGCTTTTGTTTCACATGCAGGGTGAGGCATCGATGTGTGTGCCAGCCATTCGATGGATGTCAGGCCAGAGGAATCGTCTCCCAGAACTGGTCATTGGTGGACGTGAAAGATGCACGGTGTCTAAAGATACACGGTGACTTTTGCGAAGAGCGTAGGCGAGTTATTTCCGGCACCCTGAACAAATTCCAAATTCCTGCCCTGTCTGACTGCTGGTAAGGCAGTGGCAAACCACCGGCATAACCCTTCGGCTTCACCGACACTCTGTAAAGAGTCCATGGTACATCGATTATGACGATGGCACAGAGCATACAGAAATTCAAGATATATCAATGTTAAATTCTGATTTGTAAATGAATGTTATCCCACAAAGTGAAATCGAAGATTATCAGCTATTTTCTACTGGGTATGAACCAAGATGAGAAATCTTATGCAGGCAAAAAAAACAAAACAAGAACACTCTTTCCTGCTGTGAGATTAACGTTACACTGCACACCCATTAATCATCAGAAACAATCAACTCAGGCATGTCTGTTGAGGGTGAATGTTGGGTGAGAGGGGTGGGAGAAAAGGAGCGGGTATGGGTTGGGGGAAAGGGGGCGTAATTGCTGATTAAAAAAAAATCCCTGACACCTTCTGTTGCCTTAGCCAAACCATTGTAGCTTCATGACTTCCGATTGTAGCAGCTGGCATATCACCGCAACGACTATCAGTACGTTCATGGGTAAAAAGGCATTACCATTAATGATAATGCCCATTATTCTTTTACTATTGTCATTACTGTTGTTACGGATGATGATTACAGCAAGAAATTTCTTGATATTTTGTTGAACCGTCTTTCTACTGTAAAAGGCATATTTTGATTTGGGCTGGGAGGATGGCCTGAAGGTAAATACACCTGCCTCTAACCTGTCTAGCCAGGGCTATTGAATCTCGACTCAGCTATAAACTCTCGCCCTGGTGTTTTACAACCTAGGCGAGGCATAAATTTATGTGTCGTCCATCGGAAAGGTGTTAAGCTCGGTGACCCATGTGCCAGCTTGTTGGATCTTAAAGATCCCACTGTTGTGTCTTTCATGTAGATTAGGTGATTTGTCGCAGGCCCTCTGAACAAATCAAAAAATCCTGCCACAGTCGAATGTCGAGCTTAGCCAATCGGTTCATGAAAGACTTGAGCCAAAAACGTTTTCAAAAACGTTTTCAGACTTAGCCAATCTCAAGATGGTGGGAATAGTTGCGCCATTAAAGAAGTTGTAGTTGAGGTGTCAAGGTAGTAGTTGTAAATTAATGGCACTTTTTATTTATTTATTTTTTGTATACAAGATCGAGGCTCGTGTAAGAGCTAACATTAATGACAAAAACAAACAAACAAAAAAACAAGAAGACATTCCTTTGATCCCACCATTTCGGTCGGCGCGGTCACGTCTTTTCGAAGCTGTCCATGCGCTCACGCTTTCGAAGTTAAGTAATTTTTCACAATTGTGTTTTTGTCGAAACTGTATCTATCTTTCGGTCTGTGTACCTATAGTGTGTCTTTAGTAAGATTCTCGGTGTTAATTTTTCATACATGTATACAAAATCGTCGGTTAATTCGTGTCGCGTATTTCGAGGCCTAGTAGGCTACCGTGTCCGACCTTGAGGCTTTGTTTTTCTCTCAGCGGTCCGTCGATTGTGCTGCAATTACTTTTGTTCTCTGTTTTTGTCCCAGTCTTTCACCCCATACTTCCTTGTTTAAAATCTCAACTCAAACCCCCCCCCCCCCAAAAAAAAATAATTTCCTTCTCTGTTCTTATTCGTTTATTCATTGTTCTTATTTGTTCGTTCGTTATTCGATTACGTCTTTCACCCCCATTTCCATTTTCCATTTACCCTGATAGTTTTCACTGCTCAATTTAAAAATGTTTATACTTTCCCCTGAAGAACTGTATTCTGTCGTATATTATAAAACCTTTTTCTTCTTCTTCTATAAAAGGATGCTTTCGACTTGCTCACCAAATCTATTCATTCCAAAAAAAAATTCCATCTCTTACAGTTCCTCTTTTCTACATTCCCGAAACTCTCCTGCACTCCACCCCTCCTTCAGCGTCCTCAAACGTATTTTTGACTCGACGGTTACAAGAAACTCATTTTGCAATAAATGTTCGTTTCCCATTAATCGTACACTTTCTAAAATCCAATCTCACCCCTCCCCTCCAAATCTTCCCCATCATCCCTTCCCTCCAAAACTTCCCCCTCACCCCTCCCCTCCAAAACTTCCCCATCACCCCTCCCCTCCAAATCTACCCCTTTGCCCATCCCCTCCAAATCTTCCCCATCACCCATCTCTTTCAAATCTTCCCCCTTGCCCCTCCCCTCCAAATCTTCCCCATCACCCATCCCTTTCAAATCTTCCCCCTTGCTCCTCCCCTCCAAATCTTCCCCATCACCCCTTCCCTCCAAAACTTCCCCATCACCCCATCCCTCCAATATTTCCCCATCACCCCTCCCCTCCACTCCAAATCTACCCCCTTTCCCCTCCACTCCAAATCTTCCCCATCACCCATCTCTTTCAAATCTTCCCCCTTGCACCTCCCCTCCAAATCTTCCCCATCACCCATCCCTTTCAATTCTCCGCCCTTGCCCCTTCCCTCTTAAACTCCCCCCAGACCCCTCCCCTCTGAGACTCTCCCTCGCTCCTCTCCTCCTAGACTCTCCTCTCACCCCTCCTCCTCAAAGCGTCCTCCCCGTTTCTACCCCCTTCCAACTTTCACCTTCATCTCCCCCAACCTTCTGCCTCGCTCTTCGCCCTCCTCAGATAATACCTCACTGTGCCTCACCCAATCACCATCAAACCTTTTGTCCGCCCCATTCTTCCCTTTCTCCAAGCTATTCTGAAATCTCTGACACACCTTCAACAGCTCTCCCTACCACTTCCTCTTCTTCCACATCTTACCCTACCCCTCCACCCCCCTGTTCTGTATTCGATGCTCCCCCTTCCCCTTCATTAACGGTATGGACCTCAAACATCCGGGGCCTTCGCTCAAACTTGACTGATCTCTCCATACAGGTTGCTTCTGACAAAGCAGACGTGATCTGCTTAACAGAAACTTTCCTCCTTCATGATGTCTCTGATTCCTTGGTATCTCTCCCAGGTTACTCCCTCCTCCGGTATGATAGACCTGAGCCTCGTCCTGGAGGAGGGGTTGCTATCTTTATCAAAAACTCTCTTCCTCACTCGCCCTGCACTGCACTCTCTCCACCTCACCCCCAGGAATACCTTTGGCTATGGCTTCCGCTTCGCTCCCACCTTTTGTTCATATGTGTGTTGTACCGTCCACCAAACAGTGATGACTCCATCTACATCTCGCTGTCTGATAATATGGACCAACTTCTATCGGCCCATCCCAACTCTCTCTTCCTCATATGTGGTGATTTCAATTGTCACCATGCCAGTTGGCTGGGTGTGGGTACCTCTCTCACCAGCCATGGCTCCTCAGCAAAGGACTTCTGCGACTCACTGGGACTGACACAATCTGTAAATTTCCCGGACCGGATCTCAGTCAACGGAGCATCTTCTCTTCTGGACTTGGTTATGACTAACTTCGCTGAAAATGTCTGCTGCTCTTCTTCTGCTCCAATCGGCTCATCTGATGATGTGTTTGTTAAAGTGGACATCTCTCTGACCATTCTCAGAGAGCCTCCTCAGCGTCGACGAGTCTGGCATTTCACTCAGGCCAACTGGCATGGTCTTCAAGCAGCCGTCAATCATCTCGACTGGTCTCCCATCTCTACCGCCTCTGACATCAACTCATCCTGCGAATTCTTCCAAAGTAAATTGCTCTCTCTCATGCACAGATTTATCCCATCTCGTCTTCAGTTGTCATACCCTTCCTCCCATCCATGGTACACGGATTCTTGTGGTGAGGCTGTTGCCCAGAAACAACTTGCCTTCGTCTCCTGGAAAGCAAATCCAACGGAAGGAAATCTCATTTCCTTTCACAAAGCCCGAAACAAGTGTGTGTCCACCCTCAGGAGAGCCAGGAAACAATATCTCTCCGTTCTCAAGACCGAACTCTCTTATCTGTCTCCCTCTTCCAAATCCTGGTGCCGTCTGGTCAAATCTGTTTCTGGTGTTTGGTCCCCCTCCATCCCCTCCCTCACCTCAAACGGCTACACGGCTGACTCTGCACGTGAAAAAGCTGAATGCCTGAACTCTGTGTTTGCCTCTAAATCTTGTGTCCCATACCCATCCCTCTCTGTACCCACCATACCCAGTCATACCCAGCTGCTCCTGGACTCTGTGTCCTTTCCTCCTGACAAGGTGGAAAAGTTTATTTCAACCCTCGACTCCGATTCTGCAACTGGACCTGACGGCATCAGCCCACGGGTCCTAAAATGCTGTTCTTCCGCTCTTTCACTCCCTCTCTCTGTTCTCTTCACCCTCTCTTTTGCTCAAGGTCATCTGCCATCTGCTTGGAAATCAGCCAACATCACCACTTTGCACAAAAAGGTGCAAAAACAGATCCTAGCAACTACAGACCAATCAGCCTTCTCCCAATTATCAGCAAAGTCATGGAATCCATCATTGCTTCGGATATGAAATCTTTCCTCTTCTCCAATGGCTTGATCTCTGATCATCAATTTGGTTTCAGACCTGGTCACTCTACTCTGGACATGCTGCTTCTGCTTTCTCAACAATGGATGGAGGTCCTCAATGCCAAACAGGAAATTAGAGCTGTCTCCCTTGACATATCACGTGCCTTTTTTACGGTCTGGCACCCCGCTCTGCTCACCAAACCCTCCTCCTTTGGTATCCATGGAAATCTCCACGCATGGCTGGTGGACTTCCTTTCTAGTCGTAGTCAACGTTTGGCCCTGAATGAGTTTCTCTCATCTCCTTTTCATGTTCAGGCTGGACTTCCCCAAGGGAGTGTTCTGGGCCCTGTGCTTTTTCTGGTCTTCATCAATGATCTCTCTGACTCTCTTGAAAATCCTCTCTATCTCTTTGCTGATGACTCTACTCTCTGTCAATTCGCTCCATTCCTCATCCCTCAGATCGGCAGTCTGCACCCTCCTCACTCTCTGCAGACCTGGACAAAATCACAGCCTGGGCAAACAAGTGGAACATGTCTTTCAATCCTGACAAATCTCACACTCTTACGATGTCTCTCCGAAAAGACCAACTGGACAACCCTCCCATCCACTTTCTGAATAATCCTCTCCAAGAAGTTCTGTCACTCAAGCTTTTGGGTCTCACTATCCGCCATGATCTTTCCTGGGAAAACCACATTTCAAATCTGGCCTCCAAAGCCAGTCGCCGACTTGGCATCCTCCGTCGTGCGAAGTCCTTCCTTGGCAGACCTGAGCTCTCACCACATACAAGGCTTTCATCTGCAGCTCAATGGAATACTTCTCTCCCCTCTGGGCTGGTGCTCCTGCCTCACACCTAGCTCGTCTTCACGCTGTTGAAACGAAAGCTTTCAGAATCGTTGGAATCTCCCGCGATGAAGCTAACTCCAAGGGCCTTTCACTCACTCACCGCAGGCAGGTTGGTGGTCTTTCCGCCTTCTACCGACTCCTCTCTGGCCTTGCCCCCCCCAACTCTCTCTGGGCTCTGTCCCCCAAATATTCCTACAGGTCGCACAAGATCTGACTGCAACCCTCTTATGGTTAAACTGCCAAAATCAAGACTCTCTGCTCACCTTCACTCCTTCATTCCTCTTTTCTCCCCCTCTGGAACAAACTCCCTCACTCTCTTCAATCCCACTCCTCCCTCCAGGTCTTTAAAACAGCTGTTCACCACCATCTCTTATATTCCCCCATCCAAAACCTTGATCTTTTCTACCCCTGCTAATTTCACCCCAAATCCACTTTTTTGAAATGCCAACTTCTGTCCTGGAAGTCCTTTGTGTCCTTGTGTTTTATACTTCTCCCACCCCCCCTCTTCCCATGCCTCCTCCCCCCAAGCCCTGTCCCTCCCACACATCTCCCGATGTCCCTGCTCTCAAATGTTGTGTTTGTGTGCTTCCCCTTCTCTCCCCATCTTGTCTACCCCTCCCTCTTTTTATATATTTTGTTTGTCTGTTTGATTTGTTTGTGAAATAAATGTTAGCTCTTTCACGAGCCTCGATTCTGTATACCAAAGAAATTATTTAAAAAATTAAAAAAAGACGTCATGCAGAGCACGATACTTGCAAAATCCGCCCCCCCCCCCAAGAAAAAAAATTCCATTGATACAGCAAATTGTCCATTTCATCAAGATTAAAATTGACAATCTTGATCAAAGCTCGGGTCAACAGGAAGAAAAGTGACGATTTTTCAGATGAAAAATGATGATTTTGTAAGGTTGACCTTGAGTTGACCTTTGACCTTTTGACCTCACACATAGTTCGTTTCCCTATTCAGTGACTCAATGTGCAAATGCTGTTCAATTTTCAAGTCAATCGGATGAAAATTGAGGATTTAAAAAACTTAGCCTATGTTGACCTTTTGGCCGATGCTGACCTCAAAAATAGTTTGTGGTTGAATTCAGTGACCAGATATGCAAGTTCTCTTCAAATTTCACGTCAATCGGATGAAAATTGAGGATTTTAGAAATTTGGCCTATGTTGACCTCAAATATACTTGGTGGTTGAATTCAGTGACCAGATATGCAAGTCCTCTTCAAATGTCAAGTCAATCAGATGAAAATTGAGGATTTTAGAAATTTGGCCTTTTTTTTTTTTTTTTTTTTTGTATACTGAATCGAGGCTCGTGAAAGAGCTGACATTTACTTCACAAACAAATCAACCAGACAAACAAAATATATAAAAAGAGGGAGCGGAAAACAAGATGGGGAGAGAAGGGGAAGCACACAAACTCAACATTTGAGAGCAGGGAGATGTGTGGGAGGGAGAGGGCTTGGGGAGAGGAGGCGTGGGAAGGGGGGGGGGGGGGGTGGGGTGTGGGAGAAGTATAAAACACAAGGACACCAAGGACTTCCAGGACAGAAGTTGGTATTTCAAAAAGTGGAATTGGGGTGAAATTATCGGGGATAGAAAAGATCAAGGTTTTGGATGGGGGAAGATAAGAGATGGTGGTGAACAGCTGTTTTAAAGACCTGGAGGGTGGAGTGGGATTGAAGAGAGTGAGGGAGTTTGTTCCAGAGGCGAGAGAAAAGAGGAATGAAGGAGTGAAGGTGAGCAGAGAGTCTTGATTTTGGCAGTTTAACCATAAGAGGGTTGCAGGCAGATCTTGTGCGACCTGTAGGAATATTTGCGGGACAGAGCCCAGAGAGAGCTGGGGGGGGGGGGGCGCAAGGCCAGAGAGGAGTCGGTAGAAGACGGAAAGACCACCAACCTGCCTGCGGTGAGTGAGTGAGAGGCCCTTGGAGTTAGCTTCATCGCGGGAGATTCCAATGATTCTGAATGCTTTGCTTTCAACAGCGTGAAGACGAGCTAGGTGTGAGGCAGGAGCACCAGCCCAGAGGGGAGAGCAGTATTCCATTGAGCTGCGGATGAAAGCCTTGTACGTGGTGAGGAGCTCAGGTGTGCCAAGGAAGGACTTCGCACGACGGAGGATGCCCAGTCGGCGACTGGCTTTGGAGGCCAGATTTGAAATGTGGTTTTCCCAGGAAAGATCATGGCAGATAGTGAGACCCAAAAGTTTGAGTGACAGAACTTCTTGGAGAGGATTATTCAGAAAGTAGATGGGAGGGTTGTCCAGTCGGTCTTTTCGGAGAGACATCGTAAGAGTGTGAGATTTGTCAGGATTGAAAGACATGTTCCACTTGTTTGCCCAGTCTGTGATTTTGTCCAGGTCTGCAGAGAGTGAGGAGGCTGCAGACTGCCGATCTGAGGGATGAAGAATGGAGCGACAGAGAGTAGAGTCATCAGCAAAGAGATAGAGAGGATTTTCAAGAGAGTCGGAGAGATCATTGATGAAGACCAGAAAAAGCACAGGGCCCAGAACATGGTGACCTTTTGGCCTATGTTGACCTTTTGGCCTATGTTGACCTCAAAAATAGTTGGTGGTTGAATTCAGTGACCAGATATGCAAGTCCTCTTCAAATTTCAAGTCAATCAGATGAAAATTGAGGATTTTAGAAATTTGGCAAAGTTGGTGACCTTTGGCCTATGTTGACCTTTTGACCCCAAAACAATAGGCTTCTCAAATGGGACGACCTATAAAATCTTGGTGAAGTTTCGTGACGATCAGTTTAGAATTGTGACCGGTAGGCCGGTGACAAACAAACAGACAAACAGACAAACAGAACCACAAACGCAACCGACCAATATACTTGAAAAATCTTCGATTTTGCAATTAACAAACGACACATAAGACGAAATAAAGGGAGTGGGAGACAAGATGGGGAGAGAGGGCGAAGCACACAAGTACAACATTTGAGAGCAGTTACATGGGAGATCTGTGGGAGGGAGAGGCTGTGGAAGGTGTGGTATTTCCTTTCTGGATTTGAAAAAAATTACATCAGTACATGAATTCCTCCTGGCCTTGTGTTAAAACATATCACCAACACATTAGGTTTTCTTGACATCATGTAATGTTTTTTGTATAATCCAACAACATTCCTTATACATCATATTGCACATCTAATAAGCATTTTAAATTACACATTATCAAATTTATGATTTTTTTAAATGCTAAAATTATTATTGTCACAAATACATCGATTTCCTTATTGCAAACATCATCTCGGTGAATGTGTCACATTTATAATTTCACAACTTGAGTTCCACGTACTGAAGATTTCCAAGTAGTAAAAGGACAATAATGATCGTTTATACTTTTGCCAAGTAACCGCTAAAAACCGAAGGTTCTTCCATGAGAGACGTTTTCTGTAAAGTATATCGGAAATGTCCTTTGGAAAATATTCGGGATGTAATAGGTTTGCTGTCAAAATTTCATTTTGCCAACAGCGATATATATATATATCTCAGACCTGAACTGTACCCTGAAACCATGATAGATCAAAGGGTACAAGAAATGGTGTGCACCTCAAGGTTTGGCTCGGCCTGGAGCGCAAGTGATAGTGGCCACACTGAATGCGAATAGTCAGTGAAGAATGGCGAGCCAGGAGCCCGAATGCGCTTTGCCGGTCATAATTTAGCTCGGCAATGGCGGCTCAAATATTCCTTTAAAAATTGGTTATTTATATATCTTTCCTTAAATGAATATAAATGACGAGATTATAATTGGTACCAATTATTAGGTCGGCCTGCTTGCCATTCCCATCTGAGCAGATCGCTCATCATGCTGGGATCTAAAATTTTCATGTTATTTCTGAAGGTCCGTTTTATTATTTTGAATGTTCTTGTTATGCATGTAAATATATAATAGATGTACAAGCTTCCTGAGCCAAGATCATTGTTGGGGAAAAATAAAATGCCCTCATTGCATAAAATGAAACTATTGCTTTGAAACGTCTTGTGTATGTTCATTGATGGTTGAGCTTCAAAGATTTATTTAGCAAGCAATGTGTGTCTCCATAAAAAGGAAGAATTCTCTCCAGTATATGGTTAATTCTCTCCAGTATATGGTTAATTCTCTCCAGTATATGGTTAATTCTCTCCAGTATATGGTTAATTCTCTCCAGTATATGGTTAATTCTCTCCAGTATATGGTTAATTCTCTCCAGTATATGGTTAATTCTCTCCAGTATATGGTTAATTCTCTCCAGTATATGGTTAATTCTCTCCAGTATATGGTTAATTCTCTCCAGTATATGGTTAATTCTCTCCAGTATATGGTTAATTCTCTCCAGTATATGGTTAATTCTCTCCAGTATATGGTTAATTCTCTCCAGTATATGGTTAATTCTCTCCAGTATATGGTTAATTCTCTCCAGTATATGGTTAATTCTCTCCAGTATATGGTTAATTCTCTACAGTATATGGTTAATTATCTCCAGTATATGGTTAATTCTCTCCAGTATATGGTTAATTATCTCCAGTATATGGTTAATTCTCTCCAGTATATGGTTAGTTCTCTCCAGTATATGGTTAGTTCTCTCCAGTATATGGTTAATTATCTCCAGTATATGGTTAATTCTCTCCAGTATATGGTTAATTCTCTCCAGTATATGGTTAATTCTCTCCAGTATATGGTTAATTCTCTCCAGTATATGGTTAATTCTCTCCAGTATATGGTTAATTCTCTCCCGTATATGGTTAATTCTCTCCAGTATATGGTTAATTCTCTCCAGTATATGGTTAATTCTCTCCAGTATATGGTTAATTCTCTCCAGTATATGGTTAATTCTCTCCAGTATATGGTTAATTCTCTCCAGTATATGGTTAATTCTCTCCAGTATATGGTTAATTCTCTCCAGTATATGGTTAATTCTCTCCAGTATATGGTTAATTCTCTCCAGTATATGGTTAATTCTCTCCAGTCTGTTGCTGCGTTTTCACCTGAGGAAGTAATGCTGAAATATATCTATCTGGGTTCTTCCCAACATCTTTCTAGGGCTAAGAGTTAGGGCTAAGGTGTTAGGGCTAGGAATTAGGGCTAGGAATTAGGGCTAGGAATTAGGGCTAGGAATTAGGGCTAGGAATTAGGGCTAGGAGTTAGGGCTATGAGTTAAGGGAAGGAGCTAGTGCTAGGAGTTAGGGCTAGGAGTTAGGGCTAGGAGTTAGGGCTAGGAGTTAGGGCTAGGAGTTAGGGCTAGGAGTTAGGGCAAGGCATTAGGGTTAGGAGTTAGGGCTAGGTGTTAGGGCTAGGTGTTACAGCTAGGAGTTAGGGCTAGGAGTTAGGGCTAGGAGGTAGGGCCAGGCATTAGAGCTAGGCATTAGGGCTGAGAGTTAGGGCTAGGCGTAAGGGCTAGGAGATATGGCTAGGAGATATGGCTAGGAGTTAGGGCTAGGCATTAGGGCTAGGCATTAGGGCTAGGCGTTAGGGCTAGGCGTTAGGGCTAGGAGTTAATGGAAGGAGCTTGTGCTAGGAGTTAAGGGCTAGGCATTTGGGCTCGGAGTTAGGGCTCGGAGTTAGGGCTCGGAGTTAGGGCTCGGAGTTAGGGCTCGGAGTTAGGGCTAGGAGTTAGGGCTAGGAGTTAGGGCAAGGAGTTAGGGCTAGGAGTTAGGGCAAGGAGCTAAGGGCTAGGAGGTAAGGGCTAGGAGTTAGGGCTAGGAGCTAAGGGCTGGGAGCTAGGAGTTAATGGTTAGGCATTAGGGCGAGGCATTAGGGCTAGGCATTTGGTCTAGGAATTTGGGCTCGGAATTTGGGCTAGGCGTTAGGGCTAGGAGTTAGGGCTGGGAGTTAGGGCTGGGAGTTAGGGCTGGGAGTTAGGGCTGGGAGTTAGGGCTGGGAGTTAGGGCTAGGAGTTAGGGCTAGGAGCTAGGGCTAGGAGCTAAGGGCTAGGAGCTAGGGCAAGGAGTTAGGGCAAGGAGTTAGGGCTAGGAGTTAGGGCTAGGAGTTAGGGCTAAGAGTTAGGGCTAGGAGTTAGGGCTCGGAGTTAGGGCTAGGAGCTAAGGGCGAGCTAAGGGTTGGGAGCTCGGAGTTAATGGTTAGGCATTATGGCTAGGAGTTAGGGCTAGGAGCTAGGGCTAGGAGCTAAGGGCAAGCTAAGGGCTAGGATCTACGAGTTAAGGGTTAGGCATTAGGGCTAGGAGTTAAGGGAAGGAGCTAGTGCTAAGAGTTAGGGATCTTTGTTCCTTTCACATTTCTTTGTACTTTTTCACATTTCTCCTTATTCATTCTAATTCTTGCTTGTTCTTTCTTTCTCTCTTTCTTCATCTATCTGTCCAAGGAGAAGTGAATTATTGCAGAGATTTTTCTGGAAGGTTCACTTGGCTGCGCCGGATGGGTTTGAGGGTTGTTGAGTAGCGGCTGAAACCCGAATCCTATCCAGGTTCCTCCTGATGACTCCATCTTTGTTCTTTGCTTATTCGAGTTCCTTCTGATGACTCCAATGTAGTATTTGGTTTTCTGTTTCGTTAAAAAAGAATATAATAATAATAATAATAATAATAATAATAAATTACATGAGTTCTCTTATGAGGAACCTCAATGCAGGAAGATGCTATCCGGCTCATCAAGCCTTTGCTACTATTGCCAACCTATGGTCGTTTATCCGTTTTGCTCTATCGCAATCTTTAAATGTTGCGCATCAAGCAAGGAAGCAGCATGCATCATTTTTAAATTCTTTGGTATGACTCGGTCAGGGTTTGAACTGCCGACCCCCCAGACTCAGAAAGTCAATTCGTTCTTACTTTTCCCTCATCCCCGGTAACTGCATCTAATGCTGGAAAATTGCTTCTAGCACAAAATGCCTACCCCTTCCAAATACAATTGATTGTTCACATTAGTTCTGAAAAATAATTATCTTTTGCTGAAAAAGCCACTCCGAAACTACATGCTTCAACCCCCACCTCACCCACTCTCACCTTTACCTTTGCATCGAGCATTCCTTTTGGTCACCGTTATACACACTCGCTATTGCTGATAACAGCTACTGTGACAATTGCTGCTGCACGCAATTAACAAGAAATCGTTTTTTTCACTCAAAGGATGGATAAAGCAGCACCTCCTCAATAAGTGTTCAAAATATTCTCTGAATGAGAGACTTGTAATAGTCCTAGACACTAATATTATTTTATATTTTCCAATATACAGTACTATCTATATTATAATAGGTTAACGGGTCGACCTTGTGCGGCTTCCTCCTTCGGCACGCACTGTGGTCCCATTGGCTTCATCGCAGCTTTCATTTTCGCCATTGATGGTTTTTGGCCACTCCCATATTTGACTGTGAATTTTTAAGGTTAAAAATGTCCGTTTCACCTCGACGAATGTCATCTTCCTGCTCCAGCCCCATCGTTTCTGCCCTTATTGTTTTTGTTGTTCCAGGTGTCTAGTTGTTCTGTGACGTACATCCAGAAAGTCGGTGCCCGTGTTTTCGTCCCTGTTTTTCGTCGGTTCCATTCATATGTCTCTATGTATTTGTCTATCTAGAGAATATAAACGAGGAAATGTCTGTCAGCCAATTAAGCAATAACTACTTGACTTGCGCAAACGATCCATGCCTCATTGAGTAGGTCTCACATAGGGAAGTGGCGTGGGTAGGTTTTTAATTTCACGGCCTTTGGCTAGTACAACTATCACTACCAGCGGCTACCCGGCGCTGCCTGGATAGTTGAGCTTTTCCCGGTGGTGGCATCAGGACGTGTTGGACATTGAAAAGCAATGGAGTTATTGACCTCATAGTGGTTACCTTTTGCTTGCGGGGCCGGTGGCAGCACGGCCTGACCCTACAACCTAATATACACTTTATAAGAACCTTTGGTGGCTTCAAAATGGATGTCAAGGTCAACTAGCAGCAGCTCAAAACCTTGCCCACGTTCTGAAGTACCAACAACCAAAATTTGGGGTCTCCAGGTGCTAAGGTTTGTCCATGAAAGTATAACGTACAGATGTACAAACAAACACACAAACACTTGACTATTTTTTTTCTAAGATATAGTGAAAAGTAAAAAAAGTTGGCTCCTCTTAGACTATTGACTGTAATCAGTCGTGATTACTCCGCTATCATGTATGATACACAGAACACTTGTCAGAAAACATTCGATGGAAAATACCAGTTTATATGTATAAACCCCACCTCAAAAATGAACTTCAGCTCAGGACTGGAAAGGTAGTTAACCAAAAGGAGTGTTTTGCTGATCTCTGGAGAGAGCCATTTTAGATGTTGTTTAATTCAGAATAACAGATGACATTAACTTGTATGAAACCCAATATGATGAAGGATGTGGCATGTTGAATATACACACCGAACAACTCTTACCGAGTGATATGTGACAGCTACCGGATTAGCACGCACAGTAAGAGCTTGTTTGCAACTCTCGAGTCTTTAGCGAGTCATGAGCTTACACTGTAAGCTATTATATTACTGTAAGCCTTGCAGTAATTCTCAACCATCTATTGTGCTTATTTCGCTGCTATGGCAGTTTAGATAATAATAAAAAATTCTAAACACACCAATGGATTATAACCGATTTTTAAATTAATTTTTCTATTGAAATAATTGTTATCCAGAACAAAAAATACACGTTAAATATAGCATGACATATCCCACAATGCATTGCATTTTAAAGATGGCGGCACCTATTAACGGGCGTTGGTCTAGTCTGGAGAAATCTGGAGCAAAAGCGCTTTCACGCTAGTTCTCGTGGACAGAACGCACCCCAAATTTTCTGGGGGGGAATGTGTGGCTTATACACGAGTGATTCCAGTATTTTGTTCTGAGTACATTACGAATCCTTCACATATGCTACACTACATTGGCTTCAATTAACGGCAGACATTGCCCTAAATGTTGACACAATCCAATTTGGAAATCTCACCAAAAGCATTTGACTTGCAAAGTAATGTCCTTATTTAGACTTATGAAACGACCGAGTTTCCAGGAACAAATTGTCCAATAAAGTAAGTCGAACACAGTCTTTGTGACTACAAACTACTTTAGAGCAAGGGAATTTTTTTTTTGTAAATTTACGAAAGTTTTTGAACTTCTATTTTTTGGGGTAGGGGAGGGGGGCATAGGGGGGGCGGAATGTATGTCAATCTCATTGACTTACATGTTATAAACCTTTTCACCGTTCGCAATTTCACCATTCGCACAGGAACATAAACCCTGTGGACGGTGAGGTTGCACTGAACTCAAGTTCCATATATGCCAACTTTTTATTTATTATTATGAAAATTAATATGATTACCACACGCACTTGAAGCAAAAAGTGGGGTTAAGAAATTGGTTCACTTCTTTCTGTCCGCCCGTCCAGCCACAAATGTCAGTTTATATTCGAGGAACAACTTAATTTAAATTGAATGTTATATTTTGACCACAAATCAGAAAACAAACCTATAGTTTAACAGAACTTTGGCTCTGAATTAGTCCCGATCGCGCATGCACAGAGGAGTGATATTTTTTTTACTCTGTCTGCCTATCTGGTAGTGAAACAAAATCGAAAAATCATTCCAAACAGGAAACTTACTGTTTTATAGGATGGCATAGAGGACAAAAGCAACCGGCTGTAACTTGTTGAACAAGGTGGTGTAATAGCCACTGCATCAACAGCAATAAACTTCCGGTATTATTATTTTTATATGACCATCACAATCTTGATCTTATTTTAATTATATACTTGAACACTGTAGAAAACAAACCATCTTCCTTCCGCTTCCAAAAACCTCTGGCTTTGCAGTACGTGGACATGTTAAATAAGGTGGTGTATAACACTGCATGACTGGTGCAAAACCTCCAGAATTTTTTTACACAAACTTTAAAATCATTATTTTATTTAAATTGAATTATATACTCTAACAGTACATGGGGTAAGGTGTTCTATGAACTACATAGTTAGTAAGGATTTTTTTTTTAAAATGATTTAATCATGGAATAGCAGGGAGCTGGTAGAGAGAGTTATGTACACTCACCTTTCGGCTGTCTACCCTCGGTAGGAACCTCGACCCAGCTATCAACTGTCATCCTGGTGTTTGACTTCCAGGGTGATGCAACCTTGTAAATTGTGAAATAAAATAAAACACTGGCGTTTCTCAAACTACTGTGAAAGTATTTCGTTCCATGAACATTTTGAATGAATGATCGTTTCAAGGCCATTTTCCCCACTAGAGCGGGGGTTAGCCTTGCGGGCCCCATGACAATCAGGGTTCCCTGTTTGAGGCAATGTTTTTTTTATGGCCGGATGCCCTTCCTGACGCCAACCCTTGGTCGCCTCTTACGATGCGCAGGGATACGGTGTACCATATTCTAAGCCGGGGTACACACCGGGATCATTCATCCCAGCAAGCTGGTACTCAATTTGCCGACCTCGGAAGGGATGACAGGCTGTCAACCCCCCTGGCGTTAATTCAGCGATCGACCGGGATTCGAACCCAGGATCGTAAGATCCCAAGCCGGCACACTAACCGCTAAGCCAACACCAGGCTGCAACAACACCAAACAGCTCCAAGAACATTTTGAATGCCCTCATCGTAATGATAGCGAATCACAAGATAACAAAACAATCTACTGACACCAAATACATGATCAATGGATATACTGATTGAAACTTAAGCAGAAAATTGGAGGTCTCCTTCACTGTGAAAAAGTCCCTAAGTCTACCTTGTCTTTTGTGATAAACCAAACAGCTCAAAATTTATTGAAGATGAGGACGTCAATAAGAACTGTCTCGAGTAAGAGAAAAGCGAGACAGTCAATAAAGGGAAAAATAGAAAAAGAGAGAGAAAGGGAGGGAGAGGGAGAGAGTGAGCTTGCCAGAGAGAGAGAGAGCGAGAGATTGAGGGACCCGGCCTGAATATCAAGTTGTGTATAGAGCATGCGAAATGTCACATGGCATCAGCAGTGTTCTTACCAACAAGCGCAACTTTCTGCACGGCAGATATTTCCCAAAGAAAGGCAAAATAACAAGAAATATGCCTCTGGCATTTTGCAAAACTGCAGCTCTCATTTGCGAAGCAGCACAAAATTCGTGCAAAATCACCGTACAATCATGGATGGGCACGCTTAACACGGCGTTTTTGAGAAACATAAATTGTTGATCTTCAAAGGTAAAACATGCGAGATTCACCATTACTTGAACGCTTTTTTGTGAAGCTGGAATTTGAATTTCCTGTGCAGATATACTGTCACTCATTACATTTTTTTTACCTGACACCATTTCCATTGGCGACATTTCCCCCTTGTTCCTCAGTCATCCACACAAGTGAATGAGCAGCATGTTGTAGGATTTGCACTTTTTCCCCGATTTTACATTGTTCACACTGGGACGCTCAAGGATTATATTTTATATGCAAAAAAAAGAAACTTTCAGATTCACCAACCACCAATATTTCCCTTGTAAGCACAAAACACCATCAACATACCCCAAAAATACCAAAATACCAAAAACAAATATAAGCCAAAATAACCCCATCGCCCCACCTCTTACTGCATGCAAACGTCATGTATGTAATATGTACAGAGCACCAGAGCTGGAAGTCCGATACACAAGGGCGAATGTGTTCCTCTTTTGCTCAGAACAATACTTCTACAATCAAAATGCGGACCGATGAGGTGTTCATCACAAAAACAAAACATGCTCCACCCATGGTATGTACTGTATTTCAAGACTTGCTAATAATTACAAGCAACGCAGCCATTTCGTCATAAAGCTGTAAGAGTTGTACGCACGATTATGCATTATACCCAAAGATGTCTTTGCTGCTTGAAAGGAGAATTTTTTTTCATTTTTTTTGTACACAAGATCGAGGCTCGTGTAACAGTTAGCACATTAAACACAAATTAGCACATAAAACACAAAAAAACATAAACGGATACATAAAAGAATAAAGGGAGACAATATGGAGAGTAGAGTACAACAAGCACAACAGTAGAGAACAGGGACATCGGGAGATCTGTGGAAGGGAGAGGGCAGGGGGGGGGGGAGGGGGAGGGTAGCGGTACACGGTATAAAACAAATTGACACTACTAGGAATTTCAGGAATGAAGTCGGAGATTTAAAGAGGTGGATTTGTGGTGCATTAACGGGGGTAGAAAAGATCACGGTTTTGGATGGGAGAGGATAACAGATGGTGGTGAACAGCGGTTTGAAAGACCTGGAGGGAGGAGTGGGTTTGAAGAAGGTGTTGGAGTTTGTTCCAGAGGCGGGAAAAAAGAGGAATGAAGGAGTGAAGGTGAGCAGAGAGTCTTGATTTTGGCAGTTTAACCATAAGAGGGTTGCAGGCAGATCTTGTGCGACCTGAAGGAATATTGGGGGGACAGAGCACAGAGAGAGCTGGGGGAGCAAGGCCGGAGAGGAGTCGGTAGAAGACAGAAAGACCACCAACCTGCCTGCGGTGAGTGAGTGAAAGGCAATGGCCATCCAAAAAGGAGTTGGTGTCTCCAAAAAACACTCATCCGGTTGGACCGGATCCTTAGGTAGTCGTTTGAAGGCAGCAACCGTTCAGAGTGGTACTACCGTTCGGACTTAGGAGCGTTAAAGTGGTGCCCGGAACCATCTTACACTCTCCATGTCAGGATTGCTGAATTTTCTTTCTGTGTCACTCAAACTAGAGCTACTGGGCGAGCTTCAATCTCTCTCTATCTTGCAAACAAACATCACACACTTTTCATCAAACTCTTTTCTTACTCATTTTCACTCCTCACCTTTACATTCTCTCTTCTTTACTTCTCTTTCCTCTCATTTCCTCACATTGTCCAACTAAATATGAAAAAGTCTGAAAAGTTAATGGCCCCTAGTTCGCGGCATTATCGGGTGCGAAGAATCTCCGGTGACCTGCCTGTCTCTGCTACCAATGAGAGGGGGGCTCAGGCAGTCGTAGTATTGGTCCCTCCCAAGACCCTTGCCTGTTGAATCAACGTGACTCTTTTTCAATTCATTTCACTAACATTCGTGGTCTTTCTACAAATCTTTCCTTTGTTGAACATCATCTTGCAAGTTACTCTTCTAATATATTGCTTCTCTCAGAGATCCTCAGAGAGATCTCAGAGAGAGCAGGGAAATGGCCTTAAAACCTTCACTCACGATTCCGCGTCAAAGGAGGAGTGTGTGTCTACCCCAACATCAACACGCCTGCTGTACGCCTTGTGGACCTCGAATCTCCAAACTTTGATGTCAACTGACTTAAGATTTGTCTCCCGACCATCACTATTTTTCTCTGTTTCACTTACTGCTCTCCCAACTCTACAAACTTCACAGCTTTCTTTGACTATCTTAATTCCTGCCATGAGACCATGACATCCGAACCCCCTCAAGCATAATTCCTCTATCTAGGAGACTTCAATGTACACCACAGGGAGTGGTTGAAATCATCCCACACGGATGTTGGAGGAGTTGAAGCTCTTACATTTTCCATTCTCAATGATTTGGAACAAATTATCACCCACCCTTCCCATATCCCAGATTGTCATGACCGCTCATCCAATACTTTGGATTTGTTCTTCACCTCTAATCCGTTGCGTTACGACTACACAATTTCACCTCTAATTGGTTCTTCTGACCACAATCGTGTGAACGTCACTTTACTTACCACCACTCCTTCGGCAACTGCTCCGACTAAACGCCAGTATTGGCATTTCAATAGCGCTGACTGGACTGGTTTACGAAACTTCTTTTCTGACTTTCCCTGGAAAGACTTCTGCCTCTCCTTGGCCGATCCCTCTATCTCTGCTGAACGTATAGCTGAGGTTATTGTTGCAGGAATGGAGGCTTATATCCCCTTCTCTTTTAAGTTTACCTCTCCTACCAACTCTTGGTTCAATAATACCTGCTCTGCAGCCATTTATGCACGAGATGCTGCATATTGGACATGGAAAAACTCTTCTTCCTCAGACTCACATTCAGCTTTCGTATCTGCTAAAAATAATTGCAAACATGTTATTCGTGAGGCGAAGCATTCCTTTATCCAAAAGAAATGTGACAAGCTCTCATCTTCTGCCACTAATAGATCTTTCTCGTCATTAGCTAAAAGTATCGCTAACAACTTCTGTCGCTCTACCTTTCCTTCGCTGTTCCGTTCTGATGATGCTATTGCTGTCTCTCCGACTGATAAAGCAACTCTTTTAGGTTCTCTTTTCTCCTCTAATTCCACTCTGGATGACTCTAACATTCCATCTCCCTCTGAAACACCCCTTACCAATCCTATGCCCCTCCCTATAATCTCTTTCCATGCAGTCAAAAAACTACTCCTCTCTCTGTACACAAGCAAGGTTATACGGACAAGATGTCATTCCTCCTTGTGTCTTGGCGGAGTGTACTTCAGAACTTGCACCCGTGCTTGCTCGTTTGTTTCGTTTTTGCTTAAAATCCCAAACTTTTCCTCTTTCCTGGAAACATGCCTTAGTGCAGCCTATTTTAAAGAAGGGTGATCGTTCAAACCCTTCCAACTACCATCCTATTGCTCTGACTTCTACTATTTCCAAATTCTTTGAATGTCTTCTCAATAACCACTTCCTCAAGCATCTTGAATCCCAGTCTTCTATCTGACCATAAATATGGCTTTTGCAAGGCAAGATCTACTGGTGATATCCTTTCTTACATTACGAATGTCTGGGCCTCTTCTCTGAGAGATTTTGGGGAATCCTTTGTTGTAGGCTTTGATATCTCAAACGCCTTTGACAGAGTTTGGAATCGGGGTCTGATATCCAAGATTCCCTCTTTTGGCTTTCCTTCTTCACTCTGCTCTCTCATATCGAGCTTTCTCTTCGACCGCTCTATCTCTGTAATTGTCCAACATCTCCCTCCTTCCCTATCAACAGCGGTATCCCTCAGGGTTCTGTCCTGTCTCCAACTCTTTTCCTTCTTTTTACCAATGACCTTCTTTCTTCTACAAATAACCAAATGCACTCAAATGCTGATGACTCAACGTTGCATTCCTCCATGTTTTTCCCATCTGCTCCATCTTCCCTCAATCGATCTGCATCTCGTTTGATCACAGCCACCTCTTTAAATTTGGATTTTGCACAACATTTCCCAGTGGGGCAAATGTAATCAGTTTAAATTCAATGCTTATAAAACTAAACTTCTTCCCATCTCTCTCTCTCTCTCAAACTCCTCTCAACTCTCCAATCTTCTTTGAAAGCTCCACAATTACACCATGTGATACAATAAACCTACTAGGTATTACCCTAACTTCAAATTTATCCTGGAATCCACACATTACACAAATACCTAAATCTGCCTCGAAGAAACTGGGAGTCCTGTTCAGATGTCGAAGATTCTTCTCCTCCAAACAGTTGCTTCAACTATATAAAGGATGTATTCGTCCTTGTATAGAGTACTGCTCTCACATCTGGGGAGGTTCTAGCTCCACATACTTACTGGACAGAATTGAATTAAAAGTAATTCGACTTATAAACTCTCCCAATCTGACCTCAAAACTTGACCCGCTAAAGTTACGTCGCAAAGTTAGCTCTCTTTCTCTTTTCTACAGATATTACTTCGGTTTCTGCTCCCAATAACTTTCTGCTTGTGTACCTCTGCAATTAGTGAGACCACGGAATACTCGACAAGCCACTACATCTTATGATTATTGTGTGGCCATTGGTAACTCAAGGGTGGGCCATTATGATGTTTGTTTCTTCCACTCTACTGCCAAACTCTGGAACTCTTTACCTTCCCATGTCTTTCCAAACACTTATGATCTTCCCCTTTTCAAAAAGCAGATTTTCTGCTTTCTCAAAAACTCTGAGACTATTCTCTCTTTCTTCACTTTTCTATCAATGCAGCTCTTTTATTTAGACCTGGCCTCGATGAGGACTACATACACTACTCACAATAAGTTGGGGATATTGTGGGAGTGAGTTTATTTTTTTTATAGGGGTTCAGGTTAGGGTATTGAAATCAAGAATGCTGTGTTTTTTCACACTCATTAATAACCATAGAATTAGGACCAACAACTTTTTTCAACATAATACACAAAATCAACCACACCGAAGAACCTGCCAATATCCCTAACTTATTGTGAGTAGTGTATACGTACCTTTACATAAAAAACACCCCTTAGACCCCTTTGATCCTTTATACCCCCTTAGACCTCTTACAACCATTTACACACTTAGACCTCTTTAGACCCCTTTCGACCCTTCACACCCCTAAGACACCTCTGACCCTTTACACACCTTAGGCCCCTCTGACCCTTTACACACCTTAGACACCTTTGATCCTTTATACCCCCCCCCCCCCCCTTAGATCCCTTTCAAACCTTTACACCCCTTAGACCTCTTTATATCCTCTTCACCCCTTTCAACCCTATATACCGATTATATATCTTTATACCCTTTACACCCCTAAGACCCTCGACACGCCATAGACCCTTTACACCCCTTAGACCCCTTTGCACCCCTTTAAACCCTTTACACCCCTTAGACCCTTCACATCCCTTAGAGCCCATTAGACCACTTTGACCCTTTACACCCCTTAGACCGCTTTGACCATTTACATCCCCTTAGATCCCTTTGACCCTTTACACCCCTTAGACCCCTCTCAATGCCTTAGATGCCTTTAGACCTTTTACAGCCTTTAGATTAGACCCTTTCAAACTCATTTCTACCCTTTTGAGAGATATACACCTTCTTCGTACTTCTCAGACCTATTGACTTTTAAGACTCTTTGGACAATTTAAGACTCTTTGGACAATTCAAGACCATTTGCACACTTTTGACGCATTTTGCTATTTTGTCCTTGGACACCTTTAGACCCCATTTAGCCTTTTTAAGAGCCTTGATTCTTTAAACACTTTAGTCCTCTTTATGACCCTAAAAACACTTTAGACCCCTTAGAAAGTTCGAAAAAAATTATTCTCAAAATCGGTTTTGATGAACTTTTCCATGCACTATTTGCATTGCATCACAAGGTGCAATGACGAATCTAAACTGATATCTTAAAGTGAAACTGACATTGAAAAGTGAAATGAAACTACTGATATATGGATCATTGAATGGGAAACCAGAATTAAATGCAGTGGGAAATTGCTCAAAGCAAAGCTATGGGAAGTATGGAGAGAGGGGGAAGATCAGAGCTGAAGAAACAATTTGGAGAGGGATAGGTGTCTGGAGGTGGTCGGTTGGTATGGAAAGAACTTTGGTGATCTTCCATCAGGCTGTAGGCCCAAAACATGCCTAAACCAGTTTTCCAGCTGAACTTTCATAATATCACCTTCACTCCCAAGTAGTACTTCGGAGGTACAAGTATGGATTGGAAATCTTAGCTGCTAGAAAGGAACGAGGTTGTCGAGGTTACCAGCTGCACCCATTGCGACATTTGCTCACTGAATATTTACACTGAATTCCCGTTTCTACAAACACACACTCCAAAGGAAATTGCTCATTTCAGGTCGTACATCAACGAGCCCCCCCCCCCCACCACCCCCCATGGGTACCTCTGCTATTGTATATATACATCCATACATAGTGTACACACATACATACATATACCATCCGTCCTGAAACTACTTCCTCAATCACCTTCTGTGGAACATTTTGTGGTCCCAGCGGATGTCGTAAGGTAGGTAAGAGTTTTCATAAGTTCCTCAATTAAATTATGATTTTGAAATTGGACCTGCTCCTGAATCCGGAATTGAACAGATGACGACAATGGGCTGGTTTGATAATATCTCAATACAACCATCATTTATCACAGTATTTTGTTATAGTATTAATGTATGATTGGAGTTGTGCTGTTTGGAATGAAAATAAGCTCATTGTAAAGTTTAAATATGAGTTGTAAAGTTTAAATGAAAATCGAGTTTAAATATGAATGGAGGAATGACGTGAGGGTTTCTACTTTCTAACCGTGACATTCGCGGATTCGCCATATGCAGATTCGCCATTGACTGGGTATAGAAATAGAGATGGGGGTATATCACCAAGTCTTTCAATAACCTGCTGTCAATGCCTGATGATCGACTGAAGGTGACACAGGAATGTGGAATTTATTGGTTCCATGGTTTAGCATTCACCGTTTCCGCATTGTTTGTTTGCTTTTGGCTTCCCACCCGTGCATAGCACGGGTTCCTTGCTAGTATACATACATACATTTATGCACACATACATACGTACCTAAAATACACACAGCTGTAATAACGACTGATGCATATGTGCCAATTTATTTCTCTTCACCCGTGAGCATCCTGTGTCGGAGTGGCGACCCGTCCAGGTTTGTACTCCTTAGCCAAATGAATGTGCCTCATAGCATGAAAGGATTGTTTCGTTTTCACCTGTGAGCTATAATTAAAGTTTAAAAAATAGATTTTACAAAGCATGATGTGTGAACCCGCTGTTTTATCAGAGTGAGTGTGCAGTGTGAAACCACATTACAAGCACTCCGGGCACACTCAAAACAGAGCAGCTGGATCGTGTGCTGAATTTTAGGAACCAGACTCTGCCATAATCGTTACTAGAGTGTCCGCTTTGTGTCTGGGAGTGGGTAGTTTTAACATTGGACGAGTTATACCAAACCCATTGGAAATTCTACGTGCTGCTTTCATGCTTGACACTCAGCATTTAAAAAACAGAGATAAAAATATGTATACCTGTATATATAAAGGTAATGATCGTGCAGTCCTGACGACCATAATGACCTCCTGAATTGAAGTTCCTCCTCAGGGAACATATTATATTATTAAATGCTCAATGGATGAGAGTTAACTACATCACAGGTGCTAATCATTTTGGAATCATAACTTTTGGGAAGAGAAATCTCATTTGAGGATGTTCAGACGATAAAACGTTACTTATTTCATCTCAAAGCAATCGTGACTGTAAATTTATTACTATTATTATGGAGATGGCTTCAAGCATATTATGCTAAAAGTAGTTGGAAATTCCAAGTGCAAATCATATATATATATATATATATATATATATATATATATATATATATATATATATATATATATATATATATATATATAATCGGGAGATTAAATAAGACGCGGAAGTAGCTTCACGACGGTCTATTACACATTACACATATGCATTTACATATATATATATATGACAAATCCTGATGAATGCACACTCATTTGCTACATGTACCTTCTGAGCTCACGGCACACCTTGCATTTCGAAAAGCATCAATACGAATACAATCCTATTATACAAAAGCGCACCTCTTGAGATGAGTAGGCCTACAGGTGTCTAACTTTCAAACAAAACTGCAGATGGAAAAGCAAGAACAGGAATCCGATTGCTCCTGGAGTGTAAAGACATTCCCCCTATTACCTGGACAAGAAAGCAGAGTCAGATCGCAGAGACCAGTGCAGCGACTCCTCCGTTTTAAGAGCGTGCGTTGCGTGCTCTCCCTCTCCATCACCTGATGATCGGTTTCATCACCGCTGCGCTCAAACGAGCTTTCATGACGTTCACGAGGGTGGTGAGCACGCGCATTGCCGCCGAGCAGCAGCTCCAGCCCATCGGCCCTCTGGCCCCAATTTATAAACCGGTGTCTAATCCCCGGGGCCATCCGGCCCGCTGGCCACGGAGAACAAAGAGGGAGCTCTTGAGAGCATGACTGCCCAATAGGGGAGCGAGGCGGAGGGCACGAGAGGTAGAAGGGACGCTTGCAAATTGAGGATCTCACACGGAGGTCCGGGTCGGTATTACACTCGGTCCGATCCTCGAACCCCAGATTTGCGCCAGAGTGGACCGAATGCAGTTTAAAATCGCAAAACCGCGTGATTCCCTTGCATTATTCCACTTAACTCTTTCATTGCGGGCTCCTGCCCTTTGTAACTCCTGCACTACCCCGTCTCATGTATATCCTTCGTTCAATGAGGCCAGCACCGCAAGTCTGCTTTCTTTTGGTCAATTAGAAAATCAAATGGCACAACGGATTCGTTACAGTGGACACCAATGCAGACCGAGGCGGGCATGCTCTATTAGCAAGTAAAATCAATGAGGATTTTGCAGCTAACATGCCGCGATAGACAGCCTCCCATCCCCATCGAGACAGCCATGGGAAGCAGCAAGAATGCGATGTAAAAGCTGCTCGAGGATAGATATTGAAGCTTCAACCTGGCCAGGTATACCGTGGATCACCACCTTCTTGGCCAATGGTGTTCATATGGGCTCATTAAATTAATTATTTTTTTGCACAAGAACAGTCAAAGGACCTTCCAATATCTGAGACCATCTATCTCGGAGCCGAGCAAGGGTTTCTTGGAGAGATCCAATTAGGAGTGGAGGAGGTAAAGTAACAGCTGGGAAAATATTTCAGGAACCAACATATAGGAAAGACGTATATGGATTAGACCCACTTCATTATTATGCAGCTCGAGGATTCGCTTGGGATGCTTAAAATGACTGATATAAGATGTTGGAAATTTTAAATGGATTCAATATTGTTGGAATGCAAAATATCTATCCTCGGAGGAGAGCAAGGGCTTTAGAGGAGATCCAAGTAATAGTGGAGGATGTGAATGATAAAATTACACATGTAAGCTTACAGATGATAACATTCCAGAGCCAGATAATATATGTATTCAAGAGTATTGAGGGAGGTGGCAGAGCAAGTAAGCGTAATGTTAACCGACATCTTCAACAGATCATTGGAGTCAGGACAGGTACCAGAGGATTGGAGAATAATAAATGTAACACCGTCGGTTAAGAAAGGATCCAGAGAGGAATTGGGGAATTGCAAACATGGCAGTTTAACTTCAATTGTGGGGAAAGTGTTGGAGTCGTTAAATAACGAAGGATAGGGAACCATTTTAATAAGTTCAAACAAAGTAAGGGAGTCGGTATGGATTTCCTCAAGGGAGGTAATCTTGGACAAATTCATTGGAGTTCAATGAAGTACTTTCTGACTGGGTGGATGAGGGAAGTGTAGTATATGTGATTTATCTAGAACTAGGCTTTCAAAAAGCTTTTGATAAGGTACCACACAGAAGGCTGTTAACTAAGGTAAGGGCTGGATATGTGGCTGGTTGGGTAACTAACTGGATTAGAAACTGGATTCGTGATTGGAAGTAGAGTGCCTGAGAATGGGATGATCTCTTATTGCCGGGGGGGGGGGGGGGGGGCACGGTAATCAGATTCGGGAAAGTCTAGATACTTTATGGTATCAGGAAAAAGATGCAGTTCAACACAAGGAAAAGTAAGGTGCTGGGAATGGGTAAGAATAATGAAAATAGAGATTACATGATGCAAGTGGCAATCTTGGAGCGTGTTACAGCGGGGAAGCATCTGGCGATGGTAATAGATCTGGTGGAGGGTGGAGGGGGGGGGGGAGGGGAGGGGGGGGGAGAGCAGACAGCACAGTGCCAAGTGACCGCAGGTAAGGCTAACAGGGTTTTAGGTGGCATTAGTCACTAGTAAGAGAATACATTTTAAACTAGAACGCAACTCAGTAGAGCGCATACTCCCGCCGTGGGTTTAGTTGGAACAATACGTTTTGCTTCACCAAAAACTAATCAATTCTTCCTTATCCCAAGGGCAATCATCCCACCAACTTTCATCCATATCCGTTCAGAACTTTTCCAGATATATTGTTCACAAACACACGAACATACGAACACACACACACACGGACGAACACGATCGAATGCGTTAATCCCTGGCGGGAGTAATAAACCTGAAAATCGCAGAGCCAGAACCAGAATTATTTATTTGGTCTGGGAAGCCCATGCGAGGTTTCTTCTTCTTCAGCTTCTCACAACCCTGGGTGAATATGTGATCTTTTAAAAAAAAGTTGGAATTTTGCCAAATCTGTTTTATTCGTTTGTTAATATACCTCAGCCATTGACAAATCTGGAACTAAGTCTTTATAAGTTCATCAAATACTGACACCGCGAATTACATTCGCTGAGCTAAATGTTGATATCTCTTCAGAGGTAAAAAAAAAAAAAAAAAAAAAAACAGTTTTAAAGCATTATACGTATCAAACGATACATTTTATGAAGCGGGGAAACCTAATACACACTTTGGTGGTTTTAAAATGACAGAATATGTCTTTATTAGAAAGAAAAAAATTAACATTGAAGACAACGCTGCTAAAAACAATACACCGCTGTAACGCATAACCACGAGTTTAAACTCCAAATATGAAAACTATTTTCATATCACAATGTTAAATATAGAATATATAGAAGATAATGTAAAAAAAAAAATGAGCCCTATCTTCCAATGGTAAAAAAATCCTTCAAAAATTCCCGGATCGGGAATAATATCCTGAGCTTCACCAAAAACGAATCAATTCTTCCTTATCCCAAGGGCAATCATCCTACCAACTTTCATCCAAATCCGTTCAGAACTTTTCCAGATATCTTGTTCACAAACACACGAACACACACACGGACACGAGTGAATGCATTACTCCCTGGCGGGAGTAACAAGAAAGAGCAATCACGGATTGCAGACACTCGCCAGGATGTGTTTTCAGTGGTTTGTGTTAAAACCATTTTAACACATGGCTTTTGTGTTAAAAGCAAATATGGTGGCACAACCACGTGACCCATGACGTCATCATTATTATATTTTTTCTTCACCAATTTATCCCTAGATGATGCTCAAGAAATTTCATCTTGATCAGACAAAGTTTTATACTTGTCGAATTATGACGTCATAATGGAAGCACCTATAACATCACCATTAACATATGTTATTGCCCATTGAGAGTTATTTACAATGAGCCATGTCTCAATTTTTTCTATGCAGCGCTTTCAGAGATAGAGGTGCACATTTTTTCGGTTTTTCCAAGATGGCGGCCGAACCACGTGACCTATGACGTCATAATTTTTTTTTCCTCCACCAATTTATCCCTAGATGACGCTCAAGAAAATTCATCTTGATCGGATGAAGTTTTGTACTTGACAAATTATGACGTTATAAAGGAGGCACCTATGACATCATCAGTAACATATTTTATTCCCCATGGAGAGTTCTTTACAATGAGCCATGTCTCAAGTTTTTCTCTGCAGCGCTTTCGAAGATATAAAGGTGCAAAATTTTTCGGTTTTTCCAAGATGAGGCCCGTACCACGTTATGTATGACGTCATAATTATAATTTAAAAATTCGACAGGGGGAGTTGCATATATGATCTGAATTTCCTGTCAATCGGACCAACGGTTGCAGAGAAAATCATATTTATTCTTGGCGGACAAACAAACAAACAGACAAACAAACAAACAAACGGACTCAAATGCAATACCCTCTCCTCAGGCGAGGGTAACTAGAACGGCACTCAGTATAGAGAGCACACCTCCGCCTGGTGAACAGTTTACGTTTTGTACCTCAGAGTAGACCAGAAAATCACAACACAGAATCACATTTAATCAAAATCAATCACCATAGGTACAGGCTTTCATACCCTGATCTACCCCTCGTTTTTGGCCATATCACTCAATGGTGAAGAATCACTTTAAAAATTATACCAGCTGGATCCGGATCCAGATCTTCACCAAAATTGAATCGATTTTTCCTTCTCACACACACAACTTGTCCAACAAGTTTCGTCCAAATCCATCACATAGTGAGGCACATACTGCATACGCATACCTCCACCAGTTTGAACAGTTTACGTTTTGGTTCCCACTGATAGGCTGGTTCTGGATTCGGACCTGAAACAAAATCTAATTGGCTTGTTCTTGTCAAACACCCAACTGGTCCACCAGGTTTCGTCCAAATCCGTCCACAACTTTTTGAGATATCCTGCGGACAGGATTCGTTTTTGGCCTTATATCTCCCAATGATGAAGAATCAAATCAAAAATGAAAAAATTCTCATATCCAAATCCATATTCGGACCTTCACCAAAATTGAATCGTCCTTGTCAGACACCCAACCGGTCCACCAAGTTTCGTCCAAATCCGTCAACAACTTTTTGAGATATCCTGCTATGTATCGTTTTTGGCCCTTTCTCCCAAAGGTGAAGAATCACTTTAAAAATTCTAGCAGCCGGATCCGAATCCGGATCTTCAGCAAAATATAATCATTTCGTCCTTGTCACATATGCTACATCTCTGCCAAATTTCGTCCGACAGACCTAATGGCCTCCAACAGCATTGAAGTGCCTTGTATTTTCTTGTAGGGCGATGAAACGTATTCAAACATGAAAGAACAAGAGAAAAATGACCACAGTGTGGTCACCAGCTGCGACGTGTAGAATCATGAGTATATCCGTTGCAATATGCGCTACAAAATTCAACCAGTCATTAAATTATATGCATTCACTAGCGTCTTTTTGTCTTTCAGTTCTGGTCTTGTCCTTTGTTTTGCGACACAACATGCTTCATCAACTGATTACATATAATGTATGGACGTGAATGTTATTTCTGTTAATGTTAATGTTAATTCATTAATGTTATTTATTAATGTTAATTCTGGGTGGCAGAGGGATAATTTTGAAACGGGCTTGGTCAGTAGGGGATTTGAAAGTGGGTGTGGTTCTGTGAAAACAGTGGTGTGGTTCTGTGGTTCTGTTTGGTGTGGTGAAAGTGATTTGAAAGCAAAAATGTTCTGTGAAACGAGATTGATATGAAAACATTCATGTTGTCTTTGTTGCTAAATTAATTCTGGTTTCTTCAAACAAATCGCGATTTTAGTCCGCGATGTTCTTACCTCATACCAACGCACGTCCGAGTGTATGCGCATGCGCTATTCAATAATTACACCAAATTTGTGTCAAGTTCTGTGAAACGAGATTGATATGAAAACATTCATGTTGTCTTTGTTGCTAAATTAATTCTGGTTTCTTCAAACAAATCGCGATTTTAGTCCGCGATGTTCTTACCTCATACCAACGCACGTCCGAGTGTATGCGCATGCGCTATTCAATAATTACACCAAATTTGTGTCAAGTTCTGTGAAACGAGATTGATATGAAAACATTCATGTTGTCTTTGTTGCTAAATTAATTCTGGTTTCTTCAAACAAATCGCGATTTTAGTCCGCGATGTTCTTACCTCATACCAACGCACGTCCGAGTGTATGCGCATGCGCTATTCAATAATTACACCAAATTTATGTCAAGTTCTGTGAAACGAGATTGATATGAAAACATTCATGTTGTTGTCTTTGTTGCTAAATTTATTCTGGTTTCTTCAAAGAAATCGCGATTTAAGTTCGCGATGTTCTTACCTCATACCAATGCACGTCCGAGTGTATGCGCATGCGCTATTAAAAAAGGCACCCCAACAACAAGAACAACAACGCGGTCCTCTCATAGAGCTGCTCATCGCAGCTAAAAAGATTTGAAATACGCTCGTTGCAGACATTTTTGTGACATTTCTCACACACTATCTGCGATTTCCTATCCCTTGTCATAAGGCACATGTAACGACGACGCTTGGCGGGTCTCTTCTTGGCCAGTCATGGTTCATTTATCCAGTACCCCATAGCAATGAGATCATGCTTGGCAACATTCCGAACAGCTCGTGGTTCAGCCAACCAGACTCAGAATGCTGATCAAATGATTACCAAGCTCACTCAAGAATGCTCGACATCTCCTGGAGTTGTTCGGGAGATATTCAGGAAACTTTATTGTCCACACAATCAGAGCAGCAAGAGCCGTAACATCTATCATGTTGAAGAAGATAGCCATGGGCCAGCACAGAATCGTCAGTTTCGAAGTACACAGTGTGACTAAATGGTCAAAGTTATCAACTCCACCCTTTGTTTTATCGCAGCACAACACTATTTCAGGATTGTGTTTGTGATTATCTTCTGCAGGAACATCCTTGTTTTGATGAAGGGTTGAGAGGCAGATGATGCTTTTGTTATTCTTTGGAACATATGACACAATTGTGAGATTTTCATGAAATCCAAATGTTGACGACTCCACTTCACGCCTCGGACTCTTTTGCATTTGAGGAGAAATGTCAGGTTTAATGCTTCTCAAAGTTCCAATCAGTGTGGGATTTTGCTGCAGAAGTTCAATTGCTAAAGGAACACTGGTGAATAAATTGTCTGTGGTTACATTTCTGCCTTTTTTGAATGAAAGAAATAAGAGGTCCTTCACCATCCTTCCATCCTGGTTCACCTCCCGGGCTCCACTCAGGGGATTACCAAGGTACACCTGGCCAGTCAGCGGATAGCTTCTCTCACTGTCACAGTTCTACCAAATCTGGATTCCGTATTTAACTGGTTTACTTGCCATTAGGGTTTTCCAGATTCATATGGTAAAATAAAAAAATAAAAGAATTCCTCTGTTGGCTGTATGCACCCTTGTTCAACAATATCAGATGACTCTACAACCCAAAAAGCAATGAGATCGAAGCTAATTTAGAAGTCGCACCAGCTTATTGGTTTTTTATACAATATATCTTTCTTCAAATTTGGATCACAAGCATTGTTCACAGGGTTGTGGTCAGTGAGTGTTTTAGTCTTGTGTCAAAAGTTATCAACCAAATTCCTTCATACAAAGCTCAACATGTACAGAAAGCGTGGCTGTTGCACAAGCAACATCTTTCAACAGATGGCTCATTTCATTAATAAAGTAAACTTATGGCACGACCTCTAAATTTACTGAAATAAGCTAGAATTTGGCACAAACAGTGATTTGGGCAATACCTAACAGGGGTGACTACAGCAAAGATTAAAATTCGAATTGCATTTTTTTGGATCACCCTACTAGCCATGGGACAGCGTCCTTTGAATGGTACCAACTGCTCATCCACAGTCATGAAGGGCCAGGTGTGTAATATTTAGGCAGGGCAGCAATAAACACATCTCAAATGTGTCTTTCAGTTGTCAAATCTGAGGTAGCGGAAGACCTATGTTCAGGATATTGCTGCCCTGAACATAGGTCTGCCAGTTCTAAGAGACCAAAGTTCATCAAACTGCTCATGGTTGCTCTTGAACACACCTGCAAGAATCAATAGTCCCACAAACGATTTCAGCTCAACATCAGTGACGGATTTCCATCTTTTTCCTGGCTGGCCAGCATGAACTCAATTGGACTGAAAATAAAGAAATCACTTCATTTTGTTTGGGGTCTGGTGAGACCCCACTCGCCAGAGAATATTGTTTCTAACTTCCATCACTTAATGTATTACTCCAAAATAGTTTCACGCAAAAACTGTTCATATTGTCAGTTGAATTGAGGCAATACTATGGGAGGACAGGAGTAAAATGACAAAACATTAGTTTCAGAAAAATCAACAAGGTGAAAAAAATCACGCTCGATGAAATCCAGACCCCTGAAGCATTTTCCTCATCCAACAAGTCCTGGTGCAGATGGACTAAGCAAATCATTGTCTTAAAAAAGAAAATACATAGTCAGGCCCACAATTTATGAAATACACAATGAAATACTCCATCATAAAAGTGTCCAAAGAAATGCTCTAAATTTGTTCTATGACGATGAATAATTTTTGTTCCACGGTACCTTGTTGAAATTGTTGGTCAACTCTGTGCGTGTGTGTGTGTGTGTGTGTGTGTGTGTGTGTGTGTGTGTACAGTGCCTATAGAAAGTCTACACCCCCTTTCAAAATTTTCACCTTTTGTTACCTTACAGCCTGTGATTTTTATCTAGACGTTTTTTCTAGATTTATCTTATTTTCACCGAGTAAATCGGACCTTTTCCACCTTTATTTACACATCGTAACCCACAACTTCCAAGTGAAAAACAAATTCTACACATTTCAGAAAATTAATTAAAAATACAAAACTAGCTAATCTTGGTTGGATAAGTGTCCACCCCCCTGAGTTAATACTTTCGTGGAAGCACCTTTGACAGCAATTACAGCTGTGAGTCTGTTGGGATCGGTCTCTACCAACTTTGCAAACCTTGATTCGGATTTGCCCAATCTTCTGTACAAAACTGTTCAAGCTCAGTCAAGTTGTGTGGGAAGTGTTGATGGACAGCAACCTTAAAGTCATGCCACAGATTTTCGATTGGATTTAGGTCGGGGCTCTGACTTGGGCCACTCAAGGACATTTATCTTTTTGTTCCTCAGCCACTCCAGTGTAGCTTTGGCAGTGTGCTTCGGGTCGTTGTCATGCTGAAAGGTGAACTACCCTCCCAATATCAACTTTCTTGCAGAAGGCAGGAGGTTTTCCTCCAGGATTTTTCTGTATTTTGCTCCATCCATTTTCCCTTTTATGCCATAGACCTGTAAAATGCCATAGACCCTGCTGATGAGAAACATCCCCATAAAATGATGCTGCCTCTACCATGCTACACAGTAAGGATGGTGTTCTTTGGGAGATGGTAAAACATATATGCATATAAACACCAAGAAATAAAATATGACATTCTGTACGCATCTATAAAATTCATCTTTTGATCATCCTTTGATCTCAAATCCAAATTTATTGGGTATATAGCAACAATAATGAATTTGACTTCACTGTTACAATATTTATGGAGGACACTGGGTATATATATATGTACCTTATATATATATACTGTTACATATTTATGTGAATGTATGTGAATTACTATTCAGGTCTTTGCTTATCAATGTGGACTCGATTAAAGGTTGTTGTGATTAAAGGGTCAGGAGCCCTTCTGGGAAAAAGGAGACCGGAAACGGAAGAAGAAAAGACACGAGGTCCTGGAGAAGCGACGATTCTTCTTCTTCCTCGCCGAGCTCGGACGCGAGCGGTATCGATTGAGCAACGTAACAGAATCGGCGTTTAAAAGCCCGTCTGGCGAGAGGAGTTACCGGGACGTGTAACTACCCTTTGACACGTCAGGTCACCGTGGGTTCGTGCACGGAACCAAGCAGCCGGCACGGTTCGCCTCACCGTCTACAAGGCCGCGTACGGGTCGCACCTTGGGCCGCGCGCGCTGGGCAAGCCGCGTGTTGCTTTGCCTGCTTTGCTGTACCCGCTTTGCTTGGCCAGGAGGTGCGCGCTGCCGCCGTTGTTCCCGGTACGGGACGTGCCCGGTGAAAGCACGTCAGGAAGGGTCCGTTCAACCGCCCACGTGCGGAGATCGAACTACAGGCATACGGAGACATTGAGAGAGACATTGACCATGGAGGGAGTCGGCAGTGGGGCTCACGTGAGGAATGTATAAGATGGCCATCTTAGAGTTATTATAGATGAGTTTACATCTTTGTACTATTGATTGCTGATTGTGGATGGTTGTTGATTGCTCGGGGAATATATCATTGATTATTCCGGATCCTTGGTGTGGGGTTTCTTATTGATTGGAATTCATATTGATTGCGTTACGAAAGCGCAGAAATAATAGATCTTTCTGGCGGAGTTCCTCTCACGGTCCGGGGGTCACCGAGACCAGGTAGTCACCGGGAGGACCACATAACAGAATTGGGGGCTCGTCCAAATTACGATTTGTGGATTCGCAATTGGGTCTACGTCCGGGATCTAAAATTGTGTAAAATAATAAAATAATATTTTTATTAATTAAAATTTATTAATTAAGTATTAATTGGTAAATTTTTGGGGAAATTGGGGTAAAGTCTTGGGTGAAGGTTAACAGGTGTTAACGATAGGCACCATGGCGTTTGTGGCACAGAACTTTGTGGTAACCCCGAGTGAGGCACAGTTCCGAGCGTTACTAAAGTCGGACCTCTTGAAATTGGCCAAACATTTTAACTTGGAGGTCCGAACTAATTTGAGGAAGGCAGAGTTGCAGACCACGGTGATACAATCTATGGTGGGATTAGGAACAAGGGACGAGTTAGCCTGGCAGTGGCTACCCGAAGAACCAGAAGACGTTGAGCTCCGGAAACTGGAGTTGCAATTACGGAGCCAGGAACGGATCAAAGAAGAAGAAAGGAAAGCAGAAGAGAGGAGAGAAGAGAAACAAGCAGAGGAAAGGAGAGTGGAACGAGAACTCCAGGAAAGGTTAAAAGAAGAAGAAAGGAAAGCAGAAAAGGAAAGAGCAGAGGAAGAAAGGAAAGCAGAAAAGGAAAGAGCAGAGGAAGAAAGGAAAGCAGAAGAGAGGAGAGAAGAGAAACAAGCAGAGGAAAGGAGAGTGGAACGCGAACTCCAGGAAAGGTTAAAAGAAGAAGAAAGGAAAGCAGAAAAGGAAAGAGCAGAGGAAGAAAGGAAAGCAGAAAAGGAAAGAGCAGAGGAAGAAAGGAAAGCAGAAGAGAGGAGAGAAGAGAAACAAGCAGAGGAAAGGAGAGTGGAACGAGAACTCCAGGAAAGGTTAGAAGGGAGAAAAGCAGAGGAGAGGAGAGCTGCCAGGGAACTCGAAGCAGAGGAGAGAAAAGCCGAAAGGGAGTTGAAGGAACGTGATCTGGCGCTTCAGCAAGAGATTAAATTCAAGGAGCTGGATTTAATGAGAGAACGGGGAGAGGTACCACCCTTGCTGACGGGGTCGACACCTAGCCAGAACACCTGGGATGTGGGCAGACATGTGAGGCTGGTTCCACCCTTCAGTGAAAAGGAAGTCGCAAATTTTTTTCCACACTTTGAGAAAGTGGCTCGACAGTTAAACTGGCCGGAGGAGGCCTGGACCATACTAGTGCAAAGTGTGCTGGTGGGAAAAGCTCAAGAGATTTATTCGGCGCTACCAATGGACCAATGTGCAGATTATGAGGTATTGAAGAAGCACATCCTCAAAGCCTATGAGTTGGTTCCGGAAGCTTACCGGCAAAAATTCAGGAATGCCAGGAAGAGGGAGAGTGAGACCCATGTGGAGTTTGCCAGAGTGAAAGAAAACATGTTTGATCGGTGGTGTGAGTCAAAAGGAGTCGGGAAAGACTTCGAAACATTGCGTGACTTGATCCTGGTGGAGGAATTTCAGCAGTGTGTCCACGAGGACATCAAAGTGTACCTGCAGAAAAAGAAAGTACCGAAGTTGTGGGACGCAGCCACCCTGGCAGATGATTATGCCTTAACACACCGGATAGGGGTCCACGAACCTAACTCCTCGCCTAGATCTCCGCAGGGGAGGTGGGGAACAGCATGTGCGGAGAACGACAATACATGGCAGCGGCCTCGAGAGGATTATGGGGACAACGCGGATACCCCACCTGTTCGAAATCAGAGGGCTGCGGGCCCAAGACAAACTTATTTTTCGGGGGACCCGAGGCAGACCACGAGTTTTTCCTCCGGGCCTACTTGCGCTTTTTGCAAGAAACCTGGACAGTTGATGTCCAGTTGTTACCTCATGAAAAGGGAAGACCCAGAGCGGAGTCCGACTAGTACAACTCCGAATGCGATGGCAAACGTAAGAAATCGCCCACAGAAGAGTTACCAACCATTTATTTATGAGGGGTTGGTCTCACTCAAGGGAGACTTGACTAACCCAAGACCGGTTAGGGTTTTGAGGGACACAGGAGCCCATCAATCCTTAATGCTTGAAGGCATTTTGCCATTGTCAAAGAGTACCGCAACTGGTGATAGTGTTCGGTTACAAGGGCTGTGTTAGTGCCCCACTTCATGTCATCCATTTGGAATCCGATTGGGTGTCAGGACCGGTCACCGTCGGTTTACAAGCCACGCTTCCTGTAGAGGGAGTATCTGTGATTATCGGAAATGATTTGGCCGGGGGGCAAATTTATGGTAACCCGAGGGTTGGTAAAGAGCACAGCAGGGAAAATAACACCCCACCAGCTCGGGATGGCAACAAAAGTTCCAAATTATTTGTAGGGGGACTGAACTTCAACACAGAGGAAGATGTTCTGACCTCTGTCTTCAACAGATATGGGCCGCTGGTGGAAGTGCGGGTGGTAAAAGACAGGGAAACGCAACGGTCAAGAGGGTTCGGCTTTGTCACGTTTGCAAGCGCAAGAGACGCCAGAGAGGCAGAGAAGAATTGGAATGGTAAGGATTTGGAGGGTCGGACCATAACAGTAGGGAAGGCATTTCGTAGGCATCGAGAGGTCTACAGAAGAGGACCACTTGGCAGGAGTTTTGGGGTTGGCAGCAGCCGATATTACTATGGAGGCTCCCAGAGTTACGGCACCTCCCGAAAGAATGAATGTCAGAGCACTGGCCGAGAAGGAGACCGCCAGTCAGGTAACGGCTGGGACAAGGGGTCCCACCGTAACTGTTAGGAGTCTGGAGAAGTTGAAGCACTATATACGGGGGAGCCGCCGAGCCGAGGCTCCTACACGGACTAACCGTGAACGCCACGTTCTTAAAGGCGTCCAGGTAGTGAACTTTCCTGCACGGACTAACCGTGAACTCCACGTTCTTAAAGGCGTCCATGTAATGAACTTTCCTCCCCGGACTAACCGTGAACTCCACATTCCTTAAGGCGTCCATGTAGGAATACTCCGCTGGGCCTCCCGAAAAAGTGCTATAGAGAGGTTTAAATTTGGGGGCTTTGGGTCACCACCTCTTAACCGTCATTCAAGAGAAACTAGAAGTGGTTGACGCTGGGTCCAGAGGGAATTAATCTAGGGGATTGTGTGAAATTTTGTTGCTTTATTTTTAAGTGATGACTGTGCTCGAGGGGAACTGATGAGTTGGGGGGGGGGGGGGGGGTGAGTTATCTGGTTTGTTTATCCAAGTTGGCCGGCAAAGAAAGTTTTCGCTGGGTTCAAACTTTCTTTCTTGAAGGGGGGGAGTGTTACATATTTATGTGAATGTATGTGAATTACTATTCAGGTCTTTGCTTATCAATGTGGACTCGATTAAAGGTTGTTGTGATTAAAGGGTCAGGAGCCCTTCTGGGAAAAAGGAGACCGGAAACGGAAGAAGAAAAGACACGAGGTCCGGGAGAAGCGACGATTCTTCTTCTTCCTTGCCGAGCTCGGACGCGAGCGGTATCGATTGAGCAACGTAACAGAATCGGCGTTTAAAAGCCCGTCTGGCGAGAGGAGTTACCGGGACGTGTAACTACCCTTTGACATGTCAGGTCACCGTGGGTTCGTGCACGGAACCAAGCAGCCGGCACAGTTCGCCTCACCGTCTACAAGGCCGCGTACGGGTCGCACCTTGGGCCGCGCGCGCTGGGCAAGCCGCGTGTTGCTTTGCCTGCTTTGCTGTACCCGCTTTGCTTGGCCAGGAGGTGCGCGCTGCCGCCGTTGTTCCCGGTACGGGACGTGCCCGGTGAAAGCACGTCAGGAAGGGTCCGTTCAACAGCCCACGTGCGGAGATCGAACTACAGGCGTACGGAGACATTGAGAGAGACATTGACCATGGAGGGAGTCGGGAGTGGGGCTCACGTGAGGAATGTATAAGATGGCCATCTTAGAGTTATTATAGATGAGTTTACATCTTTGTACTATTGATTGCTGATTGTGGATGGTTGTTGATTGCTCGGGGAATATATCATTGATTATTCTGGATCCTTGGTGTGGGGTTTCTTATTGATTGGAATTCATATTGATTGCGTTACGAAAGCGCAGAAATAATAGATCTTTCTGGCGGAGTTCCTCTCACAGTCCGGGGGTCACCGAGACCAGGTAGTCACCGGGAGGACCACGTAACAATACCTTATATAGCCTTATATACCTTATATATCCAAAAATATATATCCAAAATATATCTTATATATCCCAAAAATATATACCTTATATATCCAAAAAGGCTCATTTTGGATATGGAGGAAGTTTATGGAGGCACGTCGAACGGTGTAGGTTGGTTGTGTGTGTGTGTGTGTTTTTTTTGTTTTTTTTGTTACCATTATTACTTCTTATTTTGTGTATATGAGTGAGTGGGTGAGGGTGTGTGTTTTTGCATGAATTAATTTTTGCATGAGTGTGTGTTTTTGTGTGTTGAGTGGTGTATGATGTAAGTTTAGGTGGTTGTTTGGTTGGTGTTCTGTATGTATGTGTGTATATGTGTGTGTATGGGTGTGTATGTGTGCATATGAATGATCTGGTGTGTTTTATTGGTGAGTGGTGAAGGGTATAAAGGTGGGTGTTTGAGTGTTCCACCATGTTTGTTTGGTGCTGTGGATTCTGGATGTGGAGGTATTGTTGTTGTTGTTGTTGTTGTTGTTGTTGTTGTTGTACGCACTGGCTGGGGGTGGGGGTATGTACGCATCCAGATGCAGTTGCTGCATGTGGATGTGTACGTGCCCCTGCTGGCCCACCTTAGCTGACCGTATCGAGGTTGAAGGGCCGAAACGGGATGATGCTGAGGACCTCGACTGAGGACACGGTCAGTGCGGCACACTTGTGACCAGGTGTGTTTTGAACTTATTTATATATATATATATATATATATATATATATATATATATCTATATATATATATCTGTGCAGTGTCTGTCTTGTGTTGTCTTGTCTTGTGTTGTCACTGAACTACTTCCTCAAACTTTTGTGAAATCGTACCAAACTTCTGGTATGCACATATCTCTCTCGTCGGTATGTCCTAAGGGTATTTTCTTAGAAAAAAATTCCAATTTTGTTTTATTTTTTATTTTTGAATTTTTTGGGGAATTTTTTTTTCAACTTCAAATCTATCTATAATTCCACTAATCTCTGTCTGTGTGTGTGTGTGTATGCGACCGCTGTTTCTCGACAACTACCGGTCCGATATACTTGAAACTTGCCAGGTATATTGCTGGGGACCCGAGGATGTGCCTTTTCAAGGTTTCATATTAATCGGACAAGTAGTTACCGAGCTATGTCCAAAAAACGATTCAACCAATCAGAGAGCAGCGAGCTATCACGTGTGCCGAACGTGCCGAACAGACTCTGCCTCGGACGGCACATTTGAGAGCGTATTCATTTATTTCACGTTGGCAAACTATGTTGGCGTTAAACTATGTTTTAAAACTAATTAAAACTACTTTGCGATTCATCGTAACTGCGATTCGTAACTGCCGTTCGCTTTGGCTTTGCGAATGGACCAAACCATTTCATGTAAATAGAGGGGGGGGGGGGGGGGGATTGTCACCGTACTCGCAAGCCGTTCGCTTTGGACCAAACCCTTTCATGTAAATAGAGGGGGGGGATATAATTTTAGATATAGATATAGTACGGGCATGCCCTAGTGTTTCTAAAATGTAATATCACGTATATTACAAATACATTTGTGCAAAATAATTGTTTGAATTATGATTGGTGTAAACCATGACAAAATGGCAACTCGGGTACAGTCATTTATCTATACTAGGGCATGCCCGTACTATATATATATCTAAAATTATATCCCCCCCCCTCTATTTACATGAAATGGTTTGGTACATGAAATGTTTTGGCCCATTCGCAACGCCAAAGCGAACGGCGAACGCTTTACATGAAATGGTTTGGTTCATGAAATGTTTTGGTTCATTCGCAACGCCAAAGCGAACGGCGAACGGCTTGCGAGTACAGTGACAATCCCCCCCCCCCCCTCTATTTACATGAAATGGTTTTTATTAGTTTTAAAACATAGTTTAACGCCAACATAGCGCCAACATAGTTTGCAAACGTGAAATAAATGAATACGCTCTCAAATGTGCCATCCGAGGCAGAGTGTGTTCGCCACGTTCGGCACACGCGATAGCTCGCTGCTCTCTGATTGGTTGAATCGTTTTTTGGACATAGCTCGGTAAGTAATTGTCCGATTAATATGAAACCTTGAAAAGGCACATCCTCGGGTCCCCAGCAATATACCTGGCAAGTTTAAAGTATATCGGACCCGTGGTTGTCGAGAAACAGCGGTCACAGACAAACAAACGTACAAACAAACAAACACACAGAGATTACTGGAATTATAGATAGATATCTACACATCTGGGCAGTGTCTGTGTTGTCACTGAACTACTCCCACAAACTTTTGTTTCCGTGGTTGTGAAGTGTTTTTAATAATGTGGTGGTGGATTTGAATCACGTGGTGGTGAGGTATTTTGAATTATGTGGTGGTGAGGTGTTTTTAAATCACGTGGTGTGAGTTGTTTTTAAATCACGTGGTGGTGAGGTATTTATAATTAAGTGTTTTTAATAATGTGGTGATGGATTTGAATCACGTGGTGGTGAGGTATTTTGAATTATGTGGTGGTGAGGTGTTTTTAAATGACGTGGTGGTGAGGTGTTTTTAAATCACGTGGTGGAGAGGTATTTATAATTACGTGGTAGTGAGGTGTTTTGAATCAGGTGGTGGTGAGTTATTTTGAGTTACTTGATGGTGAGGTGTTTTGAATTACGTGGTGGTGAGGTGTTTGAATTACGTGGAGGTGAGGTGTTTTAAATTATGTGGTGGTGAGGTATTTTGAATCACGTGGTGGTGAGGTGTTTTGAATGACATAATCGTAAGGTGTTTTGAATTACATGGGGGTGAGGTTTTTTTGTATTATGTGGTGGTGAGGTGTTTTGAATTTGGTGGGGGTGAGGTGTTTTAAATTACTTGGGGGTGAGGTGTTTTAAATTATGTGGTGGTGAGGTGTTTTAAATTACTTCGTGGTGAGGTGTTTAAAATTAGGTGGGCATGAGGTGTTTTAAATTACGTGAGGGTGAGGTATTTTAAATTACATGGGGGTGAGGTGTTTTGAATCACGTGGTGGTGAGGTGTTTTAAATTACTTGGTGGTGAGGTGCTTTAAATTAATTGGTGGTGAGGTGTAATCATCCCAAATTTCCAGTCTGCACCTACCCCTCCCCTATGTACAATCACGTGAAAAAGTAAGTACACCCCATGTAAAGTTTTGACTTTTTCAACATATATACTTGGCATTTAATATGGAATATATCTTTTTTCTTGACTTGGGTTTACTTTATGAACTCAGTATATCAATCTGGTGAGTTTCTTTTACGCTTCGGTGATGTCTTTGTTGAAAGAACCATGTCACTGATTGTCTTTCGCAGCAAGAAGTCAATAACAGGATTATATCGCAGGTGGCGTGACAAAATGTAAGGACAGGTACATTTGACGATTGGCTTCACAATCGGGTATATAAGGGTTGTTGCGTTCTGTATTAGTGGAAAACAACTGCTGCACGTCTACAAAAGTTATTGCTGCTTCCTCTGGAGATGGTCCGTCAACTTGACAATGCTGTTTGTCATGGAGTGGTGGCTTTACGAAATTCTGGCATGAAACAGCGTGCTATTGCTCGGCAGTATGGCGTCACTTAAGGTCAGGTGTCAAAGATCCTGAAACGAAATGCTCAGACGGGTGTCCCTACTCCAATACGGAGGCCAGGACGTCCACGCAGAACCACATGGGGAGATGATCGCCAGCTGCACTGGTTAGTCCGCAATGGCCGTACCAAGTCAGCTAATCGGCTTCAGGCTGAGTGGCAGCAACTGACAAATGTGCCTGTATCGAGAAGGCTAGTCAACCAACGACTGGTTCAAGCAGGCTATCGTGCCAGGCGTCCTCTGAGAAAGCCACGCCTGACCAGACAACACAGCCAGCGCCGATTGGAGTGGGCCAGAGAGCACCGTCAATGGCAGCCAGGACACTGGAATCACGTGATCTTCAGTGACGAGTCTAGATTTCTGGTCTATCATCAAGATGGCCGCGGCCGAGTGCGCAGACAAGTGCATGAAGCCCACAACGAAGATTGTATAGTGCCAAGAGTCCAAGCTGGGGGTGGTGGGGTGTCCGTTTGGGCTGCTTTTCATGCAGGGGGCAAAACTGACCTGGTTGTTCTGAATGGAAACCTGAACCAGTTCAAGTACAAGGTCATTCTGGAAGAAACATTGCTTCCATTTGCTCGTGCAGCCTTTCGAGGAAACTTTGTCTTCCAAGATGACAATGCACGGCCTCATCGTGCTCGCATGATCCAACACTTTCTTGCTGACCGTGGTGTAGAGCATATGGAGTGGCCTGCCATGTCCCCGGATATAAATCCAATAGAGAACTTGTGGGCAGAATTAACGCGTCAAATCGACAACTTGGACCAGCAGCCTACCTCTGTGCGTGAATTGCAGCAGACTATTGTCACTGCATGGCAAGCGATTCCTGTCCAAACCTTGGCAAATCTCGTGAACAGCATGCCTCAACGTGTACGTGCTCTCCTGAATGCTCGTGGGGGTTACACGAAGTACTGAACTGTAATTTTACTGTCCGTAATCCCAGTCATAATTTAGCTTTTGTTTTTGTTGAAAAAAAATTTGGCTAATGTGCAAAATAAAGAGATACTTCTGGAAAACGTACAGAAGTTTAACACAGTACTGTCCATGAATTGAGTTCGATATCAGTTTACATCACCTTCAAGGATCAATTTATTTGCTTCGAAATGTAAAATGTTGTTTTTGTTTCTTTTAAAGGTCACATTAACAAAATCTTGAATAATTTCAACATAATTCCAATGAACTTTTGGTTCTAAGTCATCTTGAAAAGTAAGTTCACCCCCACAAAAAAAATATTCCATATTAAATGCCAAGTCACAGCTATTTGACCTTCATTTCAACAACATTGAAAGATAATGGTGATATAATATAACAAATATCATGAAACATTTACATTTTGTAGTCCATTGTATAATTTAAATAAACAAATGCAAATTTCCCCCTTCCCCCCTTGGTAAGGGGATGAAGGGCGGTGGAGAACCGTAACAATATATATATTGTCGTGTCCCTGGGGTTAAGACCCCAAGAGGACAAATGGCCAAAACGAGCTATAACTCCGAGGCGTATACCCAACATGGTGGTAGTGACATGCGTGGGAATGTTCAAGGTCTTACCTGATCGGGAACACACGCAGGGGTTATCCGATCCCCACAGACACAGAGACAAGACAGCAAAATCCACAATACCAGAAAAGTAAGATTAGACAAAAAATGACTTAATGAAAATAAATGCAAGTAACAATGAAAGGTGAGGCAAAACTTAAATTCCTAAATTGAGACGTCTCCCCTCAGACTCGTATACAAATAAGGGGAAAACGAAAGTAAAAATAAAATCCCTTTTCTGATCGGCCGAACTCAGCTTTGTGTCCCCTAATGGCTGGAAGGCTGCTGGTCACCGTCTCGAACCACTGCATGGGAAATGCACAAAATGGCGCGGAATCACGCCCGCAGCCAGCCGCTGGCATGAGGCAAGCAGGCAGGATCCCCTGTTTCGCTCATGACCCCCTACTTCTCTGCAGGGTACCACCATCAACCAACACCTCCTCCTTCCACGTTGCAAACAGTCCAAAAGCCCCGACACGTCTCCTCACCAGTGCACCCGAATCCACAGCGTCCACTCGCGACAATAGCCAGAACGAGAGAGAGCAAGATGGCGTGACTGCGTCCTTTTTCCTTCACTCTCGAATCTTCCACGATGACGTCACACTCTCTGTCCAATCACCGAGCGCTACTCAATCATGAAGGCCGGGGCATGGCCTCCAAATTCGAGTCCATTTACAGTGCGATCGTTGTAGTTATTGAGCCTTTGATTTCCTGGCTGGCCGAATGTAATAAGAACTTTATGGAAAAACCACAGGGAGGCAATCACTTACAGGGGAATTTAACCTTACAGACCCTATAATTAATTAGCACAACTCTACTCCTCCATGTGGAGGCACCGAAACGATCTTACCCGGACAATCGGCCAAACTTAATGCACATCGAAGTGGCTTCGCAGCATACAGCGCACTCTAAACCTACACGATTCCATCCCGACTAAGGTATTTCATCCCTACCCCAAAAAAACACAACTATATATATATATATATATATATATATATATATATATATATATATATATATATATATATAATTATATATATTGTGTGTATATATATATATATATATATATATATATATATATATATATATATATATATATATATATATATATATATATAGAGGTGACCAAAACCAATATATATACACAAAGAATTAAGTTAAGCACCCCTACACAACGAATTAAGGTAAGCACCCCCTAATATATATTCTTTGTGTATATGTATACATTGGCATATATTCTAAGGTATGTGAGATCAAATAATGATTGGTATGACATTAGCAATTATCCATTGATGAAAGTGAGTGATCAAAGTGAAAAAAAGTGATTGGTTGAGTCAGTGATCCGATCACGTGGGTCCTACACACGTTATTGACGCAAAGATCGCTAGAGGTCTTCTCAGAACAATGACTGTACGTTAGAAAACATAAACGTCATCCACACCGTCCGTGATGGACCTATAGCTCCATACTTAAATTGAGGTGAAAATATGCCTAAAATTCCCAAAAAATTTCACCTTAAATTATTCAGAATAAAATATTGAAAACGGCATGATTGTTATGTTTTTATGTGACCATAATATCACTTCTCCAGAAAATATAGCAATATCATGGGTATATTACACTGTTTTGACGACAACAAACTTGTAATGTGCGAGGTTGTAAAAAAACGGGGGGGGGGGTGCTTAACTTAATTCTTTGTGTATATATACAGACTTGGCATTTAATATGGAATATTTTTTTTGTGGGGATGAACTTACTTTTCAAGATGTCTTAGAACCAAAAGTTCATTGGAATTATGTTGAAATTATTCTAGATTTTGTTAATGTGACCTTTAAAAGAAACAAAAACCATATTTGACATTTCGAAATAAAAAAATTTTGATCCTTGAAAGTGATGTAAACTGATATCGAATTCAATTCATGGACAGTACTGTGTTAAACTTCTGTACGTTTTCCAGAAGTATCTCTTTATTGTGCACATTAGCCAAAATTTTTTTTAACAAAAACAAAAGTTAAATTACGACTGGGATTACGGACAGTAAAATTACAGTTCAGTACTTCGTGTAACCCCCACGAGCATTCAGGAGAGCACGTACACGTTGATGCATGCTGCTCACGAGATTTGCCAAGGTTTGGACAGGAATCGCTTGCCATGCAGTGACAATAGCCTGCTGCAATTCACGCACAGAGGTCGGCTGCTGGTCCAAGTGGTCGATTTGATGCGTTAATTCTGCCTACAAGTTCTCTATCGGATTCATATCCGGGGACATGGCAGGCCACTCCATATGCTCTACACCACGGTCAGCAAGAAAGTGTTGGATCATGCGAGCACGATGAGGCCGTGCATTGTCATCTTGGAAGACGAAGTTTCCTCGAAAGGCTGCACGAGCAAATGGAAGCAATGTTTCTTCCAGAATGGCCCTATACTTGAACTGGTTCAGGTTTCCATTCAGAACAACCAGGTCAGTTTTGCCCCCTGCATGAAAAGCAGCCCAAACAATCACCCCACCACCTCCAGCTTGGACTCTTAGCACTATACAATCTTTGATGTAGGCTTCATGCACTTTTATGCGCATTCGGACGCGGCCATCTTGACGATAGACCAGAAATCTAGACTCGTCACTGAAGATCACGTGATTCCAGTGTCCTGGCTGCCATTGACGGTGCTCTCTGGCCCACTGCAATCGGCGCTGGCGGTGTTGTCTGGTCAGGTGTGGCTTTCTCAGGGGACGCCTGGCACGATAGCCTGCTTGAACCAGTCGTTGGTTGACTAGCCTTCTGGATACAGGCACATTTGTCAGTTGCTGCCACTCAGCCCTAAGCCGATTAGCTGACTTGGTACGGCCATTGCGGACTAACCGGTGCAGCTGGCGATCATCCCTCCTTGTGGTTCTGCGGGGACGTCCTGGACTCGGTATTGGAGTAGGGACACCCCTCTGAGCATTTCGTTTCAGGATCTTTGACACCTGACCTTGAGTGATGCCATTCTGCCGAGCAATAGCATGCTGTTTCATGCCGTAATTTCGTAAAGCCACCACTCCATGACAAACAGCATTGTCGAGTTGATGGACCATCTCCAGAGGAAGCGGCAATAACTTTTGGAGACGTGCAGCAGTTGTTTTCCACTAATACAGAACACAACAACCCTTGTATACCCGACTGTGAAGCCAATCATCAAATGCACCTGTCCGTACATTTTGCCACGCCACCTGTGATATAATCCTGTTGTTGACTTCTTGCTGCGGCAGACAATCAGTGTCATGGTTCTTTTAACAAATAAATCACCAAAGTGCAAAAGAAACTCACTAGATTGATATACTGAGTTAAGAAAGTAAACCCAAGTCAAGAAAAAAAAAAATCCATATTAAATGCCAAGTCTGTATGTGGTTAGGGGTTATCTATGTGTTACGTGCGTAAATTATGCCAAATTTATTATGCCAAATTATGCCAAATTATGCCAAATTATTTCCAAATCTCTTTCCTGCCTCTCCCATATCCTTCCACCTGCATTACCATTCTTTCTTGCACCTCTCATCCACCCATGTGTTCATTTTCTCAATTTAAAATTCTCAGTTTACTCCACCCCACCCTCCCTCGTACATACCTGATAATAGATGAGCAGTTACCTCACCTTTGGTCACACTCTTCCACTTCAACTAAATCATTTCCCAAGATACATTCTCGATCGCACAAAGCTTAAGAACTGCTGCAGTTTTTTTTTTAAATCAATACAGCTGGCTGTTATTCTCCAGTATTTCTACTTTTCCCCTTCTGCACAACCTGACCATTATAAAAAATGGGTCCCTCTCGAGGATCCTTGGTAAATCCCACCTTGAAAGAAGGAATTGCTCGGTGAGATGCATCAGGGTAAATCAATAAATAAATGATGATGAAAAACCCCGAGCATTGCGTGGCCGTAAACGGCAAATGGCGAGTTCTGTTGCTGAAAACAGACTCGGAGGATTCCAAGAGGCGTGGGGGCGGCAATGTGTGCACTTGTCGTGCGCAACCGCTACGGATGGATGAGATGCTCGGCCTAAAGAAGAGGAATCCCTGAGTGCAAGTGCAGCACCTTTCCATCAGCAGCCCTAATGAATCCGAGAGACGAACTTTCGATTTACTACCTCTGATTAGTGTTTGTTAGTGACGAAGCAACTTGCAGTTCGTGGGGACGATGATTCCCTCGGAGCAAGATCGGTCCACAATGCCTGATGACTGCTCGGACTAAAGCCCCCCACCTAGCCCCCCAGTGCCCTCACCTTCCCATTACCATCCCACACTGTTCCTTCCATCACGTTTTTAACGTTCCGCTCCTAGAAGCTTCTGTAAAAGAGGTAACGGATCTTTACACGATCGAGTGGGTGGAATGGGGGCATTTCGCAGGCGGCATGAATATGCGGAGGGATACAAAAAAGGCAACGCAAGGTCAGTCCAAAGAGTCTAACAGATAAGAGATTTATTTATTTATTTAAAGGCAGTGCATCGTGTCGAACTCTGTCAAGACTTAAGATAATTCAATGAGAGATGGATAAGAAAATATAATAATAATAATAAAAATAATAAAAATAAATATAATAATAATAAATATAATAATAAAAATAGTAAGAGTAATAATGATAAAAATAAATCTAATAATAATAAGAACAAATACATAAATAAACAACCACCACCACCACGTAATCTGCTCTGAGTGGGAGGTCGGAGGTTCGAACCCTATCCAAGTCAAAAATGGTACGTGCTACGTCCCAGGATAGAGCATGGAAAACACCACTGCAAGGCAATGGCAAACCACCCAGTGTGAGGCTTGCCAAGAAACTGCTTTGGCAGGACCATGCTCTCTAAAAGAGTATGTTGCATCAAATCAATAATAATAATAACTGCATTATTAATACAATTAACTATTTTTTCATGGATTTATCTATAATAATAATAATTCGTATTAGTAATAATATTCACAATAATAAACAATTCATGTTGTAACCCGAAGCTCACCTTTCAGGTTGCTCGCACAGAGAGAGCATCCTCGGGATAGAGGGGTGTGGCAAGGGAAACCTCATGTGGCTGAGCCCATAAGGAATTAAAGTAGGATTAATTGGGGCCATTTAATTAGTCATAGTGGAGTAGTAGTCTGAGGTTTCTGGTAAAAGATTATAACGACAGAGGCATCAGATCCGACTAAATATGCATGATAGACCAAGTCATTCTCCAGAAACAACATTAAACCAGCTGTCATGTCTGTAATGTGTCCGGTAAAGATCTTGCAGATTATACATCGCTGTTTGTAAAGTATCATGGCAAATCCCTGGCGCTCTCGGAGCCTTCCTGATGGTCAATTTGCCAGGCTCAGAATCGGTTAAAATCAGATCATCCGCGATGTAAATACAATGGAAAAATGAACAGAAGATTGTGGTTGTAGCTTTCCAAGTGCTGGATTGTTGGAGAAAACAAAAGAGCGTTAGACAAGTAGGAGCACAATCTTTATCTGCGACTTGTCACAGGTCTAGGAAAGCTCCGCATGCTTGTGGTTCTCGTTGGGGGGAAGGGGGTCGATTTTTGAAATGTGCACCCATTGGTCGGAGAGCTTCCGAACTCCACCCACATTTATCGCTCGACTCCACCCACCATGGCACCCAGACAAAATATGGCCGCCATCTTGGTTTTCTGGTGAGCCGAAGACATCAGGCCTGTAGGCCTCTGCTGATTATACACTGCCCGGGTTTGTTGCGCGGATTTCCATTGGCTTTGTTTTGGCCGAGTGTTACTCATGATGAGGATACCCCAAAAATCGAATCATATGTCAAATAAAAATTATTATTCAGATTTACTCAATCAGCACGCACGGTATGCGCCTCCCAGAAAAAATAGCATTAGGTAATTTTTGAACGACCCTAATATTGGGGTTAAGCAATCCGTGACTGTGTGACGAATTTGCCCGTTCTGATATAACCGTGGTGAGGCTGTCATGGATGAGAGGTGTCGAGCTAATCATTTATAGTGCTTAAATGTGTGTTTCCCAATCACACTGTTCATCTTTTAATAATGTTTTAAATGCACGTTTCCCAATCGGCCCATTACCGGATTTTAAATGTTATTTTTTTAACCCAAGTTAAAATGCCATATATATGATATGTCTGCTCATTGTCTACTGATGTCTTTGTAATTCATGAAAAAGTACACCAATGTCACTGGATGTATTTATCCTGGATTTGATTTCAGTACAAGCCCCACCATGAGTCTTAAAGATCAATGCAAAAGCAACAAACAAATAAAAGCAGTTTAAAAGCAGCATCCCATATGCCAGCATTAGTTGGTGGATGTTAAATATCCCATGTGCCCTTCGCTAAGAGTAGGCGAGCTATCGCCAGCACCTTGAACAACTTCCAAATTGCTGACCTGACTGTCTGTGTCGGAGTGGCGGTACGACCAAGATTGTAACCCGAGTCGAGAAACTGCTTTGGCAGAAGCGACACTCTGTGTAGAATATAATGTTGATGATGATGATGCCAGGCCACAAAGATAGCCCCTTTGCTAATACAGTATGATGAATGCTTTAATATGCAGCACCAGGTTGTTTTTCTCTTTCTTGGAAACAAAGTTGCGTTTCTTGTTTTGTCATCATAACACTTGATAAATGTGACCGCAGCACATGGCTGCAGGTGGCATCATTTTCTGGGGGTGCATCAGTGCCGCTGATGCAGTGCCCCCCTGCAGTTTTGAGCAATAATTCGGAATTTTGCCCGCGATGCCAGCCAACGCTCACCTACTCTTTGCAAAACACCCCGTGGCATCTTTAACGTTCACCAACTAATGCAAGCATATGGTGTATGGTCCCAGGGAGGGCACACACCTCGATTAATTGCCCTGCGCAGGAAGTACCATTACGACAGCTTATCGTTGGGTCGAGATTCAAACTGCTGGGTCGAGGCTGACAGCTCAGAGGCAAGTGTGCATACCTCTCGGCCATCCTATCAGCCATGATTGTACTTTGAGGAAAACAACATGGTATTCCTACAAATTTGCTGCAAGAGTTTTTTTTTTCGGGAAATTTGCTGAAGGTTATTTTCTCGGCAATTTGTAGCAATTTATTTCTTGCAATCGTGACAGCACTGCAATATGGTATGATGTCCACGGATATAAGAAAAAGGTGTAGAAACGCAAAAAAACATACAGAGCCTAAATTGGAGCACACGCCAGTGCAAGTGCAAGTAATGAAATCATCAACCCTGTGGTGAACACCAAATAACATCGTTTCCTTCCTTCTTACCAATTAACCACCACACACCTGATACTGTTATCAAGTTGCTCGAGGGACTGCTAGAAGGAGCTAATGTCGGCCCAGACACTGGGACCTGCCAATTTGCACGTTTAAGGTCGTATGAACGGGTGCGGACCCCTTGTATACATCACGCCGAGGCTTGCAGCCTTGAATTCAATTCCCGGCAGAGATGATGTGCGTATACAGCGCAGTGGGGAATGAAATCTTTTTCAAAAGCCCAAAATGCACGGTCCTTCCGCAGTATAGAACCTCAAGCTGGCAGAGCGTGCCGCCAACAGACTGAGAAGATGTGGTCACCCATCCGGTAAATTGTCTGGACCTTGAAATCCACTTGGGTTGGCTCCTGCACGGAGACGCTGCGGCGTCTGAAGACTCATGTACTGCGATCTCCATCCCTGGTCGATGCTCTAAAGGGTCTGTCCGAAACCCGAAAGCCATTGCTCCAACTCGTACTCCCGGGAGAAAAGAGCTTGGTGTCAACTTCAATTTGACAGGTGAACATATTGAAGCTTGTTCTGTTGCCATCGCGATACCCATTTCCCAGCAACCCTCGATGGCTTTTGCATTTGACATGATTTGTGAAGAAATCGTTCCGGAATGCTCACCACCCCTGCCACGATCTCATAACGCAATGGCCACAGTGAAACACAGCTCACAGAACATAGCGATCGGTCGCAAACTGCAAGTATCGCACATCTGGGTTCATTGTTTTGCATTGAAAAATATTTGTTACAACACCATTAATTCCGACATTGCTCCACGTAATGCTCCAAGAAAATCCCTTTGGACGAGTCCTAATCAGAACCGGCTAGGAGAATAAAGCGGAGATCTAAATGTAACATATAAAGGGCGAGATAATCATTTATACAAGGCAGGTCGTTTTTCATTATGTTCGTATTGTATCTCGAGATTTTCTTGATGCAAAAGTTTTCCTTTCTCACAAAGAGAAAAACATGCAAATTCGAGTGAAGGAGCCGAGTCCCTGTGCTAGTGACATCACTCGTCAACACTTGGGACACAAAGGTCGCCGCCAGGTTGTGAAGAGCCTTGTGTATAATCGCTGTACGGGAACCACGCGTAACGAGACAGCGAGGTAGTGGAGAGAGAGGTCACAAGCCCTGATTAACTCTCGATAACGATAGCTCGTCATAAAGTCATCGCTCAAATCGCGGAGTTTTAGCGACGATTCCCGCACGTGAACCACAAACCATTAGTACACGGGGTGGAAACCTCATGGCATTGGGTCGAGGGGTCGCAGGAGTACACATCGGATACTCGAGGACATGTGTCGCCCAATCGCAACGGCCACATTACACTCTACTGGAGTTCAGTATCTAAGTTTTGTGCTTTGCCTATGTTACGTTGCTGTAAATTGCCAAATTTTTGTTAAAGGATAATATGAACCTTAATATTAACCTTAACCCCACCGCCAATTATTAAGGTCCTGGAACACCACTTCATACGTCAAATCACCATTGTGATACATTCAACTTTCTCTCTCCTCCAATGCAATGTTTTCTTTGACAGGAGGATACTTGGTGATGTGTCGTTTCATGGCAAATGAATGCCGAACGTGCTTTGCAATTGCCTCCCCAGTGGAATTCAAGGGGCGGAACAATGCAATTTGGCCAGGGTACTAGGTTGCTCTTTTAGGAAAGGAAAGGGATCATTGACGTCCACAAGTGATAGTAAACAAAGGGCAGTCAGCATAGGTTCCTCTTTAATGCAACACCTTGCGTGTACAGCACCAACACGACTAATTGGATTGCATTCTGTCAGAAATCGAACCCCAACTAGACAAGTCAAGGTTGTCCGTCCTATATTCTCTGTTGCTGCATCCTACGTGCATACATAAAAAATATAAGCGTTATATATTTGATTAATTGGTTTGTGAAAGACTTTTATATATTTAATGAAGTGGATTGTGGTTGATAAGCAGCTAAATAATTCAATCAAAAATTAATGATGAGTAATGATTAATGTCCTCTTTAAAAGTAATTATGATTAAACATCGTTTCCTTCCGTTTCGTTTCCTTTAAAATTAAAAGATTAAAAATTAATGACCTCTTTATTTAAACGTTTACATCGACAGTAATTTTCAATGTAAATCCAGCAAAGGTTATAAAATAAGAGGGGGAAGAGGCATGTGTTAACATTGCCAAGCAACCAGTTTCAGTGTAAGCTCCATTGACTTGGGTCACATGACCTGCAGTGAGCAGAGCGAGTCTGCACTGGCAAACTTTTATTCCTGGATATTTTCGTTTATAGACATTTTCGGTGGGTTTTGTGACTTTCCTTGGATATTGGCTTTGTGTTACATCGATGTGCGAATTTTCAGTGCTCTACCCCATCTGGAAGGGAATAAACACGTTTATTAGTGAGCAGCTTGAATATCATTACAACCGGAGTAATTGCTTGCACACTACGAGCATCTATGCGGTGCATCCAACGTGCAGACAAAATAGATATAAGCTTTATAGATTTGATGAAGTGGATTGTGAAAGAGCTTTATATTCAAGAGCACCACAGTACAATGATATGAAAGCCAAAATACAAACTAAATAATAAACAGCAATCAGAGATTGCAAACCCTCGCCAGTATGTATTTTCAGTGATTTGTAAGGCTTTTGTGCTAAAATAAATATGGCGGCCGAACCATGTGACCGATAACGTCATCATTATTTTTTTTTTCTAAACTAATTTATTCCTAGATTATGCTCTAGAAATTTCATCCTGATCGGATGAGGTTTTGTACTTGTCAAATTATGACGTCATAAAGGAGGCACCTATTTACATCATAATTAACATATTTTATTCCCCATGGAGAGTTCTTTACAATGAGCCATGTCTCAATTTTTTCTATTCAGCACTTTTGGAGATATAGAGGTGCAAAGTTTTTCGGTTTTTCCAAGATGGCGGCCGAACCACGTGACGGATTACGTCATCATTAAAAAAAAATGTCTCCACCAGTTTATGCCGACATGGCGCTCAAGAAATTTCATCTTGATAGGATGAAGTTTTGTACTTGTCGAATTATGACGTCATATTTGAGGCACCTATTTCCATCATCATTAACATATTTTATTCCCCATGGAGAGTTCTTTACAATGAGCCATGTCTCAATTTTTTCTATTCAGCGCTTTTGGAGATATAGATGTGCAATTTTTTTCGGTTTTTCCAAGATGGCGGCCGAACCACGTGATCTATTACGTCATAATTATCATTTAAAAATTACACAGGTGGAGTTGCACCTATGGGGAAAATTTGCTGTCAATCGGACCAAAAGTTGCTGAGAAAATCATATTTATTCTGTGCGGACAAACAAACAGACAAACAGACAAACGGACTCAGATGCAATACCCTCTCCTCTGGCGAGGGTAAAAATGTTGCATATTCAAAATTAACTTAATCAAACAATGACCAAAAATACACATACAATACTAGAACGGTACTCAGTAGAAAGCATACCTCCGCCTGGTTGGCCATATCACTCAAAGTTGAAGAATCACTTAAAAATTATACTGGCTGGATCTGGATCCGGAACTTCACCAAAATTGAATCGATTATCCCTCCTCACACACAACCTGTCCACCAATTTCGTCCAAATCCATCCATAACGTTTTGAGATATCCTGCTATGCATCGTTTTTGGCCCGATCTCCCAATGGCGAAGAAACACTTTAAAAATTCTAGTAGTTTTCTTGTCACATACTCTACATCTCTGCCAAATTTCGTCCGAATCCGTCCACAACTTTTTGAGATATTTTGTTCACAGACAAACGGACAGACAAACGGACAGATGAAAAATCACTCATAGAGCGACACTTGACAAAAGAGAACAAAGCAGAATGGCACTTAATAGAGAATCCTTTTGACCCCACAAATAATTGGTGGTTGAATTCAGATAGCTGATATGAAAATCCAATTCAAATTTCAAGGCAATCGGATGAAAATTGAGGCTTTTAGAAATTTGAAAAAAGTGGTTGACCTTTGGCCTATTTCACCTTTTGGCCTATGCTGATCTCAAAAACAGTTGTTGGTTGAATTCAGTTAACTGACATGTAAATCTCATTCAAATTGACCAGCTTGCCTTGACCAGCTTGCGCCTGTAAAAACCAAAACAGTTTCTTTCACCCATTCTGCTCCCTGGTTTACCCCTGAACTCCGCCTGATGAAAGTTCGTGCTCGCCAACTTGAAAGACTCCGCAATAAAACAGGTCTCACAGTTCACTCCCAAGCCTACAAGGACCACCTACAACACTACAAAGATGCCCTCTCCCACGCCCGCTCCGCCTACTACTCTCAAATTATCCACTCTGGCTCCAGAAACCCAAAAGCACTCTTCTCGACAATAAACAAACTCCTCCGCCCCCTGGACACCACCACCCAGTCATTCAAAGTAGACAACTGCATCTCCTTCCTTTCTTTCTTCCAACGCAAAATTGACAACATCTACAACAGCTTGACCACCGCCGCAACCGCTCCCCCTCCAACCACCTGCCCCCCCTTATCCTGCCTTCCCCTGTCTCAATTCTCCCCGGTCTCCCCTACTGACCTCTCTGAACTCCTCATAGGAATGAAAACTGCCACCTGCACTCTTGACCCCATCCCCTCCAGCTTTGTCAAGGCCTCCCTCCCTGCTCTCTCTCCACTTATCATTGCAACAATAAACTCCTCCCTGTCTACAGGCATCATCCCACCATCCCTCAAAATTGCTGCTGTTACCCCCATTCTAAAAAAATCTGGTCTAAACCCTGACACCCTAAATAACTTCAGACCCATCTCCAACCTACCCTTTCTGTCAAAAGTTTTGGAACGCGCTGTAGCCACTCAACTCAAACATCACCTCTCTGCCAATAACCTGTATGAAACATTCCAATCCGGATTCCGCTCCAACCACAGTACTGAAACTGCTCTCCTCAAAATCACCAACGACCTTCTCCTCTCCTCTGACGCTGGCAACCTCAACATTCTCGTCCTCCTCGACCTCAGCGCTGCCTTTGACACCATCGATCACACCATCCTCCTCACCCGACTTGAATCCACCTTTAACGTTACCGGCACTGCCCTCTCTTGGATTAAATCATACCTCTCTGACAGACGCCAGTTCATCTCCATCAATAACTGCAAATCCCCCACTGCTCCCCTCCCCCAAGGTGTCCCCCAAGGTTCAGTTCTTGGCCCCCTCCTCTTCATCCTTTACCTGTCCCCCCCCTCGGTCACTTAATCCGCCGTCATGGTCTCCAATTCCACTGCTTCGCCGATGACATCCAGCTTTTCATCTCCACCAAGTCCGTCTCCACCGACACCCACTCTATCCTGACAAACTGCATCTCTGAAATAAAATCCTGGCTTCAAATCAACTTCCTCAAGCTTAACTGTGATAAATCTGAAATAATCATCATTGGCCCAAAAACGCTCACAAAATCCACCCATAACTTTGCCCTCAACATCGACGGTATCCCAGTATCCACCTCCCCTCTCATCCGGAATCTTGGCGTCATCTTTGACCAAACCCTCTCCTTCGACAAATACACTAAACAGATCACAAAGACAGCCTTCTTTCACCTGAAAAACATCGCCCGTCTCCGCTCATCCCTCTCCTCCACGGCTGCAGAAACCCTCATCCACGCCTTCATCACCTCCCGTCTAGACTACTGCAATAGCCTCCTCTATGGTTCACCCTCAACAATCACCAATAAACTCCAATACATTCAGAACTCCGCTGCCCGTCTACTCACCCATTCCCGGACCCGTGACCACATCACCCCCGTCCTTTACAAGCTTCACTGGCTCCCCATCTCCCAGAGAATCCAGTACAAAATCCTCCTCTTGACCTACAAAGCCCTCCATAACCTGGCCCCATCCTACCTGGCTGACCTCCTCTCCAGATACACTCCCACCCGCAACCTCCGCTCTGCTGGTACCAACCTCCTGACCCCCCCCCCCATCCGGACCAAATTCAGATCCTGGGGGGACAGGGCCTTCTCCATCGCTGCTCCCACCCTCTGGAACTCACTACCTCACACCATCAGAGACTCCTCCTCACTCACCACATTCAAAACATCACTCAAGACCCACCTGTTCAGCACTGCATTCAACATTCAACCCACAGCATTTAACCCCTGACTATCTCTTCTCCTTCTCCCTCCTTTTGCTTTAAATATTTCCCTATTGATTCTTGTCTTTTTGCAATTGTTGTTTTCATGTTTTGTTATGCATTATGTTTTGCACTCTGTCAAAGCGCCTTTGGGCTTCATGAAAAGCGCTATACAAAATAAATGAATTATTATTATTATTAAATTTCAAGTGAATCGGATGAAAATTGTGGATTTTAGAAATTTGAAAAAAGTGGTTAACCTTTGGCCTATGTTGATCTTATGTCCTACGTTGATCTCAAAAATGGTTGGTGGTTGAATTCAGTTAGCTGATATGAAAATCCTATTCAAATTTCAAGTCAATCGGATGAAAATTGAGGATTTTAGAAATTCGAAAAAGTGGTTGACCTTTGGCCTATGTTGACCTTTTGACCTTTTGACCCCCAAAAATATAGGATTTTGTCGGACCACAAACTCTACCATTTGGTGAAGTTTCGTGAAGATCGGTTTAAAATTGTGACCTGTAGGCAAGTATAAGTGAGCGGACAGACAAAAACACAAACACACAAACCAGAGTGAGCACCATACTTGCAGAAAAAAAAAAAAAAATTGGCAAGTAACAAACATGAAAAATCACTCATAGAGTGACACTTGGCAAAACAGTATAAAGTAGAATGCCTCTCAGTAGAGAATACTTTTGACCTCAAAAATAATTTGTGGTTGAATTCAGTGACCTGATTTGTAAATAGTCTTCAAAGTTTAAGTTAATCTGAGAAAATTGACAATCTTAAAAATTTGGCTTATGTTGACTTCAAAAATAGTTGGTGGTTGCTTTCAGTAAGCTAATATGCAAATCCTATTCAGATTTCAAGTCAATCGGATGAAAATTGAGGATTTTAGAAATTTGAAAAAAGTGGTCGACCTTTGGCCTATGTTGACCTTTTGGCCTAAGCTAATCTCAAAAATAGTTGGTGGTTGAATTCAGTTAGCCGATATGTAAATCCTCTTCAAATTTCAAGTCAATCGGATGAAAATTGAGAATTTGAGAAATTTAAAAAAGTGGTTGACCTTTGGCCTATGTTGACCTTTTGGCCTATGCTGATCTCAAAAATAGTTTGTGGTTGAATACAATTCGCCGACATGTATATCCTATTCAAATTTCAAGTCAATCGGATGAGAATTGAGGATTTTAGAAATTTGAAAAAAGAGGTTGACCTTTGGCCTATGTTGATCTTTTGACCTTTTGACCCTAAAAATATATAGGATTTTGTCGGACGACGAACTCCACCATTTGGTAAAGGTTCGTGAATATCGGTTTAAAATTGTGACCTGTAGGCAAGTATAAGTGAGTGGACAGACAAACAAACACACAAACACAAACACAAACACAAACACACACACACACACACACACACACACACACACACACACACACACACACACACACACACACACACACACACACACACACACACACACACACCGGAGTGATCAACATACTTGCAATTTTTTATTTTTTTTTGCGAAGCAACAAACAGACAGGGGTGGAAACATAACCATCATCCACCTTTGGTAGCGGAGGTAACGAGTTGTTTTTGTGTTAATTATTTGATTTTTGTCAAATCCAATTACATATCCCTGGGCCAATTGCCCAAAATTAACTGGACTAGCTAAACGTCACAATAAAAAATTGCAATTCTTAATCAAATCGATGTTAAAATAAGTGATGGGTACTCTGGTCAATCGGTGGGAAAACTGGCAATGCTTGCGCGTTATGGAGCAGCACTTTCACATTGCGTTCGAAGGTGAATTCTTTGTCGGGAATCAAACCAATTGCGTTTAACCACATGTATTCCGTACGCAGAATGGAAATGTACGAGCATATACAAAGGTGCAACAGTCATCAAATCAATGTTAAAACTGGAGGTGCTCAGGGACATTGGTGGGGAGAGGGACGGATCTCGGCTCAAGCGTTGATACTTCCGCGTCGTGTATGCAAAGGTTTCAGTGTCCACCACCAATTTGTCCATCATTGCCATGTTGTGCTCTTTGAGTAAATCTTGGCTGAAACTCTTAACCTCAATTTAGAGCTTAAATATTTAGAGCTTCTCAATATCCCGAAGATACGGGTTTGGGACAGAAAAATTGGCGAAAAACACGAACAGGAAAAAAAGAGCAAAAATAGCAAATGAACAGCAAAAACAAAAAGAGCAAAAATAGCAAATGAACAGCAAAAACAAAAAGAGCAAAAATAGCAAATGAACAGCAAAAACAAAAAGAGCAAAAATCACTTCTTTCTGGTTTGGAGTTCGGTGCACGGAGACGACTGATCGGCTCTCGCTCCGACCAGTTCACCTAAGCTAAGTTCGCCGCATCAGTTACGTTGTGTTTTACCGTTATATTTTTATTCCTGTTTTTCTGTTCATGTTTTTCATCTATTTCTTCTGTCCCAAACAGTATCCTGCTGCGTCGAATCATTTAAGTTGCCTCCCGAGTCAAGTTGGGCCGACTGGTGATAGTCGAATGTAATTCCCCTCCGTTTTTTGCCTCGTTTCACTCCTTTTATCCGAGGTATTGTTACTTCTGATCGCTCAGCTCAATCCATTTCCCCTCTTCCCTCAAATATACAATAAAACATATCTCTCCTTCTTTACTCGGGAAGCAAAACGCAACAACCAAACCCCACATCAGGAAACAAAGATCCAAACTCTTATCTCAGTGCTCAGTTACTCATTTCTCTATCCCTTATCCTCGATATCCCCAAACTGAATATTCACTGGATAAAAGCTTTCGCTTCCTTAAAATCTCTTTACAACATAAAGAAACTAGAACACCACTCAGTAGAGCGCATACACCCCCGCCATGGGTGGCCGCTGCTGAGCCCCACCTTCCAATGGTAAAAAATCCTTCAAAAAATTCCTGGATCTGGAATAATATCCTGAGCTTCACCAAAAACCTTCCTCATCCCAAGGGCAATCATCCCACCAACTTTCATCCAAATCCGTTCAGAACTTTTCCAGATATCTTGTTCACAAACACACGAACATACGAACACACATACGCACGGACGGACACGATCGGATGCATTACTCCCTGGCGGGAGTAAAAATGCTTCCAGAATGTATCTTAAAATGCCTTACTCTGCTTATTACTCCATCAGGAACAACCCATTCATTATTATTCATCAAAATCTCTTCTTTTTCTCTTTGTCAAGGCTTATTTTCCAAAACCTCCTCACTCCCAAGTGCTTAGTTCATCCAGCCTCCTCTTTCACTCATCCAGCCTCCTCTTTCACTCATCCAGCCTCCTCTTTCACTCATCCAGCCTCCTCTTTCACTCATCCAGCCTCCTCTTTCACTTGCAGCTAAATTTTCCTCCATGCCTTCAACCAAAAATATTCTCACCACCAGCCCACCCATGAAGTTTGTCGCAGGTTAGCCAGTCTGGGATTACTGAGGCATCAATTTTTCAGAGGCTGTTTCCCTTCATGTCCATTTTCAGAAGCTTTGTTTTCCTTCACCAAAAATCTCCCCTTCACTTCCATTCATGGTGACCGGCCCCTCCATGTCAGTACCATCACCACCATCTGCTCCCCCCTCGTCCTGTCCCCACCCTAGCTTCGCCCCTAACCCCCCTCCCTCTCGCCACATACCTCCCACATCCTACAGGCTCCTCCCCCCCCCCCGGCCCCACACCCTCTCCTCTCCACATCCCTACGTCCTATCAGCAGCTACTTCCCCCTGTCCCTAACTGTGTGGACCTCAAACATCCAGGACCTCGACTACCACCTGACATCTCTCAATCCAGGCTGCTGCCGATAAACAGGACATAATCTGTTTAACAGAATCATTCTTCCCATAGGACATCCATAACTCCTTAGTGTTTCTTACTGACTATTGTCTCCTCTGGTTTGATCGACTTGAACCCCATCCTCACGGAGGACTTGCATTGTACATCAAGAATTCCAATTCCCACTCTCCGGTATTGCTATTACACCTCTGAAACCCCAGGAGTATCTCTGGCTGCGACTTGCCCTCCCTTCCCACCTCATGTTTGTCTGTGTTGTTCCATCCTTCCAACAGTGATGACTCAATCTCTATCTCTCTCAGATGACATGGACCAACATTTAACAACTCATCCCAACCCTCTCTTCCTTATATGTGGTGATTTCAATTGTCACCATGCGAATTGGCTGGATGTTAGTACTTCTCTCACACATCTGCAAAGGACTTCTGTGACTCCATTGGACTGCCTCAAACTGTGAACTTTCCCACCGGGATTTCTTCGAATGGCAAATCTTCCCTTTACTTCTGGATTTGGTGATGACCAACTTCCCTGCCAATGTATCTTGCTCCTCATCTGCCCCAATTAGCTCATCTGATCATGTGCTTGTGAAGGTCATCATCTCGCTTGCCATTCTCAGAGAACAGCCTCAGTGCTGGCGAGTCTTGCAGTTCACTCAGACAAACTGGCAGGGACTGCAAAGAGCCATCACATGTCATGGCTGGTCTCCTATATCTACCACCACTGGTATTAATTCAGCCTTGGAATTCTTCCACATAAACCTGTTCCCTCTTATTATCATACCCATATTATCATAGTCATCATGCCCATCCTCCTGCCGTTGGTACTCTAAATACTGTGATGAGGAATTGCCAACTTTCATTCTTCTCTGGGAAGACAAAACCAAACAAAGCCCCCTTTGTTAGTATGCAGTGCATTCAGAAAGTATTCAGACCGCTTCTCTTTTTTCACATTTTGTTATGTTGCAGCCTTATGCAGAAATGGTTTAAATTCATTTTTTCCCTCATCAATCTGCACTCAATACCCCATAATGACAAAGAGAAAACAGGATTTTAGAAAGTTTTGCAAATTTATTTTAAAAACAACAACTGAAATATCACATTGACATAAGTATTCAGACCCTTAACTCAGTACTTAGTTGAAGCACCTTTGGCAGCGATTACAGCCTCGAGACTTCTTGGGTATGACGCGACAAGCTTTGTACACCTGGATTTGGGGATTTTCTGCCATTCTTCTCTGCAGATCCTCTCAAGCTCTGTCAGGTTGGATGGGGACCGTTGGTGGACAGCCATTTTCAGGTCTCTCCAGAGATGTTCGATTGGGATCAAGTCAGGGCTCTGGCTGGGCCACTCAATGACCTTCACAGAGTTGTCCCTAAGCCACTCCTGTGTTGTCTTGGCTGTGTGCTTAGGGTCATTGTCCTGTTGGAAGGTGAACCTTCGGCCCAGTCAGAGATCCTGAGCGCTCTGTTTCAGGTTTTGATTAAGTATATCTCTGTACTTTGCTCCGTTCATTGTTCCCTCAACCCTGACCAGTCCCCTAGCCCCTGCTGCTGAAAAACACCCCCACAGCATGATGCTGCCGCCACCATGCTTCACCGTTGGGATGGTATTGGGCAGGTGATGAGCGGTGCCCGGTTTCCTCCAGACATGACGCTTAGAATTGAGGCCAAACAGTTCAATCTTGGTTTCATCAGACCACGGAATCTTGTTTCTCACAGTCTGAGAGTCCTTTAGGTGCTTTTTTGCAAACTCCAAGTGGGCTTTCATGTGTCTTTCACTGAGGAGAGGCTTCCGTCTGGCCACTTTGCAATAACTAATGCTCTTGTGGCTGAATGGAAGCAAATCCATGCAGCAATGTTCCAACATCTAGTGGAAAGCCTTCCCAGAAGAGTGGAGGCTGTTATAGCAGCGGTAGGAGGCTGTCATTGCAGAGGTAGAAAACACATGGACACTGCTAGGACTTCCAGGAAAGAAGTCGGTATTTCAAAAAAGTGGATCTGGGGTGAATTTGCGGGGGTAGAAAAGATCAAGGTTTTGGATGGGGGAAGATAAGAGATGGTGGTGAACAGCTGTTTTAAAGACCTGGAGGGAGGAGTGGGATTGAAGAGAGTGTGGGAGTTTGTTCCAGAGGCGGGAGAAAAGAGGAATGAAAGAGTGAAGGTGAGCAGAGAGTCTTGATTTTGGCAGTTTCACCGTAAAAGGGTTGCTGGCAGATCTTGTGTGACCTGTAGGAATATTTGGGGGACAGAGCATAGACAGAGCTAGGCCAGAGAGGAGTCGATAGAAGACAGAAAGACCACCAACCTGCCTGCAGTGAGTGAGTGAAAGGCCCTCGGAGTTAGCTTCATTGCGGGACATTCCAACAATTCTGAAAGCTTTGGTTTCAACAGGTTGGTAGTCTTTCTGTCTTCTACCGACTCCTCTCCAAATTCTATTAATTACATGCTATTGAAACATGAGTACATCTA